>NW_027555625.1:295982300-296582300 GCF_003287225.1 Phascolarctos cinereus | reverse complement strand
GGCTTCATTTGTCAGACTGGTTTCACTGAGGCTGCTATTTGGATATGATACCTGCTGAGTTCTCTTGCAACAAGAGCTGTTCATCTTTCAGGTCTACTGGATTTCATGTGCACATTCTATGTGCCAAAAGTGAGTGGAGTCATCTTTGCAGAAGTTTTTGTACTTTTTTTTTGGTGTTTAACCACTGGGTAGGACCCCCATCTGCCATGGTAAGCAGGCCAGCATAGGGTAAAGCAGACAATTTTTTAGGGCACCTTTTCTAGCCCCTTCCTCATACCAGCAAGTGAGCAGCACGGTCTTTAAAAGGCTACCCAGTCACCCAGGGGGCTGCTGAATCCCTCTACTGCTTCCAGTGAGAAAATGACCCTATGACCTAGGCTGCCTATGTGCAGGGTTGTGACTACAACTCCCAGTGTATCTGCACTTGCTGCTTCATCACTTACCTGTCACCACAGGACTTTGAGATAATTAAAAATGATAAAATGATATGGGTGATATATTTTGATTCACATATAAATTATATTTAAGTGAAGTAGAGATATGAAGTGGTCAGCCTCACTCTCTCTTCCAGAGCCATCACAACCCAGTGGCAAGACGAAGTCAAGATGATTGATGATGGCCTGGAATGCAGTGGATGACTTCAGCGTCTTCAACATCTGACTAAACTCTAAGCACCTCGTAGTGCCTGCTTCAGTCATTGGAACAAATGGTTTTTATCTGTCCATTCCCCCAGAGAAGTCTTCACATGTTTGGGGTAGACACCCCACTAATGTACAGAAGGGTCTGAGACCCTTTGGTCACCCTCAATATGGCTTAGCCCTTCTTCTGAAATGGTTTACCTGGGTGTGGCCACTGTGCATGCTACAGCTTCTCAGAGCCACAGTTGAGAATTAGGTGGGTCAGGTGGACACCAAAGGTGGAAAGCAGCTCTGAAAAACGCTCAGCAACCCTCACACCAGAGTTACTACTCTTCCCTGATCACACCCTACACCCCACCAATATACTACAAGCATCATTAATAAAGCAGGGACTGGTCCTGGAATGAAGAGAAGTTATATTTGCAATTCTGCTATTAACTAGCTGTGTGACCTTGGAAAATTCAGTTGACCTCTTTGGACTTCATTTTCCTCATCAGTAGAATGAGGAGGAAGTATTCTAGATGATCACCAAGGCCATGTTTTATATTCTGTACAGCCATTCACCAGGAAACCAGTGCCTAACCAGGACTGCCTCTGGATTGCCACTACATGTGGCACACTCCTACCTTCCCCCTCTTCATCTCTTGCCCCTTCCTCTTCTTGCTATATCTTTGGGAACAACAATCATTTTAATGCTATCATAATAATCAGCTGCTTTATGACTCACTGTCCCTGCCCTTGAAGAGCTTACATTCACATTAGGATGGAGTGGAAGAGATAATATGTATATAAAAATTAAATACACAATGGATACTAAGTCGTTTCTGAGGAGAGTGCACAGGTCATATATTAGGAGCAGTTTGTTAAAAATGGAAGAGGATTTCCAAAGAGCACAATGGACAATCAGAGTAGAGTGAGATAGAGTCGGGGAGGGATCAAGCTGTGATGAATGTCTATAAGGAAATATGCAGCGGTGGCCAAGGAAAGCACTTTTAGCTTAAGTAGTTAATGACTCAAAATCATAAGGACTCTGAGTGAACCCACAGGATAGTAAATTGCCATGCCCATCATAGTTGTTCAGTTGTTTCAGTCGTGTCTGATTCTTTATGACCCCACTTGGGGTCATCTTGGCAAAGATACTGGAGTGGCTTGCTATTTCCTTCTGTAGTTTATTTTACAAATAAGGAAACTGAGACAAGCAGGTTTAAGTGACTTGCCCAGGGTCACACAGCTAGTAAGTGTCTGAAGCTAGATTTGAAGTCAGATCTTCCTGACTCCAGGTTTGGCTCTCTATCCACTGCGTCACTAGCTGCTCTTCACAGTAGCAATGTCGATTTGATCATCAACAAAATCATATCACCTATTCATCATGCCAGAAAATTTTGCACTATTAATCAAATTGGCAGCTCTTCAAAATTAAGAACTGCATAAGTAATGGATGTTTGCTCTAATTCCTCAAGGATGTGTGATTTCATCAGTGTGGGTGCTTTGATGAAGTGAGTTGACAGATGGATGTGGTGGCAAAACAGAGCTAACTTGATCTTATGTTACATTAAGAGGAGCAAAGCATCCAGGAAAGAGGAAGTGATTGTCTTGCTACCTTTTGTTCTAGTCACACCATAGGTAGAGTGTAAGTTCAGTGCTGGGTGTCACATTTTAGTTAGGACATTGATAAACTAGGAATGTGCTCAGAGAAGGATGAGCAGGTTGGTGGGGGCACTCAAACCCAAGCTACTCATAAAAACATAAATCTAGATGTGGAAGGGACCCTAGAGGCCATCTCGCCCAATCTCTTCATTTTATAGATGAAGACACTGAGGCCCAGACAGATTTAGAGACTTGCCCAAGGTCACACATGTAGTAAGCATTAGAGATGAGATTCAAGCATTTGTTGGAGAAACTTCAAATGTTCAGTTTGGCAAAGGGAAGATTGGAGGGAGAAGGAAAAGGCTGTCTTCAAGATTAGAACTGTCATGTGGCCAGGTTTATTCTGTTTCTCCACCTTCTACCCCCAGGAAGATATGGAAAAAAATAGGTAAAAGTTAGAGATTTGGGCTTAATATAAGGACAATTTTTTCCTAGTACTTTGAACTATTCAAAAGTGGAATGGGCGGCTTCTGGAAAGATCAAATTTTCCTTTTACTGGAAATCTTCAAACAGACTGGGTGGCCAATTTTCTAGGATGGTATAGAAGGGATTCTAACTTTAAGATGCTGTGATTCTATTAACAACAATCATGCACCTCCCCACCTCCTCCAATCCTGAACTTTGCTCCAAGTTAAACATCCTCAGTTCTTTCAAATATTTCTTATGCAACATGGTTTCAAAATGCCCTGATCTGAACCTGTTCATCTGAAAATTTTCTCTTCCCTCTAAATGTCATTTTAAAAGTCTCTTGATCAGTTCAATAAGTCTAAAGTCAAGTCTAAAGTCAAATATTTCCTTCCCAGGACTCATGAGGAACATTCTATTCCTAGGCAGAAACCTATAATGCCATTATCTTGATTCATAGTCTAGAATTTCAAAGAATCTTTCAGTGTCATCTACATAATTCCCATAGCCTTCTCTTTCCCAAAATCATAGGATCATTGAATTTAGAGCTGGAAGGGGCCTCAGAACATAAGATGTTGGAATTGGAAGGAATCTTAGAGATCATACAGTTCTACCCCTTCATTTTAAAAAAATATTTTTAGGAACCTAAATATCAATTTAAATATGAATATTTTCATATATTAATATAACACAAAATAGGATTATATATGAAACTGTGAACTATTGAATAATTTAAATGCATATTAAATTTAATATGATAGTTTTAAAAAACTCTGGTGTTTTTCTGTAATCTTTTATGAACTCTTCTAATATTGTTGTATATTGTTAATATTTCATTGATACTTTTTTCTTCTTTTTTGTGTCACAATCAATGTCTATCAACTTCTCTCCCAAAGTTCTGTCTTCTAATATATAAGTACAGTTCATCCACACATGTGCTATGTTCATAAATGCATGTCTCATTCTGGACATTAAGTCCATCATCCCTCTATTAGTAGATAGGTAGCATGTTTCATCATCAGCCTTATGAAATCACAATTGGTCGTTGCATTAATTATTGTTCTTAAGTCTTTTAAAATTGTCTTGCCTTTACATTATTGTAGTGGTATAAATTGTTCCCCTAGTCCTATTCAACTCACTCTGAGTCAGTTCTTTCAGATCTTCCCAAGTTTCTCTGAATTGGTCCTTCTTTGTCATTTTTACAGTGTAATATTGTTACGTTTATTAGATTCACATATCATAATTTGTTTAATAATTCGCCATCTGATAGTCACACCTTTAGTTTTCAGTTCTTCACTATAATAAAAAGTGCTGCTGTAAATATTTTTATACACGTGGCTCCTTTCCCTTTGTCTTTGACCTTGCTGAGGTGTACGTCTAATTAGCATATTTCTGAGTCAAAGGGTATATTGATATAGTAACATTTTGCTATACCTTCATTTTGCAGATAAGTCAACCGCTATTTGTCACTTTCTTTACTTACAATCTTTGCAAAATATTGTTGATTCTACTTCCATAATGTCTCTTGCATCCATCTCCTCCTTTCCATTCAAACCACAACCACTCCAATTCAAGTTTTTTATTATATCTTGCCTGTACAATTGCAGTAGCCTCCTAATTTGTTTTCCAGCCTTTCCTTGTTCTGTTTTTAATGGTATTTTATTTTTTTCCAATTACATGTAAAGACAATTTTTAACATTCATTTAAAAAATTAAGTTCCAAAAAGTCCCTCCCTCCCTCACCACACCTTCCGTAACATGGTAAACAATTTGATATAGCTTAATGTATTTGTAATCATTTCAAACATATCCAGATTAGGTCTATTGTGAAAGAAGAAACAGGTCAAAAGAAAAGAACCACAAAAAAAGTGAAAATAGAATGGTTCGATCTGCATTCAGATTTCACCAGCTCTTTCTCTGGACATGGATAGCATTTTCCATCATGAATCCTTTGGAATTGTCATGGATTAATGTATTGCTGAGAAGAAAGTCGTTCATAGTTGATCATTGTACAATGTTACTGATACAGTGCTTAGTGTTCTCCTGATTCTACTCCACTTTGCATCAATCCATATAAGCCTTTGCAGGTTTTTCTGAAATCCACCTGTTCATCATTTCTTATAGCACAATAATATTGCATTACGTTCATAATTATATTCATCATAATTACATCATTACATTAAACTTGTTCAATCATTCCTCGATTGATGCTCATCCCCTCAATTTCTAATTCTTTGCCACCACAAAAAGAGCTGCTATTACTATTCTTGTACATGTAGGTCCTTTTCCCTTTTTTGTGATCTCTTTTGGATATAGACTTAGTAGTGGTATTGCTGGATCAAAGAGTATGCACAGTTTTACAGCCCTTTGGGCATAATTCCAAACTTCTCTCCAGAACGGTTGAATCAGTTCACAAATCCACCAACAGTGTATGAGTGTCCCAGTTTTCCCATATCCTACCAACATTTATTATTTTCCTTTCCTGTCGTATAACTCAATTTGATAGGCATGAAGTGGTACCACAGAATTGTTTTAATTTGCATTTCTCTAATCAATAGTGATTTAGAGCATTTCTTCATATGACTATAAATAACTTTGATTTCTTCATCTGAAAACTCCTGTCCATATCCTTTCATCATTTATCAATTGAGGATGGCTTGTATTCTTAGAAATTTGAATCAATTCTCTATATATTTGAGAAATGAAGCCTTCATCAGAGATACTTGCTGTAAAAATTATTTCCCAGCTTTCTGCTTTCCTTTTAATTGTGGTTTCATTGGTTTTGTTTGTGCAAATCCTTTTTAATTTAATATGATGAAAATTATTAATTTGTAAAAATTGTTTAAAAAAACTCCTGGTTTTAATTGATTCATAGGAGAATTCTATCAAATCTTTAAAGAACAATTAGTCCCAACACTTCACAAATTATTCTCAAAAATGGAGAAAGAAGGCACCCTACTAGAATCCTTTTATGAGACAAATATAGTCCTAATATCTAAACCAAAGAAAGACAAAACACAGAAGGAACACTATAGACTAATATCATTGATGAATATTGACTCAAAAATTTTAAACAAAATCCTGTCAAACTCATTACAGTGATTTATCAAAGAAATAATTCATTATGACTAAGTGGAATTTATACCAGGAATGTGAGGGTAGTTCAACAACAACCAACATAAATTATCATATTGTAACCCAAGTGCCAAGATCCATTGCTCCTCCCTGGTGAAGATCAATGCCTCCAGCCTACCTGAAGAGCTGGACGGAGTTAGTGAGATTAAAAGAGGGGAGATGTCTACTTTCTTTGAGTTCTTGAGTCTTTTCAAGTCTTTGGGCCTTCTTTGCTCTTTCGGGAATCTCTTCAGGCTCTGTAATTGCTTTGGATGCTTCTGCCTTTCAGCTTCAAGAGAGAAGATGCATGATGCCCACTCTACTTCAGGTTGTTCCTTAAAGGAATAAAGAACACCTTAAAGAGCTGGAGGAGTATTCAGTACTCACGGCCATTTTGTCGTTGCGCTGTTGTTGGCTAATCATTTTCAGTCACATCTGACTCTTCGTAATCCTTTCTTGGAATTTTCTTGGCAAAGATACTGGAGTGGTTCACCATTTTTTTTCTCCAGCTCATTTTACAGATGAGGAAACTGAGGCAAACAGGGTAAAGTGACTTGACCAGTCACACAGCTAGTAAGTGTCTGAGGCCAGATTTGAACTCAGGTCTTCCTGTCTCTAGGGTTGACACTCTATCCACTGTACCACCTAGCTGCATGCCAATATAATAAAAATGACAATACTTCCAAAGTTAATTTACACTTTTAATGCTACACAATCAAGTTACAAAGGAAATACTTTATAGAACTTGAAAATTAATAATAAAATTCATCTGGAAAACAAAAATCTAGACTATCAAGGGTAATGTTGGAAAGAAATAGGGACAAAAGGGGATTAATACTTCCAGATCTCAAACTATATTATAAAACAGCTTTCATCAAAAACATCTGATATTGGTTTCAAAAATAGACAGAGATATCAATGGAACAGACTAAAGAAGGGAGAATCAGATACAATGGAATTCAGTAACCCAGTGTTTGATAAAATAGAAAACATAAATTATGTAGGAAAAAAACTCCTTATTTGATAAAGACTCCTGGGAAAACTGGAAAGCAGTCTGGCAGAAATAAGGATTAGGACAATGCCTTTCATCATATTCCACAACATTTTCTAAATAGATATGCCACCTTAATATTAAAGATCACACTATTAAAAAATCAGAAGAAAAGCTGATCATATACCTCTTACTGCTATGGATAGGAGATCCTTAGCCAAACAAGAGATCAAGGCAACTATAAAAGAAAAAGTAGATAACTTTGATTACATGGAACTGAAAAGCTTTTGCACTGACAAAATTAATGCCCCTAAAATAAGAAGGGAAGACTTAGAATGGAGGGGGAAATCTTTATATCAAATTGATTTGATAAGGGTTTGTTATAGAAGATATATAAACAATATACATATTATGTATGTGTGTGTATGTAAGCATGTGTATATGCATAGTGCATATATATATGTGTGTGTGTGCATATATATATGTATATATATATATGACTAATAGCCATTCCCTAATAGATAAGTGGTCAAAAAATATGAACAGTTCTTAAAAGAATTGCAAAGTATTCACAACCCTAACCCTAACCCTAACCCTAATTGCTTCAAATCACTAATCATAAAAGAAATGAAAAATTAAAATAACTTTGAGGCTTCACTTCACACCCTACAAATTGGCAAAGATCACCAAAAATGGCAATACTCAATGTTGAAGGGGCTGTGGAATGATAAGTAAATTAATACATTGTTGTTGGGCTGTGAAATGGTACAAGTTTGGAAAACAATTTTGAATTATGCAAATAAAGTGACTAAAATGTCCATACCCTTTGAATCAGAAAATCCATTACTGGGCTTATACTCCAAAGAAGTGATTGATAAGAAGTACCCATATACACTAAAATATTTATAGTAGCACTTTCTGTGGTAATAAAGAATTGGAAATAAAGTAGATGTCCATTGATTGGGGAATGGCTAAACAATTATGGTACATGAATGAAATGGAATATTAATGTGCTGTTAAGAAATTCTGTATGTGATAAATATTGAGGAGCATGGAAAGATCTACATGAACTGAAGCTGACTGAAGTAAAAGCCAAGGAAACAACATACATAATGACTACCACAGTGTAAATAGAAAAAACTACACATCAAAAAAAAAATCAAAAGTGAATGTAGCAAAATTATAAAGATCAAGCATGATTTGAATGAAGCAATAGGAGAGGACACCCCTAACTCATCCCTTTGTGGAAGTGGGAGGTCCTCAGATGTTACACATTGCACATATTTTAGGACTCTTTTTTAATGTACCAGTCAGTTGCCTTGATTTACAAAAAGGATATGAGATAGAGAAATTAAAACCTAAAAAACAATGTTACAATAAAAACATAACAAAATCAAACTAAAGGAGCAGAAAAATATATACACTGGTCACTTGGGATTTGTTAATGCAAAAAAATGTTTATTTTGTACCCATTATCTGTAAAGTTCTGTGCTAGAGACTGAACACAATACTCCAGAGAAATAAAATATTACAGAGACAGGGATGTAGTATGGCCTAATGGAAATAAGAGATGGTTTGGAATCAAAAGCTCTTGGTTGGATTTTATTAGTGGCATCATCTCTGGGTCACTCTTTCCTCATCTTTAGTTTGAGAATTTGGAAATAATATGTTCATTACTTACCTAAGAAGGCTGGTATGGAGAAAGTACTTTGTAAATTACATAATGTCATATAAATGTGAATTATCACTATTATTAAAATTATGGTGTTATAATTAATATTATTATAGAAAGAAATGACAGATTCTACCATCAGAGTTCTTAACGTTTTAGTAGAGGCAGCAATATGTCCACAAATGCCTGCAATAGAAGAAAAAAATGTCTGAGTGCTTTAAGAGTGGTGCAAACTAAATGTTATAGGGGCAGCTAGGTGGCACAGTGGATAGAGCAACAGCTCTGGAGTAAGGAGGACCTGAGTTCAAATCTGG
The DNA here is from genome assembly GCF_003287225.1 of Phascolarctos cinereus. Taxonomy (NCBI): domain Eukaryota; kingdom Metazoa; phylum Chordata; class Mammalia; order Diprotodontia; family Phascolarctidae; genus Phascolarctos; species Phascolarctos cinereus. The sequence continues at coordinate 296,573,520 of NW_027555625.1, read as the reverse complement.
CCTCAGACACATGATACTCAACAGCTGTGTGACCCTGGGCAAGTCACTTAACCCCAACAGCCTCACCAAAATACAAAAAACAAAACAAACTAAATGTTATGGGGACTGCAAAGAGGGAGAGATGATTTCTGACTAGAGGATCAGAAAAGGCTTCATGGAAGAAGTTTGAACTAGATCTTGAAGGATGAGAAGGCAAAAGACGGGAATATGGTTAAAAAAATACAGAAGAAATCCTATGTGTGGAATATTGTATTTTTCTGAAGATGCATGAAGGTTGAAAGCTGCTGAGCGTGTTTGCGTTGGGATGCGTCAAAGGAGGATGATAATGGTGGTGAGAGCAATGGGAACCATGTTATTCATGAATCAGTTAAAGGAGCTGGAAGTGTTTGGCACTATATATATATATATATATATAAAAGAGTAAGATCAGGAAACATGATCACAGGCATCAAGTATTTGAAGAACTGTCACATAGAAGAGGCATTAGATTTGTTCTGCTTATCCCCAATGGGCTGATCTAGGAACAATAGGTGGCAGGAGCAGAAGCGGGATTAGATTGAATATCAGGGAACACTGGAGTTGGAGCCAAGGTGGAAGAAGTAAAACAAAGCTCCCCCAATAGAGTTCATCCACAAAGATCTAGAAAACATACCAGACTGAGTGTTGATTGAGAAATTTAAAAAACTGTGATTCATATTTCCAAGCCAAGCTCAGTATAGGAAAAGCTTGGCCTAGTTATTCTCCCTAGAAGGGTACGGAGTCCAGCGCTAACATAAAGTCCGAAGCCAAGAAGTATGCTGGAAGAATGGACAAAAAAAAAAAAAGGATCCCACCATAAAGAGCTATTGTGGTGCCAAGGCACAAACCCAGAAGAGGAGAATGACTTCATAACATCTACAAGCAAAGCTTCAAAGAAAAACATACTTTGCACATAAGCCCAACCAGAATTCCTGGAAGAGATGAAAGCAAAAGGAAAACAAAAACAAAAAAACAGGCACCATCACCATGCACAGGTTCCCTTCTCACTCTGCCCTCAATCTGTAATCCAGAACTGGGGAGTATACAACAATGCTTCAAGCTGGCCCTGTTCCCATTTCAGAGCTCTAGTATGGTTGGCCTGGGGATGGCCCTTTCTGGATCTAGGATTTCCTCTTTTCCTGGTACACAGCCTTTCCTTGGGTACTGCAGTGCTTCACTGGTGTGTGACCTGGCCAACCCATCCTTAGCGTGTGCAGACCTCTCTTTCTGTCTCCCTGGGTCCAGCTGGACTGAAAATGTCTTGTTGTCACTCTTGGGGGATTTCCCCATCAGGATTCAGTCTGGGACATTTTCTAGATCAATTTGGAAGAGTCTTTAGCTGGGAGCTCCCTGCCCTATATGCTGTCACCCCATCTTGCCATCTCATTAACTAGCTATAGCCATCGCTTCTGGTTGGCTAAAAGCTGACAGTTGCATGTATTATCTCATCTGAGCCTCACCATGACCCTGTGAGGGAAAAAGAACAAGTTATTATCTCTACTTTACAGATGAGGAAACTGAACATCAGAAAAAAGTAACTTATAAATCCCATAGCTAGTAAGAAGCAGTCAGGATTTGAACTCTTCTTGACTCCAAGTCACCACACTATCTACTGTGCCATATTGCCTATCCACAATCCTACCTCTCTCTTGGGCTCTAGATCTGTATTTCTAAATTTCTACTAGATCTCTCTGCCCATATGTCCTGTTAGCATTTCAAACCCAACATATTCAAAATTAAATTCAGTATTTTCTATTCCCTACCTCCATCCTGCTCCTCCTTTTGACTTCCTTATTTCTGTCAGTGGCATCATTATCCACTCATTCTCCATGACTTCTCTCTTTTTTTTTTTTTGGTGAGGCAATTGGGGTTAAGGGACTTGCCCAGAGTCACACAGCTAGTGAATGTTATGTGTCTGATGCCAGATTTGAGCTCAGGTCCTCCTGAATCCAGGGCCGGTGCTCTAGCCACTGTGCCACCTAGCTGCCCCTCCATGACTTCTCCATAGCCTTTGACACTATTAATCACTCTCTTCTCCTTGATACTCTCTTTTCTCTAGGTTTTCAGGATACCACTCTCTCCTAGTTCTCCTCCTACCTATGTGACTGTTCCTTCTGTCTCCTTTACTGGATCTTCATCCAGATTACGCCCTCTAACCATATGTATGTCATAGGATTCTGTCCTAGGTCCTCTTCTCTTCTCCCTCTATGCTACATCACTTGGTGATCTCACCACTCCCATGGACTTAATTATCATCTTTATGAGGGCTCTTCAAAAACAAAGGACAGGGGCAGCTAGGTGGCACAGTGGATAGAGCACTGGCCCTGAAATCAGAGGACCTGAGTTCAAATTCAGCCTTAGACTAAACACTTGACACTTAACTAGCTGTGTGACCCTAGGCAAGTCACTTAACTCCAATTGCCCCCCCCAAAAAACAAAGGACAAACAACAACAACAATATGCAATTGGAGTATTTAAGCCGCCAAGCCTTGGTAAGGTGCATCTGAAGGCTTTCCCTTTACAGTTCAATGCCATGGTCTTTTAGCCCTAGCAGACCTTCCTCTTTCACTGTCTCACTAGGGTACCCCCTCTAATACCAGAATATTCCAAGAAGGCAACAGGCAGGACAGCCTAGATCTTCCCTCCAGAAGTATGGCAGAGCCCACCCCTAACATAAAGTCTGAAGTCAGGAAGAAAAGAAGAAAAGGCAAACAAAAAAGAACTCCATCATAATGAGCTATAATGGTAGCAGAGATGCTCAAGTCATAAACCCAAAAGAAAAACATGAATCTAAAACATCTACGAGCAATGCCTCAGATAAAAACACAGCTTGGGCACAAACTCTACAAGAATTCCTAAAAGACATAAAGAAAGAGCTTTTAAGAAAAAGTTTTAAAATGTTTTTGTAAATGGAATGAAAGCACTTGAGGAAAAGGAAAATAAATGAGAGCTAAGGAAGAAAGAATTGAAAAGGAAGTTAATGGCTTCTTACAAGAGGTACAAAATCTTGCCCAAGCAATAAACTCCCTGAAAATTAGAATGGACCAAATTTAAGCCAATTACTTCCTGAGGCAACAACAGATAGTGAAACAAAATAAAAAAGGCTAAAAAAAAAAAAGAAAATATAAGCTATCTCATAGTAAAAGCAACTCGCCTGGAAAATAGGTCAAAGAGAAAAAAATTAAGAATCTGTGGACTGTATGAATGCTATGACCCCAAAAAAGCCTAGAGATCATATTTCAAGAAATCTTAAAAGAAAACTTTCTAGATCTCTTAGAACCAGAAGACAAAGTAGAATTAGAATCTTCCAATCACCTCCTGAAAGAAATGCCCAGGGGCAGCTAGATGGTGCAGTGGATAGAGCACTGGCCCTGATTCAGGAGGACCTGAGTTCAAATCCAGCCTCAGACAATAACACTCACTAGCTTTGTGACTCTGGGCAAGTCACTTAATCCCATTGCTTAACAAAAAAAAATGACCAAATGAAAACCTTTGGGACATCATCACCAAAATCCAGAACTTCTTGAAGGAAAAATATTGCAAGCAGACAGAGAACAAATAAGTACCAAGGAATCACAGTCAGGATCACACATAATTTAGCAGCCATTACTGTAAAGAAGCAGAGAACTTGGAATATAATATACCTGAAAGGAAAAAAAAATAGGGGCTTATAGTGAAAAATAACTTACTTAAAAAAAACTAAGTATAATTTTACAGAAGAAAAAATGACTCTTCAATGAAATAGAGGACTTCCAAGCATCCCTGATGAAAATGCCAGAGATGTGAAGAAATTCTGAAGTTCAAACACAGGCATAAGGAGAACACAAAAAGATAAACACAAATGAACAATGATAAAGGACTAAGCCAGGATAAACTGCCTAAATTCAAATGTGTGGTGATGATACATGTGTCCCCTCTGACACACATCACCACCAGGGCTCAAACAGGGAGTCTAATTAGACAAAGACTGGGAATGGTTCTATTATGCTTTGATAATCTTGAGAAAAGAATGGACAAAAAGGGAAGGAGGAATGGAGGAGGAATATACTAGAAGGAAAGGAAAGGAAGGTTAGGGAAAATTGGGAATAGGGAAATATGGGGGAAATAGGGAAAAAATGAAAATAGGGGAAAATGTCTACAAGTAGACATCTAAATACAGAGGAGAGAATGGAAAGGAGTAGCTGACACCTGAAACTCATTTTCATCTGAACTGGTCAAAAGAAAGTCAAAACATTCAAATATAGTTGGGTATAGAAACACATTTCACTAAACAGGGAAATAGGATGGAATGGGGAGAAGTGGGAGGGGGAATTAGAGGGAAGACAGAGAAAGGGAAGGATTAGTCCTAAGCAGAACAAAAAAAAACAAACAAGTTTTCCCCAAATGCATATTTCTTCCAAACCTTCCTATTTCTGTTAAGGGTACCACCATTCTTCTACGCAGTTTCACAACCTTGGCTTTTTACGAGTCTTGACTCCTCATTCTCACTCTTGCCACATAATCAATCTGTTGCCAAATCCTATAACTTCTACCTCCACAAAATTTCTCTCACCTGTCTCCTTTCTACTCACACAGCTACCACCCAAGCTGGACTACTTCAATAATCTTCTAAGTGGTCTCATTGTCTCAAGTCTTTCCCTCTCTAACTCATCCTCTACATAGCTACAAAAGTGCTTTTCTTAAACCTTCCCTAAATGTGTCTGTCTTCTACTCAATAAACTCTAGTAGCTCCCTGCTAATTCAAATATAAGCTCCTTTGCCATTTATAAACTTTTATAACCTGGTCCCAATGTACTTTTCCAAACTTACACATTATTCTTCCCCTTTCTGTACTCTATAGTCCAGATAAATGCTGTTTCTATTGCTTATACAAAAACCCAAACAAAAAAAAGTAATTAAGATATGTCACCATCCACTAAGAAGAACCACATAATAAAGAGCTGATACTTGCTGCTGAGTTGAAAACAGATATTTCATTTTTGCTTATTTTTCTTTGCAATGTGATTTGTGAATATAAAGAAATATGACTCCTGACAAAAGCTGTTATGTTCACTGACCATCAAAATGTATTATTTGATTATTGTGAAGCACATGCTCTGGAGTTCCTCTTCACACCTCCACTAGCACTGGTCCCTAAAGCTCAAGTGGTTACATCTCCCCTCAAGGTTCTAGGGGCAGATATGAGCAGCTTGGAAGGTACCAGGAAAGAGTGGTGTCCCTAAATCTGGAGAGAAGAAAGTATCAAAGAAGACAGAGCAATCAATAGCATCGAAAATTGCAGAGAGGTTAAGGAGAATGAGGATAGAGAAAAAAGGTCATTGGATTAGGTAACTAGGAGGTCACTGACAACTTTGGAGAGGGTAGTTTCAGTGGAATAAGGCGGCTGGAAGCCAGATTGTAAGAGGTTAAGAAGAGATGGTTTCTTAACTGAAGAACTAGGGACAACTAGGTAGTTCAGAATAGAGCACTAAGTTTGGAGTCAGGAAGACCTGGAGTTCAAAGCTGGCCTCAGATAATTACTAGCTGTGTGACCTTGGGCAAATCACTTAAGCCTATTTGACTCAGTTCCTCATCTGTAAATGAGCTACAGAAGGAAATGGCAAATCACTCCAGTGTCTTTGATAAGAAAACTCCAGGGGCAGCTAGGTGGTACAGTAGAACTCAGGAGGACCTGAGTTCAAATGCCTCAGACACATAACATTTACTAGCTGTGTGACCCTGGGTAAATCACTTAACCCCATTGCCTAGCCAAAAAAAAAAAAAGAAAACTCCAAATGAGGTCACCAAGAGTGGACTGAAATGACCCAACAACAACAAAAGAAGAGAACTGGGGGAGAGAAGATGGAGGCATCTATCGTAAATAGCTTTTTCAAGGTGTTTAGTGACAAAAGGCAGAAGAGGTATAGAACTAGAGTTAGCAGTGTTGGAAGGATCAAGTTTTGTTTTGTTTTGGTCAGGATAAGAATGGGCATGTTTGTAAACAGAAAACAGTGGATAGGGAGAAATTAAAGAGAAGTGATAGAGTGGGGATGACAGAGGGGTCAGTCTGTTGGAGGAGACAGAATGGAATGGGATCACTTGAAAAAGCAGAGAGATTAGCTTTGGTAAGAAGTGTGTGAAACAAGGATGAAGGAAGAGATAGTGGAAGAAGGCACCTGAGGAGATGAGAAGGGGGGGAGGGGAAAAGAGGGCACTCACTGCAAATGACCTTAATTTTTCCTGTAAAATATGAGGCAAGGTTCTCAGCAAAGACAGTGGGGGAGGGGGAGCCATAGGAGGTTTGAGGAGAAATGAAAAGGGTTGGAAGAGCCACTGTGGAGAGTGGGATTGTGGTTTGTCTTGTTCTCAAAGAAGGCCGTGGTGTCAGGAAGATGATGACATGACTTGCAAATGAACTGGATTTGAGTGAGGGAGGGCTGTGCAAAATCACCAGCTTCTCTTTCTTCTCCAGAGCTATCTGGATCTAGTTGCCAGGTATAGATCAGGACTTGAGATGGCCCAGGATGCAGGGGGAGACCTTGGCCTTTTTAAGCTAAGGTATTTCCCAGGTCTCAGTTTGACTGAGGTGATGCCCATTCAGTGAATAGGCCTGTTTAAGAAGTGAGCCAAAGGATGGACCCTTTAATCAATAAAAAAAAATTTTTTTTAAATCAAACTGGGAGGGGAAGACCCTCAGGGTTGCTGGCCAAAAGAGAAACAATTACTATTTACATTCACTCTGAGCCAGAGGGGCCCAAAAAGTAATGTGGTACTTGGGCAGGGACCTATTGTTGTCCAATCAATGTGAGCCCAAGTGAATTGGGTTTAAGGCCTGGTTTTTAAGAAAGAAATCTAGTCAGCACACCCCAAGATAACTAGGTAGATTTCAGCCATCAAAATTCACCTTCCTTTGGGAAGAACACCCTCAGGTAAGGACATGATACCAGAGGAGAGGATGGGAGGGGAGGAAAGGGAGGACCTGAGTTGGCCGACTGAAACTAGCCAGCTGGGTCCCCATTGAGGCAGCTTGGACTACTCACAGATTGTGGTTTGTCCTTCGTTTTGGAAGAGGACCATGACATCAAGAAGATGATGACATGACTTGCAAATCCAATTCGTTCTGGAGAATGGGATATTGAGTTGATAAGGGGGGGTATAGTTTGTATAGTAGGATTGTCTAGCAGCAGTGAGGCCCCTTCCTGTTCAATGTGGTTTGTTAATCCAGTAGTTTTCAAAGACATCTAAATTGATCGAAGATTTCATTACACTTAGTCTAAAGCTATGATTAGATAGACTAGAGATATATTCGTAACTGACAAAGGTGTCAGGGCATAGCATCATAGTTATTTAATAATAGAGTATTGCCCTTTAAGTTTTGCCAAAAAAAAAAGTTTTACATATATTATCTCATGTAATCTTCACAATAACCCTACGATGTAGGCACTATAATTATTCCCATTTTATAGATGAGGAAACTTAGAAGGCTAGTATATGTCTGAGGCAGAATTCAAACCAAAATCAAACTGCCAAGTCCAACACTTTATTCATTGTAGCACCTAGTGGACAAGTGGGGTAAGGGTGATTTGATTTATTGACTCAATCAGCCAATACTCTTATACTGTATTTGTATATTTTGTTGAAAGTGGACTTTTGGGAGAATGCAACTGAGTCCATTTTGTGCTTTATTTGCTGTTATCACATTTTTTTCTTTTTCTAGTAGATACAGAAAGTACTGGTAGTCTCTTTCCGTACCTCTCTTCCCCCAATCACTTAACAAAACAAGTAACAAAATAACAAAAGAAGACTCTTTGGATTTTGAGTATTTAGGGGAACTCATCTGCTTCCTTTTATCCTATCTAATTAGATAAGTAGAAGGAACTTAACAAATGTTAATTAACCAACCGACTGATAAAGAAGATACTGTTTTCTTTGGCCAGGTGTAAATAGCTATGCTAAAAGCCTTTGTAACTTTAAGCATCCTCTTTTCTTTTCCTAAAAAGCCACCTTTTCCTATCTACTGGCCTACCCCATGCTACACAAAACGGTTTTGTAAGCCTGCCTCCGTGCCCTATCAGATTCTTCCCAAATTCTATGGGTCAGATCTACACCCAGACACAATCTCTCTCTCTCTCTCTCTCTCTCTCTCTCTCTCTCTCTCTCTCTCTCTCTCTCTCTCTCTCTCTCTCTCACACACATACACACACACACACATACATATACACATACACATTTAGTGTCTATATATATATTTACACTATATACACACATACATATATAATCTCTCATATATATAATCTCTCATATATATACATATACATATATATACATATATATATGTATATATATATATATATGTCATCTGTGGAATTGTGAGACTCATATCCATTACCTGCTGATGAAGTATGTCACACTCTTCAGTAGATAAATAAAACGCAGTGTGCATGTCTGTCTGTATCCTGTGCTGTGTCTAGCAAGGACTCTGAAAAATCTTGCAACACTTTCAGTTTTAAAAAAAAAAAGAAAGAAATTTACCTGCTTGACTTACTACATTGATCAAATCGACTGAATAATTATTTACAAATCCACCCTGTGATTCATAACACACATAGGGTTTTTTTCCCTAAAAATTATGAAGCATATTAATCACATTGCTCTCAATAAAATGTTAACTAATTTATAATAATTTTAATACAGGCAAAATGGGGGGTTGTCATTACTAAAGTTATTTTAAAACATTGCTTATTTCATCTTTGTCTCATCCTTAATTTCTAGTTTTGCTCATGTGTCGTAATGTATACAATATATCAATACAGTAATGCAAATATAGTTTTAAGTAAAAGACATATTGAGAGGTGCCCAATTTTTTCCTTTTTAACAAATAAGGTATATATGATCAAAAAAATTTGGAAACTATTTTTAGAGACAACTGGAGTAACTGCAAGTTTTTGACTGAAATAGTCATCCCTATGTAATGGAATAAAGTAAAAGTTTAAATGGCCATGCATATCACTTCATTTTCCTTGTCTGCTCTAAACTGTTGTCTCTGCTCTAAAGATGAACAACTTAGACAATCAAATTCAATCCAATAAATATTTACTAATCATCATGTATAAGGTGTTACATAAAGGTTAAACTTTTAAATATGCAGCAGAAAGTCTTTTTGGGTCTGATACATCTAGTTTTCTTCAAGGAGCAGTGGATCCTGAGAGAAAAAGGTTTAGAAATAGTTCATTCTTCTCGATCCCTCCAACTAGGCATTTCTTCTATGACTCATAGAAAAGAAATTCCTACAAAAGCTTCTGGCAATCTGGCCCTACTCTTGGTTGTTGAAGGGGCACTGACCTTTTAGGCTTATTAATTAATCAACAACCATTTATTAAGTGCCAAGCACTGCACTGGACACTGAAGATGAAAAGACAAAAGTGAAACAAATGGTCCTTACCCTCAAAGAGTTTGCATTCTATCAAGGAAGACATGTTCATATGTAGACACATAAAGACAGCCACAAGGTAATCTGGAAGAGTGATAGGGAAAGGTGAGCACCTAGAGGAATCAGGAAAGGGCTCATGTAAAAGATGTTAAGATCTTATCTGAAGCTTGTGCTTGAGCTGAGTTGTGAAAAAAACTTGGGTTCCTAAGAAGTAGAAGTGAGGAAGGGGTGCAAATCAGGAATGAGGGACAGCTAGTACAGATGCATGAAAACAGGAAATGGAGTGTCTTATATGAGGAACAGCAGGAAAGTCAGTTTGGATGGACCATAGGGCACACGAAGGGGAGTAATGTGTAATAAATCGGAAAAGGCAGATTATTATACGTTACTACCCTTCATGTACTTTATGGTCCAGCCAAAATGGCTTTCTTGAGGTTCATTATATACAATATTTCACCTCTCTGTGACTGTGTAGGCTTTCATGGCTGGGATGCACTCCTGTCTCACCTCTGTCTGCCTAGGAGAATCTCTGGCTTCCTTCATTGTTCAGTTACACAAGCCTTTCCTTGATTTCCCCTCCCCCCCAGTTGCTAGTTTCCCATCACCCCCAAAGTTATCTTTTTACTTTTATGATGAATTAATATTTATACATTTTGTCTCCTAAGAGAATGTAAGCTCCTTAAGGGAAGGTTTATTTCATTTTTCCCTCAGAATCTCCAGTGCTTAGCCCAGGGTTTGACACACAGTAGTTGGTAGGGTGGGGTGTGGTGGGGTGGGGAGGGGAGGCAACTAGATGGCTGAATGATTAGAGTGGCAGGCCCTGGAGTTGGGATGACCTCAGTTCAAATCCAGCCTTAGACACTTACTAGCCATGTGACCTTGGGCAAGTCACTTAAACTCTGTTTACCTTAATCTGCTGGAGAAGGAAATGGCAAACCACTCCAGTATCTTCGCCAAGAAAACTCCATGGACAGTATGGTCCAGGGGGTCATGAAGAGTCGGCCAAGACTGAACAACATGGTGTTTAGTAAATGCATCTTGATTATAGTCTGTGTTCAAGAATGCCTTTTAGGACCTGGGATATATGAAGGTAAGGGTGCTGGAAGGCAAGGAGGTAAGTTTTGGTGACGAGCACTCCTGTGGATTGCTAGGACATCACCTAAACAACTAAGACTAACCTAGGTTACTGTAGATTCAGAGTAGGGAGGTGAAGGGAGCATGGGGGAGAAAGTTACCTGAAACTACCTCCTCCCCAACATAAGATTAGGGATTCTCTCATAATATACATTTCTATAGTACTTTGAAGTTCATAAAGTGTCTTCCTGCCAACAACCCTGTGTGGCAGGTAGTATAAATATAATTATTCCCCTTTCACAAATAAGGAAACGAAGTATGTAAGAGGTGAGATGGCTTGCTCAAGGTTACACAGCTATTTACTGGCCGAAGCCAAGATACAAACACCCAGCTCCAAATTCAGTGCTCTTTCCAGTGCGCTAGGACACTAATAATAAGCTTAAGTGGTCCAGAAGAAGCTGGCCAGGATGACGAAGGAACTGGAAATAATTCCACAGAAGAATGGTTGGAAGGAATTGTTTTTGTTTTTCAGCTTGGAAATGACTTGATGGGGGTAGGAACGGGATATTGGGAGCAGAAGGGAAGAAGAAAAGACATGGTAGCCACATTCAAATATTTGAAGGGAAGTCACAGGGAAAAGGGATTAAACATGTTTTGCCTGCTCTCACAAGGCAGAATTAGGAGCAATGGGTAGAAGTAGTAGAGACAGATTTCAGCTCAATGTCAAGGAAAACAGATACTCTCTCACTTTTTATTATATTTATTCTAATAGTATCAAAGATGATTTAAGCAATAAAAACTAAAGAAGGGATTAGGGGTGATATTCCTTTTTACTTGATGGCTAATTTATGGCTTTAAGTGAACATGTCACTTCGACACTTTGTAGGAGAACTGGTATCTGTATGGAGGCCACTGGGAATTAAGAATGAGGATGGGTTTTGAAGTCAACTTTTATATGTGGAGATGGGTAATGGTTGTGATGAGTGGTGTAAAGGTAATTGTGTGTGCATGTATGTTCATTCCTATTATGTCAAGAGGTGAGAGTGGCATGTACACTGTAAGCTGTTTGTGTTCAGGGGTCAAGACATGTTTAGAGGTAAAGGTCATGTGCATATGCATGTGCACGTGCAGGGGTGTGTGTGTGTGTGTGTGTGTGTGTGTGTGTGTGTGTGTGTATGCAGCGAAGGGGCTAGACTGTATAGACAGTGTTATGTGGGGAAGTTATGAGGTCAGTCTGTATGTGGGGAGAGTTGGCATATGGGCTCAGATTGGGGAAGTAGTCTCTATTTGGGGTGATTAGAAGGTAAGAGGATGTAGATGTTGTGTGAGAGGGGATCACTGGGTATATGGGGGCAGTGTGAGTACTATATGTAGAGGTCAGCATATGTGAATGGTTGTTATATGGGGGAATGAGTGGGAGTGGGTCAGTGTCCAGTGTACAGAATGTGGGGCGAGTCAGTGTAATTGCAGGTCAATTTTTGTGGGTAGGCATGGGTATATGGTATGTGGGAGGAGTCCGCATGTGTGGGTAATTGATATATTTGTTTGGGTCAGGATATATGAGGAGTATGCATGTATGTGGGACAATGATGTATATGAGGGCGAGTGTATGTGGGAGGCATTGGTGTGCTGTGGGTCAGCTGGTAGGGGTGGTTAGTGTACTTGTCAGCAGATAGACAGGACTGTGTATGAAGGCAGTGTAAATGGAGGGGGAGGGTAGAGCTGTTGGAGTATAAATATAGGCTCAATGTGGGTATGGGTTGGTATACATATGGGGGATATGAGTATGTGTGTGGTGGGTCTATGTACAGGCAGGACATTGGTTTGTAGAGAGGATCAGAACTTCAAATCGAAAAGGGAGGGCCTAGAGGAAGAAAACTGACAGAGGAAGTAACTACAGCGTAGCAACTGAGATATATCCAAATTCACAGGACACAAAAATATAAGAAAAGGGCCAGTGGTAAAACCAGTGACTTCAAATGTCTATACAAAAATGCACAAAATTTAGGTAACAAACAAGATGAACTACAGGATTCAGAAGAAGGATAGGTAGGATCCCATGGGAGAAATTTTTCAGCCAGAAAGGGATGGGAAATTCTCAAGAATGAAATTAAGACAAAAAGGAAAACAATTACAACGAGGAGGAAAATGGTAGTTGTCCAACAGTTGTCATTTTAGTGTCAGTTGTCTGACGCTAATGTAGATATACAGAAAACTCAATAAGCAATTTGTATTTTAAAAACATACATACAGAGAAGATGGAAGCAAGGATAGAGAAACAGAGATACATACAAAATCATGAAATGGTGGTGTAAGAATAGTGTCAGGGGGTGCTAAGGCTCAGAATGAACTGAGGCTGATCAAGTTAGCTAAGGAGAACAAAAAGGGTTTCATTTTGTTTTTTCTTAAAGCTATATTGAGGAAAAGAGGAAATTCTGAGAAGAGGGTATAAGACTGCTGTTCAGGCTGGATGGAACAACAATAACTGACAACTGAGAAAGAAGAGAGCTTCTCAAGTCCATCTTGCTTCTGTTTTCTCTGCCAAGTAGAATGACCTGTAGACTAGAATGGATGAAACAAAATGGCTAATAGGGAGTTAATACCCAATGTAAGTAAAGAGACAGAAAAAGAACACCTCGATGCTCTCAGTGAATTCAGGTCACCTGGCCCAGAAGATTATCTCCAAGGAAATCAAAGAAGCAGCAGATATTATTGCTGAGCAACTGTCAGTGATGTGTACAAAGATCACAGAGAACAGGAGAGTCGAAGGGCAAATGTTCTGATTCTTCAAAAAAAAAAAGGGAGAATAAAATTTGCAAACTATAGATCAGTAAGTCTGATTTTAATTCTTAAAAATGTTCTAGAATAAACTATTAAACAGATACTTAGTGGATATTTAGTAATGTAGGCTGTGATCACAAAGAAACAGCAAGATTTCACTCAGAACAAGTCAGGGCAGAGTAACCTTACTTCCTTTTTTGACAAGGTTACTAGGCTAGTAGAAGAGGAAGATGCTATATAGTTTACCTGGAAATTAGCAAAGTATTTGATAAAGCCTCTCATACTGTACTTTTTTTTCCAATTAATACATTTATTAATTTTTAGTTTTCAACAATCACTTAGGATTATGAGTTTTAAATTTTCTCCCCATCTCTCCCCTCCCCCTACTCCAAGACAGCATGTAAATTGATATAGGACTCTCACGCTATTCTTGTGGACAAGATAGTGAGATCTTCTGTTTGGCTTTCAAAGGCCTTCATAATCTGATCCTTTCCTATCTTTCCAGTCTTCTTACACCTTACTCCCCCTCACTTATTCTGCAATCCAGGAACATTAACTTACTTGCTAATTCTTGCACATGACACTCTCATCTCCCCATTCCAGCAATTTCACTGGCTATGCTTGGTGCCTGGAATGATCTTCCTCCTCATCTCTCCTAGCTAACTTCCCTGGCTTCTTTCAAGTCCCAGTTAAAGTCCTCTCTTCTGCAAAGAGCCTTTCCCAGTCCTTAATCATTGTGCTTTCTACCTGGGATTACTCCCCGTTTGTCTTGTATATATCTTATTTACACATCATTGCTTGTGGGTTGTCTTCTCATCATACTGTGAGCCTGAGAGCAGGGACTGTTTTTTGTCTTTCTTTGTTATCTCCAGAACTTAACATGGTGCCTAGCAAATAGCAGGTGCTTAATAAATGCTAGGTGACTGTGTGATATGGTAGCCATAAAAGCTATTTTTATCTTGGATCCCATCAAGAAGCATGGTCAGATGATATCTAGAGTACTGAGTTCAGTTCTGGACTCACAGCTTAACTTGGTAACTTGTGCAGTTCTCCTCGAGAATGGCAACTAGAATGGCCAAAAAAAAAAGCCTTCAATGCAGATTTCATGAGGACCAGTTGAAGGACTTGGGGGTGTTTAGCCTGGAGAAGAGAAAACTTAAGGAATGACATAATACCTGCCCAAGTATTTGAAGTGACACCACGTAGAAGGATAACACTTGTTCTCTTTGGCCCCCATAAGGCAAAAAGCAGAAGCAGTAGGGAGGACACAGGTTTAGGCCGAATGTGAAGGTGGGTGTGAAATTTACTAACAATAAAAGCTATTCCAGAGCCGAATGCACTGCCTCCTAGATCTGGTGTTGGAAGGCATTTCAGACACTTCATCCAATCCCTTTATTTTACATATGATGAAACTGAGGCCAAGAGAGATTGTGACTTGCCCAAGGTCGCAAGGGTAGCAAGCAACATTTGAACCAGCTCTACAGACACAAGATTGACAGTGCTCTTTCCATTTCCACTTCCTACTTTTTCCATTTTCCACCTTTAAGCAGAAGCTGGATCACATTTACGAAGTACATGGTGAAGCGTTTTCTTTTACTCTGGTCTGAAGTACTGTGTTTCAGTGCACAGAATTAGAGCAGGAGTGAAGGGCAAAGAGTCGTGTACGTGTGTGTGTGGGGGTAATTCAGTGCCCAAAGTTAGGTGGGAATGAGCTCTGTGTGTGCATGTAGCGTGAGTGTGTGTGTGCGTGTTTAGAGGCATGTTTGTTTCACCCCCCCCTTCCCCACCACGAGTGCGCCGGCCCCTCCTCCTCCACTCAGCCCGCCCCGGTTCCACCCCCACTAGGGCCATCAACCCGGCCTCCCACTCAGTAGGAGGTGACCAGCCCTCTGGTGGGGTGAGACCGGCAGCCCCGTCCGGCCCCCGACCCCGATTCAGATCTTGCTAGATCACACCTTCCTCCGAGCTGGTAGAGCCAGGCGCGCTCCCGACGTACCCCAGAGCGTGCGCGCATGTGCGCTCTCCGACCCTTACTCCTTGCCCCAACGGGTCTCTCTGCCCCTCCCCGTCCGTCCTCCTCTCCCCGCCCCTCCCCGCTGTGTACGTGTATGGTGTTGCCGGGTGTGTGAGTGTGGGTATGGGTGGACGTGAGAACTAACGCGTCCGGTCCGCCTTCTCTCTGATAAATCCCTACCAGCCCCGCCCCCAGTCCCGCCCCCTCTTCCCTCCCACCCCCACCGCACTTCTCTCGGCTTCCCCGCCTCCCTCATTCTCTCCTGCCGGAAGTGCCTGGAAGAGCTTCCGGGTGGGCGCGGGTCTGAGGCAGCGGCGGCGGCGGCGGCTGCTGCTGGGGCGGTTGGAGGGGCAGCGGGGCCAAGCTGGGGCCAATTGCCAACGGCTTGAGGCGGAGGAGGGCGAGGGAAAGGCTGCCACGGGGCGAGGGAGCGATGTAAGAGGCCAACGCCCAGGTGAGGCCCGCTGGTCGGGTCGAGGGACGGGACCCCAAGATCCAGCCCTGCCGAGGCCTGGCCCGGCAGGAGTCGGTTGGAAGTTGGCTCGAGGCCCGGCCTGGGGTGGGTGTGGGTGTTGGGGCATGGGCTTGTCCCTGCGCCGGCCTTTGTGGCCGCCACTCTGCCGCGGACGCGGAGCCCAAGGTCCTGGCGGCGCCTGGCCCGGCTCGGCGGGGCTTGTTTGGGGGGAACGGAGCTGCCTCCCTCCGGTGGGGCAGGGGCTGGGTGAGTCTGGGGCCCTCAGCGGCCCGAGAGCCTGTTGACTCAGCGGCCCTGACTCACCGGGGCCTTCCCCCGCCGCGGCCTCTGTACACAGGCAGCCCAGGGTGGAGGTGAGAGCGCTGAGGCTTCCATTTGGGGCTGTCACTGATTCGGCGTGTGACCTTGTTCAAGTCACTTGCAATCTTAGCAACTTGGTTTCATTTATAAACAAAAAGTAGTTAAGATCGTCTCTGAGGTTCCTTACATCCTTAACGTTCGGTGATTGTCGTTTTGTGTGAGTTGTGTGATCGTATGTTTGTGCATGTGTGCAGTGTACTTGCTTGTGAACGATATGTAGCGTTTGTGCCTGTGTGTGCAACGTTTGTATGGGCATTTTTCTTACATGGTAGAAGTTGCGGTGGATTTGGAATCAGAAGACTTAAGTTCAGGTCCCACCTTCGCTTATTACTCCCGTATCTGAGCTTGGGCAGATCAATCCTTTTACTTGCTTGGTTCCCAGTTTCCTCATCTGTAAATTAAGAGAGTTTGGCTAGGTGTTCTCCAAGGCCCAACTTTTGCTGCCGTGTGGAGGAGTCTCTTCCCACTAATGAAATACATAAAGGGGAAGGGCCAGTTCAGAACTTCTGACCAGGAGAGCTTCATTTCGTGACACAAAATAGCTCTGTAGATACATAGGATGATGAACTTTGACCTACAACAGCCCTTGAGAGCTTTCCTGGAGAAAGAGCGTTGTAGAAGTTACAAAAAAAGAAATCTTTCAGTGAGGCATGGGATTTTTCCTACCTTGAATATGTTTCGAGAGAATAGGGGAGATGGGGGTTAAAATGTTTTTTGTGTTATTATGTAAATGTTATTATGTACAGCCTGTACATAGTGGAAATCAGTCAATCAACTCTGGACTTGGAATCAGGAGACCTGATCTTGTGTTCCATCCAGATCTTCAGCTTACAAATAGTTTGACCTAGGTTCAAGTCACTTCAGCTCTGAAACTGTTTCCTCATCTTGGTCAAATGGTAAAATGAATGCTTACACCAAGCTACTTCATAGGGAGTGTTGTGGCAAAAAAGCACTTTGTAAATCTTAAGGCCTTACAGAAACAAATTGTTACTATTCTTTTTCCCCCATACAATCATAGATTTGGAAAGAGTCTAAGAGATCATCTATACAAATTTGAGATTTTAGTTTAGTTCTGTGCTTTATGTTGATGTCTTATGTGGATTTGACTAAAAGGATAAATAATGCCATTACTATTTTAGACATTAATTTTCATTCAGCATACATATACTAAGTACCTATTGTGTGCTGAACACTTCCTCTGCTGGGAGATGTGCAAAATGTAAGTTAGATATGGTCTCTGCCCAGGTAGAATTTATAGCTTATTAAGCTGTAAACTGATAAGGCTGACAAAACCTAAATACTGGTGACTATAAAACACAGTGGTACATTAAATAGACAAAAGGTCTAAAGGAAAAAGTCTTTATGGACAGGGAGCATTTTAACATCCAACCAATAGAATACTATTATCCTTCCCCAGAAACTTCCTCTCAAAAAGAATACTTTTGAATTTATAGGTAGTCTATGCAATAATAATGATAACTCCAACTTTTTTTTTTAAGCGCATTAAGGCTTACCGAGCACTCTCCTCAGAACTGTGTGATGTTGGTAATGCCAAGTATTCCTGTCTTCATTGTGCAGATGAAGAAACTCACTGTGTCCTTATATGTAATTCTGAAAATCCTATTCCTGTAGTGCTTTAAAGTATTACAAGTGTTGGCCTCACAACAACCCTGTGTGATAGGTAGTGCAAGTATAATGATCCCCATTTGACAGATAAGAAAAATGAGTGTCAGAGAGATTAAACTACTTGCCTCAACTATAAACTGTTGGAGCCAAGATTTGTTGACATAAGCCCTCAGATTTTTGACAGATGTCACGGGGTGCAATTAATAATATAGGCGATCTGGAGTGACTTAATCATGGCCTATCAGTTTTAACCTCCCTCTCCCCCAATCTTAGTTTCCTCCTCAGTGACATGGGAATACTACTGCTTGCATCATTAACTTCATCCTGGGAAAGTGCTTTGCAAATGATGAAGTGCTGTATGTAGAACTTTACTACTTGTGTGAACTCAGAGCTGTCCAAAAGTGGAAGATATTCAGGAGGTGTGTTCCCTATCACTAGAAGTAGAATATTATAGAAGGAACTCTTATTCAGTTATATGTTCCAGCAGTGGGGAACCTGCAGCCTTGAGGCCATGTATGGCCTTTTAGGTGCTCAAGTGTAGCCCTTTGACAGAATCCAAACTTCACAGAACAAATCTCTTTAATAAAAGGATTTGTTTTGTAAAGCTTGGACTCAAAAGGCTGCATCCAAGGACCTAGAAGACCACATGTGGCCTTGAGGCAGGAGGTTCCCCACCCAGGTTAGACTGTATGACTTCCAAGGTTCTTTCCAGATATGAGGTTATGAAAAAGAAATTATCTTATGATTGATAGAACTAAAATAACACTTCCATTTTCTTAAAAAGAACCTTTTGAAAGTTGGCTAACTTGCCATCTTAATGACTCAAATGTAGCTTTGCATTTGATAACCCAGGCATTAATTTTTTTTTATGGTGAAGTTACAGTTGTTTACTTCATTGAGTGCCTACTACTTACAAGTCTTTTTAAATGGAAATTTTAAAGTATTATAGAATCATGGAATTTCAGAATTGAATGGGACTTCAAAGAAAATCCAATCTAATTTGTACCTGAATAGGAATTCTTTTTATACCCAAAAGTGGTTGGTCTCCAGCCTTTGTTTGAAGACCTTCAGTGAGAGGAAACCCATTCCCGCCTGAAGCGGGACATTTCTAAGCATTAGGAAGTCTTTTCCTCACATCAAGCTTAAATCTTCCTGCAACTTCCACTTATTGCTCCTAATTCTGCTCTTTGGGATATAGCAGAATAAGTACAATCCATCTTCCAAGTCTGTAAAATACTTGAAGACCACTATTGTATCAGTCGTCAACTTATCCTCATGGCCTGATCTTCAGAACTCTCACCATCAGATTATACTTGTCTGGAAATCCTTAACTGTGTCAATGTTAAAATATGGTGGTAGAACTGAACATGTTACTCCCCATGTGATATGACCAGGGATTAATACTGCAGGACAGTAACCTCCCTAAGCTAGAAAAAAATTTTTTAATGACTTCTGCGGGTAGTAAAAGTCTGCTGCAGTTGTATTTTTTTTATAGACTTCCTATAGATTTCTTGATGCCTTTTTTGAACATCATTCATTTCTGAATATACAGCTCCCTACCTCTTAGTAAGCTTTCCCTTGTATTAACTATAGATTAATCATAGAGCCTTAAAATGCTAGCTATGTACAAGGTGATGGGTCAGGCAGAGCTGGAAAAGTCGAAGGTGTAGTTCAAAAGATACTGAATGCCATCTTATACAATTAACATTATGTTTTGAGGAGACTTGGCTTCAAACTTATATGTGGGATATTTTATATGGACTTGTTTTATTTTGGACAAACTTAGTGTGTACAAAACCAGATCATAAAACAGTCATGTGATTCTTTGTTTCACATGTTGCATTTAAAATGTGAAATAAATTATTTTCCAGCTCTAGGTATCATGTTAAATAGGCAAGATACAATTGCATGTTTGTATGTAGATGACATTGTAAACATTCATTAAGTACCTTTATAAGATGTATTTTCAAAGAACTTAACTATCAACCAAGACCTTAGTAGACTTCATGCAGTTAAAACAAAGCCCAATTCTGCCCATAGCTTACCCTCTCACAGACTTTGTTTTTCTTGTGAAGGAAACTTTTAGGTTGAAAAATGGACCTTTTATTACCATACTGACATTCAAAATGATTTATTAACTTCCTCAGTTTATACCATGGTGTATAAGGACTTTATTTTATGTTCTTTAATTTAAACGAGAACTTGCTGTGAGGGAGTTATTCAAAAAGTCTTAATATCAGATGCAGCACCTACAGTGTTAGATCATTTCTACAGACTTGTTTTGGAATCTGAATTATGTTTACGAATGGAGATTTCATGATAGTGCCTTTGTCTTATGAAACAATGAGAAATTTCATCCCATTTTACTTTATGTACTTTTTATAGAGTTGAGGATGTTATTTTCTCCATTCTTGTTTTTAGAACTAATGTTCTGAGTTACATTTTATGTTATGTTTATTTGATGTAGCTAGCTGGCCCAGTGGTTAAAGCACTGGACCTTTCAGGAAGACCTGAGTTCAAATTCAGCTTCAGATGCTAGCTATGTGACTCTGGATAAGTCACTTGACCTGTCTACCTCAGTTTCTTCATGAGAATAATAATAGTACCTATTTGTGAGGTAAGGATAAAATAAAATATTTGTAAAGTGCTTTGCTGTTTTTAAAGAGCTATATAAATGCTATCATTTTTAACTTAAAAGTTTTGTTAGTTTTCTCTTAATGAATTAGAATAAGGAATATTTATAGGAATATGGTCTTGAGAACAAAAGTGTCACTTGAGATTTACAAATAGTATTATCTGGTAATCCTTTAGCACTTGAATTTTACAAGCAAAATCTTTTGCTGTTGATTTGAAATTCATGTTTGCAAGGATACATATTTTAAATTTCTACATTCTGAAAATGTGTATATAAAACCCTAAAATAAGTCAGATTTTCTCTTTAGTTCTCATGCATCACTGTCATTAAGTCCAATCTGAGAGCCGGTGCTTAGTGTAGCTCCTCTTATGTAGTCACATATTTAAGAGATATGTGTTGATTTTTAACTTTACAGTTGGAATATAGGACACATTTTTCCTAAATCTTGAAGTTTTGGTAGCAGAAGACTTAAAAAGACAACTACTTCTAAAATATCAGTTTGCACTTAATTGTTTACTATTAAGGTTTAGCTAACCTAAAAGGGATTAAGAAAAGCAAAGAATGGAGCTTTTCATTTTGTGCATTGAATAAAAATTTATAACTAGAAATACGTTTTATGTGTTCTGATGATAGCCAGAGATCTGAAGACAATTTTTAAAGGGATGTGGTTTGTGTTTCTACAAAAAACATGGGTAGAAATAGATAATAAAGTGAACATAGGAACATAAACAGCACTAGGGTTACTTTTGAATTCTTTCCTTGACTACTTTTTTACATCTTTAGTATTTTTATTGGTGATAAACATATGATACTAGGTGGCACAGTGAATAGAGCTCTGGCTTTGGAGTCAAGAGGACCTGAGTTCAAATGCAGACTCAGACACTTAACACTTACTAGCTGTGTGACCTTCGGCAAGTCACTTAACCCCAATCGCCTCACCAAAAAGCAAAAAAAAGAAAAAAAGAAAACCCATGATAGAGACTACCATTGCCTGTTTCAATTAATTTTATTTGGTAACAGTCAGAACATTCTTATTAGTGATATATGAGGGCCTGTGATCTGTGCTGTAATGTGTATCCACACAAGTGTAATCACATAGAATCTCAGAACTGGAAAGGACCTCAAAGTCATTTAGTCCAGCCAGCACACCCCTCCATACATAGCATGTTCAATATTTGACTTCTAGTGATAGGAAACTTGCCACCTGCAGAACCAATCCATTCCACTTTTGGACAGCTCTTGTCGTTAAGAAGTTTTTCCTTGTATGGAGTTGAAATCTCTGAAAATTCCACCCACTGCTTCATATTATGCCCTCTGGAGCTTCAAGAAGCACATTTCCATGAATTATTGAAGTGTTAGCTATGAAGATCACTATCTGAGTGATAGAACTTTACATGATTTGAGGTAACAACATGCCAATATGGCATCTACATTTTTCTGTTATTTATATAAAATGGCTTCTGTTTTCTCTTTTCAGTCACTGAAATTAGCTATCAAAGTTCCTCCAGAGTCTCAGTCTTTTTGGTTTCAGTGCTAGTCAAGAGGGCCTCTTATAAAATTTATAGTTTAAAGCTAATTAAGGTTTGTGGTAGACTCTTAGACTTTGAACTTAACTGTTATGAGATCCTTTACTGAAGTTCTGTCAAGATGTTTCATTGTGGTATTGAAGTGACTCTGTGTGGTGGTGACCTAGGAGACTCAATTCCTATGCCAGTGAAGTGCAAGGTCTAGCAGGTTTTACTGAGCTGGAGAAAACTGTATAGGCCCAATGATGGACTGCATTTTTTTTTTTTGTCCAAGGACCAGCTTTGCCAAATATCTTTGAAAATATGGCCTGGAGAATGACCATACATATCATCTGTTGAAGTAAAGGAAAGCAATTTGTGGGTCAGTAAGAAGTTTGTCAATTCTGCTTATCTATTACACTGTTGCTTTCTTTAGTAGGTCTCATAGAAAGTTATGTTTGTGGGTAAATTTGGAGTACATAGCTTCAGATATGTGCTTGTGTTTCTTCAACCTAGGGAGGAGGGACTATATTTTAAAGTGTGGGTGGGCCAGCTTTGGGGTAGGGAGACAGGCAATTGCCTTGCACATACTGAACCATTAATGTCTTGTAAAATTTGACAATGTTGAATCATTTCTCTTGGAAACTACTGTTCCAAAGTAATGTATAGATGTATTACGTATGGATAATTTCCAGACTGAACTCAGCAGTCCCCCTCTACCCTTACCATTTTGTTTCTTCCCTCTTCTCACCCTCTCCCCCTCAAATGTCAGGTCCTCCTTCTTCTATATTTCTGTTAAAGGGTATCACCATTCTCTTCACAACTGAACTAGTCATTTAGACTTCTTCCTCTACCCCCATATTGAATCAGACACCAAGTGTTTTTGACTCTGCCTCTGCAGTAGCTCTTATCAACCCCTTTTCCTTTTAATCCTGCTGCCAACACCTTCATTACCTCTGTATATTTCCATAAGCTCTGCAAGGGACCTTAGTGATTATCTCATCCTGTTTTTTCATTTTACAAAAGAGGAAACTGAGGTCCAGCAATAGAGTGACTTACTCAAGGAAATAAGGGGCAGACTCAGCATTCCAACCCTGAACTTGGGGCTTGAAGTTCAGTACTCTTTTCATCATACTGTGCTCGCTTACTGTCCTGCTAACTCATCAATTCAATTCAGTATGCATGTATTAAGCACCTGTTCTGTGAAGGGCACTATTTTATCGTGGGGATACAAAGATGAAAAACTATGCAGTACTTATCATATCTTTAAGATCTTTTAATGAGGGTCATGGAAAACTGTCATATTGTAACTCTGTGTAATATAAAGCTAATCCATAGCTGTGGTAGAAAGAAGACATATGCAAATGGTTTTTTGTTCCAATCAGAATATAATAAGTGCATAGGAGAGTTTCAACAGAGATGAGAGATTTGAAGATGAGGTAGGATCACTTCTAGCTAGAATAATGAGGATGACATTGTCAAGGGAAAATGTGACACCTGAATTTGACTTTGAAAGAAGAGCATGATTTCAGCTGGCAGGGATATGGAGGAAATCTCTTTTAGGCATGAAGAATGGTTTGGCAAAATCCACAGAGACTAGAGAGAACAAGATGAGATAGTGAGAACAGTTAGCTTAGTTTGGTTGAAATGTACTGTGTGTGAAGGAAGAGTGGTATAAAATAAGACAACAAAAGGTGGCTAGATCCAGATTATAGAGGGTCTTGAAAGCAAATTTAGATCTGATGTAAGGAAAAACTTCCTACCAATTAGAGCTATCCAGAAGTAAAATAGGCTGCCTTTGAAGGAAAGTGGTTTCTTTTTGTCGAATAAAAGACTGAACTGACCATTTGTAGGCATTTATTAAATGGCTGGTATGTGCCAGACACTGTATTCAGTGCTGTTGATAAAAAGATAAAAGTGAAATAGTCTGTGCCCTCAAGGAACTTACAAGGATGCTTTTGGGAGAGGCATTAGGAACTTGGACATTCAGGAAAGACTTCATGTAGAAAGTGTCATTTGAGCCAGGTCTTATAGGAAGACAAGGATCCTGACAGGTGGAAGTGAGGGGCAGATGTGTTCCAGGGGTTGAAGACAATCTAGGCAGAAGCGTGGAGATGGGAAATGGAATGTGATAAACGGGAAACATCAAAGTATCATTTATGAAGAACAGTTTAAAAGATGTTGTGAAGGTAGAATCAACAGGGCTTGTCAACAGATTGGATTTGTGGGGTAGAAGAGAATAGAGTTGAGAATGACACCTAGGTTTCAAGCCTAGATGACTAGGATGATGGTATCCTCCAACGTAAGAGGAAAGTTAGGAAGAGTGAATGGCTTGGGAAAGATAATGAATTTAGTTTTGGACATGTTGAATTTAAGATGTCTATGGGATGTCCAGTTTGAGATATCCAGTAGCCAGTTGGTGATGGGCATGATCCTTGTAGGGGCATCTGTGTAGTACAGTGGATAGACTCCTGGACTTGAAGTCAAGAAGACCTGAGTTCAATCCTGCCTCAGACACTTGCTAGTTGTGTGACTCTGGGCAAGTTGCCTAATCCCTGTCTGTCTCTGTCTCCTCCCAGGGTTGTTTGTGAGGATAAAATGAGGTATTTGTAAAGTGCTTAGCAAATTTTTAAAAAGCATTCTCTAAAATGTTAGCTATTATTATTATTATTCTATGTGATACTAGAGGTTAGTGCTACATAAATACATCTGAGAATCATTCACATAGAGATGATAATTGAATCCTTGGGAGCTGATGAGGTCACCAACCAAAACAGTAGAGAGAGAAGAAAGGGGACCCACAGACAGAGCCTTCAGGGACATCCACGGTTCGTGAGTGTGATCTGGACAAAGATCCAGCAAAGGAGACTGAGAAGGAATGGTTAGACAGGGAGGAGAACTAGGAGAGAGTAGTGTCATGAAAACCCCAAGAAAAGAGAATATCAAGAAGAAGAGGCTGCAGAGATGTCAGGAATGGTAAGGATTTGAGAAAAGACAGGCTTAGACTTAGCAATTAAGAGGTTGTTGGTAACTTTGTAGAGAGCAGTTAAGGTCAGAATCCAGACTGTAAAGCATTAAGAGAGTGAGAGGAGAGTAAATGGAGTTACTGGTTGTAGCTAGCTTTCTCAAGGAGTTTAACCACAAAAGGGAGGTGAAATATAAGATGATAGCAGGAACGGATGGATCAAGCAAGGGTTTTTTGAAGATGGGGAGACATGAGCTTGTTTGTAGAGAGTAGCCACTAGACCAAGAGTGATTAGAGATTGGTGAGCATAAGGAGTCAAGGATGATACTGGGGTTGCAAACCTTGGTAACTAGAAGGATGGTGGTGCCCTTGACAGAAATAGGGACGTTTGTTAGGTAGTCAGTTTGGGGGGAAAGATCCGTACTATTTTGGACACCTAGAATTTGAGAAACTTAGGGAAGATCCAATTAGAAATGTCTAAGAGGCAGTTGGTGATGCGGAATTGGAACTCTAGAGACTAGTTCTATATTTGTACAAGAGAGAATCATTTGCATAGAGATGATAACCTGTGGGAATTTATGAAAAGTCCCCAAGTGAGATAGTGTGGAGAACAAAGAAAAAGAGGGAGAAGGGCAGAACCTTGGGGTATACTTACAGTTAGGGTTGGCATATGAAGAATGATCAAGCAAAGGAGATTAGAAATGATTGGTCTAACAGATAGAAGTAGAACTGAGGGAAATCAACATTGTGAAAATCCAAGGAAGAGAGAACATCCAAGAGAAGGTAGTCAAAAGTATCAAGTGCTTCAGAAAGGTCAAGATGGATAAGGATGGACAAAAGGCCATTAGGTTTGGTAAGTTAGAGATCATTGGCAACTTTGGAGAACAGTTGAGTGATAAGTTCAGAAACCAGATTGTAAAGTATTGAGGAGTGAGTAAGAAAAGAAGATATTGAGGAATTACCTGAGATAGATTTTGTTTTGTTTTAGGAGTTTGGCTGAGAAAAAGAAGAGAGATATAGGATAATAATTTGAGGGGATTGTCAAGGTTTAGGGAGGTTTTTAAAAAAATAAAGAGGGAGATTTGGGTGTGTTTATAGGCAACAAGGATGGAACTAGGAGATACGGAGACCTTGAAGATTAGAAGGGGAATGATTATGGGGGCAATCTGTTAGAGACTGTGGGAGGGCATGGAATCAAGGAATCAGAGGGGTTGGCCTTGGTGGGAAAAATAACTTGTTTGTTCTTCATTTTGAAGAGGACCAGTGACATCATGGAGTGATGTCTTGACTTGTGGGTGAATTTGGATTTCAGTAAGGCAGAGTTGCACAAAATCATCAGCCTCTCTCTTCCAGAGTCATCAGGGTTCAGTGGCAAGACAAAAGTCAGGACGACTGATAATGGATGCAGTAGATGACCTTGGTATCTTCTACATCTGACCAAGCTCTAAGTATTCCACAGGGCCTACTTCAGCCACCTTCATGCTTGTTAGAAGAAATTGTTCTTATCTGCCCATTCTGCTGGGAGAAGTCTTCACATGCTTGGGTAGACACCCTGCTAACTCACCAATGGGTTTTGAGGCTCTTTGGTTGCCCTAAACCTGGTTTAGCCTGTCTGCCTGCATGGTTTACTGGGTTATGGCCATTGTGCATGTTATAGCTTCTTGAAGCCATAGGTGAGAGTTGAGTGGCAGGTAGACACTAAAGGTGGATGGGCGGTCCCCAAAAGGGCTAGTCCTCCTTTACTACCCCATACACCCTGAAAAAAGAGCTAGCTATTCACTGGAGACCGGAGTAAGGGAACAGAGAATGGGGAAATGATATCAGGAAATTGTTAAATGTAGTGAAGAGAGGGAGCCATGGCTGATGGACTCAGTTTTCTTGTTAAGGGAGGTCCTCAGCTGAGAGAGTGGGTGAGAGGTGGTGGTAAGAGAGGCTTGAGGAAAGAAAAGGTTTGGGATAACTTATAGCTTTGTGGTGAGTGGGAACAAGAAGCAATTAGGAAGGAGAAAAAGGATTATGAAAAAGAGCAGAGGAGACAGATATCTAGGGGTTTGACAAAGCATGAATAGACAGTCAAGACTACAGGATATTTTAGAGTTGAATGGGTTAACTAAAGGGTCAGTTTTGGGAAAACAGGAAAGTGAAGGCCGAGCAGTGATAACAGCCTAGAAATTTACTTAGGACTGGAGTAATTAGAGTTTATGGTGAGGACAGTGAATGTGTTTATGAGGCATAGGGTATAGGAAAGATGGTTTGATAACAGATTATGATAGGCTAAAGGATTTTCAGAGTTATTGATCATGGAAGTTGAACTCTTGTGGTACTAGCAAGATCAAAGTTGTCGCCAGTTTTGTAACTGAGAGTAGAGGAATAGACTATGGGAACTGAGTGGATTGAGAAATAGAATGATTAGGATTTTTGAGAGATCATTAACATGTATTTTGATGTCCCTTAATATAAGGGCTTCTTGAAAAAGGAAGGAGAATGACTTTGGAGCCAGTAAATAACAGACACCTGGATTTTGATTGGATGACTGGTATCAATAAAGAACCTTAAAGGAGAGTTTGCTGGGTGAGTTTGGCATTAGGAGAATCTGAAAGTGTCCATGGGGAACAAGGAGTATATGACTCCCATTTCAGGACCATGATATTGTAAAATATAAGATGAAGTACAACCAGAACTACAGAGAGTAGACCGGAATGCAGTGTCAACCAGAAGATGGTAGGAGGAATAGAAGAGGAGAAAGGCCAAAAAGGGAGGGCAAAGTTTGTCAGTAACAGAACAGCCAGAGCTGAAGTGGGGCTTTGGAGGTGTCCAGTTATGAATGGGGTTGAGAGATCAGGAAGTTTGAGTTGACTGTGTATCAGGGCAGGGTCGGAGTTTACTCTTAGGCAGTTAGATATTCATTGTCATCAAGACTAGGAGAAATAAGGAAGGATAGGAGTTGGTAGTGGTAGATGGGACCATCTCTGATGACGATGGCAGGTGAGTAGAATGCACTCGCGCTCTCTCTCGCTCTCTCTCTCTCTCTCTCTCTCTCTCTCTCTCACACACACACACACACACACACTCTCAGTTCTGCTTTGCTGTCTTAGTGGTTCTGCAAGAATCATAGGTCTTAAAGCTGGAAAAATCTTTCATTCAAAATGGGTCATGGCCCTTTTAATAGTTGGGTCTGTGCAGTGTTGGATGAGCCACTTCACCTCCCTAGGCCTTAGTGTTTACATCTCCCTAGTATTGCTTGATCTGAAGGCTCTTCTCAATCGTGACTGTCCTCTACCTTGTGAATTTTCCTCTTAAAATATAGCAGCCAGAACTGAACACAATATTGCAGATGTTGTCTGACCAGGGCAGAGTTTGTGGCACTCTCATCTCCAGTTTCCTAGACCCCATAGCACTCTTAAAGCAGTTTAAAATAATATTAGCATTTTTGATTACTGTATCATACTATTAACTCAGTCACTTGCAGTCTACTGAAACCTTTTCATTTTTCAGATAAAGTATTATCTTATACTTGTGATTTGTTCTTAGTAAATTTCATCTTAGTATATTTGACTCAATGATCTTTTTGAATCTTGACACTATCATATTGTATATTAGCCATCCCTCCCACCTTTGTGTCGTTTTCAGACTTGACAAGGATACCATTTATTTCTTTATCTAAGTCATTAATAAGAATTTAAAACAGCAGAAGGCCAAGCATACATACTTCCCCAGAGTTCTTCACTGGAGAGCTGCCGAGTTGACATCAGGTCATTAATGATAGGTAACTCTTTGAGTCCAGGCATTCACCCAGTTCTGAATCCCTCCAATTACAATGTCTAGTCCGTGTTTACTCATCTTTTCTACGAGAATTATATGGTAGTCTTGGCTAATTACTTTGTCAAAATCTAGATAAAATATATTTGTAGCATTCCTCTCTTCTACCAGCTTAGTAAACCTGTCAGAAAAAGGAAATGAAGTTAGTTTGACATGACCTGTTATTGATGAAGCCATATTTGCTCTTTGTGACTGTTTTTCTTTTCTCGTTAACTATACTTTGAATAATATAGTCTGATTTTGGTTTGCAGGTTCTATTCTCGTCCCCTTTTTGAAAATTGAGACAATGTTTGTCATTCCTTAATTCTTTAGATGTCTTTATACAATTTTTAGAAGCTTTCCTATTAATGACTCAGCAATCATATATTATATATTATAATTCTCTGATTAGCTGTTAGAAAGTAAGCACTGTGAGGGCAGAGACTTTTACATAAATAGGTAAAGCATTTATTAAGTGTTTACTATGTCGGGCGCTGTGCTGAGTGTTGGGATATTTTTCTTTTTCCTTTTTCTCCTCAGTGCAAAGTAGAGTTCCTGGAACATAGTAAGCATTTGATGGTTGTTGAGTTCCCCAAGAATGTAGTTCATCTCTGCCTGTGACTGGATCTCATAAAAGGTAGGTGATTGTTCTCATTATCTCCCTGTTAGCCATTTCTGTTCTCTCTTTTCCAATCTAAAGATCATTCTCCATTGCCAGAGGGAACAGAAACAAAATAAGGTTATGATAGCTCTGCCTTCTCTCCATTTCCTGTTATCGGCCAGCCATCCTGAGGAGAGGGTCTTCTCTCTTTCTTTATTGTCTTCCTTTTCCATCTTTGTTATCCTTCTTTTTCCTTGCCAACCTAAACACATTGTGAGCTGTTGTCCTCTGAAGCATTCCTAAAGACATGCTACTTATGTATTTATTCTCCATTATCTGTCTTTGCTTCCAACATCTCTTGTCTTTCAAAAATCAACTTGGTTGAATTACCTGTACATCCATTTTAATCTTTTTAGACATTTCCCCTTTTGCCTCTCCTTTTCTTCATAAGAATTTTTTCTCTTTGTATCTTTGAAATTCCATTATTGAGAATTTGCCATCCCTCCTGGCTTTACTATTAAAGAATTTTTGATTATGAGATCCTACCTATTCTTTTTCTGTGCACTTTTAAATTTGTTCTCATTGGTTAGAAGACTCATTGGGTAGAAAAGGTTATATTTAGAAATAAAAGTGATATAAAAGTACCAATACTTTTTTTTTAAATAAGGGAAAAAATATCTAGAACACATTAGATTTTGCCTGACTTTTTCTCTGTCATCAATTCTGCAATGGAGTGGTCACTTATCTCTAAGTTAAAACCATCATTTCTACCCCAAGCAGCTAGTTTTTTAAAACTTCTTATGAGAATCAAATCCAGAATAGAAGTTCTCCATTTGGTTCCTTTACCATTTGAAGCATGAAGTTATCAGTAAGGCAAATCAATAAATTTTTACCTGCTCTGCTTTTGGCAGAGAAAATTATACTAGAAAATTGAAGTCCACCATCATTATTATATTATGTCTCAGTGCCAGGCTTTTGATTTGTTTCCGGTGTTTCTTATCCCTTTCCTCTTTCTGGCCAGGTGGTCTGGACAGAATATAAGTTTGTGATGATACTCTTTCAGCTTCTGCCTCCATTGATGCTCACCCAAATGCTTTCCAACATGCTCTTCCCACTTCCCATTCCCTTTCTGGATTTCCTCACAAAACTATATATAGCTTCTTAATACACATACAGTGCTACTTGCCCCTTGCCCCTTTGTTTGTCTTGTTGCTTTTGAATAAGGCTTTTGAATAAGTTGTTTTCCAAAAAACTCTCTAGGCATGAGTCTCATCCCTACTGATTCTCTTGATAGAGAAGAGGTCAAATTTGTCTCCTTGGTTAGAATTTCTAGTTCACCTTGCTCATTGCTCATACGTTGTTCTTTGGTGTATAGGTATCTTGAGGCCATGGGATTTTATTATTTGTTCCTTTCTTGGGTTTTGTGTCCTAGAATTTCTTGCTGCTGTTTTTTTCATTAATTTCAAACATTTATTCAGCACCTGCTATGTCCAGTCAGTTAAATAGCATTTATCAAGTGCATATTTGTGCCAGGCACTGTCCTAAGCGTTGAGGATGCAAAGAAAAGCAAAAACACAGTCTCTGCCCTCAAGGATGTCATATTCTAATGGGAGAGACAAAATTTAAATCACTATATACAAGATAAATACAGTGTAAAGGGGAGGTAATCTCCAGAGGGAAAGCACTAGGAAGGGGTAAGGAGAACTGGGCAAGGTTTCTTGTAGAAGGAGAGATTTGAGCTGACTCTTGAAAGAATCTGAAGGTGAGGAGGAAGAGCATTCCAGGAATGAGGGACAGCCAGCAAAAGGCAGAGTTGGGAGATAGAGTGTCCTGTGTAAGGAATAGGAAGTAGGCCAATGATGCTGAATTGTAGAATATGTAAAGGAGGAAGAAAAGTATAAGAAGGAAAGTAGGAAGGGGCCTAGTTGTGAAGGGCTTTAAATTCCCAACAGGATTTTATAGGGAGCTACTAGAATTTATTGAGTGGGGAGAGTGGTATATGATATGGTCAGACATGTGCTTTTGGAAAATCACCTTGGCAACTGAAGGGAGAATAATCTGAGTGGGGAGATACTTGAGGCGGGGAGATCAACCGGTAGACTATTGTAATAGTCTAGGTCTCAGTTACTTGAGGTCAGATTTGAAGTCAAGTTTTCCTGACTCCAGGCCTATTGCTCTATCCGCTGTGCTACCTAGTTCCCTCTTGACAACAGATTGCATATGTAGGGTGAATCGGACGTTGATGACATGATGGTTGGGAAGCTGGGTGACTGTGAGGATGATAGTCTCCTTGTTTTTAATAGGAAAGTTGGGAAGAGCAAAAGGTTTGGGGTGGTGGGGAAGAGGGTCATTCTTGTTTTAGACATTGATTTTGACATGCCTACTAGAGGTCAGGAGAGAAATTAAGGCTTTGTATATAAATCTAAAAGTCATTTGTGTTCAGATGATAATTGAACTATGGGAGTTGATGAGGTCACCAAGGTAGGAAGGAAAACCAGAAGAGAGCTTAATGTCATGAAGATCTATAGAGAAGAGAGTGTATAGGAGAGCAGGTGATCGGTAGTGTCATAGGCTATAGAAAGGTCAAGAAGGATGAGGATCGAGAAAAGGCTGACAGGAGTAGTTTTAGTAGAATTATGAGTTCCAGATTGCAGAGAATTAGGAAGTAAGTAAAGAGAAAGTGGAGATACGGAATCTAGGTAATTTAAGGGCTGAGACGAAAGACATAGGATAGTGGCTAGTAGAGATGTTGGGATCAAGTGAGGGTTTTTTAAGGATGGGAGGTGGAAAGGGTTCATTTATATACAATAGGGAAGCAGTCAGTAGCTGAGAGAAATTGTAGTGAGTATGATAGGGGGGGATGATCAGCCACAGTGGAGTCAAAGATGCATGAAGGAAGGTTTGCCTTGGCAAGGAAAAAGGTTACCTCTTTATGAGAGTCAAGTGAAGGAGTGGGGAAGATGTCTGAGTGATGTGAGATGAGGAAAAGAGGAAAAGATGGAGCTCTTAAAAAATGGCCTCAATTTTTTCTGTGAACTATGGGGTTAAGTCCTTAGCAGAGAGGATAGGGGGAGAAGTACTATGGAAAAAAAGACTTGAGGAGGAATGAAAAGGTTTGGAATAGCTGCTGTAGTGTGTATGTGATGGGGAGTCAATTAGGAAAATGTAAAAAGATTGCCTTACTGAAGTGAAAGCCCAGTTTTGAGATTATGTAACAAAAATTTGTAGTCAACTCAGGCAAAGCACTAGGGGTACAACAGCAAAATGGAAACTGTCCCTGACCTTGAAGTGCTTATATTTTTTTAAGGGGCAGCAATTATAAAAGTCAATACAAAATAAACATAACAGTAATTTCCAGGGGAAAGGGCAACACTAACTGAAAGGATTAGTATAGACTTCTTATAAAAAGTGACGCTTAAGCTGAGCTATGAAGGAAGCTAGGAATTCTAGGAGATGGAAGTGAGGAGGGAGTGATTCCAGGCCTTTACAGAATCAGAGAGAGTGGAGGTGAAACGAGCTGCCTAGGAAGCAGTGATGAGTAGGAGTGTTTGCCTGTTTGGCTGGAGTGTTTTTATAAAGGAGCCTGGAAAAGTAGATCATATTTTTCCCACAAATTGTAGTGTCTATACCTAGCTTGTTGGATATATGTAGACAACCCATTTCTTTATTATTTTCAGGTCCTTTTGACTAGATTTGCAAGATTGAAGGCAAATACATATTTACCAGCTCTCATTAGGTGTTTTCCATCCTTGGCTAGTAGCTTATTTTTCTTTCTCATCTATAAAAGGAGGGAGCTGGGCAAAAGGATCTCTTAGTGTACTTTCTTGTGCTTCTGAAGAAAAAGAGCTTTGTTACATTTATCTTTGTAGCTTTCACAATATCTTGTACATAGTAGGTGCTTAATAAATGTTGAGTGATTGAATGAATAATAGATACAAAAGAAGCCATTAAATTATATAAAATAGATTTTTTTTTAACAAATGAATTCATATTTGCCATTCTGCATGGGTCAGGAGTGTGAATGTGGGGGTGTTGGTTTGGTAAGTATCATTATTTGTCTGGGTTGTCAGAAGGAACTATAGGGGAGAGGTCAAGGACTGGATGTTGCTAAATGTACAAACTACGTTTTCTGTAACTTAATCTGCGAGCTGCCTCATTGGTAGTGTTACTCTGGAGAACATGTAGTGTTTAACATTTGAACCAGTTTATTAATCTGGTTCCCAGATATTTTCTGATGTAAAATAATGAGAGACTTGGAAAAGAACCTTTTCACTCATGACATTTTCTTAAAGTTTAAAAAAAGCTGTATCCACAGACTTCGATTTCATATAACAACTTTTTCTGAAATTAATACTTAAACAATGCAACTACTACTTAAAGAACTAAAGTCTTTTTGCAGTACCTCACTTGACATGAGGGTGACCTTGCACTGTTGCATAAATTGCTCTGCCTGCAGAGCACACATTTTGGCAAAGCCCTACTAAACTGAAAAGGTCTTGAGTACGTGCCTGGCAATGAGCTGCAATTCTGTTGAAGTAAAGAGCCATCTGCTAAAGATGTTGGAGGTTCTGTGCTCTGTGTCTGTAGAGGGAGTACCCACATCAGTATGTGAAATGTAAAGAAGCATATATGTAGCTTGATTGTTGATTCTACAAATACAAGATTTACCTAACATTGGTAATCAGTAATAATTTAGTAAACTAGTATTTTGGTGTCTTTTGACAACATAAAATGTATTTCAGGTTTTGTCTCTCAGGGGTGTTTATAGTATGAGAGTGTTACTCTGAATCATTGGGGAAGTTCTGATTTTCTAGTGGAAGCATGTGAAATAGAAGTCAAACTTTTGCAGTTCTTAAGGAATCCTGTGGTGTCCACAATACTGAATTTGGCAATTTCCATTTACTTACAATGTGATTCCCAATAGTTGAGTTGCCTATAAGTTATAGACAAGAAAATGTAGATCCCAATAGTTACTTATATTCATTCATTCTTTGTATAGACTTATTATTTAATATCAATTTTTGATAACTAGACTAAGGATTGAGTTCATTTAGTAAGGGGCAGCTATATGGAAAAAACACTGGACTAGTAGTCAGCAGTTTTCCGCACTAGCTCTGTCACCAACTTGCTCTGTGACTTTGGACAAGGAACTTCAGCTGCCTTAGTTTCTAGGCTCATTTTCCTTCACTGTAGAATAGAGAGGGGCAGGTGAACTAGATCAGTGATGATAAAGTCAAGTGGAAACAGGGGTCACTAAATTAATTGTACATAAGGATTCCTGCAGTTGCATATTAATGTGGAAAACAGCATATTGACATTATTACGTTCTATTGTATTATTTATTTTGTAAAATATTTCACAGTTGCATTTTAATTTGTTTCTGGACACAGTCAGGAGTGTCTTTGAGAGCTTTGGATTGGATAATCACTAGTGTAGCTTTTAGGTCTGATTCATTGGAAAAGGGACAAATTTTGATGGTCTAGACCATCTGAGCAGTTTGACTTAGGGCAGTCACAGGATAAAAGATTTAATAAAATAATTGGATTTTTATGTAGACTTGGAATCATATCTCTTGAGAGATAATCTAATTCAGCCCCCATATTTTGTAGATTTTTGCAGATTATGTGATTTTATTATTTTTATTATATATTATTTTATTATTATTACTGTTACTTATTGGAATACATTTAAATAATATATATAGAAGGCTGGGAGAGTTACTTCAGCCTAAATAAGAAAAAAGGTGATCTAGAAAGGTCTTGGAAAGCCAATCCCTTTTGCTTGATGATGTTTAAGATCATAGGATTTAGACCTGGTAGAGACGTTAGACATCATCCAGTTCAACCCCTTCATTTTATAGAGGAGGAAACTTGGGCCCAAAGAGGTAAAGTGACTTGCCTGAGATTGTTAGTGTCATTTTTTTGTTATTGTTTGCTATGAGCTAGAAACATTTGCTTTTCCCCCTTTCTCTGTAGTTTGTGCTATGTGAAATATTTAACATGTTTTGTTTTTGAATTGTCTTCAGAGCTTAATTGCCTAAATACAGTTACCCAAGAGTGATACAGTAAGCTTTATTTACTATGTAAACCAAAACCACTTAGAAGTAGATAAGGTTAGATATATAGGGAATTAACACAAATGTATAAGGCTAGGAGATATTCCTCTACAGAAAACTGTTCAGAGGACACGAATGATTTTCAGACTGTTAATGACTTTGTGTAGTCATACTCCAAAATCACTAAGAAGAGAAATATAAATTACAACAACTCTGATATTTTATGTTACACTCAGCAAATCAGTAAAGGTGACAAAAGTTGGTCGTATTCTGTGTTGAAGACGCTAAAGGAAGACAGGCACATTAATAAGTCTGTAGTTGGAGCTGTGAATTGGTCCAACTCTTCTGGAAAACTGTATGGAATTTTATGAGAGGAATAATTAATTTTCTTAGCCTTTGACTCATCACTGTCACTACTGTGCACATACCCCAGGAAAATCAAAGACAGAAAGGTCCAATATATTCATTGCATCATTTATTGTGGTAACAGAGAACTGAAAGCAAAGTGGATACTCATAACATTGGGGAATAGGTGAGCAAACTGTAGTTTATGAATATAATGGAATATTTTTATGCAGTAAGAAAGAATAAAAATGGATTCAAAGAAATATGGGAAGGTGTATTTGAATTGATGCAAAGTGAAGTAAAACCAGAACATTATACCCAGCAACCACAGTAATGTAAATGAAAAGAATACTTTAAGGAAGTTGAACTCTTGATTAATTATAATAGCCATTCTTAGCCCCAGAGAACCAGTAATGAAATCTTCCTCTTCACAGAACAGAAGAGGAGTTTTGCCACTGTGTAAATTGACAAGTGAGGTCCCTATATCAATTGTTTTTCATTAACTGTTTTTCTTTGTTACAGGGAAGAGTTTGATTCTGAAGGAGGAGTGGGGTAACATGTGCAGAAATGACTGATGTAAAAAAAGGCATCAATAATTTTTTTTAAAGTAAAGAAGTGAAGGAGGTTGTCAAAGGGTTCAGCCCTGCTCTCTTACTTTTCACTGGCTTTCTGTTCTTTTCCTTATAGGATCCAGAATATTAGAAGTTATTTAGTCAACCTTATCCTTTGCATCTGCCAATGAATACTCATTCCTTTGTAGAGAGACTTTAGTGGATGTTAAACCAGGTCCTAGTAAACTTTGCTAAATGGGCTCTATGGTTCTGGACGAAGGGATTCCTAAATTTTGCCGTTCTTTCTCTCCAACCTCTGTCTCATTCTTACTGAAGGGCTAACTGATTCCTTTCTGGGTTATTTTCTATTAGAGAATAAGATATTATTTGTTAGAGAATTAGACCCATAAGGTCAGTTTTTTAGTATTCTACATCTTCCCTCTCTCCCAGTAGTAAACAGAAGATCTTAGGAAACAACACTAGATGTCTTCAACTATTCCCAAAGGGTGATGTTTATTTTTTTGCTCACTGTGACAAGGCTTAGTCCTGTCATAGACTATGTGTCAAAATCTGTCATACCATACACACACACACACACACACACACACACACATCAAGAAGGGAAAAGACAAAAGCAATTTACTCTGGAAGTACTTGGAGGAAGGGTGGTAGTTTTGGTGAAAGGGTTCTTTTTTTGTGGGAATTGAAGATGATGAGTGAAAAGGAGGTAGAGTAGATTTCTCATTAGCTTGGAATTGGTAATAATTTTTCTTTCTCTTGCAGTACTGAACTAGATTTGTAATGAAATGGAGTCTGGAACAAGTTCTTTTCGAGTGGAATTTCCTGATTTTTCTAGCACCATTTTGCAGAAACTAAACCAGCAGAGACAACAAGGACAATTATGTGATGTTTCCATTGTAGTCCAAGGACACCTTTTCAGGGCTCACAAGGCTGTTCTTGCTGCCAGCTCACCTTACTTCTGTGACCAGGTGCTACTGAAAAACAGCAGAAGAATAGTTTTGCCTGATGTTATGAATCCAAGGGTTTTTGAGAACATCCTTCTCTCTACTTACACAGGACGACTAGTGATGCCTGCTCTAGAAATTGTCAGTTATCTGACAGCAGCCAGTTTCCTCCAGATGTGGCATGTGGTAGACAAATGCACTGAGGTTTTAGAAGGAAATCCGACAGTCCTTTGTCAAAAGCTAAATCATGGCAGTGATCATCAGTCACCAAGCAGCAGTAGCTACAATGGCCTAGTTGAAAACTTTGAGCTTGGTGCTGGTGGACACCCAGATTTCCCTAAAACCCAAGAACTGAGAGATGGAGAGAATGAAGAAGAGAGTTCCAAAGATGAATTGTCATCTCAGCTAACTGAACACGAATATCTTCCCAGCAACTCCTCAACAGAACATGATAGACTAAGTACTGAAATGACCAGTCAGGATGGTGAAGAAGGGGCCAGTGATAGTGCCGAATGTCATTATACAAGGCCCATGTATAGCAAGCCCAGCATCATGTCTCACAAACGTTGGATCCATGTGAAGCCGGAAAGATTTGAACAGGACTGTGAAGGTGTTGATGTGCATGCTGCTTATGATGAGCACCAGGTCACTGAATCAATCAATACCATACAGACAGATCACTCTATCCAGTCTTCAGGGGTGGATGAGGACTTTCACATTGGTGAAAAAAAAGTTGAAGCTGAGTTTGATGAACAAGCTGATGAAAGTAATTATGATGAGCAAGTTGATTTCTATGGCTCTTCTA
This sequence comes from Phascolarctos cinereus, assembly GCF_003287225.1. Taxonomy (NCBI): domain Eukaryota; kingdom Metazoa; phylum Chordata; class Mammalia; order Diprotodontia; family Phascolarctidae; genus Phascolarctos; species Phascolarctos cinereus. The sequence goes on along the minus strand of NW_027555625.1, from coordinate 296,535,538 downwards.
TGGAAGAGTTTTCTGGAGAAAGAGCAGATGGGAATCTTAGTAGCCACAGACAGGATGCTATTATAGCAGCAGGCTATAGTGATAGCATTGAAATGGTGACAGGCATTAAAGAAGAAGCTTCCCACTTGGGATTCTCAGCTGCTGACAAGCTGTACCCTTGTCAGTGTGGGAAAAGTTTCACTCACAAGAGTCAGAGAGATCGGCATATGAGCATGCATCTTGGTCTTCGGCCTTATGGTTGTGGTGTCTGTGGTAAGAAATTCAAAATGAAACATCACCTTGTTGGCCACATGAAAATTCACACAGGCATAAAGCCATATGAGTGTAATATCTGTGGGAAACGATTTATGTGGCGGGACAGTTTTCACCGGCATGTGACTTCTTGTACCAAGTCATATGAAGCTGCAAAGGCTGAGCAGAATACTACTGATGTTAATTAAAAATAGGACGTGGATTCTTTTTAGTGGTGTGCACAAAAATAAACTATTATAATTATGCAAATTGTGTGCACAGATGATGTGTGGTACTTGCTATTATGAGACTAGCTTAAAAATTGGAGGATATTTCTGAAAGACTGTATGTAAGTAGGCCAATTTTTAAAGTCTAATTTCTCAAGTCAATATGCTTCAGTCCTGCCCTGAGAGTTCAGTCTCTGCTAACCCATCTCTCAGCTAACTTTTCAACCTTCAGGCCAGTTGTAATGTAGGTGGGCCGTTTTTGTTTTATTTTGTTTTTAATGTAGCCACCTGCATTTAGAACTGGGCTGAAAATGTAAGGTTTTTGTTTTTAGATACAACTTTTGGTCACTCATAACTTGGTCCTGTTAAAATGTTATTTTGCCTTTATTAATGAAACTTGGAGTAGACAGTCTGAATTTGTTTAGGTTAAATAGCTATCTCACCAGACAAATCCTGTGCTGTGTAAAAAGCTCAAATGATATGGCTCCTAGAAGGAGAAATTAAATAGAATTCTTTTGGTCTAAGTTTTATCTTTTGAAAGGGTATTTTAATTAAAACCTTGAAGGAGGATGCAAAGTAGGTAACATTCTAACTTGGTTCAATAGTAACATGGATGGTACAAGCTTCATTTTTTTTTTTGTGATACTACAGTAATGTGTATCAAATTCTTGATATAACCCACACAAGGTTTTATATTTTAGTATATTGAAGTTTAAAAAATTGTATCTAGTTGTGATTCACTAGGTGTAGAACTAGTTACCAGAAATTAGTATTTCTAATTGGCTTGATGTTCCAGTTCTTGTCCATGTGAGTGACTGGAAGCTACCACTCCAGCAGAGTCCCTAGGTAATCTACATATTGGACCTGTTGTGATCCTGATTATAAGTCTTATCTGCTGCTGCTCAGAGTTGTGGGCCTATTGCAAATAGTTGAGCTTTCTAATGAAAATCTGTCACTCGTAGGTAACAAGGAAGAAACAATTAAAGATAAACAGATATAATTACGGATTATAGTTAGGAGCCCTTGTGTTTCAGGAGTTGGTTTAATATAGCCTGGTAGCTATGAAGCCACAAAAAAAATAGAAACAGAATGCAGTGTGAGTGAGGCAGAGAAGAGCTGGTAACAAATTGTTTGGGTGGCACCTTGTACTCTCTGGTTCATTGTCATCCAACTTGAGCATTGGTACCTGTATAAAAGGAGGTGGTAGCTCTTTAAAACAAATAGATCCACATGAGCCCATAATGCAAGTCTTTTTAGAGGACTGGAAAGTATTTCAGAATGGAAAAGGAGGGAAAAAAAATCCTGATTTTAGAAGAGCAGTTTGGCGAGTCAAGCTCCCAAATTATACTGCTGCATAAATTAACAAGTCCACACATCTGTACATATAGAAAATAAAAAAGTGGCAGTTCTGAGATTTTTTTTTTCTCCCTATCAGTCTGATGTATTGGATTGAAGACTGCTTTTTAGAAAAGAAATAAATCATATTCTGAATATGTAAGCTCCGTGATATACCTAGATTTCTCATTGGGGTGGGACAGGGTGCTATAATTATACTAACTTCTTTTGACTCACTGGTTGATTGCTTCCAAATTTTAATATAAATGTTTTCATTTTGTAGGGAAAATAGCTTTTCCTTGGACTCTAACTGAAATTTGGTTTAAAAATTGGCTTTGCACAAATATGGTTGCCATTGCTGGCAATGGACTTTCTCAAACTGCTAACTCCTAAGAATTCAAGTTCTGAACACTGTATGTGGACAAAGGGAAAGTAGCTCATTCTTGTAATCAACATAATTAACAGGGATCTACTCACTAACACTGTATCCTTCTCAATATAGAAAAGCACTTTGTATTTAAATCTCTTTATACATATATTGTTTTTTAACCTAGAAACTATATATTACCTCCTAATTGATTGCCACATTAATACTGTTTCCTTAATATTGAAACATCTGCCAGTTGCCAGTCTTTTTCTTTGTTTACATGGCTGGAATTGTGTAGAGGTGACTATACAATCCAACTCAATTCTTTCCTACTCTTTGAAGTGGTCCTAGTCCTTCTGTGTGATGAGAAATTGCTTTATGACTCCCATTAATATTATTAATGATGTTGTGAAACAATTCTGCCAAATATCTTCACCCTCTACTGAGGTGTTAGCAAAGTATATTTCTTATCTAATTTGAAAGCTTTCCTTTACAAAATTAGGTTGGAAAGTTTTATAAGAATTTGAGCTAGAAAATACAAATATAGGGAATGCCTATCTTTCAGTTCTGTTCATTTCAGTGAAACAGTGTTGTCATGAGTAATTTGAAGATTTTTTTAGTCTATTCCACTACTTTCTTACTTAATCTCCAAACCCTTATCCTATGTCATCTCTGACATCAGTTTTGCAAAGATTTAATATGTTAACTGCAATTTTACCTTATTCAAATAGATTGATGCCTTTTGTAGGAATCCTGATGTGTATACCAACTGCTAATTTATAATTCTTATTTTTAAAATCCATGCTCAACTTGTCTGTTGTCCTGTGCTGTTTATATAAAATATTGAATTTCGTTTTAAAAAAATGGTATGGTAAGCAGATCAACCCCAGACACTCTTAGTGGGACCACTCTAATGCTGACCACATTCAGATAGCACAGAGTCTTCACCCAGCATGAGTTGGGCTGATGGAGGGGATGGGGTTGGTAGGCAGGGAGAAGCTTGGAGAAGAATGCTTACTATATATCTATTAAGAGAGAAATTTTGCAGACTTTACCTTTTTAAGATAAAGTAATTCTATCCCCTTTGGAATCCTTGTGTTGAGGATGATTACTCTCTCTTATTCTTTTTTTCTCTAGCTTCAGCACTGGTTTAGAAATATCTTTTTTCAAAATTATTGCACAGAAGGGAGTGGGAGAGGTCACTTAGAAAGCCTTCTGTAGATACGGTAGTGATATCATCCCCTCCAGTATAGACAGTTTTTGTTCAAGTCTTAGCTTGAGCTCTTCCCTCATCCTGATTTTTTAAAAAAGGCTCCACTTAATGAGGACTGTGAATGTTACATGACATTATTAATGCTAGCACTTATATCATGCTTTTAATTTTAGAAGCACTGACAGGACATAAAAATCATCTACTTCATAAGGTAGACATCACCATTTTACAAGGAAGGGAATTGAGGCAAAGGTTAAGTGCCTTTTCCCAAGGCCGCCCTGGGATCATGTGGGATTAACCTCAGGAGAACTTGGGTCCCAGCCCTTTGATTCTGACTACTAGACCAGACCTTTCTCAGTTCCCTTCTTATGGTCACCAGTTCAGAATGAACAGAAAAGAATTTATAACTGATGTCCCCTTGTTCCCTCCCCCCCAGCTTAGGGGTGATAACCAAGTTTTAAGGCTATTATTCTTGAAGAGCCCATTAGGATACTCCCCGAAACTCTGGGGTCTAGTTCTTCCCTTCTATGTGTGGTGTGCATTACCAGGTACTTTGGAAGTGAAATTGGAACGTGTGCACAAGAACAACATTGATACCTTTTCTTCCCCCAGGGCAAGAGGTACTACAGACTACATGTATAACGATTGAATAGAGTTCAGATACTGCCAAACCCAGGGTCTTAGTTTCATAAGGTCCACATTTTGATGACTTGGGAGTAGTAAGGAATGAGACTAAACCCATGCAGAATCTCCTCCAATATAATCTTAAGTGAATTTTATTTGACTTGTGCCACTAATATTTATTGAAGATGCTTTATTGGGGTTGCTAACTCAGAAGGTTCCATCTTTATTCAATGAAACCAGAGTTTTTCTCTGAAATGGCAAAGTATTTGCTACTTAACTATTTCAATGAATCTGTTTTTAATTTAAAATAACTATACTGAACAGTGCCCTGAGGGAAAATGCTGGAACACATTTCTTCAAATGTGATTTTTTTTTTCCTTGCTTGAAGCTTGTGTCATATGTCAGTTGTTGCTGCTTTGTTTCCTTTTTTATGGGGTTTCCAATATTTCTTCCAGAAATTTACTTTTATTTATGCAAGTCAGGTGAATCTTCCTTGAGCTACATAGTTTTATTCTAAGGAAATTGTCATTTAAGGTTGCATATCTTATTGATATTTTGTGAAATGTTATGCCTGTATTGCAAAGGTTGAATAGTTTTGTCTTTATATAATATTGCTGTCTTCATTGTACAGCATGGTTTGACTTAATTTAATGTTACTGTTTAATATTTTCTTCTTATAGAAGAGACCATGCCCTTTTGTATGACATGTTTTAATAAATGTTATCTGTCAACTTCGTAAAAGCTTTGTTTTGGGTTGATTATCTTTGATCTGGTGTGCCTTTGCTATTTTTCTGGGTTTTGCCATGTGTGAAAAAGTAAGATTCCTTTAAAAGTGCCAAGTTGATGGCAGTTATAGAGAGACCAATCTCCTCTCTCATCCTTGAAGACTACATATGCTTCTGTCCTGTTGCCTCTTCCAGTTACTCCTTCCAACTCCCCTCTTCCCTACGCTGCCCCCCCAGCCTCTCTGCTATAGCCCCCCCCGACCCCTTTCAGTTCTGCCCAGCCCCCATGACACCTTTCATAGTCCTGTCCCACAAATCCCCCTTTCGCTACACATAATGCTTCTAAGTCCTGCAATTACCCTCATACCACTTCCCCTTCTTAGAGGCAGCCGGTATCATATCAGATGGAGTGCAGGGCCTGGAGTCAGGAAGACCTGGGTTCAAATCAAGCCTTAGACACTAGCTGTGTGACCTTGGGGAAGTTAGTTAACCTCTGTAAATGAGGATAATACCTACCTTACTGGGTTATTGTGAGGATCAAATGAGATAATGAAAAAATGCTTAGCACAGTGCCTGGCACATAGTGGGTGCTATATAAATGTTTATTCCCTTTTCCTTCCCTCTCAGCCCTGGACACTATGCTTCTCTGCTTATTTCAGCCCACCCTCCTCACCTCTTATCGAAAAAAGCACTGTTCTTTAAATGTGGTTCAGACTGGTGAACCAGCAAATTATAGCACTGAGAGAGCCTTACTTCCCAGCAACAGCTCATTACAAGAGACACTGCTCATTTTAGACCTAAACTTATCATCATCCCACACAAACCTTCTGTTATCACTGTTGTTTGTTATAAACCTCTCCCCACCCTCTGAATTTTTAAATGGGCTGTAGATTGCCTGGGCTGGCTGTACTGTGTATGGTAAAGATATAATCTGGGTATATTTCCTCTTTGCTATCTGGTCAGTGAATATCTTTTTCTGACAGGCAGCACAGCCTTCCTGTCTCTAGCATGTACCCTTTGCCATTTCCTTTCTCTTCATATGCATTCCTCTACACAGTAACATAATAGGACCCTCCTGTTAAGTGGAGGGAAGCTTCTGGCCACTCAGAAATGTACATGTTTCAAGTCCACAGACATTAAGTGCCTCCTGTGTGTGTGGCACTCTGCTAAGGTCCTAGAGATACAAAAACAACGCATTCCTGTCCTTAAGGATCTTACATTCTACTAGGAGCTTAGGAGCTATGTACAGAGCTATAGTAAATACTAAGTGTAAAATGAAGTAAATTCAGAAAGAGTACCAACACCCCAAGGGATTAAGAACTGCTTCATGTAGAAAGGCAGCATTTGAGCTGTGCTTTGAAGGAAGCTAGGGATTCTGGGGGGTGGAGAGGGCTCAAATGTATAGGGTCTTGAGATGGAATACTGGCAAATAGGCCAATTTTGCTGGTGTGGAGTGACCATGAAGGGGCATAATGAGAAGTTACACTGGAAAGGTAGGTGAAAATCCTGCCTTTTCCTTAGGCTATGGAAATTCCACCACTAATCTCCATCGTGGTATAGCTATGATCCTATGGACTTGAAAGTTTGACTGGCTGGCAGAATGAAGCTCTGACAGTCCCATCAAATCTAGAGAGGCTTCAGATGCAGACCTGGTGATGAACTTTGGTTCTGTCATCCAAGGACAGATCTATAACCTACCCTCCTAAGTGCAGAGACTCATCACTAGAAGGGTGGTCACCAGAAGATGGATTTTGGAGGGGGGCAGTTCTAGGGGAGAATGGTATATATAACAATCTTGCTAAAACTTAGCTCATTCTTAGAGGGTTATAGAGTGGCATCATTCTGCTTCAGTAGAGGTAGTAAACATGTAGATGAATCACAGAACTTTAAAGTAATATGTTAACTGAAGCAAACCTGTATTAACTGCCTATTATCTTCAAGCGCTTTTATTTATGCTCCAGGCTGGGAGGAATACATTGAGATAGATAAGAACCCTGCCTTTGTAAGCTCTCAGTCTACTGCCAGGATAAAATACCACGCAGCACAGATAACACAAAATTGCAGGATGAGTACATTGGAAAGGTATAAGCAAAGAGCATTATCTGGTCTGAAAGTTGATAAGGCTACATACATACCCTAGTAAATAATGGAAAAATGGGAATATTGGGTGCAGAGGAAAAAGAACATGGTTTATTTAGCTGTCTTCGAGGTTCTTGCAGTGAGCACTTCACTTTTCTGCCAGCTGAGGTATACTTTCATAAAATAAATCTCACTTCCCAGAGGGTTAGTCACTTAGTAAAAGGCAATATAAGCTTTTAAAGAGAACTTGAGAGTCATCTAACACCTCACTTTACAAAGTGGGAAGGTGAGACCCTGCTAGAGGTAAGGACCTAAATCGGCTAGAATTCCAAGAGATCATCTAGTCTATTTTCATGTTACATCTGGGGAAACTGAGGTCCTGAGAAATAAAGTGACATCTAAAATTGCATATCTAGTAAGCAGAGCTAGGATTTGAACCTAAATTTCATGACTTCAGAACCAGTGCTTTGATATACAATGCTATGAGCAGAGAGCTCACAGCTCTGTAACTTGTACACAGTTGCCAACATCAACTTGGCTAAACAGAATGAAGTATGGGAGGCAGCACAGTTGAGTGAAAAGCGTACTGGATTTGGAGTCGGAAGAACTGAATTCACATAACGGACCCCTCTAGACCTTGAATAAATTACTTCCCCTTTCTAGGCCTAGGTTTCCTTTACTGTAATATGAGGGGATCTTTTATAACTCTAAAACCATGTAATTTCCTAATATAGTTGCTCAGCCTATATCAGTATAAAGTTTAGTTAGTGTGAACTTGATTTTTATATATAAATATCAGAAGTTCCATCTGAAGGCATGACGTGGTTTCCTAAAACATTTTTTCTAATGAACTCCCTCTGGTTAGTTTGGGAAAGTTGACACTCTTAGACTTTAGATTTTGGTAAATGAAGATGGAATACAAACTATTTTACAAATCCATTGATTCAAGATATTTGAAGAGAACAGAAACAAGAAATTCCAATATTAGTTTTTTATTGTAAACTGGTTTGATTGGCCATGCAAACTGGTCTTAACCATTAGCTATTAGCCACTTGTATTTGATTCCATTTAAAATCTAATATCTTTTTCACGTGCAGGTCGATAAGCCAGGCTTGTGATGCAAATAATTCTAGAATGATGAAGTAGTAGGAGAATTACAACTACACTTTGAGGGAGTACATAGGCAGTATGAAAATATGACAATTCACGGGGAGACTTTTATGTGAATACAGTGTTTTTGAAATTAGTGGCATTTTATTTCTACTATAGTGGTTGAACACTATTTTTTCCTCTTGTAATATTCCATACTGAGAAGCAAATACTGAAGCTATTAAATGTATTTATAACTTAATAACATATTAGTCACCCTCTAGGGCATGCTAGGCTGAGGCTTGCCTAAATTTTATAGCTAAACTACCATTAATTGGGGCCATGGCCCCAAGGGGAGCGCCCTTTCTCTTAGAAGTGACCCTGTGTGGCTAATTTGTAGGCAGCAGTGAGAGAACCTTTAACAAGTTAAATTTTTTGTGAATGTACCTTAGTGCTCAATTTCTAGAATAGAAAGTTTAAGAAATGAAGAAAATAGACTATTTCCATAAAATTAGGTAAAAATAGAAATGTTTTCAATAATAATATACTAATTTGGCAATGTTTATCCATTTTTAGAAAATCTAGGTCATACATTATACAGTTTTTGTTATATTGAATAATATTAATAAATTGAGTTAGATGTTTGCCTCTCAGGGTTTTGTAAAGTGTCAGGAATGCACGTTTGTAACAGTATTCCAAAGTGGTCACTAAATATGTCCAAGCAAAGGCTAGTCGCCTACTTTGATCAGGGCTGCTTCTTTAAGCAAGAGCTTTAAGTTAGATGACCTTCATAGTCCCTTTCAACTCTGAGATACTGTGATTTTATATCCCAAATCTTCCCTTTCAGCAAACACCTCAATGTACAGAGTAATGTGCTAGTTACTAACTAGCTACTAACAAAGTTAAATCATGGTCCCTAATCTTCTAAAGTAATTCAGTCAAAGGAATGAGATGTATGCAAGTAACTAATAATATACAATGATTTGTAATAAGTGCATTAGAGAGGTATAATTCAGAGCATTATTTGTGAGGTACAAGGAGTAGAATTGTTAGTGACAGCGTTGGGGAAGGTATCACCGAGGAGATGGCATGTGAGTTGGTCTTTGCACTTAGTACATGGCACATAGTAGGCACTTAATGAATGTTTATTGATTGATTAATGATTGAAAAGTAGGAATTCAAATGGTAAGGGAAGGAGATAGCTTTCTAAGCATAAGGGACTAAGAGAAGTAGGAATACAGTAGAGTGTATTCAGAGGACAACAGAGCTTAGAGTGGTGTAATTTGAGATAAAATTAGAAAGGTAGGCCAGTACCAAATTGTGGAGGACTATGAATGCCAGGTCAAAGAGTTTGAACTTAATTTGATTTTTTTTTAGCGGAAAGGCGATTTGGCCAGATGTATGCTCTAATTCAGGCAGTGCCTCGAGGGATGTATTGGAGTGATAAGACCAGAGGTAGGAAGACTTGTTAAGATGTTAAAGCAGGGCAGCTAGGTGGTGCAGTGGTTAGAATACCAGCCCTGGAATCAGGAGGACCTGAGTTCAAATCTAGCCTCAGACACTTGATACTTATTAGCTGTGTGACCCTGGGCAAGTCATTTAACCCCAATGGCCTCACTAAAAAAAAAAAAGTTATAGCAATGGTTCTGGCCCTGTGTCAGTGAGGCGTGGATTTAGAGTGGTGGTGGTGAAAGATGGAGAGACAAGTGGGAACAATATTGAAGAGGTAAAATCAAGAGAATTTGATCCTTATCCCATGGTACTGATACTTTCTCCACTGCTGCAACCCCCTGCCTCCTTTGTGGTTCTTGTTCATAGCTTTCCTTAGATTATTCACTGAACCACTCAAAACACTGACAGCCTTCCTTTGGTTTTGGAAGCCCACATCTCCAGCTTAGGTGTGCTTGCTAGACTTTGTACCACTGGCTTGGCTATCCAAAACCCTAGGTCCATTCCATGTCACAATGAGAAATGGGAGGAGGCTAGTGATGTTCACCTAAGCTGCCTCCTTCTAATTCACACTATTTTGGAAAAACAAGTATGTTTTTAAGGGTTTGGGCCTATGCCATAGGCCGTGGTCAGTAAGTTAAACTGTTATTTGGGTGTCTGTCAGTTTTATAAGACTATGCCTTTCAGAAGAATGTCACCACTTGGGTATTGCTGGAATATACAGGCATGTAAGGGTTAGCGACACTGAGATAAGTATGAGTTATTTTGCCTAATTTTTTAAAAAATATTTATTATATTGTTGGGATTAAGGTTGGGTAATGGTTTACAATGAAGTCCTCCTCCCATGCCTCAGTATTGAGGATGTCCCTGAGTTCTTAAAAGTTAAACCAGCAGAGGACAAACTCAGGCAGATCCTATTAAATTGAAGGGGCTTAGAGTATGAGGCCCAAGATGCACTGTGTACCTGTTGTTGGAGGACCAATCAGCCAGTCAATTAGTAAGAATTTATTAAATACATACTACATGCTAGGCAGGAGACAGTGAGGTGGCTCAGTGGATAGAGCACTGGGTCTAGAGTCAGGAAAACCTGAGTTCAAATTTGGCCTCCGACACTTACTAGCTGTGTGACCCTGGGTAAGTCACTTAACCTATGTTTGCCTTAATTGACTGGAGAAGGAAATAGCAAACCACTGCAGTATCTTTGCCAGGAAAACCCCATGGACATTATGGTCCACAGAGTGATGAAGAGTTGGACACTACTGAACAGCAACACAGACGACGTGTGTCAGGCACTGTGCTAAGCACTGGGAATACAAAGAAAGGCAAAAGACAGTCCCTGCCCTTGAAGAACTCATAATCTAATGGGGGAGATAATATATACTCAGCTGGGTACAAATAAGCGATATACAGGATAAATAAGAAATAAGAAAAAGAAGGCACTAGAATTGAGAGGGAAAAGCTTCTTGTAGAAGGTGGGATTTCAGCTGGGACTTGAAGAAAGCCAGAGGCAGAGATGAGGAAGGAGAACATTCCCAGCAGCAAGTGAAAGGAGTGGCTCATTCGAGGAATACCAAGGAGGCCAGTGTCTCTTGATTGAAAAGTATGTGTTTTGGGGAGGAGAGGTTATGTAAAGTGAGAAGATGAGAAAAGGGTGTGGGGGCTATATTGGAGGGGGGTAGTTACAAAGGGCTTTGAATACTGAGAGGATTTTGTTGAAGGCAATAGGGAGCCATTGGAGTTTATTGAGTAGGGAGTTGTGATGTAGTAGTAGAACCTGGGCTTTAGAAAAATCACTTTGTGGCTAAATGGAAGATGCATGACAAAACATGATAAATGTTGGAGAAGATGTGGGAAAATGGGAACACTAATGCATTGTTGGTGGAGTTGTGAAATGATCCAACCATTTTGGAGAACAATTTGGAACTATGCCCAAAGGGCTACAAAAATGTACATACCCTTTGATCCAGCAATAGCACTTCTAGGGCTATATCCCAAAGAGATCAAACAAATGGGAAAAGGACCCATGTGTACAAAAATATTCATAGCAGCTCTTTTTGTGGTAGCAAGGAATTGGAAATTGAGAGGATGCCCATCAATTGGGGAATGGCTGAGCAAGTTGTGGTATATGAATGTAATGGAATACTATGGTGCTATAAGAAATGATGAACAGGCTGACTTCAGAAAAACCTAGAAAGACTTGTAAGGTCTGATGCTGAGTGAAGTGAGGAGAACCAAGAGGACTCTGTACACAATAACAGCCATGGGGCAGCTAGGTGGCACAGTGAATAGAGCACCGGCCCTGAAGTCAGGAGGACCTGAGTTCAAATCCGGCCTCAGACCAAACACTCGACATTTACTAGTTGTGTGACCCTGGGCAAGTCACTTAACCCCAATTGCCTAAAAAAGAAAAAAAAACCAAACACAATAACAGCCACGTTATACGATGACTAATATTGTTAAACTGAACCCTTCTTAGCACTACAAGGATCTAAGATATCTCCAGAGGCCTCGTGATGGAAAATGCTGTCCACATCCAAAGAAAGAACTATGGAAGTCGAATTGCTATCACTTATTTTTACCTTCTGTTGAGTTTTGTTTCATCTTTCTGATGGTTCCTCCTTTTGGTTTTAATTTTTACTTACAACTTCACTAATGTGAAAATATGTTTAATAGGAATGTAAATGTAAAGCCTATATCAGATTGTGCGCCGTCTTGGGGAGGGTGGGGGGGGGAGAGAAAAATTTGAAATTCAAAAGCATATGGAAGTGATTGTTGATAAATCAAAATAAATTAATAAAATTTTAAAAAAAAAAAAGGAAGATGCACTGGAGTGGGGAGAGACTTGTGGTAGGCAGACCAACCAGCTGGCTGTTGTGGTAGTTCAGACATGTGATGATGAGGGCCTGAACCAGGGTGGTGGCAGTATCAGAAGAGAGGAGAGGGTGTGTTGTAGAGATGTTGCAAAGGTGAAATCAACAGGTCTTAGCCACAGATTAGATATGGGGTTGAGAGATAGTGAGGAGTTGAGGATGGTGCCTAGGTTTCATTCCTGGGAAACTGGGAGGATGGTGGTACCCTGGCCAGTAACAGAGAAATTTGGAAAGGAGGGAGGGTTTCGGAAGATAATCAAATCAGTACTGGACATGCTGAGTTTAAGATTTCTACAGGACATCCAGTTTGAGATTCTAGTAGGCATTTGGAGAAGCAAGAGTGGAGGTCAGCAGAGAGGTTATGGCTGGATAAGTATATTTGAGAATCATTAGTATAAAGATGACAATTAAATCCATGGGAACTGATGAGATTACCAAGTGGAGTTGTATAGAGGGAGAAGAGAAGAGAATGCACAAGAAGGAAACATCCATGGTTAGCAGGCATGACTTGGATGAAGATCTAGTAAAGCAGAGTGAGGAGCAGTCAGATAGGTAGGAGAACCAGGAAGAGAGTGATTGACAATGTCAAAGCCTGCAGAAAGGTCAAGAAGGATGAAGATTCAGAAAAGGCCATTGGATTTGGCAATTAAGAGATCACTGGTAACTTAGCCAAACTAAATGCAGAGAGGCTCATCACCAAGAGGTTGGCCACCCAAGGGGTGAATTTTCTTGGACACGATATTCATTGAACTCTACTAAGTAATAGAAAGTTGAAATTGGCTGCAGTAGTGGGAGCATTAGCCCTGATGAAATTATGGGTCTTTTGAAGTATTGGAATAAAGGTTTACAATGGAAGCAGAAGAGCACAAATCACACAAAGAACACAAAACATAAATACTGGGTTCTCCCAATACTTTGGATGCATTTCAGCCAAAATTTGAAAGGCATTAGAATAATTTCAGTTGTAAAATTGTTACAAGTGGAATGAATCTCGGAAAAATCATAATGATTTGCATTTCTATAGTACTTTAAGGTTGACAGAGTGCTTTCTTTAAAACAATCGTGTGAGGTGTATGGTTGTGCAGATATAATTATCCTTAATTTAGTTACAGGGAAACAATTTCAAAGAATTAGACTGGTAAGTGGCAGAATTGAATCTTAGGGCCATAGGTTTTAGAGTGGATATAGACCTTAGAAATCATGTAGTTCAAGACTTAGCAGGCCAAATCTAGCCTGCCACCAGTATTTAAAAATGTAAAAACTATTCTTAATTCCCTGGACAAAAACAGGCAGCTGGCCGCATTTGGCCCTCAAGTTATAGTTTGCCAACCCCCTGATCTAATCTAACACCCTTATTTTATGGATGAGGAAATAAAGAGAAAGTGACTTGCCTCATATCCATACCCTATCTACTGACTTCTTTCCTATGCATATGCCCAAGTCTCCTTTTTCTTTAAAAACAAAAGCAAAAACCTTTCATTTCAGCTTGCTGATCGCTCAAGGTGTTCCATTTCTTTTCTCCCTTTTACTGCTGAACTCCTAGAAAGTTTTGCCTCCACATCCTCACTACCTATTCATTTTCAGACCTCTTCCAGTTGAATTTCCAAAGCTGATGTTGTTTTCACAGTCTTTATCCTCTTTGGCTTTTCTGTAGTTTTCAACACCTAACCACCATCTCCCCCTAGATACATTCTCATCCCTTGGCATCCTTGTTACAGCTTTCTTTTGGTTCTCCCAGTAGTCTGCCTATTTGTTCTCAATCTCCTTTTCTGGATCATCATTCATGTCTTTTCTCCTAAATATGAATGTTTCTCAGGCTTCTGTCCTGAAACCTCTTCTCATCTCTACATTTTCTTCCTTAGTGATTTCATCCCTTCTAATGGATGCAATTATTATCTTTATGTAAATGACTCTCGTGTCTTTATAGCCAGCCCTAGTCTCCCTCTTGAACTCCATTCTCAACTGGCATCCAATTGCCTGTTGGATATCTTCAGCTGGTTGTCTCATTGACACCTCAAACTCAATTTTCCCCAAACCCGAATTCATTATCTTTTCCCTAACTCCACCCTGCTTTTGTGTTTCTCTATTTCTATTGAGGGTACTACAGGCCTGTCATTTCTACCTTCACGGCATCTTTCATGTCTCCTTTCTCTGTATTCTTGTTGCTAAACACTCTAGTAAAGGCCTTCATCACTACTCTAGATTTTTGGAAATAACCCTACTTGTTCTCTAGGCCTTCAGTTTTTTTTTTCCCTTTTCCAATCCATCCTTCACATAGCCACCCAAATAATTTTGCATTGATTATGTCATGCCCCTGCTCAAAAACCTTCAGTGGCTTCTTGTTGTCTCTGGTATAAAATAGACTCCTTAGTTCATTTAAAACTTCTCAGTCAGGCTCCAGCCTACCTTTCCAGCCTTATTACTTCCCATTAGGCACACTGTTCAGCTAAACTACCCTTTTTTTTTTCTTTTTGGTGAGGCAGTCGGGGTTAAGTGACTTGCCAAGGGTCACACAACTAGTAAAGTGTCAAATGTCTGAGGCTGGTTTTAAACTCAGGTCCTCCTGACTCCAAGGCTGGCACTCTATCCACTGTGCCACCTAGCTGCCCCCCAATCTCAATTTCAATGCTGTCTTTTGCTTATGTTCATTCATATAAGCCTCCTGTGTGGAATGGATTCCTTCCTCACTGCCACTTTTAAAATTCCTGTTATTTCTTCAAGCCTCAACTCAATTGCCCTGGATTTTACAAATCCCTCTCTATCCATTGTACTCTACCTCTGACAGCTGTTAGTGCTCCATCCTTCTTCAGATATTCTTATAGTCCTGTTCTTGATTTCTTCTTTGCTCCCATCACTTTCTTCTCCATCTACTTCCCATCTGTGATATTGAATCTATTCTCCATATGTAATCTATAATGTAAGCTTCTTGTTTTTGTCTTTCCATCCCCTAGTGCCTATTTCAGTGCTTTGCATTTAATGTACATGTAATAAATGTTTGTCAAATTGAATTGCTGAAGATCACACAAATGACAAGATCACACACATATCAGAGCCAAGGGTTTCCTGACTCTTAGATGCAGGGCTTTTTCCATTACACCTTTTCAGTACATTTTTCTAAAAGACTTACTTCCCAATAAGGTTTAGCTTGGACTATGAGATGTTTCACATATCCTAAAACTGATTAGTGTTTACAAAATTAAATGTATATGCTTCAATATTTAATAGCTCTTTGGCTTCATAAATATAGGATATTCCTCCAGTAGTTCAGATCACAATATCTCTGCCTTCTCATCCTCTCTGCCTCTTGTCCACATCCTTCAGTCTTCCTAGTCCATGCAATAAAAAACAAAATTAAACTCCCACTTGTGAAAAAGTTGCTGCAATTTACAAAGGAACCAATTATAATGAAATAGTTAATAAAATGTTAAAACAAAACACAAGTTCGTGGACTTCAGCTTAAAAACCTCTACTCAAAAGACATTTCTGAAAATATTGTGAATGTTCTACTGGTGGCTGAAGTGCACAGGAATCACAGTATTTTGCCTTTGCAATAATTGTTGCTGTTTTCACACAGTTGGATAAAGCTTTGAATAAAGTACCATAGACAATGTTTAACCACCAATTTTGTAAGAGACTTGGAAACCAAGTGTAATGATATGTGAAGAACAGAGTTCTTAGCCATGAATTTCCTCTTTGCTGCTTAAGTTGTTGGTTTCTCTAATAATCAGTATCCATTCAGAAAACTGAAGGTTTTACCAACCAGGACACCCCCCATTTGTTGTTTGCTGGCTTTTGGGTGAACTTCTTGTTGCCACAGCCAAAACATGAAAAGAGTTCTCCCTCAAAAACCATGATCTTTGCCAGATCGTTTATTATTCTCTCATGTTCTCTGACTATAACTTCTACCCTACCCCACTCCCTGTAGTTGTTCACAGTTCAAATATATAGCTGAATTTTGCCTACCTTAAACACTGAAAAAAATTTAGGATTTTATTGGTGGAACCTCCATTTACCTATGCACATTGCATCCCCTCAATTATTATGGCCAAGCTCATCTAATGAAGAGTTTTCTCTGCACTTAGATGGGCTAGTTTTCAAAAGATAGAGTCTGTCAATAGGCTCATATTCAAAAACCTGTCTAGCTTGGTAGCAGGACCTGCCAGAACTTATATTCTGCTCACATATCCTTTGAGAATTCAAATGCCATAGTGAGACATTGGAGGAGAGCTTTATATAAAAATAATAATTTACCTTTATGTAATGCTTTGTAGTTTACAAAGCACTTTCTTTACCCTGGGAGGTAGTTAGGTCAAGTGTCATTGTCCCCATGAAGAAACAGGCTCATAGGAATTAAGGGACTTGTCTAGAAACATTAATTTACTTCTATTCCATAAATAGGATTTTTCAATCTTGTCTTTCAATCTCTGCTCACTTTTGGTAAGAGGTATGCTTTTGATAGTCCCTATTCTGTATTATTCAGACATGAACTAAAAGTGCACTTACTGTACTTTGGATTTCCCCAGTATTTCACATAAGGATTAAGTGCCTATTAAAGCAAAACCCTCCCCACTAGGAAATAGCCTTGAAGTAAAATGAAATCAATTTCTTCAGAGTCTCAGGCCAGTACTACTACTACCTGTGTGATATTGGACTACCCTTCTCTGGACCTCAGGCTACTGCTCTGTAAAATGAGAGGGTTGAACTAGACCTCCAATGCCCATTCTGGCCCTTACATTTTATAATTCTATAAAATCAATATTATACAACCATCCTGAGTGAGTGCCTCAATAGGCAAATAATCAAAGAGAAAGGAAAATCATTCACTTGTTAAACTTCATGTTATGTGTTTTATGGGTGTTTGCCATTTAGACTGCCTTATAATCATTCAATGCCTAGCACAGTACTACTTAGTACAGTGAATGCTCTGCAAATATTGATTTATTTTGATAAGAGGAAAGGCTCATGAATCTCCACTCCCACAATCAGAATAACTGATTCACAGAATGCCTGAGCAAGAAGGGACTTGAGAGGTCATCTCAAAGGGACCTGAGAGGTCATCTAATCCAGGGTTTATTAAGTTGGGGTGTATGAACTTTAAAAAAATTATAGCTATTTTAATATAATTAGTTTATTATGTAATCCCATGTATTTTATGTTGTTCATTTAAAATCATTTTCCTAAAGGAGAGGCTGTCCATGGGTTTTACCAGACTGCACAAGGGGGTCCATGACCCAAAAAAAGGTTAAGGATTCTTGATCTAGTTCAGTCCTCTCGTTTTACATATGTGGAAACAGGCTCAGAAAAGTTAATCAGTTGTGGGAAAGTAACTGTGATGTAATAGAGAGTCCTAGATTCAGAGTCAGAAGACCTCAGTTTGCATCCTAGCTCTGTCATTTACTAGCTAAGTGACCTTGGGTCAGTTACTTATCATTCTCTGGAACCTCAATATTTTCTTATGTAAAATTGAGGCAATAATTTTTGCATGACCTACCTCGTATGGCATTTGTCTTATAAAAATATAAGCTATTTATTGTTGTTCTAATCAGATAAGGTCTTGTTTATTTTGGTTTCAGCACAGCCTTTCTAAGTCATGAAAGAAACAAGATTAAAAATCTAAAGTTGAGGGGAAATGGGTGTGTGTGTGTGTGTGTGTGTTGTGTGTGTGTGTGTGTGTGTATGTATGTATGTGTGTGAAATGCCAGTCCACAAAGTAGACAGGAACATTCTTTTTTTGGCTAAGAATTCCTTTGTATTTATATGGGGAATTAATTGAGAACTCCAGAACACTTAACACTGAAATGTACAGAGTTAACCACTTCCTCTTATCCCCTATGCAGTTAGCAGCAGAGCCAGAATATTGCATCTTCTTGTCTTTTGGAAAGAGTACTGCATGTGTAGTTAGGACCTGACTTCAAATCTTGACTGCCACATGCTATCTTTGAGAAGTTGGGAGAGTTCCTTACTTTCCCTGGGTCTCAGTTTCCTCCTTTGTAAAATGAGGGGGATGGTCTGGATGACTTCTTACAGCACTAAATTTGTGATCTTATAAATCACAGAATTCCATCTCAGAGTTGAAACAGACCTCAGAGGCAGCCTTCTGTAACCCTATCCCGAACAGCGGTAAACTTCAGCATCTCTGACAAGTGGTTATGCAGCTTCTACTAGAACACCTCCAGCAATGGGGACTTAGTCTGTCCTGAAGTAACCCATTTGCCTTTTGGACAGCTCTTTTTGTTAGGACTCCTTGTATGGAATTTAAATCTTTCTCCCTGCAATCTCTATCAATGGTTTGTAGTTTTAACTTCTGGGACTGAGCAGAACACACTTAATCCTTCTTTCATTTGGTAGTTGTTTATATCTTTGAAGATACTCCGTTTCCTTCAGCTGTTCTTTGTATGACATGGTTTCCAGTTCTCTTACCGTCCTGGTTGCCTCGTCCCCCCATTTTTTTTTTAATAAACTCTAGTTTGTCTGTATTACCATTAGGTTCTGACCAGGGTAGAAAGTAGTGGGATTTTCATCTCCCTATTATACTTTATACTTCAATAATGCAATCAAATATAGCTTTTTAGCTCTTAGATTATACCATTGACCTATACTGCACTTTCCTGGAGGTGAAAATCACACCATGGTATATTTCTGTGGTCTGACACTCCCCATTCCCATATCCCATTCACCATTCCTACTTCCCTCTGATATTATAATAACAGTTAATATTCTATGGTGCCTTAAGGTTTATTAGGTGGATTTCTCTACAGCAAGCTTCGTGAGACAAATGTACTCAACTTTATACTCTCAGTTTTACAGATGATGAAGCTGAGGCTGAAAGAGATGAAGTGACTTCTGTGGTGCCTTCCAACTCTGAAATTCCATTATTCTGTGACTGGAACCACTATTGGTCAGTGAGGTGATACAGTGGATAGAGTACCAGGCCTGGAGTCAGGAAAACCTGAGTTCTAATCCAGCCTCATACACTTACTTGCAG
Organism: Phascolarctos cinereus; assembly: GCF_003287225.1. Taxonomy (NCBI): domain Eukaryota; kingdom Metazoa; phylum Chordata; class Mammalia; order Diprotodontia; family Phascolarctidae; genus Phascolarctos; species Phascolarctos cinereus. The sequence continues at coordinate 296,516,344 of NW_027555625.1, read as the reverse complement.
TGTGACCCTGGGCAAGTCACTTAACCTCTGTTTGCCTCAATCTCCTCATCTGTAAAATAGACATAATAAATAGCACCTACCTCCCAGGGTTGTTGTGAGGATCAAAGAGATAACAATTGTAAAGTGCTTACCCAGTACCTGACACATAGTAAGCACTGTATAAATGTTAGCTATTGTTAGCTATAATTCTTTGATTTGCATTTAGCTAGGGAACTGTTCAGGCAGGACATGCAGTCAGGTCTCCTTGCCCTAGATCCTGTGTTTTTGTACAATTTATTGAATGGTTTCAGCATTTGTAAAGCTCTTTTGAAAACATATCACCAACCAAGGCCCAATCCATAGGCCTTCATACAACTGTCATAACTGACATTTGCAAGTTTAAGATAAGAAACTGAATGTTTGCTTTCAAAACAAAGTATAGACCAGCTTTAGTGTATAATAGGTCACTCATCAGTAGCTGCAAGGGAAAATCAATACTCACCCCCACAGTAACTCTGGTTTTCTGCTTTACACTTCTTCCCTGCCCCCTTGAAAAACTGAAGCATATGGTAATGAGCTATATATTTTCTGTAATTAGTAAAATAAATTAAAAACACTGATTTAAAAAAAAATTTTCATTGCCTTCACTTTCTGATTCTCTTCTGAAAACTCTGCATTCTGGCTTCTGACCTCACTGTTCCTCAAAAATTGTTCCCTCCAAAGTTATCAATGATTTCTTAAGTGCTAAATCTAATGGCTTTTTCTCAGTCCTCATTCTTAACTTCTGTTCAGAATCTGACACTGTTGACCACCCTCTCCTCCTGGATATGCTCTTTCTTCTCTGAGTTTGTGTCATTTTTCTCTCCTATCATGTCACCCCCATCTCCAGTCCCCAGTGGCTCCCTAGTACCTCCAAGATCAAATATAAAACCCTCTGTTTGGCATTTAAAACCCTTCATAACCTGGCTCCTTAGTCCCTTTCCAGTTTTCTTACACCTTCATTATACTTTGCATTCCAGTCCATCCCCAGACTTCTGGCATTTTCAGTGACTGTTTCTTTTGTCCAGTACTCTCTCCTCATCTCTACCTCCTGACTTCCCTGGCTCCCCTTCAGTTCCCAGCTAAGCACTTAATCTTAATGCCTTCCCTCCAGTACTACCCCTAATTTATCTTTTATGTATCTTGTTTGTACATAGTTGTTTGCAAGTTGTCTTCCCCAGTAGGTTGTGAGCTTCTTGAGAGCAAGGACTATTTTTTGTCTGTTTTTTGTTTTCTTAGGACTTAGCACAATACCTGGCACATAGTAGTAGCACATAAATGTCAGTTGTATCTGTCTGACCTGCTCAGCCTTGCTGTATCTTCCTTCATGTCATACCCACTGTGGTGCACCCCAAAGTCCTATCCTGAGTCCTATTTATATTTCTTTCCCATTGGCTAACCTAATCAATTTTCATGGTTTTACATATCATCTTTAAGCAGATGACTATACATATCTATATATCCAGCTCTAATTTCTCTCCTGAGCTTCAGGCCCAAGTCACAAACTGCCTCTGGGCCCTTTGGAATTGGATTTCCCATAGGCACCCCAAACTCATCATGTCTACAAACTATTTATTTTTCCTTCCCAACCCATCCCTTTCCCAAACTTCCCTGTCATTGTTGAGGTTACCACCATCTTTTCAGTTACCCTAATTAGAAACTTTAGTGTCACCTTTGACACCTTGCTCTTATTCACTAGACATATCCAATCATTGACCAAATCTTATCATTTCTTTCTCCACAACTTCTCTCACATATATCCCTTTCTCTTCACTCACACACTCAATACTTTGATCCAGGAGTCCATCAACTCTCATCTGGACTATTTTAATAGCTACCTGTTTGGTCTCCCTCCTACAAGTCTCTTCCCTATTCCAATCCATCCTTTTCATATCCACTAATGATTTTCTTAAAAAATACAGGGCTGAGGGAGGCATAGCCAAGATGGAGGAGTAAAAGCAGTGACTTCCTTGAGCTCTCCCTCAAACCCCTCCAAATACCTGTAAAAATGGCTCTAAACAAATTCTAGAGCATCAGAACTCACAAGAAGACAGAGTGAAACAAATTGCAGCCCAAGACAACCTGGATGGTTGATTGGAAAGGTCTATTTCACCAGTCTGGGAGAGGAGCGCAGTTCAGTATGGGCCACGCGGGCAAAGACAGGGCCTCAGTGAACCTGGAGCAGGCCTCAGGGGACTGAATCAAGTGGGGAGCTGTGTTGATTTCCAGACTTCTCAACCCACAAATGCCAAAGACAACTTAGAAGGTCAGTAGGAAAGGTCTATCTAACCTCAGTGAGAGAGGAGCTCAGTCTGGCCCCAGTCCTGGTGCAGCCCTGAGATGGTGACTACTTCTAGGGCAGCAGCTGCTTCTGGAGCTCTCAGCCCACAGATGGAGGGAGGATCAGCAGTTAATCATAGGGGGATGCAGGGATCTCTTTGCTGGCACTGAGGTAGGAATCTCTTGCTTTGCCTGTGCTTGATCTGAGTCACAGTCCTGGGTGGTGGTCCTGGGGCAAGGAAGAGCACTGGCATGGTGGATTTTGTGGCAGCAGTGAAGAGTGAATCCTCCTCAAGTTCCAAGGCAGAAAAGAGTGCTTGTGGTCACTCATAGACCAGAGCACAGGCCAGGAAAGGAGTCAACACCTCATCCTTGATCATACCACCATGGAAGAACTGAAAATTTACAGGTCCCTAGAAGTATCTCTGAAAACCGCTGCTCAAAACCCCTGAAGCTTGGGACAGGACATTCTCCATACTGGAAGCAGACCCCTACCTTAACAAAGAGTTTAATAATCAAATAATTGGCTGGGATCATGAGCAAACTGCACAAAAAAAGTCAGACCATAGAATCTTTCTTTGGTGACAAAGAAGATCAAAACATACAACCAGAAGAAGAAAACAAAGTCAAAGCTCCTACATCCAACGCCTCCAAGAAAAATGTGAATCAGTCTTTGGCCATGGAAGAGCTCAAAAGGGCTTTTGAGAAGCAAGTAAGAGAAGTAGAGGAAAAACTGGGAAGAGAAATGAGAGTGATGCAAGAAAATCATGAAAAACTAATCAACAGCTTTCTAAAGGAGACCAAAAGAAATACTGAAGAAAATAACACCTTAAAAAATAGCCAAATGGCAAAAGAGGTGCAAAAAGCCAATGAGGAGAAGAATGCCTTAAAAAGCAGAATTGGCCAAATGGAAAAGGAGGTCCAAAAGCTCACTGAAGAAAATACTTCCTTAAAAATTAGAATGGAGCAAATGGAAGCTAGTGACTTTATGAGAAATCAAGAAACTATAAAACAAAACTAAAAGAATGGAAAAAATAGAAGACAATGTGAAATATCTCATTGGAAAAACAACTGACCTAAAAAAACAGATCCAGGAGAGAGAATTTTAAAATTATTGGACTATCTGAAAGCCACGATCAAAAAAAGAGCCTAGACATCATCTTCCAAGAAATTATCAAGGAAAACTGCCCTGATAGTCTAGAAACAGAGGGTAAAACAGAAATTGAAGGAATCTGCTGATCACCTCCTGAAAAAGATCCCCAAAGGAAAACTCCTAGGAAAATTATAGCCAAATTCCTGAGTTCCCAGGTCAAGGAGAAAATATTGCAAGCAGCCAGAAAGAAACAATTCAAGTATTGTGGAAACACATTCAGGATCATACAAGATTTTAGCAGCTTCTATTCCAGAAGTCAAAGGAGATAGGATTAAAACCAAGAATCAACTACCCAGCAAAACTGTGTATAATCCTTCAGGAGAAAAAAATGGATATTCAGTGAAATAGAGGACTTTCAAGCATTCTTGATGAAAAGACCAAAGCTGAATAGAAAATTTGACTTTCAAATACAAGACTCAAGAAAAGTATGAAAAGTTAAACAAGAAAGAGAAATCATAGGGGACTTATTAAAGTTGAACTGTTTACATTCCTACATAGAAAGATGATATTTGTAACTCATGAGACCTTTCTCAGTATTAGGGTAGTTGGAGGGAATATATATAGACAGAGGGCACAGAGAGAGTTGAATATGAAGGGATGATATCTAAAAAATAAAGTTAAGGGGTGAGAGAGTATTGTACTGGGAGAAGGAGAAAGGGAGAGGTAGAATGGAGTAAATTATCTCACATAAAAGAGGGAAGAAAAAGCTTTTACCATGGAGAGAAAGAGGGGGGAGGTAAGAGGGAATGAGTGAATCTTAACTCTCATTGGATTTGGCTTAAGGAGGGAATAACATACAGACTTAATTGGGTATGGAAATCTATCTTACCCTCCAGGAAAATAGGGGGCAAGGGGATAAGAGAGGTGGATGATAGAAGGGAGGGCAAATTGGGGGAGGGGGGTAATCAGAAGAAAACACTTTTTTTTGTTTTTTTAGAAGCAAACACTTTTGCAGAGGGACAGGGTCAAATGAGAGAATAGAATAAATGGGGGCTGGGATAGGATGAAGGGAAATACAGTTACTTTTTCACAACCTTGCTATTATGGAAGTGTTTTGCCTGACTACGCATGTATAATCTGTATTTAGTTGCTTGCTTTCTCAATGAGGGTGGGTGGGCAGGGAGGAAGGGAGAGAATTTGGAACCCAAAGGTTTAAAATCAATGTTAAAAAATTGTTTTTACATGCAACTGGGAAATAAGATATACAGGCAATGGAGTGTAGAATTCTATCCTGCCCTACAGGAAAATAGAAGGGGAAGGGAATAAAGGAAGAGGCGGGATGATAGAAGGGAGAGCAGATCAGGGAAAAGGGTATTCAGAATGAATGCCATGTTGGGGTGGACAGGGGAGAGATGGGGAGAAAATTTGGAACTCAGGAACACTTGTGGAAGTGAATGTTGAAAACTGAAGATAAATAAATTAATTTTTAAAAAAATACAGATACTGACTACACAGTAAACTCTAATAGCTCCATATTACTCTAGAGCAAATACAGACTCCTTCTATGTTTGTCATTTAAAGCTCTCCACAATCTTCCTCTTCCTTCCTTTACAGTCTTCTTGCACATGACTTCCCTTCCTATACTCTTTGGTCCAGTGATATTGATCTTATCACATCTCACACATGATATGCTGTCTGCTATCTCCATGCCATTACATTGGCTTTCTTCCAAACCTGGAATGCACTCCCTCTTTGCTACTGTCTCTTGGAATCCCTGGTTTCCTTGAAGACTCAACTCAAGTGGTGTTTTTTGCAGGAGAACTTTCTTGATCCCTCCAGGAGCTAGTGCTGTCCCTTCTAAGGTTATCTTATATCCATTCTCTATGCATGTTGTATATACAGATAGATATACATGTCTCCCTGATTAGAATGTGAACCCCTGGAGAGAAGAGACTTTTACTTTCAAATGCATATTTTCAGTGCTTAGTTTCCTGTATCTTTTTAAGAATAACAGTTTTATCAAGGTGAACAACCACACCTATATTCCTAAAGAAAAGCTAGAGCTGTTCACAGGTGGAGTAGAGTGCCTCAGGAGGTAATCATTTCCTCTCCCTAGAGAATGAGTATGTTACTTGACTATCAGGTATATTGAAAAGGGGCTCTGGCTCAGGTTTTAGATTAAACTGGAACTGAGATCCTCTGATGGATGGAGTCAGAACAGTCCCCTCAATGTGAAAGAATAAGTGGTCCTTTTATTTTTATAGTGACCCTGCACATAATTGGGAAGGATGTCTGTGTTCATCTTAGAACTTATTTCTAAATAATTGCCTGTTTTTCCCATTTCTAAGCATGGAGTTGTGCTATTCACTAGGTGAAATTTAATCACATCCTCAGAATACTTTGCTTATGGCATAGTAACAAAATGATTGCTAACTTTATTTTGTAGAACTCCTCCCCCCCTTTTTTAGGTGAGGAGAAGGAAAAGTTCCAAAAAAACCTTTTTGGCTGAGTCCAGACTTGTCATTTATTAGTGTAGTGAAATCCCAGTGAGGAAGCTGATCCCTGCAAATCAGCAGTTCTTTTGCAACTTATAGTCTTAGAGAGCTGCCTGAGAAGCTGAGGTTAAGTGACATGTCCAAGGTCACCTCACTGTTGTCAGAAGCTGCACTCAAATATAGATCTTCAAGACTCCACGGCCAGCTTTCCATCCATAATGTCTCTCTTGCAGAAACTTTGAGTACTAAGTTCTACAACCCTTTGAGATTTACTTTTTCTTTTGTCCTCTTCTGGTGCCTCATATCTCATGTTGATATGGAGTCACCTGGCATAGCTTTCATCACACTCAGAGTTTCTGTAAGAGAGACATCGTGGATGGAGGGTTGGCCTTGCAGTCTTAAAGAGCTACATTTGAGTAGTCCTATGGAAAAACCATTAATTATAGTTCTTTTACCTTCTAAATATGCTAAAATTGTATTCGATATTGTTCAGGAGCCACTATACAAGGTAGAAAACTTGTTCTGTTTGCTGAATTGTTCCTTGAGTAAAGAAAGCATTATTGAATGTAAACTGTCAGAGGTGGAAGGGACCACAGAGCTGGAGAGAACTTTGAAGCTTAGAAAATTAGAACAACAGGGTATCAGAGCAGGAGGGAAAGGATTTTTAGAATATATAGAAAATTTAAACTGGAAAGGATTTTAACAACATAATAACAGTTAACCTTTGCCTTAAGGTTTGGAAAGCCTTAAAATATTCTTAGAACATAGAATGTCTTTTGAAATCATGTTAGAATATAAAATGTCTTTTGAAATCATTTCTCTCAGCTCTCTCATTTTTTTGAAGCTTGGATTTATTAAAGGAAACATACCTTTGATTTCATTCAACAATTAAACAGATTTATTCAGTATCTCCCTTTTGCAAAGTTTTGTGTACAAAATGGCCCTTGCCTTCATAGAGCTTGCATCTGACTGGGAAATTTGTGTGCAGACAGATAAATATGAAGTAAGGAGGAATGGGAAAAAGCATTAACAATGGGGATAAAAGCAGATTTCACAGAGGCAAATGTAGTGAGTGAGGTAGAGAGAGTAGTCAAGGGTGACTGAGGTTATGCACCTGAGTGACTGGGACGGTGGTAGTACACACAGAAGAAACAGGGAAGTTTTTTGTTGTTGTTGTTGTTGTTTTAGCAGGGGGTGGTCATGGGAAAAAATGATAATTTCAGTTTTGAACCTGTTGAATTTAAGATGCCAGGGAGCTATCCAGCATGCAGTTGGTTATATGGGACTGGAATTCAGGAGGGAAATTAAGGAAGGTTGCATAGATTTGGTAGTCATTTGTGTGTAGATGATAATTGAACCTACAGTAACTTATGAGATCCTTAAGGGGTTTAAAGTGTGAATATATGGTTGAGGATGGCCTTTAGGGATACCCATGATAAGGGAGAAAAAAAATAGATAGTAAACAAGTATGAGAGACTGAAAAGGGTCAGTCAGGTAGTTGGAGAACCAGGGAAGAGTATTGTCACTGAAATCGAGTGATGAGAGAGGTCACAACAAATGACTTCTATTTCCTCAGTAAATTAGAAGGTGAGTGATCCTACTTGGGGTTAAGGGGAGAAACATCCATGAGCTTGATCGAGGAGAGAGATTTGGAACAGCTGCTGAAGGGAGTGGTGTAGAGAGTCAAGAGAGAAAAAGGATACCTGTACCATAGAGAGTGTCCAATTGAGATTTGATAGTATGAATTTGTAGTGAAGAGCACAATTGCATGTCTTCCTTTAGTGGTGCTTGGTAGAACAGAAGTAGGAATTAAATGAAGTGGATGATAGGGGTTACCCAGGGAAGAAGATTGGCAATTATCAAAAGAGAGAGTTGTTTTTCAGTTGTTTCTCCAGTGAGATATTTCACATTGTCTTCCATTTTTTCATTCTTTTGGTTTTGTTTTATACTTTCTTGATTTCTAATTCAAGACTGCAGGGCAATGTTTAGTTAAACTGGTCAGCTATAGAGTCAAGACAGTAGAATGGGAAGTGAGGCCAGAGCAGAGGTAATGGATTAGGAGAACAGAGGATGAGAAGGGACTGGATGTTGGAGTGATGATAAAGAATAGGTTTAGGAGGAGAAAGTTATAAGGAGAGATAGATGCAGAGAAGATCATGATTTAAAAATGAAATTTCAGATTTTAAAACCATGAATGGTCTCTCTGCATCAGGCTTCCTGTTATCCATCCATTTTCCACAAAGCTCAATGAGCTCACATTCTGGTGAGGGAGATGTCTACCTCTATCTGTATATTAAAGGTGCATAGAGGATAGATTCAAGATAACCGTAGAGGGAAAGCAGCAGATAAGAGTTTGCTAATCACAGGACAGAGAAAGAAAGATTGAGGTTTATGGTCTTAGTTTAAAAGTGGAAGTATCAGCTTCTATAGCTTCAAATAGTGAGAAACTAAGAGTGTAGGAAGCAGGAAGTTCTAGCCCCATTCTGTTATCAGTAGATACCTCTAGGTCAAATGGAATTCACACTTGGTCAAGGCCATAGCCTCATCCCAAGATGATCCCAACAATGTGATGTGGTAGCCGAAAAAGTTAATGCAATCTTAGATGACAATCTGGTATAGTGAAAAGAGTGTCAAACGTAATGTCACAGGACTCAAGGTTGAATCTGAACATTGCTGCTTGTTACTTAAATAACCTTTAAATTTTCTGAGGTTCATTTTCCCCATCTGTAAAACAAGAGGATGGGAATTATTAAATGACCCCTATGGTTCCTTCCAGCTCTGGATCTATGGTCCTATGAAGTATAATGTCCAGAGTGGTATATGAAGTTCTTGGTACTCCATTTTAGGGAGGGCATTGAAACTAAAACATTTCCAGGAGAGGTCAACCGAGATGATGAGAACACCAGAGACCAGGACTTAAGAGGATTGGTTGAAGGAATTTGGACATTTAACTCAGAGAAATACCAGGAGGAGCCATGATGACTATCTTCAGGCATCTGAAGAGCCCTTTTGTGGGTAGGGATTAGCTTGACCTCAGAGAGCACAACTAAGATCAGGGGGTGGAAATTGAAAGGAGGAGAGGCAGATTGAGGTTTAATGTAAAGGAAGAAACTTCCTAACAGTTACTGCGGTGCAAGATAAGAGCCGGCTGCCTCAAAAGATAGTGAGTTCTTTCCATCCCTGGAAGTTCTCAGGGTCTGCCTCACCACTCACTGAGGATGCTGCATAAAGGCTTTCCTTTCAGGCATGGACTGGACTAGATGCTCCAGCTGTGATATTCCAGGGTTCCATGCCCCGGAAGTGTAGTCTTCTTTCTGTTGCATTAAGCTTGGTGTTGAGCTTTGATTTCCTTTTCCTCTGTCTGCTGTTCACGCAGCACAGTAGGTTCTTCTTTTCTTTTTGAAAAAAGAGTTATGCAGACTACGGCCACATAATTTTTTTCCTTTCAATATTATAGATTATACAGGAATTATCATTGCCAGGACTGTGTTCCTTTTGGTCTTATGCACTAAGACACGGAAATAAGCTTGATCTCTAACGTTCCTTCTAGCATTTCTATTCTATGTTATAAATATTCTATTTTTATGATCCCTTTTCATTTCTATTATTCTATGTTCTAAGGGCCCTTCCTACTCTGACATTTGATGACTGATTCCAGTGGTTTTTAACTTTTTATCTACTCTGGTGGGATTTTATGTGTCTGTCAACTTTCAGGAATATTAGGGAAAGCAACAATTTTAGTAACAGATTCAAATGGAAACTTTTGCAACATAGGCAAATTTGGAAGCAGGTAGGAAATTCTAAACATCCTTCTTCAAGTCATCAGTTCCTTTGTAAAGCCCCAGTGAAGTCACGTTCTTCTTTCATAATCTCAGAAATTGTGGGGTTTTTTTTTAACTAGAGTTATCTGTTATGCTTGAAATGAGCAGGATTTTATTGTTTTTAGTTTCTTCATCTATAAAATGGGAATAGTTCTGCCACAGCTACCTGACTATCTTATTTTAGCTAAGCTCCTTGAAGTTCAAGGTGACAGGAAGTGATTGCTTGGAAAAGTTTTGACAAAGCAAGGATAGTGATATTAATTATAATAACAGCTAACATTTATTTATATAGGTCTTACAATGTGTCAGGCACTGTGCTAAGAGCTTTGCAATATTTGATACTCACAACCCTGGGAGGTAGGTGCTATTATTACCCCCATTTTACAGTTGAGGAAACTGAGGCCAGGAGAGGTCAAGTGACTTGCCCAGGGTCACACAGCTATTAAGTGTCTGAGGCCTGATTTGAACTCAGGTCTTTCTGACCCAGGCCTGGAGCTTTATCCCACTGTGCTATTTTAACTGCGCTCTCTCCCTCTCTCTCTCTCCCTCCCTCCCTCTTTCTCTGTCTCTCTCTCTCCCTCTCCACTTTATACAGGGAAGGAGCTGAGCATCCAAGAGCCTTGGATGTTAAGACCTGTTTCCTAAGGTTTAACCCGAACAAGCAAATACACACAAAGAGCCTAACAGACTGAAGTGACGTAAGAACTGAAGCTCAAGTGTCTTTTGCTTTGGCTACACATTTCTTCCCGGTGGTTACACAAGACTGACAAAAGTGTCAAACACGACTGCATAGCTCCCCCAAGGGAGTAAAATTGTGGCTGTGGGGTTTCTTCACCTGCATTTCTGGAAGAGAACAACAACCACAACAATAATGATAATAATTCCCATTTCTTCAATGCCTTGGAATTTACAAAACACTTGACTCAAGCCTGTGAAGGAGGCAAGGCAAGTATCAGATAAAGGTTAAAGGAAGTTGTGCCTTGCCTATGGTTACACAGCTGGTAAATGGCACAGGAAGAATTGGAACCTTGGTTTCCTGACTCCAAATCCACTAAACCAGGCTCACTGGAATGAGATAGGAGAGCTCACTTTGGCTAAATGGAAGATGGGCCTATGGAAACAGAAAGGACCTCCGATATCACTTATTGTATCTTCTCTGATGATGACTGTTAAGATTTGGAGGATGGAAAAATCATAGGATTGTTGAATTTAGAACTAGAAGGTACCTAACAGCTCTATCTGGTCTTATCATCTCTTTTATAGAAGAGAAAAGTAAGGCCCAGAAAGGAGAAGAGACTTGCTTAGTGTCACATAGTTACTAAGCAGGAGAGCCAGAATTCAAACCCTGTCCTCTTGACTCCAAATCCAGTTTTTCAGTGTCATAGAGTTCCATCTACCAAGGTATCTCATCTTACTCAATAATAGTGCTTCATATGCCCCAAATAAATAAAGAGGGAAACAATTGTGTAACACTTTATTTTTGCAGACAAAGGGGATGCCCATCAGTTGGGAAATGGATAAACAAATTATGGCATGAGAATGTAATAGAATATTATTGTGCCATAAGAAACAATGAAAAGGATGGATTTAGAAAAACTTGGGAAGACGTTATGAATGGATGCAGAGTGATCAGAACCAAGAGCACAATTTGTACAAGGACTATAATGTTGTAAAGTAGAACAAATTTGAAAACTTTAAGAACTCTGATCAATACAACATCCAGAGGACCAGTGATGACACATGCTTCCCACCTCTTGACAGAGATGTGATGGACAGTATGACACATACATTTTCAGAAACATCCAATATATGGGTTTGCTTTATGTCAGTGTTGGCACTGCTGCCACTGGCTCTGGAAGGACTTGGGGGCTACAGGAGAATTGTTGAATTCTACAAAATTAGATTGATTTACTTATTACTCAGCTGTTACAGCTCCCATTGACATACTAGCTCTCTCTACCCCAGAAATGCCTGTCATTTCTGTACTGGTAAAGAAAGCTGAGGGGAGAATTACACATGGTGTCCTCAAGTTAGGGGATGTGAGACTATTGATGTGAGAAGTTTTGCTGGCCAAGGAACCTGTCATGTAATTCAGCTCAGATTTATTAAGCACCTACTCTGTACAGAGCTCAGTGCTATTGCAAAATTCAGATAAGGCGTAGGCCCAGTCTTTATGGACTTTATAGTCTAGTAAGAAAGATAAGAGACAAATAAAGATATCTATGTTACACAATAATAACTTGTATATTAGAAATGCAGAGTGCTTTGTGAAATTAGAGGAGAAGAAAGGTTTATCAACTGAGGAGATCAGGAGGCTTTCTGGAGGAAGGGCCATATGTATTAGGCTTTAAATGATGTGTAAGGATTCAGATGGTAGGATCTGAGAGGGAACAAGTCATGTACAGAGAACAGCATACCTGTGTAAAAGGAATGGCAGATAGCCCAGTTTGACAGGAGGCAGAAGTAGTATGGCACAAAGCTGGAAAGGTTAAGAAAGTGGCAACCACATTGTGGAAGGATTTGGATAAAGAATTTGAACTTAATAAGAATTTCTGCTTGTTGGATTTTCTCTCTTCAGGGCTCAGCTCAGGGTTCCTTCTATTCCATGGAGCCTTCCCTTAAACTTTCTGTCTTTACCACCATCCTGCTTCTCCTCCCGTCAAGTCTTCTTTTCTTTTTTCTTTTTTTGCAAGGCAGTGGGGGTTAAGTGACTCGCCCAGGGTCACATAGCTAGTAAGTGTCAAGTGTCTGAAGCTGGATTTGAACTCAGGTCCTCCTGACTCCAAGGCTGGAACTCTTTCCACTGCACCATTTAGCTACCCCTCTTCTTTTCAATAATAATAATAATAGCTAACATTTATGTAGCATGCACCATGTACTATTATGCTAAGTGCTTTACAATTTTTATCTCATTTGATCCTCACAACAACTTTGGGAGGTAGGTGCTATTATCTCCATTTTACAGATGAGGAAACCGAGGTAAACAGTGGTTAAGTGACATGTTTGAGATCTGAATTTCACTTCCTGACTCTAGGCCCAGTTCTTTATCCCCTGAGCCACGTAGCTGTCCTTAAGTCCTTAAAATTCTCCTAGCACTTTTCCTTGCATCTCTCCTTTAGACTTATCTCACCTACCCTGTATTCTGTGTCCCCTTGCCCCCTCGGGCCCCCCCAACACATTGTCAGCTACTTGATAACTGCTGCAGTCACGAGCTTGGTGATACAGTATTTTCTGTCGTCCTGGGATCAGTCTAGTCAAGTTCAGAAGACTACTGTCATTAGTTTGGACACAGTGTGATATGTTTTTTCTCCCACAACAACTTTAGGAGGCCCATCATTTAAGTCAGAGAGGGGGTGATTTGGAGGAAGTATCCACACTAAAGAAAATCACAAATCCTTGACACAAGTAAAAGGTCTTAGCAAGCACTTTGCAGGTATTCCTGTTGAATCTGACAAAATATAAACACAGAAATTTTTTTTTTTTGGCTAGGCAATGGGGTTAAGTGACTTGCCCAGGGTCACACAGCTAGTAAGTGTCACGTGTCTGAGGTCACATCTGAACTCAGCTCCTTCTGAATCCGGGGCCGGTGCTCTATCTACTGCGCCACCTAGCTGCCCCTAAACACAGGATCTTAAGACTATGGGAAGTCCCCCTGGAATGTGGGGTCGGGAGGCTCCTTTGCCCTGTGGTGTCCCCGGGAGCTGTGACTGTGGCAGGGAAGGATGCTGCCCTGGGGCGGCATGGACAGCGCCCAAGAAGCCCGGGCGCTTTCCTACTGCAGCTGCCCGAGGCGCGCCAGGGGGGCTGGGGGACTTCCTACTCTTTCCAAGATCTGCAAAGGCCGGGCCCCTTCACAAGAGGAAAGGGAGGCCCAAGGAGAGGCCAGGGCTCGGCCAAGACCACGGCGGCTCAGCAGAAGAGGCTGCACTTGAACCCGAGTCCGAAGGCTCTGCTCGTGCCTCCGGGGCTCTCGGGCCAGGGCAGCAGGGCTGGAAGGAGCCTGGGGGCCACGAGTCCCACGTCCCAGAAAGTTTCAGCAACCTGCCCGAAGTCTCGGGCAGTCAACCAGCGAAGCCGAGCCCGGAGTCCCGGTCCTCGGACCCCAGAACCGCTGCGTCGAGATTCGGGTTCGAATCCGGTCCCCGCCTCATAGTGGGGCTCGGGACACAGCGTCCTCCTCTTCATCAGGGCGGCTCAGCGGCCCCGGGCCCTCGTCTCAGCCACCAGAAGCCTGAGCCGGCGCGCGCTCCGGGCCCCTAGCGGCGCCTCCTCACCCCGCCTCTCCCCACCCCTCCCTCCGGCCGGAAGCGGTGGTGCCCGAGGGGGCGGGGCTCAAGGGAAGCGCTTCCGGGTGGACGAGGGGCTGAGGCGGCGGCGGCGGCGGCGGCGGGAGCGGCTGGGACGGGCCCCGGGCCTGGCGGAGGTGGACGCCGAGGAAGCGATGTGAGAGGCCAGCGCCCAGGTGAGCCCCGCGAGCCCGAACGGACAGAGGCGGCCCCGGACCGCGCCGCTGGCCCGGCCGGGCGCTCCCGAGCTGGCAGTGATCCCCGGGGGCTCCGAACTGGCCGGCGGGGGTTCCGGGTCCGCCCCCGTCGAAGTGCGTCCCAGGCTCGGGTCCCCAGCTCAGCCTGTCCCCGGGGGAGGGAGGGCGAGGAGCCAGGATCCGAGCTGCTTCCCCAGTTTGCCCCACTTCCTCGCCTGCCACAGCCGTCCGCGGGGCGGGGAGGGAGGATGGGGAAGAGCGGGCGCCCGTGTTCGGGTCGGCCGGAGCCCGAGGTGGGGAGCGATGGCCGAGAGCGGAGCAGAGATGGACAGGACCGAGACACTGAGTGAGAGGCTCTGGGAAGACTTCTCGGAGGAGGTGGCACCTGGGCTGAGCCTTGGAGAAAGGGGAAGATGTCGAGAGGTGGAGATGAAGAGGGACCTGTCCTGTTTGTGCAAAGGCGCGGAAGCAGGAGATGAGCCGCGTTCGAGGAGTAGAGAAGAGTCTAGTTTGGCCGGAACCTAAATGGGAGAAGGGGAATGGTATGGGGGAACACGCCTGGAAAGGAAAGTTGGAGCCAGATTGTGGAGAGCCTTAAATGCGAAACTGAAGAGTTGCCGTTTTTATCCCAGAGGCTACTTTATGTTCTTGAGCCTGGAACCTTCAGGGTCAGGCCTCCGTTTTAGGGTGATGCTATGACACTGTGTGAAGGATGGATTGAGATTATAGGTGGGGAGACCGATTGAGTGGAGAGGAAGGTGAACTCGGGAGGTACTGTGGAGGTAGAGTCCAAAAATACTGGCAGCCGATGGGCAGCTCATAGACCTTCTCACTTGGTTTTTTGGTCTGGGAATCTGGGCTAGCGTTGATGGCTGGTTTATCCAAGGTGCCTAGGGACAGTTATCCAAGCGGGCAGCTGTTTCCTTGAAAGGGGGAATCCAGCACTCTTCTCTTTTCCCTGGGGAGTATTTAACCTTCCTGTGGGAAGTAAATCCATCTTTATAGATGGAAGGGACCTTTGAGATCTTGTTCCATCCCATCATATTACAGATGAGGAAACTGAGGCCCAGAGAGAGGATGTGACTTGCTAATGTGTCAGAGTTGGGCCTCAAATCCAGGTCTTCTGATTGTCAGTCCAGTGTTTTTTCCACTGCACCATGCTTCTTCCCCCCACCCCTACCCCAACCTTGTTGGGGAATCCTGTTTGAAAGTAGCAAGGGTTGGTTGTTTTTACTGTACCCTGGTCAGGAGCTCTCAAGTGAGACAGAGTTTCTGTGATTATAATTTTAGGTTCTGCCAAAAATCCCTTCTGAAAACCAATGCTGTGATGTATTAGCAACTCTTTTTTCCCCTTCTCCCTCACCTCCCCAGACTTATGCACATATCACAATGATTTATTGGTTACTAGATTTCTCACCTCTGTCACTTGCAGAGATGTTTACTCCTGGCCCAGGTCACAAATATCACATATTTCCCAGAGATGAAAATCATCCTGGTCATCTAACCCCCTGTTTTCACAAAAGTATAACTCTTTGTTTTGAAAGGCTGGAAGACCCATTTTAATTACATATTAATTCCTGCAGACTCAGCCTGTGCTGAAGGTCAGTATGTTAACATATTTTATCTGAATTGTCCAGGAGGTCATTACATCTTGATACTTTTTGCCAAGTAAAAACGATCATATTCTTTCTCTGAGTAAAATCTGTCCAAGATTGGGTGTGCCTTGTCACGACTTTATATAATCACTTTTCCCCTGATACCAGTCTGTCATTTTATTGTGAAGACTACCCTTTGGACATATACAGTGCCTAAAGGAATTGTAATGAGTGTTCTGGGTGCAGTTTAAGAGAGGTGGACATTGTGCAGCTAAGAAAAATTGTGTAATTTTACTGAAAATAGTTGTACTGTGGACCCTTTGCAGTAATCACAAAAAATTCCCTGAGATCAGAGAATTCCAGATTGCTAGGGTTTGGTATTTTTACTCCCTTTCTGTACTTTGTTCCAGTATAACTTGGAAACAAATTGTAGAAGTATTAAAAAAAAATTTTTTTCTACACCTTGGTTTTACCTTTTAATCTATCTCTGCCTTTCATCATATATTATCAGTCTGTCTTGTCAGGTCTTTTTTGAAAGCAGCAGTGAATCCTTCCTCTTGCCTTCTTGCCATAAGCCTTAGTCCAAATTCATTCACTTCACATCTGAATTAGTGTAACAGCTTCCTAGAAGTTTTTATGTATACAACCTACCTTAATCTGGCCTACTTTGTGTATACAATTTATACTCCTTAATCCGACCTTATACAATGCCAGATTTTCTACAGTTAATTAGCAGGTATTTGTCAAAGTCTTACTTTGGCATCAACAAACCTTTTTTTGTTTCCCTTCAAAGCCTAGTACAGTTCTGTGTATACGGTAATAAAAATAATACCTAGCGTTTACATAGCATTTTAAGGTTTGCGAAGAACTTGACAAATACTTTATTGGATCCTCACAACCCTGGGAAGGAGGTGCTGTTTATTATCCCAAATTTTACAGATGAGAAAATTGAGTCAGAGGTTCAGTGACTTGCCCACAGTCACAGAGCTAGTGTTCTATCCACTGTGCAGTGGTTAGAACACTATCCACTAGGATCTTTTCTTAAATTTTTTTTAAACTATGAACTTGACAAACAGTAATACACATGCACATTTCCATGTGTAAAGAACAGAAAAATGTCATTAGGCTCTTAATTCATGCTTATTGAATGAGTGAATAAATGAATGACAGCACTGTGCTACCTTCTACACCTGAGATTTCTCATCTGTCAAATGGGTTTAATAATTGCACCTACCTCACAGAGCTGTGAGGATCAAATGAAATAATAATGAACTTAAAACATTTAGCTATTACTAGTAACTGCATTGTGGTACACAAAGTAGTGTAACAATAGTTCCTGCCTTCAAGAACTTTATAGTCTAGTTGAAAGATGAGATATTCATTCAGAAAGATAATATAAATCAAGATCTGTTCCTACAGAGCCTATTAAAGCTTTATTTCCCAGTCTATACACCTTATTACACTGTTTAGTTTATTAAAAGAGTTGAATGGGGAATAACATGAGTGACATTGTAGTATAGTGGAAAGAGTAATGGACTTGGAATCAGGATTACCTGAGTTCAAGTCCTAGCTTTGACACTTTCTAGCTAGCTAACTCATTTCCTTAACTGGGGCCTCAGTTTATTCTTCTGTAAAATGGAAATCATAGGTCTTTGTATTACTTACTTAATAAGAATGTTGTGATGAAAACACTTTATAGGTCTTAAGGCACTATAGAAATGTGAATTATTGTCAATATATGTGAAAATACCACATACATGTAAGAGTGAGATTTTGCTTATTTTGCTTGTGTCCTTCTGGAATTCCCTTGTTTTCTTCTTCAGAGTTCTTTTAAGCCCGTATATTCTTACTTAAGTGCCTTATTGAGTCCACATAAACTATCTCCCTTTTCTGATTAAGAGATCACCACCAGTACCATTCATTTAAAATCTGTTAAATGTTTTATGTTATTTTATTTTCTAGTTGTTTCATGTGTTCTTGTCTCAACTAGATTGAAAATCTTTTCAGAGTGTATTTCTCCTATCAGCTTACACAGTGACGGACACATAGTTGGAGCTTTAAAAATACCTATTGATTTTATTGGCAAACATTTTTAAAAATTTAACTCCTTTCTTTTCTTACCTTTAAATGAAAAACCAACTAGCATTAGATCTCTCTTGCCTGGTGTTGCCAGTGTTAATTCTTCCTCATCTAAGATTATGAGGCTATTTCTTCCAGCTTTCACACTTTATGGCACAGTGAATGTTAAAATTAAGTGCTTTAATTGGCTAAGTAAATCATTGTTATTCATAGTGTAGACTAGGCTTTTGAGGGATGGTCTGTCACTTCAACAAATGCCCACTAAATCCTTCATGTGCAAGGGAGGATACAGAGGCAAAAATAAAATAACTTCTGCCTCCAAGGAACTCTCTGTTGTAGGAATATAGAACATGACACACATAGTAAATACAAAGGATATGAAATAACACCAAATAATTTTGAGAGGGAGAGAGTGCTGACAGGTGTTGTAGAGCACGGAAGGGCATGCCTGAGCTGTGCTCTGAGGTGGAGGTGAAAAAACTTCATTCCAGACATGGGGAGCCATTTGTTCAAAGGCACAGAAGTAGCATGTGGAATGTCGTGGATAAGAACCACTAGCAGTCCATTTTGACTGAAGGAGAGCAATAAGACTGGAAGGGTAGGTAAGGAGGTAAATTGTGGAGGGCTTTAAATGCCTGGCTAAGGAGTATCTATTTTATTCTAGGAGCAATTGAAGATGGCTACAGGGAGATGTTTGTTCATTCATTTTCAGCTCTGAATAAAGAAAACATTCCAAAAAATCAGAGCTGTGTAAAAATGGAATGAGATCTCTGGGAATGTCCTCCTTAATGGATGTCTTGAAGCAGAAATTAGATGACCACGAATCAAAGCTGTTGTGGAGGAGTGGAGGGAGGAGCTCTGCTCAGGTAACAGTTGGATTAAAAGACTTCCCAGGTCCCTTTCAACTTTTGAAATTCTCTAATTCAGTAAAATGAGAGTGTAGGTCTGCTAAATACTAGAAATGTTGTTTTTTAACAGTTGACTTATTGGGAAAATAGTTCCCTGTTTTTTCCTTTTTCCTATAATTCTAGCTAATACTTGATGAGTAGTTTTTATGAGTCATAAATGTATGCCTACCAAGGTATAGAGTAAATTGACTTTTGGAGTACTTGGGCCTCCGTTTGTCCATTATGGTGTCATTTTTAGCAGGTTTGTTTGCCTGTCAAGTAATTTGACAAAAACATTCAGTTTCACAAACCTAGTATTTTATTTATTTATTTGTTTGTTTGTTTGTTTATTTAATCAGTTTTCATCTTTGCCAAAGCTGATATCAGCCTGGGAATTTTAGATTGTTCAGAAACTCCTAATTGTGCTCCTTTAATGTTTTGTAGTAGTAATGGTTCATAGGATTTAGATCTGTAAAGGAGCCTTAGAGATCCATCTACTTCAATCTCCTTGCTTTAATCAAGGAGGAAACTGAAACCTAGAGAAGTAAAGGGAGTTGTCCAAGGTCACACAGATACTAGCTAGGATTTAAACCCAGGTCTTCTGACTCTAAAGCCAGTGCTCTTTACACTACCATGATACTAGAAGCCACCTTAGAGATTATCTAGCCCAGTGCCTTTAGAAATTGATTTTAGCTTAATAGAAGTCATCTTTAATAGAAATCCACATTAATTTCTAGGGGTTACCGTCACCTAGCTGATTCATATTCTTAGTAGGTGAACAGCTAGTGAGTGAGCCTTTCTGGTCCTTTTGTCATCAAAGGAATGAGTGTTGTGCTATATTTGTTAAATCTAATGCCTCCTAAAATGCCAGCTGTCATAGGGAAGGGGGGAAAAACCTCTTAACACTTTTATTTTGAGCACTGAGTTGATGATCATTTAAGAAAGAACCTTTTTTTTTAACCTGAAACAGGTGTCACTGTTTAGTGAAATAGATTTGCGAATTGTGAAATCATTTTTCCTGCCTCACTTTGATAATTATTCATCTTTATTATAAAACCAGGGGCTTAGGGGTGAGGTATAGGGAGAAGAAGTGGTAGCAAACCATTTGAACTGTAATATATTAAAACCCCTTAGTTTGGAATTCGTCAAAACAAGTCTTCTCTTTGTCCGTGGGATGCAATGAAACATCTTTAATATGAAAGCCACCAAGCCTAGAAAAACTGGTTGATTAAAAATCCTGCATGTGAAACATCCCAGAGTACCACATTACTGTAATATTCTTTACCTCCCCAAGTCAGTTACAGGTACTGGTCTTTCTTGTAGTCAGGAGTTTTAGAATATGACTTTTAAGCTCCACATTAATTTGAAAAATATTCCCTCTCTAAATTTCCAGTATTTCTGAACAGACCTGAAAAATGTTAACACCTTAGTAGAAAATATAACAGTTTGGATAAAAATGTACTTTCAGGCGCACATGAATTAATGCAGTAAGAACTCTAGATTTGTTTTCTTTTAAATTAGGATAAGCTCTTCATGAATATCCATTACAGCATGCCATTTTATTTATTTTTTGCTGCATTTTGGGTTGGGCCGAATCAGATTGTTGTGTGCAGCCCTGGTGGCAAACTGCTCCTTCTTTTTAACTCTGTAAAGTGTTTAGTTGCAGTTTGTGACCACTCCATTTTATTTGAGCTAGACTTAAGCAGAAATACCTAGAAAAGTTATTTTTATACATTTGTTAGCTTACATGTATGATGCTTGCCCTCTTGGACTCTTCTGTCTGGGGGCTTTTCTTTTTAAAATAAGCATTATGTGTAGGAATGAATCTTTGGTGTCCTCAAGTTTTATATACAGAAATCATAATAGCTGACATTTTGATAGTACTTCAGTGTTTATAAAGTGCAGTAAAACCCATTATCTCATTTGATTAATGACCCTTTGTTTGAGTTAATACACATATTAAGAACAATCCTTTGAGCAGAATATTTTGTACTACTAGGTAAATATCAGCAGGTGAATGGAAGACAGCAGGTACAATGTATAATATGGATCAGAAAATGAACATGAAGAATATAGAGGTTACATATAATGAATACCTCTTTGTACCTTAAAAATGAGCTTCCAAGCATATAATGCTACTTTTCATTCTTGTAAGTTTAACTGGAAGTTTTTAATGAAGTACAGTATTTTCATGGCACAAATCAGAGCTTTTAAGTGCAGGTAAAATGGGTTAAGCCGACTTGTATGCTTCTTATTGGTGAGAAGACAGCCATGACTGCAATATCAGATCCATATAGGTAACAATGGAAATTGAATGTGTTTAGAAAAGCAAGATAAAGTATCCTTGAGGTACTTATTCTGAGGTTGTTGTTTTTAAATAGTATTTTGTTTGATCTCAGGCCTGGGCTGCAAACTTCATTTTATATACTTTCCAACTTTCTCAGAAAATGCTGAAGAATTTCTGCTTATAAGTGCATGTCTTAGAAAGAAAGGAAAGATGAGGAATGATGAATTTGCAAGGACTTGGTGAGAGTGCAGGGAGAGCTGCTCAGTTACATGGACCGAGTCTAATCCAGGAATAGCAGTGATGCCTGGTGAGACAGAAAACACTGAATTTGAAGTCAGCAGACCTAAGTTCAAAGGTCAGCTTGACTACATGTTATCTCTTGTAACCACTTTTATCTCTGTTCTTCAGTTTTCACTATACCTTACATATACTTAATAAATGTTTATTGAATTGAATTTCTAAAAGGAGATGTGCTCTATGGTTCCTAACCAATCCAAAACCTATGATAGCTGTAATTTTCTAAATTTAAAGGGGCGCAAATGAAAGAGAAAGAGGCAGAAGGACGATTTTGACAAAGACTTGATTTTGATTAACCTCCACAAAGATTCTTCTGTGGCATGATAGTGAGTCTTGAAAGAAGAGTCAATAAAGTTTAAGTTCTGGTAGATTCTTCCTATCTGGAAAGTCTTTGAATATGAGCCAGGTGGTAAAATGCATCTTTCATTGGTGGACCAGTCTAACTAAATGCAAAGAAGCTCATTACCAGACAGTTAACTCACAGTAGATGAATTTTTTCAATATCAGCAACTCGATCAAGTCAAGTCATGGATTGTCCATGAGCAGCATCAGTGAGTGGAAGGCTCACATTGATGAAATTGTAAATCCTTGAAGCTTGGAGGTCTTCTTGACTAAAGAGAGATTTGGACTTTTTGGCTTCGTGGGGTAAGGGATGGGGCATGGATTTGGGAGTGAGCCAGACTTATCCTTATATTAAAAATTCAAAAATGACTTTCTTTGGGGCATGCATGGAACTGAGTTTATGGTTGGTAAAGTAGATTGAAAAAGCAGCCTTGTTATTTAATGTTACTTACTTCACACGCTCAACAGTACCTAAGCTGACCTTTTTTTCTCATATATGACAATACCAGTCCCATCTTGCTTTCACACATACTGTTCTTCCTTACCCCAAAACCTGGAATACATTCCCTCCTTACTTCTAACTCTTAGAATTTTCCTTCAAAGCTCAGCCCAAGTGTCACATTCTACAGAAAGCTTACCTAATCCCCCTAGCTACTAGCATTACCATATATATATGTATACACACACAAATACATACACTCTAATGTATATACAAATATATATGTAATTGTTGTTCCCCTGATTGACTGTATGTTCCTTGAGGGCAAGAACTTTTTTGGGGGCAGGGCATTTGTATCTGTATGTGGTAGAGTCTTCCTTCTAGGAATGGGCTTCATTTCCACATTGTAACTATAATATTTATTAAGTGTTTAGTAAGCAAGCGATTGATTGATTGATTATAAAAAATAGCAGGCTGGCCTACCTCTAGTTATGGTTCCCAGTTCTTGCATACAGGATTCCTCTGTATAATCTATAAATAATCCATATAGATTCCTTGCTCAGTGTAGCTGAGCCAATTGAAACTCTCAGTATTCTGCCCTTACTAAGTTGTAAGCTAGAGAGGCAGGGTAGCATAGTGATGAAATGCTCACTGGGATTTGAGTTCTAGCTCTAATACTTAATAATAACTCTTTTACTTAGAGCAAGTTTTAAACTCAGAACCCCACTTTTCTTCTGTAAAA
The DNA here is from genome assembly GCF_003287225.1 of Phascolarctos cinereus. Classification (NCBI taxonomy): domain Eukaryota; kingdom Metazoa; phylum Chordata; class Mammalia; order Diprotodontia; family Phascolarctidae; genus Phascolarctos; species Phascolarctos cinereus. The sequence goes on along the minus strand of NW_027555625.1, from coordinate 296,493,486 downwards.
TGGGTGTAATACATGCACTCCCTGGCTCATAGGAGTATTGAAAGTACGTTGTAATCCTTACAGTGCCACAGAAATGAGTTCTTATACATTATCATAATATTGAAGATCATATTACTTTCCTAAACTCAAAAGGAGAACTTCACTTCACTCCCCTTGTTAAAGGTCATAAGTACAGCCTACTTATTACAAGCACATGCACAGGAATTAACGGAAAAACAAAATGTTTTTAAAAATCAGAAAAAGTGAATTGAAATTAAAAAAACCACTCACAACCCAGAGCTTACAGTGGGAAATTTTAAGTTCATTAGAATACTTAGGGAATGCAGCTAATCTGTTATCTGAGTTAAACAAAAGTTAACACTTAAAGCACCTTCTTTTTTGTTTAAATCCACATTAGAACTCCTTCTGAAATATGTGAATTTTCTTGTCTTATTATAGAATATGTTGAACGTAATTTAATATTTCTTTGTCATTTCTGGATCTTTTTCTCTTCAGTTATTTGTTATTATTTTAATTTTATTTTTTTAGGCAGTAGGGGTTAAGTGACTTGCCCAGCACAGCTAGTAGGTGTCAAGTGTTTGGTCTGAGGCCGGATTTGAACTCCAGTCCTCCAGACTTCAGGGCCAGTGCTCTATCCACTGTGTCACCTAGCTGCTCCTGTCTTCAGTTATTTGAAGGGCTGTCATGTAGAGAGCAGTGAGACTTGCTTTGCTTGGACCTAGAAGAAAAAATGAGGACCAAGTGGGGTAAAATTTCATAGAGACAGAGTGTAGCAATTAATCACAGTTGTTCAAAAGTGGAATGAGTAGACTTGGGACATAGTGAATTATCTGTCACTGAAGGTCTTCAGGTAGAGACTAGGTGACCACTTTTTAGGGGTGGTCTTGAGGGAATTCATGTTCAAGTAGTGATACCTCTGTGGTTCCTTCCATTTCTGAAATTCTGTCCTCCACAATAATCAGACGGCTAAAGTTATTAAGTTATGCCTAAAGCCTGGGGATACAGAGACAAAAAAACAAACCCCCAAAATGGTCAAGGAGCTTACATTCTAAATTGATGAGAAAGCATATGTCTGTGCATGTGTGTATTTTACAAAATGAATTCAAGGGCACTAGGTGGGGAAGAGGTTCTGAAAAAGCTTTAAGTAGAAGATGAGTTGAGTCTTAAAGGAAACCAGGGATTCCAAGAGTCTACCTCCTGGAGATGAGGGAGGAATGCATTTCAAGCATGGGGGATAGCTAGTGCATACAAAGGCACAGAGATGGGAAATGAAGGATCATGCATGCAGAAGAGCAAGTAGATCAGTGCAACTGAATCAGATAGTGTGGGGAAGGGCAGAAGTGTGTACCTAGACTGGAGAAATAGGAAGTGGTCAGGTTGTAAAAAGCTTTAAATGCCCCGCTAAGGAGTTTAAATTTGATCCTCAAGGTAGTAGGGAGCCACTGGAGTTTGTTGAACAGGGGGTGGTGTGGTCAGCCCTCCACTTTTGGAAAGGAATCCAGTATTTGTGGATGTTAGGGTGAAATGGGAAGAGGCGCAGAGACCAAAAAGACTCCAGGCCAAAATTGGTGAGGGCCTGAACTAGGGCATTAGTGGAGAGGAGGGGATGTTTGTAAGAGATATTGCAGAGATAAAAAAAGATAAGATTTAACACCTGATTGATTATGTGAGATAAGTAAGAGTGAAAAGTCTAGGAATACACCAAGGTTTCAAATCAGGGAGACTTAAGAGGATGGTGGTGCCCTTAACAAAGTGGAGTGTCTTGTTTGAGGAACAGCAAGACCAGTGTTGCTGGATCATTAAGTATGTGGAGAAGAGCAAGTTATAAGCAGACTGGAGAGGTAGGAGGGGACCAAGTTGTGAAGGGTTTTGAATGCCAAAAAGAATTTATGTTTGATTTTGGAGGTGATAGGGAACTACTGGAGTTTATTGAATAAGGAGATAACATAGGAAAATCTGGCACTTTAGGGAGAAAAATTTGACAGTTTTGGAAAGTGGGATTGTAGTGGTAAGAGAACTTAAGGCAGGGAGATCAATCAGTCAAGGCTGTTGCAATTGTCTTGGTGTCACGTGATGAGCCCCGCACCAAGGTAGTGGTGGCATCAAAGGAGAGAAGGTGGAGTACTGGAGAGATATAAAGGTAACATTGGCTAAGGCTTGGCAACAGATTGGTTATGGGAAATGAGAGAAAATGAGGAGCTGAGGATGGCAGCCTGAGTCCTTGGGAGGATTATGGTGCCCTCAACAGTAATAATGAAGTTAAGAAGAGGGAAAGATTTGGGGGGAAAGATGAGTTAAGTTGTTGAGTGTAAGATGTCTACTGTAAGATGTCTAGTTTGAAATAAGCAATTGGAGATGCAAGGTTTAGGGTTAGGCCTAGATAAGTAGACCCAAGAATAAATCATCAGCATAGAGTTTATAACTGAATTCATGGGAGCTGATAAGATAGTAAATATCTATTTTTAATAATATAGTGAAATAGTGGCAGCTAGGTGGCACAGTGGATAGAGCACCGGCCCTGGAGTCAGGAGGACCTGAGTTCAAATGCGGCCTCAGACGAATAATACCTCCTAGCTCTATGACTCTGGGCAAAGTCACTTAACCCCAGTTGCCTATTTTTAAAAAAATGTATCTATGTGTGTGTGTGTGTGTGTGTGTGTGTGTGTGTGTGTGTGTGTGTGTATATATATACAGATAGATAGATAGATAGATAGATAGATAGATAGATAGATAGATAGATAGATAGATCGTGAAATAGTATTCTATAGAAGGCAAAGAAAAGATAGCCCAGGACAGAGCCCTGGGTGACATCCATCTTTAAGCAAGTGTGACCTGGATAAACATTCAGCAGAAGAGACTGAGGAGTAGTCAAACAGGTAGGAGGAGAACTAGGATAGAGTAGTGTTAAGGAGATCTAGAGAGCAGAAGGTATGAAGGAGAAGAGGGTAATCAGCAATGTCAGGGGCTGCAGAGAGGTCAAGAAGGATGAGGATTGAGAAAAGGCTCTTAGATTTGGATGTTAAGAGGTCATTGATAACTTCAGAGAGATTGTTTTGGTTGAATGATAGTATTAGAAGCCAGACTGTAGTGATTAAGGAAGAGAGAGGAATGAAAGGAAGTGGATCCACCTATTATAGATAGCCTTCTCAAGGAGATTAGCTGCAAAAGGGAGGATAGATATGGGACTATAGCTAATGAGGATAGCTGGATCAGGTATTTTTTTGAGGATAGGGAAAACATGGACATTTTTGTAGGTAGTAGGGAAGCAGCCAGTAAACAGGGAGAAATTGAAGAGTGAGAGAGTTGGGAGGATAGAGAGGGTAGTCTTTTGGAGAACAGATGGAATAGGAAAACTTGTGCATGTAGAGGGTAGGAGAAAGGCTACTTCTTCATGTGAGACAAGAATGAAGGAGGACAGGGGTAAAAAACATCTGGGTTATGTGAGATGAAGAAGGAATTCTCTGTGAATGGTATCGGGTTTTTTCAGTGAAATATGAGGCAAGGTTCTTAGCTGAGAAGGTGGAGTGAGGAGGGGGAGCCATGGTGGTTTGAGGAGGGATGAAAGAGTTTGGAAGCACCACTGTGGTGAATGGGATAATGAGTTAATTAGGGAACTATAAAAGGATTGCAAGAGAGGGCCCAGCTGAAACTATGTAACATAAATTTGTAGTGGACCAAGTGAGCACAGTTTCCTGATTTTCTTCAACTTCATTCAGCAGTATAGAGTTTGAAGCAAAGGCAGCAGATGGGAGTCATCCAAGGCAGTGGCTTGCAGGGCAAGATCAGTGATACAATAAAGGGGCAAGGGACTTGAAAGAAGTGGACAGTATAGAGTTGTTGAACTAGTTCACTATGGGGTCAAGATGGGGAAGGGAGGAGAATAGTAGTGCAGGGGTGATGTGATGGCTTTGGAAAGAATTGAGGGGTCAGGGGATTGGAGATGAGAGAGAGTGAAGATTAGAAAGAGAGAAGAAGGTAGGGGCAATCTGCTGGGTGAGGCAGCAGGGAATGGGATCAAGGGTGGAAGTAGAGAGCCTAATATGGCTGGATCAAAGAGTATAGGGACTGAACAACAACAACAAAAGGAACATCTAGTTTGAGATTCCCCCCAGCTATAAATCTTATGATCCTATTAACCTACAACATCAAGTTGTTGGGTATAAAAGTTTGTGGCAAATTGTGCCTCCTGGCCCTATTAGTTTGATAGTGTGCTTAGAATTTAAAATATTAAGTGTAAGTTCACTACATTAGGACTTCAGAACCTTCTTATTAAAGAGTGTTACTTGTTAGCAACTTTAAGGGGAAAAAAAATCTTTGTATCTAATTTTCACTCTGAAAGGAAAGTGGTAATGTAAGCAATAAAGAAGAGAATTGTGACTTTCCTTTCTCATTTTTACCGAAAAATGGAATACCTCCACTAGGTGTAAATGGTAGTGTTTGTTTTTTTGCTAAGGGTGCCATTCTCCTGAGAAGACAGGGAAAGGTGAGTTTTCATTTCATAACCTGCTTCCAGTGTGTCTCTCTATCCCATCTGCGTGACATTGGACTCTAGATTCATCTTCTTAACACCCAACTTTCAGCATGTTGCTCCTCTACTCAGAAACCCTCAATGAGTCTCCATTGCCTCCTGAATTATGGGTAAACTACTGATCAAGGTATTTCACCCAGTGCGGTATCATGAAAAAAATACTAGACTTGGAGTCAGGAGATCTGGGTTTGAGCCCTTGTGCTAAAGTTTTACCTGAATGAGTTTCTTTTCTTGTTTGAACCTATTTCCTTAATTGTGAAATGGAAATAAGAATCCTTATACTACATAATTCACAGCATTGTTATTAAGAAAGTACTTTGGAATTTTAAAAACTGTGTGAATGTGAGCTACAGTTAATTTTAATAATAGTATGATTGTTAATATCACTTAAAATGGTATAGTGGAAAGAGTGTGAAATTTAAATTCAGAAGTCCTAGATTTCAGTCCTCATCTCAACCTCTAGAAACAGTATATCTATAATATATATATATATACATATATATATAATATTATATATATCTATTTTATATAGATATATATAGCATTAGTCAACATAAGTTTCTTTGAGACTTAACTTCCCCATATCTAAAATAGGAACAATCACACTTGTCCTACCTACTTTGAAGAGTTATTATAGTTCATTGTATCCATGTTTTATTTACCACACTATTGTTCCTACTTCTCTGTAAGTTCCTGGAAAATATGGTTCCTATTATATGTTCAGTAATTATTTGAAGGAATAAGTTTTCTCTTTTACTTCAGCTTTAGTTTTTGGGGATAGGCTAATAGGAAAGATAGTACTACGGTGAAACTTTTCTTAATGGTCCTGAAAAAAACTAAATCTAAACAGAAATTTAGTTGAAGTATGTTCAACCTGAATGGCTCCACTTAAACGTGACGTTTTCAAAAATGGATTTTACAAATTCTCAGAAGTAGAACAGACCCTAAAGATCATCTAGTTTAAACTCTGTCTGAGAGGGTGTCCCCTGTATAGCATCCCTGACAGATGATCATACAGCTGCTTCTTACAGACTTTCAGTGATAAGAAGCTCACCACCTCCAAAGGCAGCCCTTTCTACCTTTTAAAAACTTTTTTTATTGCAAAGTTTTTCCTATTATCAGGGTAAAGCCTACTGCTGCAGTTTTCACGCATTGTTCATAGTTCATTCCTTTAACAAATATTTATTTGTTGATCTCAGGCAAATCATTTAACCCCCCAAGTCTGATTTTCCTTACCTGTAAAATGAGGGGAATGGACCAGATGATCTCATATTCTTTTCAGCTCAAGATCTATTATCCTATAATCTACTATGTCCTGAATCTGTCTTTTGGGGCCAATTAGAACAAATTTAATTCTTGTTTAGCAGGAGTGTCCTTCATCATGTCCTCTCTAAGTCTTTTCTTCTCTACGCTAAATATTCCCAAGCACTTCACTGATCTTCTGGCATAGTCTGCAGTATTGTCACTATCCTGTCACCATACTCAAGCTTCTGAATTTGCTTCCTAAAATGTATTACTCAGAACTGAGTATGGTGCTCTAGATGTGTTTTGATCAGAGAGTATAGTAGTACTATTACCACCTTTGTTTTGGAAACTGCCTCTGGACTGGAATATAGCCTGCAGTCTTGTTAATTTTTTGACTGTCATAACCTTCTGTTGATTCATTGTGCTTAATGTACAAGATGATGTTGAATAGCAGCATTTTACATGAAGAATGCCAGTTAAATGAAGATGGTGGTTGTGCCATTTTATTTTAAAAATCTGGTGTGGTTAATCTGGAATTAAAACAGTGGGAAAGTTGGAACCATCAGAATTTTATCAATGGGTATAGACTGGGGAGAGCTACTAAGGAGAACTAAAAGTTTAAACAAGTGCTTGTGTGATTTTTTTTTCTTGTTGAACAGGCCAAAGGCCAATGATGCTGCTAGTGCCGAAGTGGAGAGAATGGGGAAAAGGATGTGATTTGAGGAAGGCAGAAGAAGGAAAGTGGCAAGGGAGGAGAGAAGGTAAACAGCCATTTGAGGTAAATGAAGGAGAAGAGGGAAACTGAGGGGGGAGGCAAGAGAAGTCAGTATTATATAAAACAATATAGGCAGATTTACTAGGAATTTTGCCCACCATTCTCATGTTGTAATAAAATCTTATTACTTTGACTAAAAACAAAACAAAACAAAAAGCTATGTAATGTACCTGGTGCTATTTTCGGGGAGGGGGACAACAGACTTTCTTGGGCAGTGAGGTGTGGATCAACTGGACACATTAAGCAAAGCCCTATTTATTCACTAATGGATGGATCCTCACCATATTTGAAGCTATTGAAATCAAGGTGGGAGCTGTCTTATCACAAGTAAATCCTCTGTCTTTATATGCACTGATGAGACCTGTTATAGCATTCACAGCCATATTACCAAAGGCTATGGCAACTGCTGTCTTGAAGTCTTAACATGGCTTCACATCTACCCCGTGCTGAATCATCACTTTCCCCGTCCCTGGCCATAGATCCATAGAATGCATGAGCCACATAAATTATTATTATCAGTAAAATAGAGGTACAGTACTGAGGAGGTGGAAGAAAATAGCAACAGAAGAGATTAAAGCTGTATTTTCCTGTAAATGATAATATTTCATATATATAATATGTATATATATACATGCATATATACACACATGGGTACATGCATGCATGTATGTATATGGCTTTCAAAATAGAAAGCAAAAGAATTAAAAGTAAAGTTGTGTTAAACTAAAGAAAGATCAGTGATAATGAGTGTGCACATTTGTGTACATTTTGAAGTGATCAAGAAGAGAAATGTAAATTATGCAAGAGTATGGTTATAAGCACAGACCTAGCAGGGGTCATAGAAATCATACAGTCCTATTTGTGTTATGATGTCAAGATTGAGAAAGGACATTTGATCAAGTTCTTGCTAATTTGGATTGAAAGAAAGCATTGGAATGCCTACATGCTCTCAGTATCTCCCAAACAGACCATCCAGACATAGCTACAAATTTTTAGGAGCAGTACGCTTGACAGAACTATGTACTACTCTCTATCTCAGGGTTGTTGTGAAGAAAGCAGTTTGTAAATTTGTAAACCTTAAAGCACTATCAAAATAACAAGTTACTATTTGGTGGTACTGTTACTGCCCTTACTGAATTTTCAGAAGGATGGCTTTCACATTTTGAAGTTCATCATGGCATTATAAAACAGAAAGACTATTGGACTTGGAGGCAGAAGACCTGCCTTTGAGCTTAGACATTGCCACTTCCTAGCTGCAGTCTTGTAAGGTTAAGTCACTTAAACTTTCTGAGCCTCGGTTTTACTTTCCATAATATATGGATGATATTATTCGTCCTAATTCACAGGAATTTAGTAAGCTGTAAACAACAGTATAGATGTGAATGATAGTAATTTGTTATTACTATTATTGATAACCAGCCTCCTCGCTTCCCTCACAAGCAATGGAGCTAAAATGCAACAAACTAATTTTGTTAATTACCATAGCCGATATCGTCTAGCCCCTGAACAGTTTGGTCACAGACAGTGTTGGCTATTGTAACCATACCCTTTCCTGGTAGGTTTTAGTGACTCAGTGCTAGTTAAGCACAGTTTAGGAAGATAAGCTTATGGGGTCTAATGATTTGGTTGCTCATGAAATTAAAATTCCAGTGAGTTGGAGAATATAAATTTCCTTGGAACTTTCAAAAGTTAGACTTGTTGCTTAAAAAGTATAAGGATGGACATGAGTATTTTTTTCCCTCTAATTTGTGTCATTCTGTCTTTGTATCTGCAGGGAAAGAATGTTTTAGAAGCATAAGTTTACTTGAGGATAGCAGACAATTCTCCAGCTCATCTTCATGAAGCTGAGTTAGCATCAGGTAATGTATTAATCATTTTCTTTATTTCTGTCATGACATGGCGTTGTCTTATAATTTGGGGATCTTGTAACTGTTCTCAAGAGTAGTTTGTAGGATGGCGGCCTGTAGCCTTGTCTTTCTTGGATAGTTCTGTCTTTATTGGATAGTCAGCACAGCCTTGTACCCTTTGGTATGGGAAATAGTTTGACTCCTCAGTGATAAGATAACTGGTATAGGAGCAGATAGTTCACATTAACCTCAGGTTAAGCTTTGACTTGGGTACTGTAGCACAGGACTCCAGGGAAGCAAACCCTGTTCTCAAAACAGGTTCTCATTCTCAAAACCATTCAGGAGAAGAGAACCTGGGCTTTATGGAGACAACCTCTGGACTCCATTTGCAAAGCACCTTTCTCACAACAACCCTGTGAACTAGGAAATATTAACAGCTACTCAGGTTTCTGTAGTGCTTTCTTTTACAAAGTTCTTTCCCCATAAACAATCCTATAAAGAAGGTATTGTTAAATATAATTACCTCCATTTTATGATGTAGAAAACTGAGACTGAGGGGAAGTAATTTGCCGTGATCCTGTAGCTTATAAATAGTAGAGCTGAGACTCTGAGGGCCCTTTCAGTAATGAAATTTATGTGGCTATTTCATTCTGTCTTTGAATGAGAGTCTCTTTTTGTCTGATCAAAGAGGCATAAATTTGGTCGTTAAAGTTAAAGGGAAACATCTGCTAAATTTAGATATGGAAAGGTTGGTGTGAAACTAGAGACATTGGCCATCTGGGACATTCTCATTTTAGTCCAAAGGAGTTGCATAGGTGACATTTCCATAGGGTTCAGGACCAAAGCATAGAATAGCTTAAGTATAAACTAATATAAAGAATACCAGATGTCTATATGTATTGATAGGGCCAGATTTCAAACATCAGCTGCTATTTACCACCTGTATGACCTTGGGCAACTCACTTGCCTTCTTTAGACTTCATTGGAAAAATAATAGGGTTAGACTAAATTATTTATAAAGTCCCTTCCAGATGACTGCCAGCCAGGGTGGCTGCCTGAATAGAGACAGACTGCTCAGCTCCCACATACTACCACATACTACTACAGCAAAAACTGGAAATTCACACTGGACCAAATAATGATTGAGAAATCCAATGAGAAACTGTAATAACTTTTTTCATCTCAGAAATGTATACCAAAAAAAAAAAATCCCAGCAAAAATGGACCAAAAAAACCCCCCCAGAAATGTACAGAAATGTCAGCCAAAACACTGTGGTCAGTAGAAAAGGGAACCACCAGTACTGGCCAGAGCCAATACTGGCAAACAAGTCACTATTATCCCAGTAAAACCAAAGAAATATGGTCTGCAAGGCTCTGTGTCCAGAGACAACAAGAAGGAAAAGCTCCCCTGCTGTGATGCCTGAGGATTGGGCTAATTTCCATCTGAACAAGCACAGAGCAACTTCTACCTTCTGCTAGCTGAATGTCCCAGCTTTGATGCAGAGAACCCCCCAGTGGAGAGATTCACAACCTTCCTTTAACATAAGGCCTTCCCTCTCCTGCTGCACCTGGTCTTTGAAGGAAGACAGAGAGGAAAGTCAGTGGGGATTGGGACTTTCTTTTCCCGCTTCACCCTTTTTTTGCCCAATCAACAGCCTTTAGAAGGAAGAGGAATAGTGAAATGTAGCTTTCCATCTGATGGTATGTCTTTTATCTAATACTGTACTTGTCTCCAGCCCAATCTGCAGCCTCCTTTGGGAAGAGGAGGGGTGTTTTTGACTTAATGATGAACATTCTCACACCTAGTCATATCCCACGTATCCCAATGGTTCTGAACTCCCATAGATGATCATCTTCTAAACTCTATTCCGTATTTCCCATTCCCCACCTCTCAATTCCTTATTCTCATCACCTTCTACCTTCCCACTCTAAAGTTTAAAAAAAAAATCTCTTTCCACTCTGCCTTCTAGAATGCCTGTTCCGTAGGTAACAAACTTCTTTGTTCAAAATCTTTTCTTTCCCACTACTTTCTACTACTCCCACTACTCCCACTACTAGCAGTTATTGAAACCTAGCTCCCTCATAAACACAACTTCCCTGGCCACCCTTTCTGTTTCTGGCTACACACCTTCCCTCATTCCCTTCAGCTGACTAGCCAAAGCCAGAAAGTTGTACTCCTTGAGCTCCCTATTGCCACTTTCATCTCTGCCTTCATCATTAAGTAACTTATCCTCCTTTGAAGTGCATGCTATTAGTCTCTTCCACCCAAAAATCCTGGTTAACTATTGTCTACAGACCTCCAACTCACTCTCGTTTCTTCCTCAATGACTTCAGTATGTGGTTCACAATTTTCTGTCCTCCTTGACTCCTGCCCTCATACTGAGGAACTTCAGTATATATATTGACTCTCCTCAAATACCTTAACCACTCACTTCCTCAACCTATTCATTTCCCATGACCTCTGCCTCCCCTTAACTACACAAAAAAATGGTCATCCTCTTGCTCTTAACATCACCCACAATTACCTCCGTGTTCCAGAATTCTGAAATCCCCTTATCTGACCTAACATTATCTGACACTTACTGGCTTTCCACCTCTCCCTCTGCCTTTCCTTGCAGAAAGCCTATTCTTCATCCATAATGTGATGTCCAGTCCCTTGACCCTTCTCTCTAAGGCCATCTCCCCTGCACTAGCCATTCTCTCCTCTTTTCTCCATCTTGACCCCATGTTGAACTAATTCAACTTTACACTGTTCTGTCTTGAATCCGTCCTTCTCCCGCAGCATCATTTCGCCACTTATACCCTCCCATGCCAGATCACTCCCATCCCCTCTCCTATACGTGTTCTGTTGAATGAACAAGGAGAAAATAATGCAGCTGTTCTGAGTGGGTACAATACAAATTTATATTACATAACCTCAAATGGCCCCTCACTGTTACCAGGCAATCCTGTTATTCCTCTCTTCTTACTTCAGTATCCCACTCTCCACCATAGCTCTTCCAGACCTTTTTCATTCCTCCTGAAGCTATCTGTGTCTCTTCTCCCCAACCCTCTCAGTTAAGAACCTTGCCTCATTTCAAAGAAAAAAATTGAGGCCATTCATTATAAACTCCCTTTTTCCCATCTCACATAACTTTTATGCCATCTGCCACTGTCTCTTTTCATCGTTGTCTCTCATGATGAGATGGCGTTATTCTTTACCAAGGCTAACTTCTCTACCTGACAGTTTCACCTTTGCCACACCTCTTGAATATGACCCCTTCTCTTCTCTGACACTGTCACCACTCTGTTGCAGGCCCTCCTCACCTCACACCTAGATCGTTGCAATAGCCTGCTGGTCGGGCTGCCTCCCTCAAGTCTCTCCCTACTCCATTCCATCCTTCATTCAGCCACCAGAGTTATTTTCCTGAGTCGCAGGTCTGACCATTTGCTTCCTACTAAATAAATTCCTGTGACTCCCTGTTATCTCCCGGATCAAATACAAAATCCACTTTTTGGCATCCAAAGCCCATCATAAACAACACATTACTCCCTGCTACGTACTCTTTACTCCAGTGACTTTGAATGAACACACAGAAACAACACAGTTAGGTGTTAACTATATCAGACTCAGCAGAGAAATAGAGAGTTGAGGGAAGGTAATACCAGTGAGGGAATAGTTGGAACTGGAACAAACTTCCTGATCTGGAAAGGAGGATTAAAAGGAAAAAATAAAAGCAAAGAATTTGAACCTAAAGAAGAAGGAAGGCACACTCGTGAATTAAAGAATGGCTGCTGAATAGTAGTCTATGAATAATAGAATATTATTGTGCCAGAAGAAATGACCAAATAAAGATGATTTCAGAGAATCCTGTCTAGTGTGAATTCATACTTCACATGAAGTATACAGAGGCAGGAAAACAATTCATGCAGTAAAAACAACATTGTATAGGAAAACAACTTTAAAGACACTATGATTAGTGCAATGACCATCCCTCCAGAGGACTTAATGATGAAGCATATTACCCATTTTCTGACAAAGAGGTGGTGGACTTAAGGTGTGGACAGACACATACCTTTTTGGACATGACTATTATGTAGATTTGATTTACTCATTTATATTTATTTGCTATATGGTTTACTTTTTCCTCTTCTTTTGATTTTCAGTGGGGTTAGAGGTCAGGGCACAGGGAATGTTAGCAATAGTGATGCCACGAAAAAGAGGGCCATTGAAACACTTTTTAAAATATAGAGAAGAAAGCACAAATAAACAGAACAGTTTTGAAAATGTGTGTGAGATACACACACACACACACACACACACACACACACACGTATATAAAACCAAGCAGTATGAAATAGTCACGGGGGCAGAGCCAAGACGGTGGAGTAGAAGCAGTGACTTTGCTTGAGCTCTCTCTCAGACCCCTCCAGATACCTGTAAAAAATGGCTCTAAACAAATTCTAGAGCAGCAGAACCCATAAAAAGACAGAGTGAAACAAATTTCCAGAAATAGTCACAATTTATGTTTTGCATGTATAGAAGTGCTCATTTTTTGATGTTTTAAGTTTAGAGTTTTTAAAACTTAAAAAAGTTAAATGAAGTCACTTATAGTTCTAAATCTTAGTCTTCCCTCTTTTTCCCTCCCTATTCCTCTTTCTCTCTCTCTTTCTAGATTACGCTTCATGTCAGTAGAAATGGACAGCAGCAGTTTTATTCAGTTTGACGTGCCCGAGTACAGCAACACAGTTCTGAGCCAGTTAAATGAACTCCGCCTTCAAGGAAAACTGTGTGACATCATTGTGCATATTCAGGGGCAGCCATTCCGAGCCCACAAAGCCGTCCTTGCTGCCAGTTCTCCCTATTTTCGTGACCATTCAGCATTAAGTACCATGAGTGGCTTATCTATCTCAGTGATTAAGAATCCTAATGTCTTTGAACAGTTGCTCTCATTCTGTTACACTGGAAGAATGTCCTTACAACTGAAGGATGTTGTCAGTTTTCTCACTGCTGCTAGCTTTCTTCAGATGCAATGTGTCATTGATAAGTGCACACAGATCCTGGAGAGCATCCATTCAAAAATCAGCATTGGGGATGTCGACTCTGTTACCATTGGTGCTGATGAAAACTCAGAAAACCGCAATGGAGTTAAAGAGAGCAGCTTCTTTGCCAACCCAGTAGAGATCTCGCCTCCATATTGCTCTCAGGTGCGTCAGCCAACCGCTGGCAATGATCTACGGATGGAGGCAACTCCAAGCAAATCTCTGCGTGGCCGCTTGCAAGAAGAAGGCCACTCAGACCGAGGAAGCAGTGGGAGTGTCTCTGAGTATGAGATTCAGATAGAAGGTGACCATGAACAAGGGGACTTGATTGTGAGGGAGAGCCAAATCACAGAGGTGAAAGTGAAAATTGAGAAATCAGACCGACCCAGCTGTTCAGACAGTTCTTCATTGGGTGATGATGGCTACCACACTGAAATGGTAGATGGTGAACAAGTGGTGGCAGTGAATGTAGGCTCCTATGGTTCTGTGTTACAGCATGCATACTCCTTTTCCCAAGTAGCCTCTCAGCCATCAAGTATATCAGAAACTTTTGGGAACCTGAGCAACTCCAGCCCATCCAGGTCTATGCTAAGTTGCTTCCGAGGGGGCCGGGCCCGCCAAAAGCGCCCCTCCTCTGTCCATCTGCACAGTGATCTGCAGAGTTTGGTACAAGTATCAGATGGTGAAGCTCTTGTGAATAATCCTGGGTATGAGAATAGCCCTCGGGAGAGGAGTGCACGAGGCCACTGGTATCCATACAACGAAAGATTGATCTGCATTTACTGTGGAAAATCCTTTAACCAGAAGGGGAGCCTTGACCGGCATATGCGACTCCATATGGGGATCACCCCTTTCGTATGCAAGTTCTGTGGTAAGAAGTACACACGAAAGGACCAGTTGGAGTACCACATCCGTGGCCATACTGACGATAAGCCTTTCCGCTGTGAGATCTGTGGGAAGTGCTTTCCCTTCCAGGGAACACTCAACCAGCACCTGCGGAAAAATCACCCAGGTGTGGCTGAAGTCCGCAGTCGCATTGAGTCCCCAGAAAGAACAGATGCATATGTAGAACAGAAAATTGAAAATGACGCCTCCAACTCAGAGGCAGGGCTGGATTCCAGTATGGAAGTTCACACAGTGTCTAATGCCCCTGACTAAGATTTAAATAAGTGCAACCCAAAAAAAGCACACTCATCAATGCATTCAAAACATTTTTGCTATAGGTAACTCTTAGCCCAGTTACTGACCTGACCACCTTGAAACCTAGTAGGTGCACAGTAAATTTTCCCAAGGTTTCTAAATAGCACACTTTGCCATTTTTGTTCTTTGCTTCCAAGGAGACTTGGATATATGTGTGTTGAAAGAGCTTAGAATCCGAAGGGCCGAAAATACAGGGAAAACATGGGCTGATGCTGTTCCTCTGGATGAATTATTTCAATCCCAATTCTGGCAGTAGCATAGCTAAGCCAGCTGGGTTCACCCTTCCTTTACTACCCAGGGGCACATATTCTCTCTCTGTGTGCATGTAGGTTTTTATGCATGTGCATGGAGAGAGAATAGCATGTCCAGATGATCTGATGATTACCTTTTAGAGTTGAAAATTACTTTTTTTGGTAGTTAGAAAATTTATACATATATATATATATATAATATATATATATAATAAAGCATTTATTATATATATTACATATATACATTCTTAAATTTGCTTTTATTCTGGTTGAGGTGAATGTAAGAGGAATATGTAAGTTAATATAGTGTGTACAGGGCTTTTTGACTCTTAATCTCATCTCTACCTAATATATTTTAAGACCTTGCTCCTTTATCCCTTGAAGAATGTTGTTTGGTTTTCTTATATATTAATCATAGCGTCCAAAAGTCAGCAAAGCAAATGATACTGTTTTTTATAACTCCACTTCATAACAAACACATAAACCAAATGCCATAAATCTATTCAACTCTAGTTAGAATTGTTTGGAATTTTTGTTAGTTGTCCAGTTGGTAAGCTGGATGACATGTGGTGCTGCCCTTTTTTACACAGCTGTAATGTAATTATCCAACCCTAAAGTAACAGTGGTTTTAAATGTTTTTACTGGCCTAAGAATCTACCTTCATTTCGTACTGTAGAAACCTAAATACCAGGTAACTAAATCAAATCACTCTACAAGATGAGTCGCTACTCTCACTAAAGGAAGAGGGGGTTGTAACTCTGACTATATCTCCACACAGTGTTGATATATATATTTTTGTTGTTGTTTTCTCCAGACAGCCAGTTCAGGTGCATAGTAACTTTCTATATTGCGGTTCCTTGTGAAACTGCGAAACTTGGAAATTTGTACTTTTTGTAAAGATATATTCTATGGGAATCGCAAGCAATATGTCTATCTTGTGTGCTACACAAAGCCACAGTGGCTTCCCCATTCTTTCAGTGGCTAATCAGTGTTTCCTGCTTAAAGAAATCAACCATAAGAAACCCTCTTTAAGATATTTTGTGTGTGTCACCAAATATTTGTGTGTCACCCATTTTCGTTTTATGTGGTGCTACTTTTATGTTGAATATCAGTTAGGTCAGTATAATATAAAAAAATGTGAAACCTAATGGTGATAGTGAATTACAAGCAACAGGTTTTCGTTTTTGTTTTCGTTTTTGTTTTTCCTCTCTCTTTTTAGTTTGCTTGAAAAAGAGACCTCAAAATCTTGTGCTGGCAAACACATTACTGTATAAGAACAGATGTGATCCCTATTTGGAGATTTTTTTATTCATTAGGAAATGTTTTTAGTTCTCTACCGAGTGCTCATGTGTGCTTATAGTGTACCAAAAGATGCTCTACACAAAAAAGTTGATTTGGTTTGGTACTGTATATTCTGGTCAATCAAGAGTGAGTCATAAGTCATGAGCAGGTGCTCTGGAGGTTGCCATGAGGATGGCAAGCCTTCCATAAGCTCTCTTCTGGAGTAGTAACTTAGCTCTGCAGACTTGCTGTGGAAAAACTTGTCAGCTGAAAAAGAGTAAAAAAAATTTTGAAAATGAGCTGTGATTTAGTTTACAGGATTACTAAAAAATAAAAAATATATATACATATGTATGTATACATACAAAAAGTATATGTACATATATGTTTGCTGGTTTGCAATGCTTTTGTGGCTCTTATAAATTAAATAGTGGGTTTTTGTTTTTAAGACAAAAAAAATTCAAGCCCTCGTCCATAATGACCCCTTGTGGGGTGTGGCTGTGTGGTAGCTGCTTTCTTTAAAACACAGTGTCTGCTAACCTTATAACCAGCTGCACTATGGATCAGTGTTACTACATACAGATTACACTATCAATCCAGCTGCTCCAGAGGAGCAGTCTTTAGCTAAATCGGGTATATAATATGCCTTTTTTCCTCTTAAAACTGCCTAAATAAGGGGTTTGTTCTCTCCCTGAAGCACTTGTATAACTCCTATTAAAGCTTGTGCCTCACGGGGAGACTGGACTCTTAAGTGTTTACCCAATTAAATACATTCTGGGGTTTCAGGTAAATGTTTGTGATGTTTTTTCTTACATGAATGAATTTTTGTTTTGTTTTGTTTTGTTTTTTAAAGAAATTAAATGCAAAAAAATTGTGTTTTGATACAACTAAGTATGTGACAAGAAATGGCCAAATCAAGGACACAAGAGGTCAGGCTCAGGGAACCCCCTTCTCTTTTCAGGCTTGGAGCCCTTGGGTGGGTTTCCATAGCATTTTTTGGTGAACTAAGGCAGGTTAGGAGAAGGGAAGTTTGGGCGGCACCTTGTATGTCCTGGCTCTTGTCATTGTGTCACAGTCTTAACCTTATTTAAATGGAGTTCTTTGTATTTGTAAATCTATTAAACTGGTTTGAGTTTACCAAAGAGTGACTTATCCAAAATTGTCTCTGACAAAAAATATATATACATTGCTTTGATTGTACAGTTCAGGTTCAAAACATTGTAATGGGACTGTTAAGGGGCAGGAAATTGATTCATTTTCTCGATAATAATCATGATTCAACATATTTGCAAGTTCCACTTGCCTCCCATTCATGTTGCTAACACTTTACCCTTTCCACTGCTAGCAGTGTTAAGAATGAATTCTCAAGCCATAACACAGTACTGTAACCACTCAGCAATGCTTTGGAGAACACAGACATCTAGGCCAGCGTAGGGCTCCCTCATCCCTTGGAGCATTCCTGAGGTCACCTTCCCCAGTGTGAAGTCTGGTAGAAGACGAACTTCCGATCTGGCAGCAGCAGTTAAATTGTGCCTTGTCACATGAGGATGTGCCAGAGAGGTTGTCATGACCACAACCTAGACACATTGTCTACCTGAAGTTCATGTCATCTCCTCAAAGAAGAAATACGCTGAGTGGTAACTGCTTAAAGCAACTTTTTTTTAAAAGTACAGTACCTATTTCTGTACAGTTTGGGGTTAACACAGTACTGTTTTGCATTTCATTTATAACAGATGCAGAAGTCAATAAAATACTACAAGTGATATGTGAAATCTTTTAACAGTCAAATATATCCTGAATTCATATAGGCTTGTTCATAATTGAGTCTCTTCTTGAGCTAGCTTTTTCAATAAATAGACAATGTGAAGACAGTGACAGCATCCTTTTCTATAGCTATTTAACCTGTTATTACAAACTGTGAAAACAAAGAATTTTATACTTTTGCTAATGTTTGTGGTTTTAAACAGTTACTTTGGTTCTCCTAATCTGTTCTCTACCGTATCATTTCTATAAAACCTGTAAATACATTTAGAAATTATATTTGTAAATACAACATATTATATGTTTCATTTATTTTTAGTGAGTGGAAAGACTCATGATTGGATTCTGCCTTTAATTTTTGTTGTATTAGCAGAAAGGATACTGTCAGTTCACTGTTAAGCAAAATATACTGTAGAAGTAAATTGATTTCTAGGATTCTTCCCAGGCATGAGTAGGAAACTCATGTTTTCCAAAAACATAACCAAGTCTTCACTTTGCTCTTTAGCCCGAATGGTAAGGCCTGTGTTATAATTTAAAAAAAAAAAGCCCAAAGCATGGGAAGAACTTGCAGAAATACAAAATAAGGGCTGGGTAGGGGAGGGTGAGAATTTATGTGAATGAGCTTTACTTTGAAGAAATCAGTGTATTTTATTTGAATAGCTTTTTATATTAGTTACTGTGATTCTTTTATTACGGTATTCTGAAAGGGTTTCCTGTGAAGCCTCCTGAAAGGGACTCAAATATGCAACACCGAATCTATTTTCCAAGGGAGTGTTCCCCTTGGATGGTGCTTCTAGACTGGTCAGGGTTATTTATTAAATTTTATATATGAAAAGTATTTGGGAATTGTGTAAATTCTTTATATAAATCTAGTTCATAAATCATAGATTTCATAATTGCTCAGTGCAACTGAACTAGAGGTTCAGGAAAGTCATTCACTTTGTTCCAAGTTTATAATGGCTATTGTGCATTTCTTACATATCTTGTTCAAAAAGTGCCAGTGTGATTTAGCTGCCTCTGCCCAACATGGGACTCCCCAGGCCAGGCAATGACCTGCTTTCTCAGGATTCTTGAATCTGTGTGAAGACTGCTCGGCCTAGCTGAAAGGGAGCCAGGGACGCCCCACACTGTCCCAGGATTTTGATCAAGTGGAGCAATGAGCCTTGCTTAGGACCCCCTAAGCATCTGCCTTTGTGGTGGCCACAATAAACCTCTTACTGTCCTTCCTCAACAAGTATGCTGTGAATTCCATCTTTGGACTTACGTCCAAGGTCTTGGTTGTTGCCCTGACTGTGTAGTAAGAGGTGAGTTAAATTGGTTTGTTATCAGAATAACCATTTATTAATGTGAAAAGCATCTCTGGCCACTTTTCTTGGTAGGGCTAACATTCTCCATTATAAATGGTGGAACAATCAGAATGATTTAACTCTCAGTGTCATTATCTTGCAATATAAACTGGTAACCTCACAAGTCCCCACTTCATCGCCACATGAAGTAATGAAGCTAGCTAAGCTGATGCTGTCAGGACAGTAACTTGCCATAAGGATTCTTTTATAAGCATGAATTTAAACTATTTATTCAAATGCTATTTTACTCTTGTACCCATTGGGTTTTAGATTTGTGACACGGATACTTCAGTGCTGCTTAATTTTGTTTGGATGAATTCTTGGTTCTTGCTTGTAAATGGCTTTTTTTATGGTATCAATAAAGTCAATGGAAATTGCTGTTTGTAAATAAAAATTGCTTATAGAGCAAAAGTAGCATGGGCTGACTTTTTATATTCTTCCTGATTGTCCCAAGTGTCATTTATTCTGACATCCATTCATTGAACAAACCTGTTTTAGGAGCTAACTGAAGAGGCAGGAGAAAATTAAAGTTTTGGTAAAAGGGGTTCCTTGTTCTCGTGGAACCTACATTCTGGCAGAAGGGTTGATGGGACAAACTGAACTAAGAATGGTTTTTACATTTTAAAATACAATAAAAGTTAAAAACTGTAAAGACCATTCAGGCAGCATTTGGGATTTGATGGCTGACACCTGTAGTGGAAAGGGAAGGGAATGAAACAAGCATTTATATAGACCCAGTGTTCCAAGCATTTACGAATACCTTATCTGATCCTCACGACAGCCCAATGATGTAGGTACTATTATTATCTGTTGTGGAAACTCAGGCAAACAGAGGCAAGGTGACAAGACCAGGGTCACATGGCTAGTAAATATCTGAGGCCAGATTTGAACTCTGGTCTTCCTGACTCCCAGCCCAGTGCTCGATCCACTATGCCACCAGTGTTAAAAAATGGAGCTAATACTAGCCTGGATTCTGGTTGTATCATTTCCATTCCACGATCCTGATGTTTCCTTGTCTGCAAAGTGGAAGTAATACTGCTGTTTGTATTACTTACCTCATAGTCTTATCCTGAAGGAAAGCGATTTTTGAGCATTAAAGTACTATAGAAACATGAGCTACTAGTAAGGCGTTACATGGAACCATGTAAAGAAGTATAGAACAAAATGCATCTACTGGCCCTGACACTGAAAAGGTTTTGATTTTCTGAAGGTTAAGCCATTGTCTAGGGCTTAGAGAAGAGAAGCATGACCTACTGTTTGTTCTGCCATGAAGTGGTAGAAAGCACTGGTTATGAAATCAGAAGAGTTTGAATCTTTGCTCTTTCAACTACCAGTTGTTTAACCAGCTGTTTCCCCCTTTCTGGGCCCCAGTTTGCTTGTATAAGAAGAATATTAAAGTATTTCTTCCGGTTCTAGGTCCAATGACCTTAGTGTTTTGCAAAGTTTACTGATTGCCAAGGGTCTTGGCTTTACTTTGGCACGTATACTGCAGTGTTGGAGCATGGGTCTCAACAGGACAACTATTTCATCGTCCTGTCACAGGGTCAAATCCTCCACAGACAGAATAATGATCTTTTTTCCCCCAGTGGAGACTCTACTTACTTCATCTTAAGGTTCTGTGCCCCTTATTTAAGTCATTCATGTCTAACCTGATGCTTTCACCTCCTGGAGGTACTTCACTTTTTGTGTTGAGTGAATGCACAGTCACTGATGATCCACTGATGAGACACATACGTATATGCATACATTCACATATTATTTGAGAGAAATTT
This sequence comes from Phascolarctos cinereus, assembly GCF_003287225.1. NCBI lineage: Eukaryota > Metazoa > Chordata > Mammalia > Diprotodontia > Phascolarctidae > Phascolarctos > Phascolarctos cinereus. The sequence goes on along the minus strand of NW_027555625.1, from coordinate 296,472,458 downwards.
GTGAATGAATCAATACTTATAAGGATCCAGTATTTCCTAGACTAATTACTATCAACGAAACTAGAAGCCCTATTACACCTTAGTCTTTGTGAGTTGGTATGACCATAATAATAATAATAATAATAATAATAATAATAATAATTGATGACCAAACTAGTAAAAAGCCTCTTCCAGCAGCTCAGCTAGTCCTCAGAGGACAATCCGTTTGCTAGATCTGTAAGCAAATGCTTACCAACTTGGTTGGACTGGCCAACTAGTACCTGTCCTGGGGCCAAGGACAAGAAGATTTCACATAGAAGCGAACGTAGCAGCCTCAAAGAAGCACAGTCCAATGTATTCTGGTAAAGCATTCAAAAGCTCCTCTGTCACTTCCACACTACTGGGAGGCATTGGTGGAGGCCTCTAGGACAGTAAATGGGATCCATGCTGCAGACAAATAGTTTGTGTGGAGCTTTAGAATCATGGGACTTTTCTGCAGGTCAAACTTCATAATTAATTCCTGGGCTAAGTATTGACATTAATTTACATTCCTTGAAATTTGTGACTGAGTGGGGTGGAGAAACCAGATTAAATACTTCATACAAACCACACATGGATACATTGAGTGCCAGTCTATAAATGAATATAGCTTTATGATTGACTGTTAAGCTATCCAATATTTTAAGGGCATGTAGCACACCAAGTTTTGAGGATTCCTCTCCTGTTGAGTGCAGTTCTCTAGTTAAGGTTACAGAGAACCTCTGAAAGGAGCATTGTAGGGGAATAGGGCAGAAGACAATCAAGATGCCTGGAACTGAGTCTTGGCTCTGCCAGTAAATGGCTGAATGACCTTGGTCAGATCATTTCCCCTCTAGGGTCTTAATCTCTCCATCTGTAAAATGACATATCAAAATAGAAGGCCCCTGAGACCCTTGTTCAGTTCTGATGACCCATGTTCTAAGATGTCTTCCTAAAGTGGTAGAGTGGGAAGACCTGGGTTCAACTTCTGCCTCTGACACTCACTACCTATAAGTGACTTCAGGCAAGTCACCTAACTTCCATGGGCCTCGGTTTCTTCATCTGTAAAATGGGAGGATAGACTAGATAGTTCTAGCTCTATAATTCTATGATATAACCCTGACAATCTATGTTCTAAGGTATCCATCATAAAATATTCCAAGATCTTGGGTCTAAAGAATGGACTGTTTATGGCCAGGTACATTCTTCTCTTGGTCTTAGGGTCACCTATAATGGTGATTCTTCTGAGATTGTGCTGTTCAAGTATTTGTAGACATACAGCATAGCTAGCTAGCGTTTATACAGTGCTTTAAGGTTTGCAAAATGCCTAACATGTTATAAGAGTAGGTGCTATGGTTTTTTCCCCTCATTTTACAAATGAAGAAACTGAAGCTAAGAGAAGTTAAGTGACTTGTCCAGGGTCACACAGCAAATGTTTGAGGCTGGATTTGAACTCAGGTTTTCCTGACTCCTGGCCCAACGCTTTATCCTAGCTGCCCCATCAAGGGAATGCTCACTCAGATGCTCAACGGGATCTGTTATTACATCAGAGTATCAGATCAGATCAAGATCTTCAAAAAATGCAGATTAGAACCCATCCATCACTGTTCATCTTCTGTGCTTCTTGTACATGTCCTCCCATAAGTTTGACATGGTGGTCTACCCAGTATGCTAGAGGCCTTCCTCCAATTTGTCATTCCAAGAGAATAGCACTGGTATTCAAGGAAGGTCTTCTGTAGCAGCAAGCTGCTTAGAATCATTGAAAATGCTTCATGATTTCCTAAATGTTTCCCAGCCTAATGTTCTCTTCCTACTCAGTTCTGGACCCATGTCATTAATCATTGGTAGAATTTATCTGAGACATGCACTAATAAACTGATTTGACATCCTGTGTTGTATAATGGAAAGAACATTGATTTGATATCACCTGGCATGAGTTCAAATTTTGGCTTCGCTGCCTATGTAACCTTGAACAATGTAATAGCTAGTATCTCTATGATGCTTTAACATTTGCCAAGCCCTTTACATATATTATCTTGTTTGATCTTCATAATAACTTTGTGAGGAGCTATTATTATTCCCATTTTACAGATGTAGAAACTGAGGCTGAGGGAGATTAAGTGACTTGTCCAGAGTCACAACTAACTCAGAAACACTCCGTGTTTTTGAGTTAGGATTTGAGCTCAGAGGTTTTTGACGACAAGTGCAACATTATACACTGAGCCACTTAGCTGCCTCAAGCAAGTTTCTTAGCCATTCCTCCCCTTATTTGCAAAGTGAGAGGTGTGGACTAGATTAGGGATTCTTCACCCTGAATCTACAGACCAACGATTCCCCCCCACACACACTTAATAGTATTTTATTTTTTCCAATTACATGCAAAGATAGTTTTCAACATTCACTTTTACAAGATTTTGAGTTCCAAATTTTTCCCCTTTGCCCCTTCCCAAGACAGCATGCAATCTGATATAAGCCATACATGTATGATCATATTAAACATCTCCACATTAGTCATGTTGTGAAAAAAGAATCAGAACAAAAGGAAAAACCATGAGGGAGAAAAAACAAAAAACAACCAAAAAGGGAGAATAGTATGCTTTGATCTGTCTTCATACTCCATAGTTCTTTCTCTGGATGTGGACAGCATTTTCCATTGTGAGTCCCTTGGAATTGTCTTAGATCATTGCATTGCTAAGAAAAGCTAACAGACCATAGATTTCAAGGGGGTCCATGAAACTGGACAAGAAAAAAAATCAGATCTTTATTTTCACTCGTCCCTAACTGAAATTTAGACTTTCCTTCAATTTTGAATGCAGGCAACAAGCCTGAGAAGAATATGTAGGCTTTGGTAGACTGGCAAAGGGGTTCAAGACTCCAAATTAGTGAAGAAACCCTAGCTAGCCTGGATGATCTTTACGGTCACTTCCTACTCTAAATCCTATCATCTTGACTTTCACATGTTATAATCTGGGTAATATTATGTCCTTTACAAACTTCAGTGTTTTTTTTTTCCTCTCTAAGGTTTGGTAGGTATATCTGTACAATCAATCAGTGAACATTTATTAAGTACCTACTGTGTTCTGGGCACCACTCTAAGCACTGGCAATATAAAGCAAGACAAAAGCCAGTCCCTGCCCTCAAGGAACTCACAGTCTAACAGGGGAGACAACAAGCAAATTGCTATGTACAAACAAGTTCCATATGGGATAAATTGGAGATAATTAAGAGAGTGACTGCTAATTTCATTGAGAAGACTGAATGGATGTTCCAGGGATGGAGGTAATCAGCCCAATTTCATCCTTGGATAGCAACATCTGAAGAACCTTGCTATCAATAGGGAACCTCTCTCCTTTGGGAGTTTTCTTGTAGGACACCTTCCATGGAACAAGGCAAACACTTTGGGCAAGTATCTATCCTTTATTTTATGCCTTGCTTAGTGGTGATATTCAGTGGACCTTGAGCAAAATTACTTCTGCAAAATTAGATCCTGAAAATTGCCTTTTGTCTTCTGAGAGTCCCAGGTGAGGCAGGCTCAGAAATAATGGCAAGATGAAGATGTTATCCATTGATCTCTGGGAAACTGATTATGACTGATCTTTTGACCAGTCCCTTTCTTTCTCAAGTTGCTTGCTTCCATCTTCGTACTCCCGGGACAGTTCTAAGGTATGCCTTCCTCTGACAGCCACTGCCCCCTTACTCCTTTCCTTTTTCTTCTCTGTTAAAATGTCTTTTTTTTTTTCCACGGAGGTGGAATTAAAGGATTAGCACTACCTCTAAACATCTCTCACCTCTGTACTTTTCTCTCTATTGCTAATATTCTGCACATTCCCTCACAACCATCACTCACCTCCCTCAGACTATTGTAATAGTTTCCAACAGATCTTCCTTTTATCTCAGACATGCATATGTCCCCTTTCAATTCATCTTTCTTATGCTTCCAGAATCATGTTTCTTAAACCTAGATCTGGTCCTTTTACAGACCTGCTTAAAAATACTCAGTGATTAAGCAGCCACTAATTGCCAGGCACTGTGCTAAGTACTGGGGATACAAAGAAAGACAGGTATTTAAGACCTTCCACAGTCTGGCACTATCTGCTCTTTACTTTTCTGGACTTGCTACACCTGCATGCATCCTATGCTCTAGTCCAGTGGTGGGGAACCTTAGGCCTTCTAGGTCCTTGGGTGCAGCCTTTTGACTGAGTCCAACTTTTACAGAACAAATACTTTTATTAAGGAGATTTGTTCTATGAAGTTTGGGTTCAGTCAAAAGGCTGCACTTGAGGGCCCAGAGGGCCACGTATGGCCTTGAATAGCCAGGTTCCTCACCCCTGCAGTCTAGTCCAAATCAAATACTCATGTCTTTACCTTTTATCTAGAATGTCCCTACTCCCCCTCTTCACCTATTGAATTCCTACTCATTTTTTAAAGCCCAACTCAAATGCCACCTTCTTCAGGGAGCCTTCACTTTCCCCACTTAGAACCTCAACACTTTGCTTGGACTTCTTTTGATAAACTTATGTATTAAAATTAATTGTGTGTTTGTCACATCCTCCTACTAGACTATGACTGCTAGACTAGACTTCTACTAGACTTTGGGGGGGGGGTCAGAATAGTTTTTTATCTAAATTATGACCCTCTCCTAGAGCTGAGCACCGGTTCTTTATAGAGTAGGCTTTTGGTGCGTATTTATTGAATTGTACTGAAAGTTTAGTGCTGACTCAGGAGCTACATTTATCCCTTTTGTGTGATTATAGAGATTGGGAGAAAGGACTCATTCTCTTTTGCTCTTTGCTGGTATTAGCATTCACATCTCCTTGCAGATCTAACCATCATGCCCCATTCACGAGCTCCTCTCTTCAACCTATCCATCCCATTGGGAGCTCCTTCTCTCACTGAGAGTTGGGATATCCCACTAATTACTTTCATCCTAGAGGGGCTCCCTGCCTGCCTGGTCTGTCACTCTTGCGGCTGGAGGAGGCTTGAGTGAATTTGCTGGTTTTACACCACTTCCTTCCTATCCTTACAACATACCTACTTGTGCTTGCCTCTTTCCTCACCCCCACCCTCATCACCTTTCATGGCCACTGTCTTCCTCCTCACTGCCTACTTCTTTGCCAACCCCTATCCTGTTGCCAAATTTCTGGACTCTGCACCATAACTCAGCTTTATAGATACTGCTGCTCTCAATCTTCTATTTAATGGACTATTTGTAGCACATACTAATCTAGAGTTGTCTTTGCTTGAACCTCTCTTCTGCTTTCTCTGTGAGTTCAAGAAGCAAATTCATCTTTTAAATCTATGTAGCATATTTAGGCTCTGGGCTCACTCTCCCAAACCTAACTCCACTGAAAGGTTGGATACCCAGAGCAAGGAGGGTTGGGGGTGGGGAGACTCTGAGGGACTATGAGGTTCTAATGCTATTATTCTTTGAGCACCCACCCAGTGTATTTCCCTTAATAGCCTTCAAAGAGTTATATAATCTCAGTATCAGTCATCCAGCCAGTGGATGATAGCACTCCAATATAATTTTGACCCATTGGTTATCTCCTTAATAGCATAACTAATTAATATCAATTTTTTTTTACAAAGAGATAATTGCTGAAAAAATTTCATCTGTTTTTGCCTTTTGTATGTATATTCAATTCTGGCTCAATAGCAGTTGAAAGGCTTTTCATTACCACACAATAAGCCGACAGGAAATAGAGGTTCTGAATGCTCTGAATCAGAGAGGTAAAAGACTGACCCATCATCTTGGACTTCGGGAAGCAGATTCACAAAACCTTGCCAGGGGGACATGGGCTGATACTACACAGAATAGACTATATGTGCTACAAGGATTGTACCCTCATTGACCAGTCCACTCATTACATAAATATGCAATATGTGTGTGTGTATAAGTATAAATTTAATAACCGTTAGCAGAAACAGATAAATATATAAAACAAAGGACCAAAGATTGTGCTGGATCCTTAGGCTTTCACAAGACAGGACCAAGTTCTGCCAGCACTAGTTTATTTGATTCCTATCTTCCATCTAGGGCTGTTTATCGCCTTTTGTTTATTTGCACAGATCTATGTGGTTATGAAGCAATCCATATTCTACTTCCGCTGTTTGTTTTCAAATAACCATTCCATCTCCTTAGTAGGTTTTGCGAAGAGGAAAGAATCCTTTTCTTTACCATTATTGGCATCCTGATCCTGCCCAGTTCCAGACCAATGACCATCTCTAGGAAAAGCTAGAAATAGTCTAGATATTTTAGCTTTTTTTTTAGTAAATACTTTCTACACTTTCTTCAGTACTTGATCGCTTTTCTTTTTTGCCCAGTGGTACTCCTGACAGAGAGGAAATCCAATTTTGAGATTCTGTGATTCCGGAGATCAAAATGGAAGGAGGAGTTGAATTTAAGCACTATGGCTTTGGGCAGGGAAAGTGCTTAGGGCAGGGATGGGGAACCTACCCCATTCTGTCAAGTTTGGATTCAGTCAAAGGGCCACACCTGAGGACCTAGAGGGCCACATGTGGCCTTGAGGCCGCAGGTCTCCACCCTGGCTTAGGGGCCTCCCCAGGACTCTGCATACCATACCAGGACATAGCCTAGGTACACCCATACCATGTGTCTAAAGATACTTCCATATGTGATTCCCCACAGTAGACTCTCACTCCCACCTCCTCAGTGTGGGGTGCTCATCTGCCTCAGACCCCAGACCCTTTGAGCAGCTTATCACCCTTTTCTATGGGTCCCACTGACTGAACTGAGAGCGGACTTTTGAGCAATATTTGAAAGTTGGAGAGAAGCAGATTTCAGACTCCTAATTTCTTAGCTATTTGAACAAAACAAAAACAAAAGAGATTCTTGGAATCTTCTAGTAGAAGCTGTCAGAAGGGTCTTGGTCACGTATTGGTTGGACTAGATGGCTTTTGAGGGTCCTATTAACTCTGCCGTTCTTTGACCCTGATTTTGCAAAATTAGGTTCTTCTTAATCCTGGCTCTGCAACTAACTTGCTCTGTGACTCCTGGCAAGTTAGTGCATAATTTATCCCTCTAGACCAGTGTCCTTATCTTTGTTGTTCTTCAGTCATTTTCAGGCATTTCTTACTCTTTGTGACCCCTTTTAGGGTTTTCTTGGTGGAGATACTGGAGTGTTTTGCCATTTTCTTCTCCAGCTCATTTTACAGATGAGGAAACTGAGGCAAACAGGGTTAAGTGACTTGCCCAGGGTCATACAGCTAGTATGTATCTGAGGCCACATTTGAACTCAGGAAGATGGGTCTTCCTGACTCCAAGCCTGGTACTTTATCCACTGTGCCCCCTAGTTGTCTTTATTTACAAAATTCTTTTTTTTTTTGAATAGATGATCTCCAGCATCTCTTCTAGCACTAATGGCCTATATTCTATGATCCAAAGTAAGGGTGGGGAACCTGAAGCCTCAAGGACACAGGTGGCCCTCTAGGTCCTCAAGTGCAGCCACCACACTTGAGGACCTAGAGGGCCATATGTGGCCTTGAGGCTACAGGTTCTCCACCTCTGATCTAGGGGATGGCCACCACCTTGGGTCCAAGTTACATATGAAACACATGGGGATACTTGATGGAAAGAGGGGAAGTCTCAGGGGGGATGGGATAGCAATCTTCAAGGAGATCACATGGGAGAGGGATTAGACATGTTCTGTTTAACTTCCTAGGGCAGAAAAGAGGCAAAACCCCTTCCTAATGATTAGCACCTTTCCAAAGTGGAATGCATGGCTGTGGGAGAAGCAGCATGATAGTGGAGTAGAGGTAGGTGTCAAACAGGTGGTCCATGAGACCCACAATACTCTTAAGTACTGCCTGAACCTGATTAAAATGTAACTGGGAAATATTTAACCAAATAGGGAAAAAATACGATAAACCATAGATAATGTCAATATGTAGTTTTCCAAGTCCACACGTGGCCCACAGAAATCCTTAGGTTTGAGTTCGTGGCCCTGTTTCTATTTGAGTTTGACACCACTCATGTAGTAAATAGGGCACTGGACTTGGAATCAGAAAGACTTGGGTTCAAAGACTCCCCAGGCCCTTAGTAACTGGGATCTTGGGAAAGTGAATCAGGCTCTCTGTGCTTCAGTTTCCTCATCTGTTAAATGAGGAGCAGACTCTCAGGTACCTTTCAGCTCTAAATCTGAGACCCTGTGATCCTCTGGGTGTGCCCCTCATCAGAGGTCTTCAAGGCAGGGCTGACTGACCGCCTGCCAGGAATGTAGCAATAGGGATTCTTTTTCAGATACAGATGGGATCTCAGCGCGGGAGCTGTTGAACTCCCTGAAATTCTGGGATTCGGTGTAGGGAGGGATGGTGGTGAAGGAAAGAGCAAGGTGCTCTAGAAAAACATAAGAGGATCTTTCCTGACCCCAAACTACCTCTGAGGAGAAGATTGGTGCAATTTGAACTGCCCTCAGGGCCGTGGAGGGATAGAGTAATAAAAGGGCAGAGAATCTTTTTTTTTTTTTTAAATTAAGCAGGTCTTGGGGAGCAAAGTTGCCTAGTGGATAGAGCTGTGGGCCTAGAATCAGGAGGATCTGAGTTCAAATCCAGCCTTAGACTCTTAGTAGCTGTATGACCCTGGGCAAGATACTTAACCTTTGTCTGCCCCAGTTTCCTTAGCTGTTAAATGCAGATAATAATAGCACCTATCTCCCAGGATTGTCATGAGAATAAAAATGAGATAATATTTGTAAAGCATGTTACAAGCCTTAAAGCACTATGTAAATGTCGTTCTTATTATCATTATTGTTATCATTATGGGTGGGACTGGATATATCTAATCAAGGAGGAGAAGGGGTCTGGAAAGGACAAAGGGGATATGAATGGCTCTGTGTGTGGATGCATCTGAGGAATGGAAAAGGGGATGAATCTGTCTAACAGGAGAGAGATGAAGCCCCTGATTTTCACTGGAGGCATTTATTTATAGGAGGCTGGAGAACTATTTGTTTGGAATGTTACAGAGATTTGTAGAAGTAATGTAGTGCAGTGGACAGAATGCTGGGCTTGGAGTCAGGAGACTCGAATTCAAATCTTGCCCCAGACAATACAAGCTGGGTAATCCTGGATAAGTCACAGCTTCTTTGGGTTTCCTCAGCTTTAGAATGTTGGAGGTGGGGGTTGGACTCAAAGGCCCTTTCCAGCTTTGTATTTAGATGTTCTGAGGAGAGTCTCTTACAACTGTGAGATTTTGTGATTTTATGAACATTTTGAAAGGTCTATCATGGTCAAAAAGGTGTCAAACTTATTTTGCTGGATGCCAGAAGGCAAAACTAGAAGCACTTGGTAAAAGCTGCAGAGGCTCATTATGAGGATAAACTTCTTAACACTTAAAAAATTTTTTGGATGGGAAATATGATTTTATTGGTAGAGGGAACTCTCACCGAGTAAGCTTCCTTTACTGGTGTGGGGAATTTTACGGAGCATTAAGGCATTAAATCACTCACTCAGGGTCACTCAGCCAGGATGTGGCAGTGGTAGCAGAGGCCATCCCCCAAACCATTATACTTCTAACAATTAAGATCACTGAGAGGTAGAATGGGCTGCTCAGGTGACACTGGGCTCACCATCACTGGAAGTGTTCAAACAGAGACTGGAGGACTACGTTTCACAAATATTGTAGGGGAGATACCTGCTTCAGGCCTCATCTGGATTAAATGGCCTCTCCCTTCCCTTGTGGCTCGTACAGTCTTGTGATCCTTGATTGGAGAGGATTGTGCTTCTGCATAAGGGAAGTGAGGGGAGTGATGCTGTGAGCATAAATGAGCCTGGTGAGGAAGAAGCAGAGGCCCGGAGATGGCACAGAGGGAGAGAGGGAAGGATGACGGTTGGGCTGGGCTCTCTGGTTTCTCAAAGTTTCTAGAAGAGGGGAAGGAACTAGGTGGGTTATTAATACCTGGCCCAAGGCCAGAATTCTGAAGTGTGATAGGCACTTGTGGACTTCACAGCCACTTACAGCATGTCTGAATAGACACTAGTGATCCCAAACAGACATGTTTGAAGTCCAGTCCAACGTTGTTCATAACCAATCCCTGTTCTGGCCAAGTCCTGATATATATACCCTGATTCTCTGAGACCAAACCCAGGCCACATTCTTAAAAGGTCTGCTGTGGGAAGGGGGCAGAGATGCTTGTGTTCATGCCCCTGATTGATTACTTTGGAAGGGTGGAGGGTGTGTGTGCGTGTGTGTGTGTGTGTGCATGCGTGTGTGCATGTGTATGTGTGTAAGTGTGCATATCTCAAGAAGGCAGGACTTCAGACTTTGCAGAGCATTTGTTACTATTGTTCCAGAATGGGTCCGCTTTGTTCTGAGGGGGATTCTCAAGGAATGGACTACATTTCCCAGAGGATCCTGCTGCTCCCAGATAAGAAGTTTCAGGGTACCTTGGTATGTGGTAGGAGATTTAGTCCCCCAGCTGGCCTGAGACAGGAACCTGATAAAACAGTCATGGAAGAAACTGGCTATATCCTGACTTAGTCCGGTGGCCAGCTCTATATCTTGTGCTACCAGATTGTATGGAAGAGGGGTGCAACAGCAGGGATGAAGGATGGGGCATTCTTTGGGGTTGGAGTTTGTCTCATTGGAGGGGCTGCTTGGTTAGACTCCAGGCCCATAGCGTTTGGGGTTTGCTCCTTCAGCTCGTCCCTCAGTGAAAGCATAGGGGGTGGGGTAAGAGGAACAGAGGGGATATTTGTACCTGGATAGATTTGATTTGGAGTCTGGCATATCCAAAAAGAGCCTGAAAAGGCTATGGATGCCATATGCAGTGATATATAAAAGGTCTTATGGAGGGAAACTGCAGGATTGGAGAAGGGTCAATGTTGTCCAAGCAGATCTTGAAAACTCTAGATCAGTGAGATTGATTTTGATTTGGGGCAAAATTCTAGTATGTGTTAATGTAGAGGTGGTTATAGAATGTCTAGAAGAAATAAGCAGTGATCACAAAGAACCATTGTGACATCATCAAGAATGGGTACATTCTCTGCTGCCCCTGTAGCTATTACTTGTTTCCTCCTTTCCTCCTCTCTCTCTTTCCAATTCTCTGCTTTCTAGAGCTGGTCAACAGACACTCTTTCAGTGATGGCAGATGAGATCAGCAAACCTCACACCAGCTATCTGAGAAGAGACGTGATCTTTGGGAAAACAACTCATGAGGAAATCCCAGCCAACATAATTTTTGAGGATGACCAATGTCTTGCTTTCCATGATGTTTGCCCATAAGCCCCAACTCATTTCCTAGTGATACTGAAGAAACCCATTCCCTAGACATTTGTAACAGAGGATGATGATGGAAGTCTTCTTGGACATAATTGTTGGCAAGAAATGTGCCAGTGTGGGGCAGCTAGGTGGTGCAGTGGATAAAGCATTGGCCCTGAAGTCAAGAGGACCTGAGTTCAAATCCAGCCTCAGACCAAACACTTGACACTGGCTGTGTGACCCTGGGCAAGTCACTTAAGCCCAATTACCTAAAAAAAAAAAAAAGAAAGAAAGAAAAGAAAGAAATGTGCCAGTGCTCTGGGCCTGAAGAGGGGATACCAGATGGTGATCAATGAAAGTGCAGATGGGAGACAAACAGTCTTTCATATCCATCTCCATGTACTTGGAGGCCATCAAATGAAATGGCCTCCTGGATAAATTGGTGGTATAAGGAAGAATTTCCCCTTATCTAGGCAGTAAGCAGGTTCATAGCTTACAACATGCTAAATTCAATGTACTTAACTGTTTTCTGTGAAAGAGGAAATTGAGAAATCTCTTTATGATGTATGCAATAGAGGCGCAGTTGACTTTTAAAAAAATCATGTCAGACTAATCTTGCTTTCTTTTTGATAGGGTTTCTGAACTAATAGGCTAGGAGAATGCTATAGAAATAGTTTAACTAGATTTTTTTTACACAATGTTTGATAAACCAACTTATGTGGCCTGGACACTGATACAATTAGATGGATTTTGGACCGATTATATGGTAGTTCTCCAAAAGCAGTCATTAAAAATTTGATGTCAGTTTGGAAGGAGACCTCCAGAAGAGGCCCTAGGATTCTATATGTGGTCCCACACTATTTAACGTTTTTGTCAATGAATGATTTGAGTAAAGGTATAGATGATTTGCTGATTGGATTCACAAATGGCTCCAAAGCCAGGCCAAATAGCTAACATATTATGACAGAGTCAGGAACAAAAAAAAAAAAAGAACTTGACAGACTAGAACACTGGGAGGAAATTAATAAAATGTGATTTGATAGGGATCAATGTGATGTCATATACTTGGGTTTAAAAAACTAAACTGACCAAAATTTTCAACTCAAAAGCATGTGGAAGTGATTGGTGATAAATCAAAATAAATTAATAAAATTTAAAAAAACCCTCAAATGACCGATAGCTATCTTCAAGCATGTATGGGGCTGCCATGTAGAAGAGAATTAGCCCCAGATGGCTCCCAACAAGAGCAATGGTTGGAAGCTGCAAATTAGCCAGTTAACAAACATTTATTATATGCTTATTATGTACTAGGCACTGTGCTAAGGGCTGGGGATACAAAGAAAGACAAAAACATGGTCCCTGACCTCAAGAAACTCACATTCTAATGAGGAAGACAACATGCAAAAAACTTCACATAAACAACATCAGGAAAAACTGCCTAACAATTAGAGCAGTCCAAATGTGAAATGGGCTGCCACAGAACCATAGAAGAAAAAACAGAAAAAAACACGCTTGCATTTTAGCCAAATCTGCCAAGAGACACATAATTTGATAAATGTGTAAGCATCTGCTTGGGGAGAAGTTCTGACCAACAAAATTCCTTCTGCTAAAACAGAAAAGACTCCCACGCTCCTTCCCCCAACTGGAATTTCATAGGAATTGGGGGAAGCGGAGATGAAATTCTACAACCATGGTAAAAACAAAAAGACATCATTTAATTTGGATTTTTAAAATTACTAAACAAAGAGATCAATGTTAAGGCAGGCATCTTGGGAGAAGATGTTTTCTCAAAACTAATGACCTTAATCACTCCCTCTTTAAGCCTGATCAATGGTAAATAAAAGGGGTATTTAGTTAAATATTTCTCCCTTTGGTTAAAAAAAAAAGATATTTCCACTTTCAGTTTGACCACACTAAACTATTACATATGATCTAGCTATGGGTTCATCCTTCTTTGGGAGTTAAATATGCATCCTATTTGGATGAAATGTTTTATTTAAGGGAGATTCACTTGGTCTTTATTTAAGGTAGAACAAGGACTTGGGACTAGAATACTAACAATATTGGTTCTTAATCTTCAGAGCATAACTGAGGCCTCAGTGTTGAAGGCTTCGGTGGGAGGTAGACTGTAGTGAGTTCCCACTCATTGAAAGTCTTAAAGCAAATACTCTATGATGACAAGTCACTTGTCAGGTATGAGGCAGCTAAGTGGCACAGTGGACAGGGCACTAGGCCTGGAGTCGGGAAGACCTGAGTTCAAATCCAGCCTCAGACCCTTACTAGCTATGTAACCCTGGGCAAGTCACTCACTTAAGCTCTATTTGTCTCAATTTCCTCGACTATGAAATGAGAATAATAACAGTAACTATGTCCCAGGGTAAATATTTTATTTCCCCCCTACTACATGTAAAAACAATTTTTAACACTTGTTTTGAAAAATTTTTGAGTTCCAAATTCTCTTCTTCCTTCCCTTATTCCCCTCCCCCGACATTGAAAAGGCAAGCAATTTTATTAGTTTATACACTTGCAGTCATGCAAAACATATTTCCATCCTAGTCATGTTGTGAAAGAAAACACAGACAAAAAAAACCCAAGAAAAATAAAAAAGTAAAGAAAAAGTATGCTTTAATCTGCATTCTGATTCCATCAGTTCTTTCTCTGGAAATGGACAGCATTTTTCATCATAAGTCCTTCAGAATTGTCTTGGATCATTGTATTGCTGAGAATAGCTAAGTTGTTCACAGTTGATCATCATAAAACATTGCTGTTACTGTTTACAATGTTCTCCTGGTTCTGCTTATTTCACTTTGTATCAGTTCATGTAAGTCCAAGTTTTTCTGAGAGCATCCTGCTCATCATTTCCTATAGCACAATAGTATTCCATCACAATCATATACAATAACTTGTTCAGCCATTCCCCAAATGATGTACATAACCTCAATTTCCAGTTCTTTGCTACCACCACTGAAAGAGCTGCTCTTGTGCATATAGGTCCTTTTCCTTTCTGGGTTTTAAAAAAAATCTCTTTGGAATACAGACCTAGCAGCGGTATTGCTGGAGCAAAGGGTGGTTTTATAGCCCTTTGCTCATAGTTCCAAATTGCTCTACTCTATGGTTGAATTGTTCACAACTGTACCAACAGTACATTAATATCTCATTTTCCCCACATCCCCTCCAACATTTGTCATTTTCCTTTTCTGTCATATTAGCTAATCTGACAGGTGTGGGGTGGTAGCTCAGAGATGTTTTCATTTCTCTAATAGTGATTTAAAGCATTTTTTCTTATAGCTATTGATAGTTTTGATTACTTTATCTGAAAACTGCCTGTTCATATCCTTTGACCATTTATCAATTGAGGAAGGGCTCTTATTTCTATGAATTTGACTCAGTTCTCTTTATATTTGAGAAATGAGGTAAGTTTATCAGAGAAACTTAATTTTTTCACAGTTATGATTGCTGACTATGTATTTCCCTCCATCCTATTTTCCCCCGTCTATCATATTGTCTCCTTTCACCCTGTCCATTCTCAAAAGTTTTGTTTCTTTTACCCTCCCCCAATCAGCAACACCCCACCCCCCTTCTCTTATCCCCTTCCTCTCCTTCTTTCCTATATGGTAAGATAGATTTCTACATCCAACTGAGAGTGTATGTTATTCCATCTTTGAGGCAATTCTTTTTTCTTTTCTTTTTCTTTTTTTGTAGAAGCCCTTTATTAGCAGAATTGCATCTTCAGACAATTGTAAAGCCATTCACCTGGACCAGATCTAGTTCCTAACAAAGGTTGGGCTTTCCCGAACACACAAATAACTGACAACTTTGAAGTTGCCAACACTTAATTACCACCTCCCAACAAGGAATGAAGGCGGCTTATTGTGTGAAATAAGCTGGGGTGGGGTGGGGGAAGGGGGGTCAACAGGTTGCTTCTCTGACTGTGAGTTTGATAAATGAGCACAGTCAGCTGCACACAATCTGTCTGAGACAGCTCCAGATTAGCAGCACTGGAGGCTTACACTGAAGGCTGGCGAATCTTAGATCCCCGCAACAACCCTGTGAGGTAGGTGCTCTCTTATAACTCCTTAGAACACAAAACAAAACACAGAGAGGTTATTGTGATGACTTGTTCAAGGCAGGGCTTGAGCTTGGTTCTTCTCCTTGACAGGAGTAACTTGTTTCATTATGATCTCTGCCTCTTAAGCATAACCTCAAACATACAAATGCTATGCAGAGATGCAGATAACAGTAATTTAAACTGTATCACAATACACTGTACCCAAACGCCTGGATGCAGTTTATGAAAACATTTAAGGGCAAGACAAATTGAACAGTTTGTTGGGGTTTGGGTTTTTTTGTTTGTTTATTTGTTTTTGATGTCTGCGTCTTGGCAGACAACTTCCAACATGGGAGGGCAGTAGTGGTAATTTACTTCTTGTTGGAGGCAATAAGGCGACTGAGTGATGGATGGATGGATGGATGGATGGATGGAAGGATGCCGTGGTAAGGAGGGGAGAGGTGGTCTTGGTGTAGAATGTCTTTCATTGTGCTGGCCATTCTTTATAATCCAAGCTTGGTTCTTCTCCAGTGTCTCTTTTTTGAGTAGTGCCTGATCTTATTTCCAGTTTTCATTTGAATCTGTTGAGGGATGGGATGATTCTGCTTCTGTTTCTTGGTCAGGAACCTCTTGATTCTGAATGTTTTATGAGAGGACATGATGATGAGATGACAGTCGAGCTTCCACCACAATGGCTGGATGGGGGATAAAGCTGAGTCAATTCTGATGAGAGTAAGGTTCAATTGCTTCCTCCACCTCACTCATCTTCCCCTCCACTGGAAAAGCTTTTTTTGTGCCGCTTTTATGTCAGATGATTTACTGCGTTCTATCTCTCCCTTTCCTCTTCTTCTAGTGCATTTCTCTTTCTCATCCTTTAGTTTTTTTTTTAAGATAATCATCCCATCTATATTCAACTTTCACCTGTCCCCTCTGTCTATGTATACTCCTTCTAACTGCCTAATAGTGAAAAAGTTTTTAGGAGTTACAAGTATCATTTTCCCATGTAGGAATGTAAACAGTATAAACCTTATTAAATCCCTTACAATTTCTCTTTACTGTTTACCTTCTTATACTTCTCTTGAGTCTTATATTTGAAAGTCATCTTTCCCATTCAACTCTTGTCTTTTCATCAGGAATATTTGAATGTCCTCTATTTCATTAAATATCCATTTTTTCCTCAGAAGGATTATACTCAATTTTGCTGAGTAGGTGATTTTTGATTGTAATCCTATCTCTTTTGCCCTCTAGAATATTATATTCTAAACCCTCCAATTCTTTAATGTAGAAAATACTAAATCTTGTATTATCCTGACTGTGGTTCCACAATAATTTAAATTATTTATTTTTGGCTGCTTGCAACACTTTCTCCTTGACCTGGGAGCTCTGGGATTTGGCTATAATTTGGCATCTGTTTCAGGAGGTGACTGGTGGATTCTTCCAATCTATCTTACCCTCCGGTTCTAGAATATCAGGGCAGTTTTCTTCATAACTTCTTGAAAGATGATGTATAGGCTCTTTTTTTTTATCAGGGTGTCCAATAATTATTAAATTCTCTCTCCTGAATCTATTTTCTAAGTTAATTGTTTTTCCAATGAGATTTCACATTTTCTTCTATTTTTTCATCCTTTTGATTTTGTTTTATTGTTTCTTGATATTTCATAAAATCATTAGCTTCTACTTGCCCAATTCTAATTTTTAAGGAACTATTTTCTTCAGTGAGCTTTTGTACCTCTTTTTCCATTTGGTCAATTCTACTTTTTAAGGAATTCTTCTCTTCAGTGGATTTTTGTGCTTCTTTTACCATTTGGCCTATTCTGTTTTTTAAGGTGTTATTTTCTTCAGTATTTTTTGCGCCTCCTTTACCAAGCTGTCGACTCTTTCCTACATCACTTTCATTTCTTTTCCCCATTTTTCCTCTGCCTCTCTTATTTGATTTTTAAAATCCTTTTTGAGCTCTTCCATGACCTGAGACCAATTCATATTTTTCTGTGAGGCTTTGGACATAGCAGTTTTGACCTTATTGTCTTTTTCTGAGTTTGTGTTTTGATCTTCCCTGTCACCACAGTAACTTTCTATAGTCAGGATCTTTTTCTGCTGTTTACTCACATTTCTAACCTCTTTCTTCACTTTTAACTCCATGCTAAAGTGGGGCTTTGCTTCTGAAATGGAGGGGGCACTGTCCCAAGCTTCAAGTTTTTTTTGTGAAGTTATTTTCAGAGATAATTTTGGGGACCTGTGAATTTGTGGTTCTTCCAAAGTGGTATGCTCTAGGGAAAGGTGTGTTTACTACTCTCCTGGCCTGTGCTCTGCTGTGTGAGTGACCATAAGCACTGTTTTCCACCCTGGAACTGTGACTGGGGCTCCTGCTCTACTGTGACTACAAGCTCTGGTGAGGTAGTGCTCCTCTTTGCCCTGGGACTGAGGCCCAGGACTGCAACCCAGATCCTTTGGCGTTATCTCTCTCAAAGCTGGAAGCCAGAGGCATCCAAAGCCCAAAGAAACTCTGTCAAGTCAATTAAAGAAGACTTAGAGAGACCTGGAAAAACTAGAACTCTTCTGCTTTGGACAACTCTGCCCCTCCCACTCCCTCATCTCCATCTACCCCCTCAACTCCCCTCTCGCCCCCCCCAGAGACACACACAACACAAGGTAAGGCATTTATCTCCCTCAGTGAAGAGAGAATCCCATAGGCAATGCAACTGAGTCCTGCCCCCAGTGCCAGCAAAGGGATTCCTGTAATCTCCTTCTGACCAGTTCTCTGTCCCCCTTACCACCTGTGGCCTAAGAGATCTAGAAACCACCACTGGTGCCACTCATTCAGTTGCCCCAAGGCATGCTCCTGTTTTGCTGGGGTGGCCTGTGCTGGACTGCGCTCTACTCTCACCCTGGCACAACAGACATTTTTTGCCACCCTTTTAAGTTGTCTTACATTGGAAAATTGTTTCACTCCATCCTTTTGTGGGTTCTGTTGCTCCAGATTTTGTTCTGAGGTTTTATATAAGGCTGTTTGGAAGAGTTTTGGGGAGAGCTCAGACAAGTCCGTGCCTTTTCTCCATCATCTTGGCTCTACCCTTCCACCTCCCAGGGTAAATGGGTATAATTACAGTACCTACCTCCCCGGGTTGTTGTGAGGATCAAATGACATAGTATTTGTAAAGAGTCTGGTACCATATAAATGTTTATTCCCTTCCCTTCCATTTTGTGGTGGGGATTCCTTTTGGTTATGAGTTGCACTGGTGGGCTGCTACGTCCCTTCCAAACCTAAAATTCTAATGATTGTCTCTGGAGTCCCTTCCAGTCCTTAACCTATGACCTAAGTCTAGCCACAGACCAGTCAAGAGTGTGTATGGCTCAATGTGGTCCATTCTCACTACAAAAGAAATAGTTTCTACGTTAAGTTCACACAGTGAGTGGAATATAGTAGGTGTTTAATAAACATAAGCTGACAATTAAGAGTATCATACCTGTCAATGTATTGGCATACTCCTATAATTCCTGCTGCTGAGGAGGCTGAAATATTGTTTGAGCTCAGGAATCTGGTGTCCACATCAAGTCTGGCAAAAGTATGGCGATCTCTGGCCCGTACTAGAAATGGAGCAAGTAAAAACTTTAGTATTGGTCAGCAACGGGATTGAGTCTTTGAGTGGCCACAGAGCTTCTAGACTGGTCAAGAAAGATGTCTTAAAAAAACAGTGTAACTAAACTACTCTTTCAAACTCTCTTATTTAGGTTTGTAGAACCACTTTTCTTCCCGTTTTTCAAGTGAGAGATCCCTCTTTGACAATCACTCCCGTTCTTTTAGCTTCAGTCTTTTGGCTTTGTCAAATGAGAGGGTTGCATTATATAATCTCTAAGGTACCCTCCAGCTCTGATATTTTGAGTTTTGAGTTTGGGATGACTTTGTCTCCCATAGGGAGCCAGTCCAGTTTCAAGATCCTTCAAAGCACATATGATCTCTTGGGTCTATTCCTTTAGTAAACACTTATTGCTGACTCCACTGGGCAGCATCATAAAACAGATGAAAGTGCCTGGTTGCATTCCCTGAGTAAAGAAACTTCTTCATGGAAAATATTTGAATACTGAGGTAACTCTATTTTCATTTATTTATTTATTTTCCCTTTCTATCACTTTATTTTTTTAATATAAATTTATTTATTTTTAGTTTTCAACATTCACTTCCACAAGTTTTTGAGTTCCAAATTTTCACCCCATCTCCCCCCTCCCCCCACCCCAAGATGGCATGCATTCTGAATATCCCTTCCCCTAGTCTGTCCTCTCTTCTATCTCTCCCTGCTTCTCTTATCCCCTTCCCCTTCTATTTTCCTGTAGGGCAGGATAGACTTCTGTACCCCATTTCCTGTATTTCTTATTTCCCAGTAGCATGTGAAAACATTTTTATAAACATATGTTTTTAAAACTTTAGGTTTCAAATTTTTTCTCTTCCTCCATCCCCACCCACCCTCATTGAAAAGGCAAGCAACTCAAGATAGGTTGTACACGTGCAGTTATGCAAAACACTTCCATAGTAGACATGTTGTGAAAAACTAACTCTATTTCCCTTAATCCTATCCTGCCCTCCCATCTATTCCATTCTTTCTTTTGACCCTGTCCCTCCTCCGAAGTATTTACTTCTGATTACCCCCTTTCCCAATCTGCCCTCCTCTCTGTCATCTCCCTGCTCTCTTGTCCCCTTCTCCCCCTGTTTTCCTGTAGGGTAAGACAGATTTCCATACCCAATTGAATGTGTATGTCATTCCCTCCTTAAGCCAAATCCTATGAGAATAAGATTCACTCATTCCCTCTCACCTTCCCCCATTTCCCCTCCACTGTAAGAGACTTTTCTTTTCTTTTCTGTTTTTTTTTTTGTGTGTGAGATAGTTTACCGCATTATACCTCTCCCTTTCTTCTTCTCCGAGTATAATCCTCTCTCATCCCTTAATTTTATTCTCCAGATACGACCCCTTCATCTTCAACTCACCCTGTGCCCTCTATCTATCTATATGTACATACATACAATTTTTTTCCTTCAACTACCCTATACTGACAAAGTTCTCATGAGTTACAAATATCATCTTTCCATGCAGGAATGTAAACAGTTCAATCTTAATAAGTCTCTTACGATTTCTCTTTCCTGTTTACCTCTTCATGTTCCACTTGAGTCCTGTATTTGAAAGTCAAATTTTCTATTCACCTCTGGTCTTTTCATCAAGAATGCTTGAAAGTCCTCTATTTCACTGAATGACCATTTTTTCCCCTGAAGGATTATACTCAGTTTTGCTGGGTAGGTGATTCTTGGTTGTAATCCTATCTCCTTTGCCCTCCGGAATATTATATTCCATGCCCTGTGGTCCTTTAATGTAGAAGCTGCTAAATCTTGTGTTATCCTGATTGTGTTTCCACAGTACTTGAATTGTTTCCTTCTGGCAGCTTGTAATATTTTCTCCTTGACCTGGGAACTCTGGAATTTGGCTACAATATTCCTAGGAGTTTTCCTTTGGGGATCTCTTTCAGGAGGAGATCTGTGGATTCTTTCAATTTCTATTTTGCCCTCTGGTTCTACTATATCAGGGCAGTTTTCCTTGATAATTTCTTGAAAGATGATGTCTAGGCTCTTTTTTTGATCATGGCTTTCAGATAGTCCAATAATTTTTAAATTCTCTCTCCTGGATCTATTTTCCAGGTCAGTTGTTTTTCCAATGAGATATTTCACATTGTTTTCTAATTTTTCATTCTTTTGGATTTGTTTTACAGTGTCTTGATTTCTCATAAAGTCACTAGCTTCCAATTGCTCTATTCTAATTTTTAAGGAAGTATTTTCTTCAGTAATCTTTTGGACTTCCTTTTCCATTTGGCCAATTTTTCTTTTTAGGGCATTTTTCTCCTCATTGGCTTTTTGGACCTCTTTTGCCATTTGGGTTAGGCTATTTTTTAAGGTGTTATTTTCTTCAGTATTTTTTTGGGTCTCCTTTAGCAAGCTGTTGACTTGTTTTTCATGATTTTCTTGCATCACTCTCATTTCTCTTCCCAGTTTTTCCTCTACTTCCTTACTTGCTTCTCAAAATCCCTTTTGAGCTCTTCCAAGGCCTATTTTTTTTCTTGGAGGCTTTGGATGTAGGAGCTTTGACTTTGTTGTCTTCTTCTGGTTGTATATTTTGATCTTCTTTTTCACCAAAGTAAGATAATATAGTCTGACTCTTTTTGCTCTGCTTGCTCATGATCCCAGCCAATTACTTGAGTTTTAAACTCTTTGTTAAGGTAAGAGTCTGCTTCCAATGTGGAGAATGTACTGTCCCAAGCTTCAGGGGTTTGTAGCTGTTTTCAGAGATACTTGTAGGGACCTGTAAATTTTCAGTTCTTCCAAGGTGGTATGATAAGGGGTGAGGTGTTTACTCCTTTCCTGGCCTGTGACCACAAGTATCCTTTCTGTCCCATAACTGTGAGGAGGGGTCCCTCTCCACAGCCACTACAAGCCCCTCCATGCCAGCGCTCCTCCTCACCCCAGCACCTCCACCCAGAACTGTGACCCAGATCCAAACATAGGCAAAGCAAAAGATTTCTGCCTCAGCACTGGCAAAGAGATCCTGTAATCCCTCTCTGATCAGCCACTGGATTCCCCCTCAGTCTGTGGACTGGAAGCTTGGGAAGCAGCTGCCCCCCCCCGGGCCAGCTCTTGGGGAATGGAGCTGAGACCCCGCCTTCCTTCTCAACACAGAAACAGACTTTTCCCACTGACCTTCTAAGTTGTCTTTGGCATTGGTGGATTGAGAAGTCTGGAAACCTCCACAGCTGCCCGTGATTCAGTTCTCTGAGGCCTGCTCCAGGTTCCCTGTGGTCTGCTCGCGCGCGCAGCGCTGCGCTCCCAGCCTGGCGCAATATACTTTTCTGATCAATCGTCCAGGTTGTCTTGGGCTGGAAATTTATTTCACTCTGTCTTTTTGTGGGTTCTTCTGCTTCAGAATTTGTTTAGAACCATTTTTTATGAGTATTTGGAGGGGTTTGGGGGAGAGCTCAAGCAAGTCACTGCTTTCACTCCGCTGTCTTGGCTCCGCCCTGAGGTAACTCTAGTCCCAAAGCCCATTGCTATGAGATTCTCTCTTCACTGAGGGAGATAGATGCCTTACCTTGTGTTGTGTGTGTGTTGGGGGGGGTGGAGTTGAGGGGGCAGATGGGGATGAGGGAGTGGGAGGGGCAGAGTTGTCCAAAGCAGAAGAGTTCTAATTTTTCCAGGTCTCTCTAAGTCTTCTTTAATTGACTTGACCAAGTTTCTTTGGCCTTTGGGTGCCTCTGGCTTCCAGCTTTGAGAGAGATAATGCCAACCCCACTTCAGTTTGCTGAAAAAAAAGACTCTGGGAAGACGTCACCATGAGAGGAGCTGGCAGTCTTCATCATGTATCCAGCTTGCTACATTAGAGATTTTGGGGAACTTCCCCTTGAGTGAGATCTAGGAATTACCTCACTCCCAGTGGGAAAGTTGCTTCACTATGTATTGTCTAGTATACATTCCCTTATGTGTTCTTTCTCTGATTTCTGTTTTGTTACCAATTTGGAGAAATGAGTTTTATGGATTCATTGTAGAACTGGTATTTTGTGGGAAAGGCGTTAAGCCTTGGATATAAAGCTTGGGGTCCTGCTTTCCCCAATAATGAAACAACATTTGGAAGTTAGATTAAACCTGAAAACACAACACCTAGACTAATACTATTTAAGGGAGCAGATAGATTGAATTCTATCCTAGGAGGAGAACACAGTGGCCAAGCTCTTGGCCCCAACCTCCTGCTTCTCCTGACAGGAAATAAAATCTCACTTGAAGAAGAGTAGAGAGAGAAGGGACTGGAGATGTTTATTCTGTCTCCCTTTGAATCACACAATGACACTCCCATGCTACATGTAGGGGACAGCCCTCAAACATTATCCTCTCTTTGCCCCCAAGCTCCTGCTTCCTTCAAAACTTCAGTTCTTCAAAACAGGCTCGTTTCACCTTTAATTTAGCTATAGCTAAGTTAAATGACTAGCTGTGTAATCTTCTGCTAGTCACTTTACCTTCATGGGCCTCAGTTTCCACCTTTGTAAAAGAGATAATACTTGCACTATCTACCTCATAGGGTTGTTGGGAGAAAAACACTTTGTAGCAGGCAGTCAGGTGGCTCAGTGGATACAGCACCTAGAACTGGAGTCCAGAAGACCTGAGTTCAAATTTGGCCTCAAACATTTAGTAGCTGTGTAACTCTGAACAAGTCATTTAACCATGTTTGCCTCAATTTCCTATTTGTAAAATGAGCTGAAGAAGAAAATGGCAAACCACTCCAATATCTTGGCCTAGAAAACCCCAAATGTGGTCACAAGAAGTCGGACACAACTGAAAATGACTGAACAACAACAGTCCCAGCCTTCACCACACCATGCTCCTTGCATGCTTCCACTTCCTCCCTCCTCCCAATTTCCAAATCTCCTTTAAGTGTTGTGTTCCACCATTAGAATATAAGCACCTTGAGGACAGGTACTGACAGGCTTGTTAACATTTGTATTCCCAGCACTAAACACTGACAATGGATGAGACCCAATTCAGCCACATAAATCAGACATTTTACTTGACAAAGAGGGGAGATGGAGTCAGATTACTCTGAGCACTGTTCCAGTTATGCAAAGCATAGCCACATACTTTTACAGGTTTCTGGATGAGTATTACCCTGTCAACAAGGAAAATATCAACAATGACTAGAACATTTTTCTGGGTTTGGTTTTATCCTGGATCAGAGAGGAGAAACAATTCCTGGTAGATAGTGTTTTATAAACACTTTTGGTAGCTGAAGTCACTAGGTCTTTTGCTAATACAGTTTCTTGTTCAACATGGAATCAGTCTTGCTCTCTTTTCTCAACACAAAGCTTAAAACACTAATACTAATCACTTAATATATGCTTATTCTATCTCTTATCTCTCTATCACCTATTATTTATATAAAAACATTATAGCTATGTGTGAGGTATTATTGTTTTAATTGGAATTTAACATGCTATTTAATTCTCACCTGGAGGTAAATTTTGATATATGAAATCTCCAAATTGGAAGGGACCTAACAGACCATTTGATATAATCCATTGCTGTGTAAGAATCCTTGTCCTCAACAAACAGGGAAGTCCTAGCTCAATTTTATGTGTCTACCTCCCCATCCACTTGATGAGATTATGAGGCATGGACCTTTGTCAGAAGGGCTTTTCCCATGGACCTAAACTTGTGTTCTAACCTCTTGCTAATAGGACACAAGGAAAATCTCTAATTGGTCCTCAGTGACTTAGACTGCCTCTAAGATGATGGGAAGAGGAGAATTAAGGGAGGCAGACCCTTGTCAGAAGTGATGCCCTGTCCCCTTTGTTTATAAAGATGATCTGTGGGAAAAGTTCAGCTTTTCTTTTCTTTTTTTTTTCTTCCTCATCCCTTCCCCTTCCTTGGACTTCCAAACAACAGCAAAGGATATGGAATTTCTTCTCTCACCTACACCCAGGAGCAGAAAATGGCAACTGGGAGTAGAAGCACATGAGGAGTGCGGAACTGGTAGAACTGAGAGGGGAATGCATAGACACTGACTTTCTGGCTCCCTTCTGCCTCTCTCTTTCTATTTTCCTTTTTCTTTCTTTCTTTTTTTTTTTTTTTTTTTGGTGAGGATATCAGGGTTAAGTTGACTTGCCCAGGGTCACACAGCTAATAAGTGTCAAGTGTCTGAGGTTGGATTTGAACTCAGGTCCTCCTGACTCTAAGGCCAGAGCTCTATTCACTGCACTACCTAGCTGCCCCTCTCTTTCCATTTTCTAAGCACAAGTCAGAGACTAGCATTCCTGAGAACAGTTGTGACTAGCAAATTCTAGGGCAGCAGTTTGGTACAATGGAAAGAGCACTGACTCTGGAGTTGATATTCAAATCTTGCCTTTGACATTTACTATATAAATGACCTTGGGAATATCACAACTTCTTGGGTCTCAGTTTCATCTTAAATTGCAGGCATTGGACCAGATGGTCTCTGAGGTACCTTTTGGATTTAGATCAAAGATTCTAGAGCTCCCAAGAGTTCTCCTAAGCTTGAGACATTCTAGGTTTAATAATTGGGGTATCAGCCTCCCAAAGAGAAAAGATTTTCTGAACATCTTGCTTCTTTGAGAATGAAGAGATCTGTCCTGTAACTGAAGGACTAAAGCCATGGTAGGGGATAGGGGTGGAAGTGAGAGATATGAACTTTGACAATCTTGCTATCTTGTGAGTTGCTTATACAGAGTAGGTCCTGGGTAAATGAGGAGTCTTTGTTCATTATGTCATTACCTTCTGTCAGAATTTAATGAGCTATTTGAGTGTTTTATCTTTCTGTATTTGTTTATGGGCTCCTGGGAGTCCTTTGTATCTTAAACATTTTTCTGGGATGGATGAAATGAGAGATATCCCCTACCTAAAGCTCATGTTATGCATTAAGTGCCTTTGTGGGAGTTAAGGACCCTGTTAACTATTCTGGGAGAAATCTAGACATAAGCCATACTTATTGGTTCATGAAATTTCCCAAGGCTTTTCTGATTCAGGACAATGGCTATGGGGAGATTGTGACCCCTTGGAATCAGTTTCCAGTATTGAACTGAGTCTATGTGAATCCAAAGTCCTGGGGAAAGGGAGAGCTAGAGAAGAGATGTAGGTTCT
Source organism: Phascolarctos cinereus (assembly GCF_003287225.1). Classification (NCBI taxonomy): domain Eukaryota; kingdom Metazoa; phylum Chordata; class Mammalia; order Diprotodontia; family Phascolarctidae; genus Phascolarctos; species Phascolarctos cinereus. The sequence goes on along the minus strand of NW_027555625.1, from coordinate 296,446,523 downwards.
ATGATACATTTTGAATCGAGTAATACAACATATAATTGTATAATAATTATAGATTTAGCTCTAAAAGGAATTGTGGAGGTTATTTGGTCTAACTCCTTCATTTTATAGATGAGTAACTCCTCTGAACTAGATTAAAATGTAATTGGGAACTATTTAACACAATATGTAAAAATACAATAAAACACAGATAATGTTAATATGTGATTTTCTGAGTCAATATGAAGCCTATAGGGATCCTTATGTAGAGTTTACTAGCACTTGATTTTATTAGAGTTTGATACTTCTAGAGTAGAGGAAACCTAGGTGGAGTCTGCCATGTACAATGTATTTTGGTAAAACAGATTTCAAAGATTTCAGAGGAAAGATAGGTAGGACTCCATAAACTAAAACACTACTGGGGAAGTCAGCTCAGAAACTATGGGAGATACCCAAGAAAAAAATTCTGAAGATCTGAAAAGAAACAAATGTCATGAAGGGGGGAAATGGGGTTTATCAGAATAGACCAATATGAATGCACAAGGTAATCACCAACAAACATATTTTTTAAAGAAACATAAGATATAAGCAAGGCATGAATATGAGTATGATATGTTCCTATAAAAACAGTGTTAATGGAATCAACCATAATTCCAGAGGATTGATAATGAACTATGTTACCCACCTCCTAATAGAGAGATGGTGGATTCAAGATGCAGAATAAGACATACATATTTGGACATGGACAACAATGTGTTTATTTATTTTGCGTCACTATGCATATTTGTTACAGGAATTTATTTTTATTTTTAAATTTTTAATTGGGAGCAAGAGGGAGAAAAACAAATCTTTGTTAATTGAAAAATAAAATGAAATGAAAAAAAATATTAGGAGTACTAAAAATCACAGTGATTTGAAGCTAATTAGTGAGGGGAGATGAAGCCAACAAAAAATATACGTACATATATATTATACATACATATATATACATAATATATTATGTTATATATAATATATAATACTATTTATTATTTAATATATGTACATAGGAGCAATTTTGATAACTGATGACAGAGAGACAACAAAACTGCTTAATTCTTATTTAGTTTCTGTTTCCTCAATCAAGGAGAATGACTTTTGCCCTGGAAATGACAGAACAAAAATGACTAGCAGGGAATTGATACCCAGGATAAGTAAGGAGATAATAAACACCTAGCTGCCCTTGATGAATCATTGGCATTGCTATCTGAAAGACCATGGAGACCAGGAGAGATGGAGCAAGCCTGGACAAGAGTGAATGTTGTCTTCATTTGAAAAAAAAAAGTAGGGTGAGGGAGGATAGAATGGAATCTACACACCATAGGCCAGTCAGTCAGGCAACAAGCATTTTTTTAGTTCTTCGCTATGTGCCAGGCACTGTGCTAAGCACTGGAAATACAAAGAAAGGCAAAAAGCAGTCCTTACTTTCAAGAAGATTCTAATGGAGGAGACAGCAATAATTAGGTATTTACACTATACCTAAGTATATTTACTTATATACATAGATATATAAACATATATATATATACATATATATATATATATATATATATATATATATATATATATATATATATATAGAGAGAGAGAGAGAGAGAGAGAGAGAGAGAGAGAGAGAGAGAGCAAGAGAGAGAAAGCGTGGGGGGGGAAGGAGGGAAGGAGAGAGGAGAGAGATCTACTCAGGAGAGATGAAGGTACAGCGATGTCTCAATTAGTACATTAGTAGATAAGGAGATGGCCAAAGGCCTAAGTACTGAAAAAATTTGCAGATTTAATTGCTGATCCAATGTAGGTGATATTTGACAGTTCATGGAAAATTCAAGATGCTCCATAAGAAGGGAAAATGTTCCAATTCTCAAAAAAGGGAAGAAAAGAGTTTTCAAACAATATGTCAGTGATCTTGACTTTAATTCTTGGGAAAAGCCTAGAATGGATCATCAAAAAGATGGTTAGTGAACATCTAGAAAGGGAGCAGTGATTACAGGAGCTGGCATGATCAGAAAGACCCAAGTTCAAGTCCAACTTTGGACACTTATTAACTGTGTGACTGAATAAATTAACTTCTGTTTGCTTCAGTTCCCTCAACTGCAAAATAAGGATAATTTTTTTTTAAAAACCTGCCTTACAATGTTGTTGTGAAGATGAAATGAGATAATATTTGTAAAGTACTTTGCATAGTCCCTGGAACATAATAATTGCTTAATAAATGCTTGTTACCTTCCCCCTTCCCCACCCTTCATCAAGAACAGGTCATGCTAAACCAACCTCATTTCCTCTTTGGAAGGATTGCTAAACTAGTTGATGAGGGAAATGCTATAGCTATGTTTTCCCTAGATTTTAGCAAAAGTTTTGATAAACTATTTTGTATTATTCCTGTGAAGAAGATGAAGAAACATGGACTAGATAATAATTTGGTGAGATTGAATCAGAAGAGGCTGGAAAGCTGGAATCAGAGTAGGTGATATTTTTAAGTGGATTGTATTGCCAACTTTTGATTTTACATTGCCCAGGTTCCTAATGTATCTCTCCCCTCTTCCTGCTCCCAGAGCAATATCCTATATTTGGAAGCATATCAACCCCCCACTTTTGACTCTTTAGGCTACATATTACAAAATAATATTAAAATGATACTCTTGGGGTGGAGCCAAGATTGCAAAACAAAGGTAGAGACTCACCTGAGTTCTCCCAAATTCACCTCCAAACATTTAAACAATGCCTCAAAATGAATTCTGGAGTGGTAGAACCCACAAAAGGATGGGATGAAACAATTTTCTAGAAGGTTGGTAAGAAAGGTCTGTTATAGTGGGGTGACAGTGCAGTGTAGTTCAGTGCAGGCTGTGTGAGCACAGACCCCAGCAAACTGGCAGCAGGCTTTAGGGGCAACTGAATCAGTGGCAGTGGTTTCTGGGGTTCTCAGCCCACAATGATAAGGAGGTCAAACATATTTGCTTTCCCCCAAGATTGGAATGCTTTCCCTCTTCACTACTGTCTCTTGGAATCCTTGGTGTCCTTTAAGACTCAATTCAAGTGGTACTTTCTGCAGGAGGCTTTTCTTGATCTCCCCAGAAGCTGGTGCCATCCCCTCTAAGGTAACCTTGTGCCTATCCTCTATGTATTTTGTATATACAGATAAATATTCATGTATCCTTGATTAGAATGTGAGCTCCTTGGGAGCAGACTTTCACTTTCAAATATGTATTTCCAATGCTTAGCACAGTAGCTGGGATGTAGTAGTTGCTTAATAAATGCTTATTGAGTGATTCTTTGTCTTTTAAAGAATGATACCAGTTTTATCAAGGTGAACAACCACTCCAGTATTCCTAAGGAAAAGTTAGAGTTGTCCACAAGTGGAGTAGAGTGCTTCAGGAGGTAATCATTTCCTCTCCATAGAGGGTGAATAAGTCAAGTAACCATTTGTCAGGTATATTGAAAAGGGTCTCTGGCTCAGATTTTGGATTAGATTTAAATTCAGAACTTTTGGCTCTGAGAATCTCTGATGGATGGAGTTGGAAGAGTCCCCTCTATTTGAAAGAATAAAGTCTTTTTTTCCCTGATAGTGACCTGTCATGACATCAGTGATAGGGTAGAATGTCTGTTTTCATTTAGAACGTATTTCTAGGAAGGGAGTGGAGCCAAGATGGCAGAGTAAAGGCAGGCGCTTGCCTGAGTTCTCCCAAATTCCTCTACAAACAACATTTAAAAATGCCTCAAAATGAATTCTAGATTAGCAGAACCAACAAAAGGATAGAGTGAAGCAAATTTTCCATCAAAGATAACTTAGAAGGTTGGCAAGAAAGGTCTGTCTCACTAACAGTGGAGTGCAGTCCAGCTCAGGCTGCATCTGGGGACAACTGAATCAACAGTGACAGTGGCAACTACTGGGGGCAACTGAATCAATAGTGGTGGTGGCAGCTTCTGGAGCTTCAGCCTGTAGATGGTAATGGGGCTCTAAAACTGGTCAGAAGGAGATTACAGTAGATCCTTTGCTGGTACTGAATGCAGAACTCTGTTGCATTGCCCATATACAGTTCTGGATCACAGTCCAGGGCCAGGAGGAGGACTAGCTAGAGCAGGGATGCTGGTCACGTTCTAGGGTGGAAAGGAGCTGGTAATTGCTCATAGGCTGGAGCACAGCCCAGGAGAGCAGTGACCACACCTCTCCTTAGTTCATATCTCATTAGATCTGGAACTTACAGACCCCAAGAACTAGCTCTGAACAAAGCAGCATTAAAATCCTATAGCTTGGAACAGTGCTCCCTCCACCATGAGAGTAGAGCCCAACTTTAACATAAAGTTAAAAATCAAGAAAAACGCTGGAAAAATGAACAAACATCAAAAAAAGAACCTGATCATAGGGAGTTACTATGGTGATGGGGAAGCAAAACAGAAATTCAGAAGAAGATGAGATCAAGTAGCTATATGCAAAGCCTCAAAGAAAAAATATGAATTGGTCTCAGGACATGGAAGAGCTCAAAAAGGATTTTAAAAATCAAATAAGAGGCAGAGGAAAAATTGGGAAAAGAAAAGAAAGTGATGCAAGAAAGAGTCAACAGCTTGGTAAAGGAGGCACAAAACAATACTGAAGAAAATAACACCTTAAAAAAAAGAATATGCCAACTGGTAAAACAGGCACAAAAATCCACTGAAGAGAATTCCTAAAAAGTAGAACTGACCAAATGGAAAAAAGAGGTCCAAAATTCACTGAAGAAAAGAACCCCTTAAAAGTAGAATTGGCCAGGTGGAAAGGGAGGTACAAAAACTTGCTGAAGAAAATAATTCATTAAAAATGACGATTGGGTAAGTGGAGTCTAATTCCATGAGACATCAAGAAACAATAAAACAAAATCCAAAGAATGAAAAAAATGGAAGAAAATGTGGAATATCTTATTGGAAAAACAATTGACCTGGAAAATAGATGCAGGAGAGAGAATTTAAAAATCATTGGATTACCTGAAAGCCATGATAAAAAAAAAAGACCCTAGACATCATCTCTCAAGAAATTATCAAGGAAAACTGCCCTGATCTTCTAAAACCAGAAGGCAAAATAGAAATTGAAAGAAGCCACCAATCACCTCCACAAAGAGATTTCAAAGTGAAAACTCCTAAGAAATGTTATAGCCAAATTCCAGAACTCCCAGGTCAAGGAGAACATATTGCAAGCAGCCAGAAAGAAACGATTCAAATATTGTGGAGCCACAGTTAGAATAACACAAGATTTAGCAGCTTCTACATTAAAGGACTAGAGGGTTTGGAATATGCTATTCTGGGGGGCAAAGGGTAATCTACCCAGCAAAACTGAGTATAATCCTTCTGGGGGAAAATGTATATTTAATAAAATAGAGGACTTTCAAGCAGTCCTGATGAAAAGACCAGAGCCAAATAGAAAATTTGACATTCAAACACAAGATTCAAGAGAAGCATGAAAAGGTAAAGAAGAAAGAGAAATCATAAACGATTCAGTAAGATTAAACTATTTACATCCTACATAAGAAGATGATACTTGTAACTTCTAGGAACTTTCTCATTATTAGGGCAGTTAGAAAGAGTATACAAAGACAGAGGACACAGATATGAATTAAATATAAGATGGTTATCTTAAAATAAAATTAAGGGTTGAGAAAGTAGAATGTACCAGGAGAAGGAGAAGGGGAGAGGTAGAGTGGGATAAATTAAATGGAATAGGAATAGAAAGGAATATACCTTTCTCTCAGTGGCACATGGAACTTACACAAAAATTGACCATGTATTAGGGCACTAAACCCTCACAACCAAATGCAGAAAAATGTAAATATTAAATCCATCCATTTCAGATCATAATGAAATTACATTCAATAAAGAACCATGAGAACATAGATTAAAAATTAATTGCAAACTAAATAATCTAATCTTTTTAAAAAAAATTAAATTTTTAATTATCAACAATCACTTCCATAAGCTTTTGAGTTTTAAATTTTTCTCCCTCTCCCTTCCCACCTCCCTTCCCAAGGTGGCATGCAATCTGATATAGGCTATACATATATATTCCTTTTAAACATATTTTCACATTAGTGATGTTGTAAGTAAGAATTAGAACTGATAGGAGGAACTACCAGAAAGAGGAAACAAAACACAACAGAAGAAAAAAAAAATAGCAAATGGTATGCTTTGATCTGCATTCAAACTCCATAGTTCTTTCTTTGGATGTGGATAGCATTTTCCAACCTGAGGCCTTTGGAGATGTCTTAGATCCTTGTGTTACTGAGAAGGGTTGAGTCTATCAATATTAGTTATTGCACAATGTGGCTGTTACTGTGTACAATGTTCTCCTGGTTCTGCTCATTTTACTCAGCATCAGACCATACAAGTCTTCCCAGGTTCTTCCGAAGTCAGCCTGTTCATCATTTCTTATAGCACAATAGTATTCCATTACATTCACATACCACAACTTGTTCAGCCATTCCCCACCTGATGGACATCCTCTCAATTTCCAATTCTTTGCCACCAGAAAAAGAGCTGCTATAAATATTTTTGTACATGTAGTTCCTTTTCCCATTTGTATCATCTCTCTGGGATATAGCCCTAGAAGTGCTATTGCTGGGTTAAAGGGTATGCACATTTTGATAGCCCTTTGGGCATAGTTCCAAATTGCTCTCCAAAATGGTTGGATCATTTCACAACTCCACCAACAATGCATTAGTGTTCCAATCTTCCCACATCTTCTCCAACATTTATCATTTTCCTGTTTTGTCATGTTGGCCAATCTGATAGGTGTGAAGTGGTATCTCAGAGTTGTTTTGATTTGCATGTCTCTAATCAATAGTGATTTAGAGCGTTTTTTCATATGACTATAGATGGTTTTAATTTCTTCATCTGAGAAATTCCTGTTCATATCCTTTGACCATTTATCAATTGAGGAATGACTTGTGTTCTTATGAATTTGACTTAATTCTCTTCATATTTTAGAAATGAGGTTCTTATCAAAGACACTGGTTGTAAAAATTCTTTCCCAATTTTCTACCTTCCTTCTAATCTTAGTTGCATTGGCTTTGTTTATGCAAAACCTTTTCAATTTAATGTAATCAAAGTTATCCATTTTGCTTTTTGTAATGATCTTTATCTCCTGTTTGGTCATGAATTCTCCTGTTCTCCATAAATCTGATAGATAAACTATTCCTTGCTCTCCCAGTTTGCTTGTAGTATCCACCTTTATATATAAATCATGGACCCATTTTGACTTTATTTTGGTATATGATATACAATTTTGATCTATGCCTGGTTTCTGCCTTTCAGTTTTCCCAGCAGTTTTTGTCAAAGAGTGAGTTCTTATCCCAGAACCTATGGTCTTTGGGTTTACCAAATAATCGATTACTATAGTCATTGACTACTGTGTCTTGTATACTTAACCTATTCCACTGATCCACCACTCTATTTCTTAGTCAGTACCAAACAGTTTTGATGATTGCTGCTTTATAATACAATTTAAGATCTGGAATGGCTAGGCCACCATCCCCTGCTAAACAATCTAATCTTAAAGAATGAATGGGTCAAAGAACAAATCATTGAAGCAGTCAATGATTTCATTGAAGAGAATGACAACAAATGAGAAAACATATAAAATTTATGGGATGCAGCCAAAGCAGTACTTAGGGGGAAACGTGTATCTCTAAACAGTTACATCAATAAAACTGAGAAAAAGCATGTCAATGAATTAATCATACAAGTGAAAAACTAGAAAAAGAACAAATAAAAAATCCTCAGTAAAACATCATATTGGAAATCCAGAAAACCAAATGAGAGATTAATAAAATTGAAAGTAAGGAAAACACTGAACTAATAAAACTAGGAGCTGGTTTTATGGGAAACCCCCAATAAAATAGACAAGCCATTTTAAAATTTGATTTAAAAAAAAGAAAGAAGAAAACCACATTACCAGTATCAAAAATGAAAAGGATAAATGTACCACCAAATGAAGATGAAATTTAAGCAATTATTAAGAACTATTTTGTTCAGTTATATGCCAATAAATCTAACAATCTAAATGGAATGGATGAATATTTCCAAAAATATAAATTGCCCAGATTAACAGAAAAGGAAATAGAATACTTAAATAACCATATCTTAGGGGGAAAAAAAAACATTGAACGAGCATCAATGAGCCCTCTAAGCAAAAATCCTCAGGATCAGCTAGAGTCACAAGTGAATTCTACCAAACATTTAAAGAATAACTAATTCCAGTACTATATAAATTATTTGGGAAAATAGGCAAAGAAAGATCCTCCCAAATTTTTTTTACAACACAAATATGGTGCTGATAGCTAAACCAGGAAGAGCAAAAACAGAGAAAGAAAACTATAGACCAATTTCACTAATGAATATTGATACAAAAAATCTTAAATAAAATACTAGCAAGGAGATTACAGCAATATATCATAAAAATGAGACACTATGACCAGGTGGGATTTATACCAGGAATGCAGGGCTGGTTCAATATTAGGAAAACTATTAGCATAATTGACCATGGGTTTTTTTTTGTTATAAATTTATTTATTTGTAGTTTTCAACATTCACCTCTACAAATCTTTGAGTTCCAAATTTCTCGCCCCTCCCCCCACCCCAAGAGAGCATGCACTCTGAACACCCCTTCCCCTGGTCTGCCTCTCTCTATCTCTCCCCCTCCCTTCTCCCATCCCCCTCCCCTTCTTTCCTATAGAGCAGGATAGACTTCTGCACCCCACCTCCTGCACTTCCTATTTCCCAGCTGCATGTGAAAACATTTTTTTTAAAAACATGTGTTTTTAAAACCCTGAGTTCCAAACTTTCTCCCCTCCTCCCTCCCCACCCACCCCCACCGAAAAGGCAAGCAACTCAATATAGGCTGCACATGCGCAGCCATGAAAAACACCTCCCTAGTAGACATGCTGTGAAAAACCAACTCCATTTCCCCCAATCCCATCCTGCCCTCCCATATTCATTCTTTCTTTTGACCCTGTCCCTCCTCAGAAGTACTTCTGATTACCCTCTTTCCCAATCTGCCCTCCTCCTATCCTCCCCCTGCTCTCTTGTCCCCTTCCCCCCTATTTTCCTGTAGGGTAAGACAGATTTCCATACCCAATTGAATGTGTATGTTATTCTCTCCCCTTAAGCCAAATCCTATGAGAATAAGATTCCCTCATTCCCTCTCACCTTCCCCTGTTTCCCCTCCACTGTGAGAGACTTTTTTTTCCTGTGTTTTTTTTGTGAGATAATTTACCCCATTCTACTTCTCCCTTTCTTCTCCAAGTATCATCCTCTCTCATCCCTTAATTTTATTCTCCAGATATGACCCCTTAATCTTCAACTCACCCTGTGCCCTCTATCTATCTATATAAACATACATACAATTTTTTTCCTTCAACTACCCTAATACTGACAAAGTTCTCATGAGTTACAAATATCATCTTTCCATGCAGGAATGTAAACAGTTCAATCTTAATAAGTCTCTTATGATTTCTCTTTCCTGTTTACCTCTTCATGTTCCACTGAGTCCTGTATTTGAAAGTCAAATTTTCTATTCAGCTCTGGTCTTTTCATCAGGAATGCTTGAAAGTCCTCTATTTCACTGAATGACCATTTTTTCCCCTGAAGGATTATACTCAGTTTTGCTGGGTAGGTGATTCTTGGTTGTAATCCTATCTCCTTTGCCCTCTGGAATATTATATTCCATGCCCTGCGGTCCTTTAATGTAGAAGCTGCTAAATCTTGTGTTATCCTGATTGTGTTTCCACAGTACTTGAATTGTTTCCTTCTGGCAGCTTGTAATATTTTCTCCTTGACCTGGGAACTCTGGAATTTGGCTACAATATTCCTAGGAGTTTTCCTTTGGGGATCTCTTTCAGGAGGAGATCTGTGGATTCTTTCAATTTCTATTTTGCCCTCTGGTTCTAATATATCAGGGCAGTTTTCCTTGATAATTTCTTGAAAGATGATGTCTAGGCTCTTTTTTTGATCATGGCTTTCAGATAGTCCAATAATTTTTAAATTCTCTCTCCTGGATCTATTTTCCAGGTCAGTTGTTTTTCCAATGAGATATTTCACATTGTTTTCTAATTTTTCATTCTTTTGGATTTGTTTTACAGTGTCTTGATTTCTCATAAAGTCACTGTCTTCCAATTGCTCTATTCTAATTTTTAAGGAAGTATTTTCTTCAGTAATCTTTTGGACTTCCTTTTCCATTTGGCCAATTTTTCTTTTTAGGGCATTTTTCTCCTCATTGGCTTTTTGGACCTCTTTTGCCATTTGGGTTAGGCTGTTTTTTAAGGTGTTATTTTCTTCAGTATTTTTTTGGGTCTCCTTTAGCAAGCTGTTGACTTGTTTTTCATGATTTTCTTGCATCACTCTCATTTCTCTTCCCAGTTTTTCCTCTACTTCCCTTACTTGCTTCTCAAAATCCCTTTTGAGCTCTTCCAAGGCCTGGGACTGATTCATATTTTTCTTGGAGGCTTTGGATGTAGGAGCTTTGACTTTGTTGTCTTCTTCTGGTTGTATATTTTGATCTTCTTTTTCACCAAAGTAAGATAATATAGTCTGACTCTTTTTGCGCTGCTTGCTCATGATCCCAGCCAATTACTTGAGTTTTAAACTGCTTGTTAAGGTAAGAGTCTGCTTCCAATGTGGAGAGTGTACTGTCCCAAGCTTCAGGGGTTTGTGTAGCTGTTTTCAGAGATACTTGTAGGGACCTGTAAATTTTCAGTTCTTCCAAGGTGGTATGATAAGGGGCGAGGTGTTTACTCCTTTCCTGGCCTGTGACCACAAGTATTCCTTTCTGTCCTGTAACTGTGAGGAGGGGTTCTCTCCACAGCCACTACAAGCTCCACCACAGCGCTCCTCCTCACCCCAGCACTGCCGCCCAGAACTGTGACCCAGATCCACACACGGGCAAAGCAAAAGATTTCTGCCTCAGCACTGGCAAAGAGATCCGGGAATCCCTCTCTGATCAGCCACTGGATTCCCCCTCAGTCTGTGGGCTGGAAGCTCGGAAGCAGCTGCCCCCCCCCAGGGCCAGGCTCATGGGGAATGGAGCTGAGACCCCGCCTTCCTGTCTCAACAGGGCAGAAACAGAGTTTTCCCACTGACCTTCTAAGTTGTCTTTGGCATTGGTGGATTGAGAAGTCTGGAAACCTCCACAGCTGCCCGTGATTCAGTCCTCTGAGGCTTGCTCCAGGTTTGCTGTCGCCTGCGCGCCCATGTTGCGCTGCGCTCCCAGCCTGGCCCGATACCTTTCTGATCAATCATCCAGGTTGTCTTGGGCTGGAAATTTGTTTCACTCTGTCTTTTTGTGGGTTCTGCTGCTTCAGAGTTTGTTTATAGCCATTTTTTATGAGTATTTGGAGGGGTTTGGGGGAGAGCTCAAGCAAGTCACTGCTTTCACTCTGCCATCTTGGCTCCACCCCCTAATTGACCATGTTAATAACAAAACCAATAGAAATCATATTATTATCTCAATAGATGCAGAAAAAAAATTCTGACAAAATAAAACCTTCATTCCTCTTTAAAAAAACACTAGAAAACATAGAAAGAAATGGAGCTTTCCTTAAAATGATAAATAGTATCTAAAATCATCAGCTGGCAACATCTGTGATGGAGATAAGCTAGGAACCTTCCCAATAAGTTCACGGGTGAAGCCAGGGTGCCCATTATAAAGACTTTTATTCAATATTGTACCAGAAATGTTAGCTATAGCAATAAGAAAAGAAAAAGAAATGGAAGAAATTAGAATAAGCAATAAAGAAACAAAACTATAACTTCTTGTAGATGACGTGATGTTATACTTTGAATATCCTAGAGAATCAATTAAAAATTAGTTGAAATAATTAACAACTTTAGCAAAAGTTGCTGGATATAAAAGAAACACACCTAAATCATTAGCATTTGTACATATTACAAAGTCCAGCAGCAAGAGATAGAAAGAGAGATTTCATTTAAAATAACTGTAGACAATATAAAATACTTGGGAATCTACCTGCCAAGACAAACCCAGGAACTATATGAACACAATTACAAAACACTTTTCACAGAAATAAAGTCAGATGTGAGCAACTGGGAAAATATTAATTGCTCATGGGTAGACTAAGCTAATATGATAAAATGACAATTCTACCTAATCAAATTACCAAAAATATTTTATAGAGCTAGAAAAAATAATAACAAAAGTTATTTGGAAGAATAAAAGATCAAGAATATCAGAAATTATGGGAAAAAACATACAGGAAGGTGGCTTAGCCATATCAGCTGTCAAACTATATTATAAAGAGATAATCATCAAAACAGTCTGGTACTGGCTAAGAAATAGAGTGATGGATCAGTGGAATAAATTAGGTAGACAATACACAGTAGTAAATGACCATAGTAATCTAGCATTTGATAAACCCCAACATCCAAGCTTTGGGTACAAGAAGTCATTATTTAACAAAAACTGCCAGGAAAACTAGAAAACAGTTTGGCAGAAAGTAGGTATAGACCAACATCTCACACTCTATATACCAAGATAAAATCAAAATGGGTACATAATTTAGACACAAAAAGTAATACTGTAAGCAAATTAGGGAAGCATGGAATAGTTTACTTGTCATATCTATGGATAAGTGAAGAATTTTTGCCCAAACAAGAGACAGAGAGTATTGCAAGATGTAAAATGGAAAATTTTAATTATATTAAATTTAAAAGGTTTTGCACAAACAAAACCAATGCAACCAAGATTAGAAGGAAAGCAGAAGTCCAGAAAAGAATCTTTATAAGTGTCTCTGATAAAGGTTTCATTTTTCAAATATATAGAGAACGGAGTCAAATTTATAAGAATACAAGTCATTCCCCAATTGATAAATGGTCAAAACATATGAAAAGACATGAAGTTTCCAGATGAAGAAATCATAAAAATGCTCTAAATCACTATTGATTAGAAAAATATAAATTAAAACAACTCTGAGATATCACCTCTCACTTACCATATTGGCTGATATGACAGAAAAAGAAAATGATAAATGTTGGAGTGGATATGGGAAAAAATTGGGACCCTAAGGTACTGCTGGAATTGTGAACTGATCCAACCATTCTGGAGAGTGATTTGGAACTATGCCCCAAGGGCAATCAAACTGTGATGATCCCTTTGATCCAGCAATACCACTATTAGGTCTGTATTCCAAAGAGATTTTTTAAAAAGAGAGAAAAGACCTATCTATGCAAAAATATTTATATCAGGCCTTTTTCTGCTGGCAAAGAATTGGAAGTTGAGGAGATGTCTGTCAATTGGGAAATGGCTAAACATTGTGGTATATGAGTATAATTGAATACTATTATGCTATTAAAAAAATGATAAGCAGGATGCTTTCAGAAAAACCTGTAAAGACTTATATGAACTGATGTAAAGTGAAATGAGCAGAACCAGTAGAACATTGTACATAGTAACAGCAATGTTGTATTATTATCAATTGTGAATAACTTAGCTATTGTCAGTAATACAATGATCCAAGACACTTCCAAGGTACTCATGATGAAAAATCCTATCCACCTCAAAGAAAGAACTAATGCAGTCTGAATGCAAATCAAAGCATACTATTTTTCACATTTTTTGTGGTTTTTTTTTGTTTTTGGTCTGTGTTTTCTTTTACAGCATGACTAATATGGAAATATGTTTTGCATGATTGCATATATATAATCTATATAAAATTGCTTACTATCTCAGGGAGGCAGGATGGAAGAAAGAAGGAGAGAAATTGGAACTCAAAATTTTTTTAGAAGAATGTTAAAAATTGTTTTTTACATGTAATTGATAAAAATAATAACATATTATTTTAAAAAAGATAATACTTTAGTCTGAAGTATTTGGTCCTAATTGAATGAGAAATGTTTATCTGTCTTTCTTTAACTATCAATTTCAAAACAATACAATGCCCTAAAATCTTTTTACATCATTCTCTCTCTCTTTTTTTTAATGTGAGGCAATTGGGGTTAAGTGACTTGCCCAGAGTCACACAGCTAGTGAGTGTTATGTGTCTGAGGCTGCATTTGAACTCAGGTCCTCCTGACTCCAGGGCCAATGCTCTATCCTCTGTGCCACCTAGCTGCCCCTGCATCATTCTTGCCAAAGGACTAATGGTCTTCTGTGAGGAAGATGAGTAACAGTTTAAAAAGGGACTCAAAACTCCCTGAAAATGGATGACAGTGTTGTCCAGATTTAGAGTAGGAACAACTAAGTCTCATTAATGTCATTGCCTATCTCTGTCCTTGAATGGATTGTATAGTTTAGGAAAACGATTCTCCAGGATATGCTGACAATTAACTATTGTTCTATCTGAAATCAATACTGTTGACTATTGTTCTGTTTCAAATACTGCTGATTAAACACTCACCTGAGCTCTGTAACTATGTTTTATTTTATTGCGGAATTTTGTCTTTGTTTGGGAATACTACAAATTGTGGGTGAAAATAATTTGTGGTGAGGCAATTGGGATTAAGTAAATTGCCCAGGGTTGCACAGAGCTAGTAAGTGTTATGTGTCTGAGGCTGGATTTGAATTCAGGTCCTCCTGAATCCAGGGCTGGTGCTCTATCTACTGTGCCACCTAGCTGCCCCATGTGAAAAATATTTTTAATAGGAATGTATATGTATAGCCTATATCAGATTGTGCACCATCTTGGGGAGGGAGGGGAAGAAAAAATTAAAACTCAAAAGCTTATGGAAGTGATTGTTGATAAATCAAAATAAATTAAACACTCAAAAAAAGAATTATCAGGAAAATTCAGATTCTAGCCATTTTGCTCTACCCTCAAACCCTTTAATGAGGGGGGAAACTGAGGCTAAAGGAACTGAGAAGGTATTGAGTATCAAAAACAGTATGTATGTGAGATCTCAGGCAATCAGTTTATCCTGGGCAGGGCATGATGTTCAGCAGAATAGAAACCAAATAAAGCTGCTGATGGAAGATAGAGATTGCCATAGACTCCTTTGGCATTCTCATGAAACCTATGGTCCCTCTCTCAGAAAATGTGCTTAAATACATAAAATAAAATATATAGCATTACAAAGGAAACAAATTAAATTCAAATTAATTAATAAAAAATAAAAAGTTTATGGCAGAGACAGGTTTTCAAAGACAGGATGAATCTCTCTCTCTCTCTCTCTCTCTCTCTCTCTCTTTCTCTTTGTCTTGGATTTCACTTTCTTTCTAAGGAGCAAGGCTTAAAATTAGAATGATTTAATGAATAAATTCATCTCTGGCAGACATGTGCTCATAATGCAGAATTCGGGATTTTCCTTCCACATATAACAAATAAGAAAAGAAAATGAAAAAAAATTTCAGCAAAATTAACAGACACATCAAAAAAGCGTGACTTTATTTGTAGTGTTCCATAACTATAATTCCTTTACTCTGCAAAGAAGGGAATGGGGGTACCTTTTCATATTTTTTGAGACCAATCTTGGTTATTAAATTTTTATTACATTCTGTTTCAATTGTTTTGTTGATGTTTTTTCCATTAATATTTCTGTATTCATTGGATATATTGTTTTCCTGCTTCTCCATACTCCTCTTAGCATCAGCTCAAAAATTTTTCCAGGCTTCTCTAGTTTTATAGCACAGTAATACTATATTACATTCCTATACCACAACTTGTTTAACCATTCTGTGATTCATGGGCATTTTGTTTCTAGTTTTTCCTACTTTGAAAAGTGATGCAATAAATATTTTTGTGCATATAGGGCCTTTCTTTTATGATTGACCTCTTTGGAGCATATGACTAATAATAGTCTTTCTAAATCCTCAAAGTGTATGGTCATTTTAATAATTTTCTTAATAAAATCCAATGCTCTTTTAGGAAGAATGATGAAATCCCACCATCAGTTTTAAGTAAATATAGAGTTGTTGGCTATTAACTAATTTAAAGACTAATCATGTAATTAGTGGTTTATAGAAAGCTAGCTAGGTCTGCAGATATTGGAAGGGATCAGTCCAGAGAAGAGTCATTCCATATAGGCAAGACAGAAAGAATCTCTAACAGCAAGAAAAGAGCCAATTACGGAGAAAGAACACACTTTTTATTTTTTTAACATTAATTTTTAAAATAACATTTTGAGATCTAAATTTTCTCCCTCCTTCCTCTTCCTGCTCCCTAAGACAGTAAGCAATTTCATATAGGTTATATATGTCCAATCAAGTAAAACATATTTCCATATTAGTCATGCTGTAAAAGAAAAAACAGAACAAAAGGGAAAAAAACTATGAAAAAAATAAAGTGAATATAGTATGTTTTGATCTGTATTCAGATTCCACCAGTTCTTTCTCTGGTTGTGGGTAGCATTTTCTACCATAAGTCTTTTGGAATTGTCTGAAATCATTGTATGGCTGAGATCTAAGTCAATCATAGTTGATCATTACATAATGTTGCTGTTAACTGTGTACAATGTTCTCCTGGAAGAACTCAGTTTTTAAAAGGGAATTGCCTTACTAGCTGTGTGATCCTGGGCAAGTCACTTAACCCTATTGCCTAGCCGCCCCTCCCAAAAAAAAGGAATTGCCCTTCACTTTCCTCCTCTTCTAGATTCTAGTGGGAAGTGAGATTTCTGCCCCGTTCTTGGCCTATCAGCAGTAGCATCTTGAAGTAGACTAACATGACCTTAAGAGACGCTGCGCTAAGGGGGAACAAGGCAAATATATTAGCAGAAAAGACGTTGGGGCCTTGTATGTGCCTCTATAAGAGTGTGACCTATGTGTGTACCTAATTTTCCCACTGATGCTGTGTATATTTTTGAGCTACTGTGGCTTGTGGGGATATATTTTGTAATTGCTTTTCATTGAATACATTTTAATAGATGGTTTTTCTTTAACAAATTGTGGCAACTAGCTGAAATTAATTAAATTATTATTTAATTAAAGGAGAATTCAATAATAGGGGCTTACAAGTTATAGTTTTAGCAATGCAGACATAGAGTACCTTGAATCTAGGATAGTTATTCTTTAGGGTACCAGCACAAAATATAGAGCTGAGATGGTTATTCCAGAGTGAGGGGTACAACATATTGATACTTACCATAGAGGGTGTAGTGGAGAGACAGCTAGATGTGGAGTCAATAAAACCTGAGTTTGAATCTTGCCTCTGACTCTAGCTATGTGATGATGAGCAAGTCATTTAACCTCTCTATGCCTTAGTTTCTTTATTTGTAAAATGAGGGAGGTGTACTCAATAGCTTCTAAGTTTCTTAAATCTCTAACTATTGTTTCCTTTAATGTTGCATTTTATGTCTCTTATTTTAACGTCTGGATGTTGTGAATGTGCTGCCTAGGTGGTGGTTGGGCCTGCCTTATGCTTTGCCTCCATCGGGGCTGCCTGATTGCTGGGCACTGAGATGCTTGAATGGTGAGATAGCCCTGTGTCCTTCAGTGCCTTTATCAGGTTTACTAGGCACTGAGCTGCCTAGGTGCTAGGTGTCCTGTGTTACTGGGCTAGCCTTGTTTCCTGGTTATGGTTCATGCTTTGGCTTCTGGCTGCTTAGGCTTATCTCTTCTCTATGTCTTCTTGTGTAGTTCTGGACTGGATGAAGGAGCTTACAGCTGTTCTTTATCATTATTCCTGCTGGTGCATTTTTAGAGCTTTTCTGGGGGTGTTTGTAGGTGGTTTGATCTCCTCTATGTCTTAACACACCATTATCTTCCCACAATTTTCCTCCACTGATGCACATCACAGCCCACCCATGCTTTCTCTTCCTGTGCAATTCTATTTCATATTATTCCACAAATAATCTAGAGAAGATTTACCTCTTGTCTGGGTCATGTCAATATGATAAACATGATGATACTACCTAAATTAATTTATATATCTGTACCATACCAATCATACACTTAAGGGAATACTTTATTACTATAATAATGTAGAATAAAAGCAATAAAACTCATCAAGATGAACAAAAGGCCAAGGATCTCAAGTGAGATAATTAAAAAGCATGGACAAATGAAAGACAGCCTAATATTACCAGATCTCAAACAATATTATAAACTAATTATCAAAAGTATTTGTTATCAGTTAAAAATATAAATGTCCAAAGGAACAGATCTAGTCAGACTTAGGAACAGTCAAATATAATGTTCAATAAACCCATGAATATACACAAATTATTGGGAAAGGTCTTATTTGACAAGAACTGTTGGGAAAACTGGAGAGAAGTCTGGCAGAAATTAGTGTCAGCTCAGCATCTTTTACCATAAATTACAATAATCTCAAAATGGATGCATGACCTAAATATAAAAAGTCACATCTGTAGTGAGAGTGGTCAGGAGAAACTCTGCTCCATTTGATAATTCCCCCAAACCCAATCAATGAGATTATAGGTCATGGACTTTTGTCAGAAGGAGGTACCTGTCATGGAGCTGGATGTGCCCATGGGTCCCTTGCTTGGGGACCTGTACACTGACTTGTTGCCATGAGCATGTAATGAATGAATACCTGACTGGTCCCCAGTGAAGAGGACTATCTTGATGACTGGCCACTGAGTGTTGAGGAGGTTGGATTATTGTCAGAGGAATCTCCCCACTCTGAGGTCTATAAGAGTGAGTTATAGAAACATCTTTCTCTCTCCTTTTGGGGCCCGTTTCACATTCTTTCTCTCATATGTCCAGCTAAGATGGAAGGAGGTTATTTCTTATCCCTCACCCCTGTCTCCCTAGCAGCAGTGATGACTTAAAGCAGATAACATTTAGCAGTCAGAGGGGAGCTTTGAGGTTCTAGTTTCTGGTACATTGAGTTCCTGACTGCCTTTTGCCTTTCTGTTTCCTTTCCTAAGCACAAATAAAAAATAGCAATATCTCCAGGTGGACATTTACAGTCTTGAGGGTTACCTCATGGATAATCTGAAGTTGGAGAGTTCCAGAGTTGAATGCCAGCTCCCCAGGAAAAGAATTTCACAAGAACATTGCAAAGATTATGGTCAATAGGATTGCCCTGAAGCTGGAGGACTGAAGCTGTGAAATAAGGACCAAGGAGATCTGGAACTTCCTATCTTCTATAACCATTGCTGTGACTGTCTCAGTGCAGATCTGAGGTGAATATGAACCAGCTGTTCAGCAGCCCCACAAAGGGTCTTTATCTTCTGGGGGCAATATAGTATGTCTTATGGGCTACCCAAATGCATCCTGTACTTTTTCATGTGTGCCTTTGGGTCCTTTGGGTCTTATGTAATTTCTATTGTAGAGGAAATAAAAGGTGTCCCATACCAATGCCTCTATTACATATTCAGCATCCTTGGGGGAGGAGGCTTTAGGAAAATCCTAAATAAATAACAAATAGTGGAAAGCATATTGGCTCTGGTGTCGGAGTACTTATATTCAGATCCCACCTCTGACACTTAATGACCTTGGACAAGTCATTTAATTACTGTGGGCCTCTGTTTCCCTTTCTGTAAAAGGACTAGATGTTATCTGTTTGGACTTATCTGTTCAGACCAGATGGCCTTCTAGGTCTCTTACAGCTCAAAATTTATGATCCTATGACCCAAATTTTGCCTTAGAGATTATCCTGGAACAATCCATGTGGAGACATTAATAAACCAAAAAAAGTGACCCTTTTTGGATCAGTCCTTTCTAGGAAGTCCTTACAGGTATAGCTTGAGGCTTTGTCAGGGTAAGGGGTATTACAAAAAATCATAAGAGAACAATGTATGGAGATAGCTTTCACAATTATGGTTGGAAATGAGGAGCTTGAGGTCATTGTAAAAGATAAAAGATAGTTTTGATTACATAATGTTTTAAAAGTTTTTTCATAAACATAGTAGTCATGATGAAAAACCTGTTAAACAGGGGGAAAACACTTAACACTAATATTTCTGATAAAGGTCCTATATCTAAGCCATATAAGGTATAGATACAAATCTATAACAACAAATGCCATTCACTAACAGATAAGTAATCAAAGGATATAGACAATTTCCAAGAACTCAACCATATGGAATAATGGTCCAAATTACTAATAAGAGAAATGCTAATTAAAACATCACTGAAGTTTTAGTTCACACCCATCAGATAGACAAAGACAATAAAAGATGAGTATGATAAATATTGTAGGGTCTGTGAGAAGATAGGGCATACTAATACACTGCTGATGGAGGTGTGATTTGGTCCAACAATTCTGGAAGGTAATTTGGAATTATACTTAATAGTTTAGTGAAAAATTACTAAACTGTATATGTCACAAAACCCTACTGGGAATATAGCCCTAAGGAAGTTTAAGGCTAAGGAAGATGCCCCATATATGTACAAAATTATAGCTGCATTTTTGTGGTAACAACAACAACAACAAAAAGAACCCAGAAACAAAGGAGAGTGTCTTTCAATTGTGGAATGGCTGAAAAATGTTATATGAATGTAATGGAATATTATTGTAATGTAAGAAATGTCAAATATGAAGACTTCAGAGGAACCTGGTAAAACTTATGATAAATGATGTATACCTAAGAGAACAATTTGCACAGTGACCAAAATGATGTAAAGGAAAACACTGAAAAACATCAGAGTTCAAATCAATGCAGTAACCAGTCTTGGTTCCAGGGCACTGTTAGTAAAACATACTTCCTTCTTTCTAGCTGAGAGGTGATATGCAATACAGCCACAGAATGAGTAATATGTTGAACTCCTGATTTGGGGAAGGGGACCTATAGTAGATGACTAATAAAGATCTGTTAAATTGAATTGAATGTGGTTAATGCATTGTTTTGCTAAGCCACATACTTTTGTTACATGAGTGGAGTTGTTGGGTGTTTGTTTTGAGAGAGGAGAATTATCAAGATGGGAGATCATGTTTTTAAAAATATATCACTTTATTGGTAAAAATAACAAAGAAATTAAAGGTTCACTTTAGAGTGCCCTTCCTATGGGTCTTGATATTTTGTGAATGTTATTGTAACATCACACTGACAATCTGGTATCCCTCATTACTGACCCACATCCCTTCTGGTCATGCATGTTACAGATGATATTGTCTATAACACTTCTCATGTACAAACCATTACTAACAATGTGCTATAACCTGCTTATCATTTTTATTCATCTGTAAGGATAACTAGGGCTCTTTCTCTTGAGGACTTTCCTTGGAGAGATGCTTTAGTATTCCACCATCAATGAAATTAACATGTTATGTCCAAACAGAAACATCTGGTGAATTTCACCATTTATAGGAAATCTATCTTCCATTTAGATTTTGTACAGAATATCATGACAATAACAAATACTTTTGGTGTCTATGTCTTTTTGTTTATCTCTTACAAAATAACAGAGTTTTTGGCAAAAAAAATTTTTAGCAAAGTAGTAGGATATAAACTAAATCCACATAAATAATCAATATCCCTATATATCACAAACAAAACCCTGCAAGAAGAGATAGTAAGAGATATCTCATTAAAAAAAAACTCTAGATATTATAAAATACCTGGGCGTACACTTGCCAAAGCAAACTCAGGAACTATATAAACAATATTATTTTAAAAAACCTTTTGATATAAATAAAATCAGATTTAAATTGGAGAAATATTAATTTTTCATGAGTAGATAGGGCCAATGTTATAAAAATGATACTTTTACCTAAACTAATTTATATATTCAATACCATCCCAATTAAATTATCAAAAATTATCTTACTGAATCAGAATAAATAATAACAAAATTCATTTGGAAGAATAAAAAGTCAAGAATATCAAAGGAAATAATGAAAATATGTAAAGAAAGCAGGTTTAGGAATACCAGACCTTAAACTATATTACAAGGCAGTAATATTAAAACTACCTGCTCTTGCCTAAGAAGTAGAAAGGTAGATCAATGAAACAGAGTAGACATACAATTTATAGCAGCAAATAAATATAGTAACCTTGTATTTGACAAACGTAAAGACTTAAGATTTTGGGATATGAATATGGGATATAAATTCTTAAATTCATTATTTGGTAAAAGTTATTGGGAAAACTGGAAAGCAGTATGGCAGAAATTGGGCATAGACTAATATCTTACATTTACCAAGATAAGGTCAAAATGGATACATGACCTAGATATAAAGAGAGATATTACAAGAAAATTTGAAGAATGAGGAACATATTACTTATCAGACTTATGACTAAGTGAACTATTTGTGAATAAACAAGAGATAGAGAGCAGAGTAAGGTATAAAATGGATCATTTTGATTACATCAAATTATAAAGTTTTTGTATAAAGCTTTGTATACAAATGTAGCCAAGATCAGAAGGAAAGCAGAAAATTTGGGGGAAATTTTTATAGACAGTTTCTCAGATAAAGTCTCATATCTCAAATATATAAAAAACGTTGTCAAATATGTAAGAATATGAGTCATTCCCCAATTGATAAATGGTCAAAGGATATGAACAGACACTTTTCTGATGAAGAAATCAAAATAATTTATGGTCATATAAAAATGCTCTAAATCATTATTGATTAGAGAAATGCACATTAAAATAATCTTGAGATATCATTTTACACTTATCAGATTGGCTAAAATGATTGAAGGGGAAAGCAACAGATGTTGGAAGGGATACGAAAAAACTGGGACACAAGTTCATGATTGGTGGAACTGTGAACTGATCCAACCATTTTAAAGAGCAATCTAGAATTATGCCCAAAGAGTTATTAAACTGTCTATATCTTTTGACCCAGCAATACCACTACTAGGTCTATTTCCAAAGATGATTAGGGAGAAAAAAGAACCTATGACTTCTAAGATATTGATAGCAGTCCTCTTTGTGGTAGCAAAGAACTGGAAATTGTGGAGATGCCCATCAATTGGGGAATGGCTGAACAAGTTGTGGTATATGATCATGATGAAATACTACTGTGCAGGGGCAGCCAGGTGGCCCAGTGGCTAGAGCACTGGCCCTGAAGTCAGGAGGACCTGAGTTCAAATCCAGCCTCAGACCAAACACTTGACATTTACTAGCTGTGTGACCCTGGGCAAGTCACTTAACCCCAATTGCCTATGAAAAAGAAATACTACTGTGCCATAAGAAATGATGAGATCATTAATTTTAGACCTGAACAAAATAATGAAGAGTGAAATTGGCAGAACCAAGGGAACATTGTATACAGTAACAGAAATATTGTTTCTAAGAACAACTTTGAATGAATAAGTCATTTTGACTATTACAAATACCCAAATTAACTACAAAGGCCCTGTGAAGGAAAACACTATCTGCATCCAGAGAAACAACTGATAAATAGAAGTATGTATAGAATAATTTTACACACACACACACACACACACAAATTTGTGTCAAATGGTGGGCATGTCTAGGGTGGGGGGGGAGGGAAGGGAAAAAAGGGGAAAAAAGGATAATATGTTATATTATATATAAAAAATATGTTTTAAAGGAATAGCAAGTCATACATAATAAATTTGCAGTTCTGCATGTAATCATTTTTTTTATTCTACTATGTTATGGAAATGCTTGTTTTATTTAATAAATTAAACATAAAGTAAATTTAAAACTTTTAAAAATTTGGTTCTGTTCACTTGTGAGTGGGAAGGTATTGTCCCAAGCTTCAGGCTTTTTTGTGCTGCTTTTTTCAGAACTAGTTCCAGGGATCTGCAAGTTCTTGGTGCTTCCAAGGTGGTGTGATCCAGGGAGAGGTGTAGCCACTGCTCTCCTAGTCTGGGCTCTGGTTTTTACCTAGGAAGGACCTCTGGTCCCTTGCAGACACAAGTACTAGCACTCTCTTTGCCTTGGAACTGTAACCAGGGCCTCTGCTCCCTTATAATAGACACGTAGTGCTCCTCTCCACCCTGGAACTATGACCCAGAATTGCATATGGGTAATAGAGTTGCCAGTCAGTGTCAGCTGTACCCAATTCCAGCAAAGGGTCTCCTGTAATCTCTTTCTGACCAGTTGTCTGATTCCCTTACTGTCTCTGGGCTGTGAACTCCCAAAGTTGCTGCTGTTGTAGTCATTGTTGCTGCCAAGGAGTGTGTGGGATCTGGACAGGCTTCCAACCTGGAGCCAAAAACTTCTCCTGCTGACCTCCTAAGTTTTCTTAGGCCAGAAAAATATCTCACTCTGACCTTTTATTGGCTTTGGCACTCCAAAATTTGATTTGAGTTGTTATTTTAAAGTTATTTGGAGGAGGATGTTGAAAGAGTTCACCTGGGTCTGCCTCTAATCCACCATGTTGGCTTGTCTCGCTCTCAAGGTGTTTGTTTCTTGGGAAAGATTTTAAACCTTTTGTTCTAAACTTTATTCACCTTCCAAGTCCTTCTAAAGCTCTCGTTTGTTTTTCAGTTCTTTTCTCTAGCATTTTAATTCCACTTAAATAATTTTCTTTTTAAAAAAATTATTTTCCCAATTGCATGGGAAAACAATTTTTAACATTAATTTAAAAAATTTTGAGTTTCAAATTTTCTCCCTCCTTCCCTTTCTCCCCTCCCCCCTGAGATGTTAAGCAATTTGATATAGGTTATACATGTGTGATCATGCAAAATATATTTCCATATTAGTCATGTTGTAAAAAGAAAACACAGACCAGAAAAAAATAAAGTGAAAAATAGTATGCTCCATTCCACATTCAGACTCCATCAGTTCTTTCTGTGGAGGTGGATAGCATATAATATCATTTTCAAAACTTTTATTGCATTTTTTCTAGGAATCCTGGTTGACTTTGTGGCCAAGCCATATTTTTCAACACGCTTATAGGTATTCTGGGATTATTCTCTTCTTCTGGGTTTCTGTATTGGGAATCCCTGGCATCATGATATCTCTTTATTTGGGGAGTTGTGTTAGAGTCAGGCTTTCTGAACTTCTGGAAGAAATATCAGGGCCTTGTATGGTACTTGTCTGTATTATCTGGGACCCTGATTCTATATTCTCTAGGAGCTGAGTGCTGTTTTCTTCAAGGGTCACAAGGGCATTTCAAACCAGACAGCTGAAAGTTATTAGCAGATCCTAATTTGTCTGATCTAGAGGATGATTTGGTTGCTGCCCTCCTGGATTTTCTAGGATCAGGATCTTATTTTGGGTCTAAGCAACACAACTGCAGACTTGTCCCTGGGTGGAGCTCTAGTAGAAAGTTGCTGTTGCCAGCCACTGTCAATTAGGTGGAAGGCTTTGCAGATTCAGAGTGACAGAGTTGGAGGTCTACCAAAAATATGGAATGCTTCATAAATTTGCATGTCATCTTTGTGCCAGGGCCATACTAATCTTGTCTGTATCTTTCCAATTTTAGTATATGTGCTGTCAAAGCAAGTATCTTCACACTTTTATTAAGGATACCAGCTTTTCGTGTGCAGGCCATTTTCATAAAGATTTTATAAAGATAAGAAAGTAGGCATGGAGTCAGGAGTTATTGATGTCCTTTGGTTTGCCATTTTTGGTATTAGTGGTATCTGTGATTTTTTTCTTTTGGAAAGAAATTCCACTCTTTTGGAATTTTCTCTTTTAGATATCTTCATTGCTAGGGTTTCTTCCCTTTTCCCTTCTGTCATACCATATCATTAAAAAAATTATAAATATAGCTAAAGTTGTCTCTGAAAGCCCTCACCACATACTTAACCATTGCTGCATCACTCACTCTGCCAAATAGGGATTGTAACAGGACACCGGATAACATGGAGAGGCACACAGGCATATGCAATTCTCTGGCTGTCCTTTCATGATTTAGCTCACTGCAGGAGAGGCTTAAAGACACAATCACTTTAGGAAATTCAGACAATAAATTGTTGTCCTTCCTTCTCCAGACTTTCACCTGGTTCTTGTTCTACCTAAACCTAAATTACCTAAAGGCAAACAGGTTGGTCAGTCTAATTAAATCTACCAACACTCGTAATTGCCTTTCTTCAGGTGGTGCAGCAGACATAGAAATGAATTTGTAGTTACAGCCATTGAGTTCTCATCCCAACTCTGGGCCTTAATATCTTGTGTCCTTGGGCAAGTGGTTTAATCTCTTATTTCATAATATATAAAATGGAGTAAGAACTTGGTGACTTAGAAGGTTCCAAATAGCTTCAAATCCACATTCTTATGTTTATTTCAAAACATCCCTGCAGGGTGGCGGTGCATTACAGCCCTACTCTGCTGCTATCCACCACTCCAGTGCTGAACCATGCAACTACAGCACTCTGATTTTCTATAAGTGCTATCCATGGTGCTTATTGCTGTCTCTTTGAAGTACCATGTTAATATTTTTCATCTTTAACATTCTATGAATCTATAATGCTTAAATATATCATGGAATACAGATTATAATGTCTAATTGTATCATGCTTGAGAACACAGATTCATGTGACCTTTTACAAAAGTTTTATTTTCAGAATTCACTAGGGCTTAGTGATGATCCTAGATTATTTTCTTGTCAATATTCACAATGTCCCTCCATAAAATCCTACTCTGATGTCTCTTCATGATATGAAGGTGATTCTGAGTTCTTGAGGACTATGCTTTATTGTACTGGTGTATTGGTGACAGTATTGGTGACAGACAGGGCCAGCTTTCTAAGGACTACCCTAGCTGAGCAGGGAGAAGCTCATTACCAGTAGGTTTGCTTAGCAGGTTTGCTTAGTAAGTGATACATTCTTTGGCCATACTAATCCATGAAAAAACAAACATTTCTCATTTAAGTCCTGAGAGCAATAGTTCCCTACTGAAGTTAGCATTTTATCATTAGGCCAACTATAAGAAATGCCTGTCGCTGAATTGATAGAGTTCATAAGCATCTAGATTTAATACTGAATAATATTCATCCACCAAACATTTACTGAAACACCTGCAATAAAAAAATCCATTGACAAATATTTATTAAGCTCCTACTATGTGCCAAGTGGTGTGGAGGGTGCTGTGGATACCGAGACAAAAACACTACATTCACTTCCCTCAAAGAACTTATATTCTTTCAAACATTGTAATGGCCATTTTGGGGTGATACAGTGAAGAACAAAACCTTGTTCTTATAAAGGGTTTTCAATTTAGTGGGGAGGGGGAGATAACATATGCATAGAAATAAATATAGCACAATGCTGAATATATAAAGTACCATAAAATATGTATATTCCAAATACTATGGAAGAGATTCATTTTTAAATTGCAATAGCAGGCCTGGAAAAAAATTTATCTTCCTTTAGACTTATTATGACAGTAACAAGAGGACTAGATCTGGAGGCAGAAGAAATGAGCATGAATACCTGTTTTTACATTTATTATCTGTGTGATCTTCATGGGTAAATCTCTGACTTTCAGTTTTCCTATCTGTCAAATAAGGATAATTATAATTGAGATGGAAAACATTTTGTAAACCTTAAAGTGCTATAAGCATGTAAGTTATCATTATTGCTTTTCCTAATTAAGAAATCATGCAAGAAGTAGAAAATCATGAAAACCAATTTTTCCTTACCAGTGCAAGCTTCCCATCTTAGCCTGTCTTGCAAATATCTTATGTTAACATGATTTAAAGTTGATTAATTATTTGCCCAATTTCATATTCATAAATAAAATTCAAAATTCCAAAAACTTATTTTGCTAAAATTATATGTTATAGGAGAGAAATATCAGAAATAATTAAGCTTGCAGTTAAATAAAACAACTTAAATGTCTGTTGTTAAATGTAGGAAATATTGATCTTCTAATTGATTATAGTAAAAATATCCCTGAATAACATTTTGAATTGGAGATAATTCACTTCTAGTGAAATTCATTAGAATGGTCTGTAAAAAAAAATCAGCAAACACTTGCTGAGCATGTACCTGCTCATGTGCAAGGCCCTGGGCTACACACATCAATTTTCTGAGGTTGCACAATTTATCTCTAAACTCCTAACACATCAACATAAATTCCTGCTTTAAAATGTAGCTTTAAATACATCAATTCTAAAAATGAAATGCTAAGAGTAGCTAGTATACAGTAAAAGACTGGGAATAAGGAGGCTACTACTGGCTGTCATTAACAATATGACTATAGTCAAAGCACTTCCTCTCTCTGGATCCTAATTTTCTCATCCATACAATTAATGGGCTTGACTTGATTGATTCATTCAACACTCACTGAGCATTTGAAAGTGCCTACTGTATGGACACCACTGTTCTAGGCTCTTAATATACAGAAGTGGAATAAATGACCATATATTCTCCTAAGAAATATTCAGTTTAGTGGCTGACCATGGGACATGCCAAGTGAATATGAAACAAGGAGCAATCCAGATGAAGTTTTCTGGGAAAATTTGAGGGGAAAGGAAGTCACTTTTAGTTAAAAGCAGGAATTAGGGGATGCTTTGTAGAGAAATAGGTTTTGAATGAAGAGAAAAATTTCAACAGGTAGACATGGAGGGAGTCCATTTCAGGCAGAGGGGACACTTTATACAAATGCATGGAGGTGAGAGAGGACAAGACAAAATTCAGGAACAGGGAGAAGTTATATCTGGCTGGAATATAGAGTGCCTGAAGGTGAGTAGAATGAAACAAGTCTAGAAAGGCAGGTTTGAGCCAGATTATAGAGGGCTTTAAAGCCAAGGGGTTTGTACTTTATATTAGTGGCAATAGGGAGTCACCAAGCATTTTTAAACAGGAGGAGAGTTGGTTCGGCTCATGCATTAGGCATATTAATGGGGTAACAGTGTGAAGAATGAATTGTAAAAGCAGAAAGAATTGGGCTTGTCTTTTGAAAATAGAAATCAAACTTGAAAAATACTGCACTTACCTGAATTCCTTTTGCTATAAGTTAAGAACAGGATCAGAATTAAACTTTGGAGATAAAATCTTAGTTTTGAATAAGGTGGGGGTTCAGTGCTTCTCACCTTTGATCATTCCTACAAAGACTACTGAAGGAAAACTTGTGAATAGTTGACCCCCAAACAAGGTTGGCGTAACTTCTTATCAAATCATTGCCTTATCTGATTCATTGTCCTGGACCATTAGGCTACAAGCTTAAATAAAACTGATTCATTGTATTCTAAAGATTTTTAAAAAATTAATATTTGTATAAAACCACATTTTAAGTCAGTAGATACCAAGTTAGAAATATTAATTGCTGTTTCCATTAAAACTTTCTTTTGGCGAAAATACTCATTGTAAAGATTTTCAGTCTTCTGTAGTTAGATTTTTAACATAACATTCCATAAACATCCTTTTTATTGTCAGACTATTGCCTCATTTTAATATGAAAGAGTGAGGGTAATTTTTTAAAAGGAAGATTGGAGAAGGGAGAGCCTGGAGGCAAGAGACTAGGTTCAGAAGCTATTACAATAATCCTGATGAGAGGTGATGATAACCCAAACATCGATGCTGGCTGTTTGAGGGAAAAGACGAAATGGGCAAAAGAGATTTGGGGGGTGGAATCATCAGGATTTGGCAAATAATTGTGAAGAAGAAGAAATAGTCAAAGATGACTTCAGGGTTATGGATGTGGGTGCTGGTGATGCTTTCAATGGAAATAGATTAGAGGAGGAGAAGGGGGTTTTTTTGTTTTTGCAAGGGGAAATTAGTTCAGTTTTTAAAGGTCCCTTCCAACTAACTAAACTCCTCAGAATCTACGATTTAACTTTGAATTGTGAAGATACTATATCAGGAGTGTGTCACACAAAATACTTTTTTTTTTAAAAAAAGGAAAGAGCAAGGCAGAATAGTGTAATAACAACCATGGTGATGGCTTTCATTTATATAGCACTTTAAAGTTTATAGGCCCCCTTCTCTTACCACTCCCGCACTATTTCACTTAATCTTAAGGACAACCTTATGAAGTTCTAAAGATATTATTTCCCTATTATGGATGAGTAAATCGAGGCTCAGAGAAGTGGCTTAAACTCATCTCTCTCCTGACTCCAAGTCCAGCACTCTTTAGACTGTGCTACACTGCTCTTCGCTGGAAAAACGCTAGACTAGGAGTTGAGATCAGTTGGAGTTCCAATCATGCCTTGCACTTTCCGTGTGACCTTGGACAAGTCTCTCCCAACCCCCCATGCCAACCTAGTCTAAATAATTTCTTAAGTGTCTGCCAGTTCTTACATTTTGTGCCCTGAGGTTCCTTACAACTGTGTCACGCTATGACTTCAGTTGATCTCAGGTAGGAAGAAAATCGATTTGATTTAAAGCAAAGCCAGGCCAGGGGGTGTAGAATAGCAAGGCCTTTCTAACGAATCTAGGAATCAGTGCAGAGCTGTTTCGGGGAAGGGAGTTGGGGGGGGGGGGCAGGCCAGCCTCCAAGCTGTACCAAGCGACGGCTGGCATAGGAGGGGAGAGCTCAGCCCCACTCACTCAACCCTGGGCCCTTTACTGGCTTGCAGCTCCCGCTGTTGCGCACTGGGGGCTCGGCAGGGCTGATTTGCCTATCCCCGCCCCTACTCTAAGATGGTTGGTGAGAATGTCTAGCTTCGGACAAGGATTGGCTGATGGTCTTGTCGCTCCGATCCTGGAGCGGACGTTTCCCGCTGCGGCTGGGCTCGGGCTTCGGCTCTGCTCGGGTGGCTCCAGCGGCTCTGGCTAGGGCTCTGGCCGGGTTCGGGCCATTTCTGGCTGCAGGCGCTGCTGCCGCCAGCCCGCTGCTCTCGGCGTGGCCATGAGGAGGCGGAGGCGGCCGCTGCGGCCTGTGTCAAGGTGACCGGCCGGGACTGCGGCGGCCCCGACCACGACAGCGGCCCCGACATTGACAGCGGCCCCCGGGCCCAGTGCGGGAGAGCCGGGAGGTGAGATTAAGTCCTGGCTAAACCTGGGGCGGGGCTGGGTGGGGCTGGCAGAGGGGAGCAGGAGAGATGCAGGGGGCGGGGCTCGGCACTGCGCGAGGCCGGCCCGCAGGTGCAGGGGGCGGGGCGGCTAGGGGTGTAGGAGGCTTCTCTCGGTGAGGGGTGGGGACTGCTGGGGGACCACAGGGGTGGGGGACTATAGGTGCAGGAGGTGGGGTGGCTGTAATAGCAAGGGCGGACCTATAGGAGCAGGGGCTGGGATATCGATGGGAGCAAGAGGGCCCTACAGGTGTAAGGGCCATAGATACAAGACCCTACAGGTGTAGGGGGTGGGGCTGCTATAAGTAGAGAGGTTATGGGTGCCGAGTAGGGTGGTTATGGGGGTAGGAGGAGGAGGGGATCGTACAGGTGGGGGACGAGAGGTAGCTAGAAGTGCAGAGAGGGCCTTGCAGGAATAGGGGGCAGGGTGCCTATAGGTGCAGAGGAGGTAAGGGCTAAGGAGTGAGGAAAAGAGAATCTCATAGGTAGAGGAGGTGATATGGATGGATGGAAGGAAGGAGACATCCAGCCTATAAAGAAGAGGATGGAATCTGTAGGAAAAGCATGGGAAAGAGAGATCTCATAGATCTAGGGGACTGTGAGAGAAGCACCCCAAGGAAACCCTTATGTCTAGGGGGAGGTCTTGGGCTTCAGGGTCAGAGAACTAGAAGATACAGGATTCTAGTTAGTTTGTAGTATAGCAGAAAGATCCCTAGATTCAACATTAGTATTTGGGTTCTGTTACTTATTAGCTGGGTAACCCTGGACAAGTCACTCAGCTTTGTTTTTGAGCCTTTTCTCAGGTATAAAATGAAGGGGTTTGGGGCAGCTAGGTGATGCAGTGGATAGAGCACTGGCTCTGGAGTCAGAAGCACCTGAGTTCAAATCCAGTCTCAGACCAGACACTTGACACTTACTAGCTGTGTGACCTGGGCAAGTCACTTAACCCCATTGCCTAGCAAAAACAAAAACAAAAAATGAAGGGGTTGACTAGATCTCTAAGGTTCCTTGCATTTCTAAATACTATAGTCATAGAGACGTAACAAAGGCAGGCTCAGCAGGTGATACAGGTTCAGAGGACAGAGGAGGAGTCTAGGTACAGGGGATGGGACCTGGAGAGAGAGGGCCAACAAACTGGGGTAGATGCCCATGCACAAGTTCTGGGGCAAGGGTGTCAGACACATGACCACTGAGCATTCCTACATCATTATGTCCTACTTTTCAGGATTTTCGTTGTAAATTGGTAGAGGGGCTTTAGGCTCCCTTTACTTCCTGAGCACTTCTTTGAGGGAACCAGGCTTTGGGTTCTCAGGTGTCAACCTTCTTATAACCCTGTCCTTTAGTATTCTAGTGGGCTTCTGGGTGAGGTGGTGTTGCTTTTTGCTACAGTTTTTTCCAGTTACTATCTGGGGTAGCCCCCAAAGGGCTAAGAATGTGATGATGATTCCTGAAATTCTGTGTTTGGATGGCTTCCGTTTAAATGGAAAGTAGCTTGTTTTCTGCCACCCTTTCCTTTCTGTTGGCAACTGCCTGCATAGTTAAGAGCCTAATCAAGGGTTGGAGTGGGAGGACACCTGCTCATGGCCTAGATCAAAATAAGGTTGAGGCTGAAGCCAAGAGAAAGCAAGAGGTAGAGTGGAAAGAAGAGTGGAGTCAAAAGACCAAGGTTTGAATCATGGTTCTGTGTGTCTGAGGCAGGTCATTTAATTTCTCATCTGGAAATGAGGACATCAGACTAGATGATAGCTAAGGTTCCTTATGTCAGCAAATCCTATAAACGTTGGCTTTTGCACAGAGGAATGGTTACATGAGAGAAGCGTTTGTGCATTCAAGGAATAACTACTGCTGAGAGTGGTAAACTGGTTTGATGGTTTCACACACCAGGTATTTATTACAAACTAACTGCTGATATCCTCTCTTAATCTAAAAAGACAGAGGCATCAGTCTGGCAGTGGAGACAACACTGGCCTGGGCATCAGGAGACTTGGAGTCTAGTTCTAGCTTCCCTTCTGACATGCTTGTGTGACCTTGGGAAGTGTCTTCCTTTTGGAGTTTCCATATCAAAAGAAGTGAGAGGTTTGATCTTTTCAGTTCTAAAATGACATATTTTGGCTATTTTTTTCCTGAAGTTGCCTGGATGGATTCTGACTTTGTGACTAGAGTAATAAGGAAATTCTGGACATGTAAGACCTTATCCACCCAATAGTGCATTCCTACAGATAATGTTCCTAGGAATATGAGGGAAGACAATACACAGGCAAAGTGCCCAAGTAAAGGTACATTTTAGGGTCATACTACTTTACCATGAAAAGGATTCATCTAGTTCTCTGCTTTCCTTTTCAAGACTGTCAGCTGTAGTGTGAGGGCTATTAGGAATATCAGCCTTGAGATTCTAGGTCTCCTTTTTATTTATCTACTGACTTTAGGTGACCACAGAGTTGGAGAGAGCCTGGTTTCCTAAATAACCTAACATGGTTGGCAGCAGGTGTTGCTTTCCTATTCCCAAAAGTTCAACTGCCCTGCTGTCTATTCCCAAAAGTCAACTGCTTTGATAGTGGTAACAGTATTTGGCTATTTAGAATCCATCTACCTAGGGACTGTCATAGAAATTCATTTCAACTTGCATCTGGCTATACTTGATCTCCAGGCATTTTAATGTGATGGTAAAGCCGAGCACTGTATCATATTCAGAAGTTCCATGGCAAGATGCCGATGATGATGATGATAATGATGATGATTGATTTTTTGAGAAGCAGCTGTTTGGGTAACCAGAGGAACTTACCTAAGAGCATAGCCCAGCCTGCATTGAAAGTAAGAGCTGGTTGAAACTGGAAAGACTATAGAAACTTTACCTAGTTGTCAGGGAGCTTCATCCATACAAAATAGGTTTTGATACCTGTAAAGGCTATTAACACCTGACACTGAGAAGTCAAATGCCACTTACTGACCTGTTCTTCTGATAGGCCAGAAGAAAAAGTTTCTTTATTTTTTTTAAAAGCAATCGGGGCGTATTGAAAGATGTGTCAGGAAAGAACTTATCTTCGAAAATATCTTCCTGGCACATTAATGGACTTTTACAAATTTAGAGTTAGAAGATACCATAGATTAACTAGATTCACAGAGTCTGAGAGAGAAAGGAGCCTGGTTGGGGAGGGGTATCTAATCCAGCCTGTACCTGAAAAGGAGTCAAACTTATATCACTCACAATAGTCATCTAATTTCCCCTTGAACACCACCACGGATAGGGAGCTATTATTTTATGAGGCTTCATGTACTACTCTTGGACCAATCAATAAAAAACATTTATTGTTGAAAGACCTTTTTGTGCCATGGGATATAAAGGTGAAAACAATCGCTGTGCTCAAGGTCGAGTAAAGTCAACAAGCATTCATCAAGAACTTATGTGCCAGGCATAGGACTAAGTGCTGTTACAAATAAAGGCAAAACAGTTCTTACCCTCAAGGAGCTCACAGTCTAATGGGGAACATAATGTACAACAACTGTAAACAAACTATATATATATATATATATATATATATATATATATATATATATATATATATATATATATATATATACATATGTATATATATATATAGTTCACATATGTATATGAAAGTTATATGAAAAAGCTTATAAAGTTATATGAAAAACTATATATACATACATGTATATGTATATATATATATGTATATATATGAAAATTTAGAGGTGATCTCAGAGGGAAGGCACTAGCATTAAAAGGAACTAGGAAAAGTGTCTTGCTGAAGGTGAGATTTTAATTGAGACCTGAAGGAAGCCAGGGAAGCTAGGAGGCAGGTTGAGGAGAAAGAAAGCATTCCAGGTTTGGGGGACAGCCAGTGAAAATTCCTGGTTCAGAATAGCAAGAAGACCAGTGTCTCTGGATTGTAGAATACATGGATTAGAGTAAAGTGTGAGAAGCTTGGAAAAGTAGGAAGAGGCCATGTTATGAAGGACTTTGAAAGCCAAACAGAGGCAACGGGGAACTTCTGGAGTTTATTGAATAGGGGAATGACCATCCAGTCTGAACTTAACATTGATAGCTGAATGGAGGATGGTACTGGAATATGGTGATTTGAGGCAAGGAGACCAGCTGGCAGACTATTTCAATAGTACAGGTATGAAGTGATGAGGAGTGGTGGCAGTGTTGGAAAAGAGAAGAGGGTATATACAATATATGTTGTGAAGGTAGAATAGGGACTTGAAAACAATAAATTGGATAAAGAAGGGGTAAAAGCATGAAGAGTAGGGGATAATGACACTTAGGTTGCCAGCCTAGGTGACTGGGAGAATAGTACTGCCTTAACGGTAATAGGGAAGTTAGTAAGAGCAAAAGGTTTTCAGTGGAAAGGTAATGAGTTCAGTCTTAGACATGTTGAGTTTAAGATGTCTCTGGGATATCCAGTTAGAGATGTCTATTAGGCAGTTGGAGATGGGAGACTGGAGGTCACGAGAGAGGTTAGGGCTGGATAAACAGATCTGGGAATTTTCTACATAGAGATGATTACTAAATCCATGGGAATGATGAGATCAGGCAAAATATACCTCATGTTCTTTGGGGAAAACAATATGTGCACATATTAAGTACAAAATATATGCAGGGTAATTTGGAGATGACAGGTACAGCTAGGAAGGTATTGAGAAACAATTCATGTATGAGGTGGTTGACTTTTGAAAGAAGCCAGAGATTCTTGAAGGCAAAGATATTGAGGATGTTGTGAAGAGGGAATGTATTCTAGGCATGAAATGAAGTGTACATGACAGGATGTAGTATTTTATAACCCTGGAAAGGTAGGTTGGACCCAGATTTCGAAGGGCCTTTAATGCCTCCCCTTCCTCCAAAAGAGGAGTTTGTATTCTATCCTAGAATACAATCAATAAATGGGGAGCTACTGTACCTTTTTGAGCTGGGGAGTGACTTTGGCAGTTGCGAGGAAGAAGGACTGGACAGGGGGAAGACTAGGTAGGGGACCATTTAAGAGGCTGTTACAACAATCTAGGCCAGAGGTGATTAGGAACTGAACTGCAGGAATTTTGGAGACACTAAGAATGATGGGAACAGCTCTAAGTCTTATGAAGTTTTTTCTCACAGCCATTTGAAATCTGCTTTTCCACAATTTTCAGCTCCTTTTATCAACTTCAAGTTTGCGCCAACAAGTTCCTCTTTTATAATATAAATATATGGTACAGTGGAAAGGGCATGGGATTTGGAGTCTGAGGATGGGGCTTTGAATTCTACATCTGCCATTTTACTGCCTGTGTGACTTTGGGCAAGTAAATTAACCTATCTGGGCCCTTGTTTGCTAATCAGTAAAATGAGGGGGTGGGAGGTTGAATGCAAGGTTATCTTCAGTCCCTTCTAATTCTAAATCTGTGAAAACCTAACAATAAGTCATGCTGTTGTGAATGGATTCAATCAGACGCTCATTACTTTCTATCTAAGATAAACCCCTGAAGGAATGGGGGAGTTAGTGAGTCATACCTTAGATCTAAAAGAAACCTTAAAGATAATAGCTCAAATATGGGGTTTTACAGTTTATAAAGGGCTTTCTTAGACCAACCTTTCAAGGTAGGTCATGCAAGCTGTTATTATCATTCCAGGCCTGGGATTCCATCTGTGTAGGGAATTCCCTGCAAGTAAATTGCCTCTGTCAGTGCATACAAACTTAGTCCTAGAGAGTTGTCTGGGGGCACTGAGAGGTTGGCAGAACCAATTTTGTCACAAGCCTGTGAGCATTATTCTGGTCTTACGGAGGAGGAAACTGAGGTCCACAAAGTAAAAGTGACTTGATTTAAGGAGTGTTATTTTACAGTCTGGGACACTTCAGGGCAGCTTGAGAGGAACCAGGTGAGACAGAAGGAATGAGAAGGGAGATTGGGTGAGGATGGGGTGGGAGGGGGTTGGTGTTAATAAAGACACATTTATATTTAACCATCACCAAGGCCCTGGACAAAACCAAATGGGCCTCCTGGAATTCCTCTGAAATTTTTCTGTTCTGTTGCCTTTGGGCCTTAGGGCCAGATGCCTGTGCTGTATGCCCCTGAAAATTTTTAAGCCCTCCTGATTTGTTCTTGTCTGTAGTAGTTTTTTTTTTATGTTTCACTTGAAAGACAACTGGCCTGAGACCATGTTGAAATGTAATTGAATCTAGCAAACATTTATTGACCCTTACTGTGTATAGAGAAGTGTGGTGTCAAATAGAAATGGGTGCCCCTAAAACATGCATTAGGATTGCTGAGTGTGCATACTGACTTAGAATATGGTATGTTAACATCATCTGTGTTTTATTGTATCTTTATTTTGCTAACTATTTCCCAATTACGTTTTAATCTGGTTATGGCAGCACTCCTGCCTGTGGCCTGAGTCTTTGACATCTCTTGTGTGGAGTACTGTCTTTGGCACTGGGGATATAGATATGAAGTTTAGATAAGATATACTCCCCAGCCTCATGAATCTCAAATACATAGCTAATATATGAAGACATATACATGAGTATTTTTAAGGATGGTCAACAGGAGATAAGTGTGATATTAAAGTCCTGATGCTGTGGCCAAAACCTTGAGTCTTTATGTGGTGGAAGGAAAGGTCAGGAGCCAGCAGGGCTGTATCAAGAGTTGGAGTAATGGTAGGGATATTATATTATATATTATATAATCATATAATGTAAAATATATTATATATATACTAATTCTAATTATATGTTATAGTTGTTTTGCAAATGATGAAACTCAGAGCAAGAGGGTGAAATAATCTTCCTAAAGTCACACGGCTAATAAATGGCAGGGTTAAGCTTCAAGTTCAGGCCTCCTGCCCCCGTTCTTTGTAAATGCAGTTTTGATTGGTTCTCTGATCAGCATATTATAATCATCCCTCTTTGGTTATCACAATCATTCAGAGTTTCTGTATATAATAGTTAATATCATGTTCCATTGCTTCTTGCAGGTTTGTTGAAGATGTGGTTTGTATTCTATAGGCCTTCCCATTTAAACATCAAGATTTTTAATGTATTCTTTCTTTTGTTATCCTGATTATAATATGGAATATGTACAGAGACTGGACCTATGATTTCATTGGTATTGTTGTGGAGTCATTTAGTCATGTTCAACTCTTCGTGACTCTTGGAATTTTCTTGGCAAAGATACTGGAGTGGTTTCCTATTTCCTTCTCCTCTGGGGTAAGACAAACAGAGGTTAAGTTACCTGCTCAGGATCACACAGCTAGTAAATATCTGAGATTAGATTTGAATCCAGCTCTTCTTACCTCTAGGCCCAGTGCTCTATCTACAAAGCTACCTAGTTGCCTTTTCTAGCTTGGCATAGGACCTATTAAAGCTTGTACTCCATTGGCATAGCTTTTGAGACCCCAGCATCACCACTCTACTATTATGAGGCATCAGAGGAGGACTTTAGTAGAAGGGAGGATTCACATGAGACATCTTGTCCAACCTGTACTCAAGAAATAATATCAAGTCTCCTAACATCCTGGAGAAGTCATGATCCATCCTCCACTTGAAGATGTGTATCTCTCTCCTTCTCTGGGCTATTTTGGACAGTTTAAGGAAATGTTTTCCTTATATCAAGCTAAAATCTGCCTCTCTACCACTTTCATCCACTGGTCCAAGTTCTACCCTCTACCTTCTCATGTTGTACAAAACGAGTATAATCTCTTTTCCAGGTGACAGCTTTTCAGATATTTGAAGACAATTACAAAGCCTTCACATTTCTGGGCAAAATATACCCAGTGATTTCAACTGATCTTAATACGAGATGGTTTTTAGTCCTATCCTTAGTCTGCTTACCCTCATTTGGACGTGAAATTTTTTTCAGTATATTTTGTAAAATGTGACATAGTGTTTAAATCAATCCTGAATATACCATTTAATGAGGGTAGAAGACAAATATTCCCTTTCTCTGGATATTATTATGCCTTTGTTAACATAACTCAAGATTACTATAGGGTTTTTGGCTGCCATGTCCTATTAATTACTCGTATGGAACGAACGTCCGGGTGTTATTCACACACTGTGTAGCCGAATTTCATCCATCCTGTACATGTGCAGGTGATTTTTAAAAAAAACTCAAGTGTAGACTAAATTTGGACTTATTAGCCTTGGCTCATTGTTCTAGTATATCCTGGAGCCTACTTCTGTCATCCGATGTATTAGCTAGATCTGCTAGCTTTGCTGTCATTTGCAAATGTCAACAAGGCTGTGGTGGGGACTAACTAAATAGTCAACTTAGGATAATGTGAATTAATATAGTATATCTATACTCCATCCACAAGTGTAGACCACAGACTATCTGAGTTACTTTATAGTTTACTAATCTTTTTTTCCCCTCCATGGCTGCATCTTTTTAACTTATCTAGGCTAGAAGTATAGGGGTCACTCATGGACTTGGTCCCACTTTTGATCAGCATGGGAGTTCTGACTTGCCCCTTTTCTCACCCTAGACTGGTTCATAACTCTTTATGCAACCTTGTACCCTATCACCCCTACCCCCATTCCCAGGGTCTCGCCTCAATGCCGAACTTAGTTTAGATGCTTGATTAGCTTAGCCCACTGAAGTTTCAAACTTCTGAACTCAGGTAGTCTATTAGCCTCAGCCTTTCTAGTAGTAAGTAGTATAGGCATGTGCCGCCATGTTCAGCTATATAATTATGTTCTCCATTTTCTCACAAGCCCTCTGTGGAAGATCCACCCAATGTGCAAGGTGCCTTTCTATGACTCTTTTAAAACTTTGTGGCTGCCAGTGTAGCCCTTGAAGTCTTTCTTTTTATTTCTTATTCATGATCAGTCCATGATCAGCTCGCCTTCTCTAGGCAAACTGACATACTTCAGTCTCCTCAAGAGATTTATGATCTCATTGATTCAGGTATTCTCTCCAATGAGGTGTTATAAATTCTTTTTTTTCTTTCCTTCCTTCCTTCCTTCCTTCCTTCCTCTCTTTCTCTATTCCTCCCTTCCTCCCTTTCTCTCTCTCTCTCTCTCTCTCTCTCTCTCTCTCTCTCTCTCTTCTCTCTCTCTCTCTCTTTCTCTCTTTCTCTCTTTCTCTCTCTCTCTCTCTCTTTCTCTCTTTCTCTCTCTCTTCTCTCTTTCTCTCTCTCTTTCTCTCTTTCTCTCCTTTCTCCTTTCTCTCTTCTCCTTTCCTCTCTCTCTCTCTCCTCTCTCTTCTCTCTCTTTCTCTCTTTCTCTCTTCCTCTCTCTTTCTCTCTTTCTCTCTTCTCTCTCTCTCTTCCTTCTCTTCTCTTTCTTTCTTCTTTCTTTCTTTCTTTCTTTCTTTCTTTCTTCTTTCTTTCTTTCTTTCTTTCTTTCTTTCTTTCTTTCTTTCTTTCTTTCTTTCTTTCTTTCTTGTAATGGGGCTTAAGTGACTTGCCCAGAGTCACACAGATAGTAAGTGTTATGTTTCTGAGACCAGATTTGAACTCAGGTCCTCCTGACTCCAGGGCCAGCGCTTTATACAGTGCATCACTTAGCTGCCCCCGAGGTGTTACAAGTTCTATCACAGCTTCTTATCATATGGGATTCTTGTCCATGTTCCCCTGTGAATTCCCTAAAATAATCCATTAAATATGTAGGGTTTTTCTTTCAGAACTTGAGATACTCTGTAGGTACCCATGTCTCATCCCTTACTCTTACTAACAGTCTACTTCCTTTTCCCAACACACATCTCTTTGGTATCTTATGCTATTCTTTATGTACAACTTGTCACTGTTGCAGACTATAATCACTATGTGTCTATCCACTACCCTTTGGATGACCCTCAATTTTGATTTCTCAAAGATTGTTGTATTTTATGATTTATTACAGCATCATCAGGAGAATGCTGGTGTTTTAAAAATTGGTTTTTGTTTAAGAGAGAAGCATGAGGCCATTGAAAATGCTGTGCCATTCCCAAATGTGGTCTAGCATGCTCTCTTCTTCCTAA
Organism: Phascolarctos cinereus; assembly: GCF_003287225.1. Classification (NCBI taxonomy): domain Eukaryota; kingdom Metazoa; phylum Chordata; class Mammalia; order Diprotodontia; family Phascolarctidae; genus Phascolarctos; species Phascolarctos cinereus. The sequence continues at coordinate 296,405,874 of NW_027555625.1, read as the reverse complement.
TTTCTGGGCACAGTTCACTGTCAACCCATAGTATGTGGCCAAGCTATATGTATACTTATGATCAAGCACTGTGGACTGGCTATCCAACTTGTATATCATAGCCTGGTCAATAGACATTCTTCATCTCAAGTTAAACTTGAGTTGATTATGGATCTCATTTAAGAAGTTCTAAACTGTTTTGGAGTTTTGTGCAATAAGCACAATGTAAACTATAAACAGGAGCTTCCAGATGATCTCACTGTCCATAGGGAACCCTCTTCCATTTGGAGTTTGTGCTGAACATCTTCCATGACAGTAGTGACCATCTTTAGGAGGCATGTATCTTAATATCAAATCATAAAACAATCAGAGGATTGTGGAATGAGGTTATATCTATTGAGGAATCTTTTATGATGGTAATATAACATAGGAGACACTTTTTTGATGGAGGACCAAATCAAATGCTTTCTCATAATCAACAAACAACAAACAGTGAAATCTTGTATTTTCTGCCCTTTTGTGTAAATTTTATAGCTGTAAAGATGTGGTCTTCTGTAGAATGTTGTTTGCAAAAGCCTATTTCCTTTTTGTATTTTTGTAAAGGATGCCGTAGATAAATTATTATTTTCATGAAAATCACTGATTTTTCAGGAGCAATATCTGTTATTTTAAAACATTTAATATCTTTCCTTCTTTCATATATCATTATTATGATTATATTATATAATATACCGATTATATCTCCTCCCTTTCCCAGGCAGTCGTAAAGTGAGAATATAGTGCCACAGAAATAATTGAACATATAAGGTAATAAAAAGTTATTTCTAAAGAACTTTGAAGTTCTTTACCCCCAGCAGGTTTACTTTCTTTCATAGACTGTATTTTTTTTTTAACTGTGAAGGCATTGTCCCTTTGGGGAACACTTAATATTTTTTTTAATGGGCAGGAGAATGATTAACTGTTTTTGTGTAGTGTGTTTTTTCTGTCTTCAAATTTCTGTAGTAATTTTCTGAAGCTTGTTTTGTGAAGATGTTAAACTAACTTTAGCAGTTCAATGGTTTAAACTGGGGATCTCAACTCTTACCCCATGTGAGGGATGGGGAATGGGAGGCATGTAGAAATATTATATAGTTAATGGGAATGCAGTTAGCTGGTGTCTGCTAAGAGAAATACATTTCGATTGTACTAATACAAATTCACCCTACTATAGGAAGTTGGACTGTGTTAATTATACTCTCCTCATATATCACTAAAGTTGCTTCTAGCTCTTACTTCCCATATCTGAGATTCTTCCTTTAGAATTGTTTAATTGGGGTCTCCCTAGAGTCAAGGAAACCATTTCTCAAGGCACCTTTCAATTTCATTATTCCTTGTCTATATAAATCTGAGTAAGTCACTTCAATTCTCTAAGACTCAGTTTCCCAATTTTTAACACAGGAAATAATGATCCTTGATCTATATGCACTTCATAGGATTTCTGTGAGGAAAGCATTTTGTAAACCATAAAGTACTATTGACATGTGAGAGTATTATTTCTACAGCTAAATAAACTCCCCCTTTCCACATTTAAAGCATCTTCTGAAGACTTCCTTATAGCTTGGCATGGGAGTGGTTGTGGTGGGAGGTGGGTTTGACCCTGGGTTCTCATAGTCTATGTCAGCAGAACTTAGTCTCTGTGAGGTTAAATCTACCAAGATGGCAAAACTTTGCACATGGGACTGATAATGGACTTTGTCCTCTGAACAACAAACTAGACTGCTTTAGAGAGTCTTGGCTTGTCACCAGGTTGTCCACAGGGTGACGATTTTTTTTTTCCATAACAACTTTCCAAGGCTGTATGCCAATTTCACTGGTAGGAGTGCCCGACACCTATGAAACCGTAAGTGCCTTTAAATATTTAAGAAATCAACTTTTACTTCTTTTGGAAATATATAGAAAGCTAATATTCCCTTGAGCTAATTATTGGATTCAAATGAGAGCAATCATCAGTCAAACATCATGTTATTCTTTTCTTTAGGCTTTTTTTTTATTACACAGTTAAGACAATTAATTACTTGGATATTCAAAACAAAATTAAAATTCCTGTAACCTTAGTATTTAAGAGATTCTTTGAAAATGTTCTTATTAAGGATGAGGAGAGTATAATGAATTTGATTAAATTCTAATTTGGTAGGACCACATTAATTCTCATTTGCTCTTGTTTGAGCCTGATAACTAGGTCAAGGGAATTTGAGCTTTCTCTATACTTCTGAACCTATGGAATGAATTTTTGGTTGTTGCTGTAAGCAAATGAGTTGTAAAAAAAGAAAAACAAATAAAAAGTACTTGGCAAAGTACATCAGCACTTGGTTTAAATTCTCATAGTTCCAGTTCCTTTTATGGAGTAACAAATTTAACTGGAAAATACTAGACTCTTGTTTCTAAGATGTTTTTGGTATTTTTCATTCCCAATGCTAGTTTTTCCAAAATAGGCCATTGGAGTGCAGTAGCCCACATGTCCCTGTGGATGCTTGCTACTGAGCCATCACTTATTGGCATAATGGGTGGGTGTGGAAATCAATTTTCATTGAGGAAAGGCTTTTGAAAACTGGATCTATTTCTCTTGGTTTTTGCCTTTGAGATTCCAAATGAAGAAGATGAATTTTTGGTTGTGAAGAATGCGTAGCCAGGTTGAAACTATGAGATAGAGACATTTGGATCATCTTAAGGCATTGGCGTACCATTTATTAAACCTCAAAGATATATTAATCATTGCAAAACGTGATAGTTTTCTGATCAGAGTGATATCATATGCAGTTAAAATTCAGAATTGTAGGGCTAGAAGGGACCTTAAAGGTCATTTCATTCAACCCATAACTAAACAAAGTTCAACTCTATAACACTCCCTGACAAATGACCATCCAGCCTTTGCTTGAAGACTGCTACCAAACATGCCCGAGGTCTTCTTTTGGATCTTTTTATACTTCTTACATTGTCTATCTACTATACCTTGTTCTCACTATAAGACCAGGGCATTTCCTTTTCCAGTTATATATTTGTGTATATGCATACAGATGTATGCATACAGGTATGTTCATAAACACCCATGTGTAGATATGTACATATGTTATATATTTTATATAAATATTCTTCGTGTCTTCTATTCAATCTCTTGTGCATGAGATATCGTTGGTAATATGATCTATACTACTTATACTCACCATGTGTCTTTCTATTGCCTTTTTGGTCACCTGCAATTTTAATCCATAAGGGTTTCATGATTCATAGCCATATAATATAGAAACATGGGCTCTTTGGTAGGGAGCATCTTGGGATCATTGAAAGAACTGCACAATTTTTGCACTGTGATTCAATCTGCTCTTCTCTACCAATGTAATTCTGGGCTTAGCTTATTGTTTGCCTGAGAGACCTATCTAAGATACTGGTTGACTAACTCAATGGACTTCCAGCCCAACTACATGTTGCAAGATCTTTTTTTGTTCAAATTACTTTGAAACTTTGAGAGATCTGTACTCTCATCAATGCTGGTACTCCTTCCACAGGTGCAGGTTGCAGCCCCTCAGTGAGATGAGGAGGCTATTAAGGTCCTTACAGACATAGATAACAATTATACAGACCCAAGAAGGCATAAAGGTGTTCCATAAAGTGTTCCAAAAATTCTAGTGCCATTTTAAGCTACTAAAGCTTACCCTGTATGCTTGTGGGGGGAAAAGTGCCTAAACTAATGCAATTATGGATCTATCAAAGAGTATAAAAATACGCTATTTCTTATTTGCAATCCATTATTGATGTCATAGTGGAGCCTGTTATATCTACCATATGTCTTTCCTTTGCTCTATGAGTTATTTGTCACTTCAGTTTTTCTGAGATTCAGAGCTAAAGTTGTTTTACATAATGGCAGTCATGTAGCAGTCTATGTTCACAATGGCCTTAAAGACATGGTCTCTTGGAGTGGTAGTTTGAGATCTGTAAAAGAACCCTGTGATTTCAAGGTAGGCAATTTTCCAGTTGTGATCCAGCCTGACTTTCTCTTGTGATATCCTGGGCACATGGAAAATAGATTTTCCCGTAGCTCTGGGGAAATGACTCTTCTATGGATGAATTTATTGGAGTTGGCTTCTTCTAGACTGTAAGAAGGCAGAATAAGAGGCAATGAGTGGAAGTTGAAAAGGAACATATATATATGTGTATGTACATATATGTAAATGTCAACATAAACAAGAATATATCAATGATATCACAAAATGCCTTGATAGTTAAAGGATTAGATAAATATATAGAGACAAATTTTGTTCAATTATATCATCAGAGGAATTCCTTAGAGAGAATCTGCTCCTCTTTGCAGATTATATTTTTTGCATCAAATCCTAGAACATTATTAGGGCCTCCTTAATGAGATCTATTGTTACTGTAAAAAAAACCAGCCTAATTATCTACACACAAAAACAAAGTGGATGAAAAGTATATAAAGTACAAAATTTCCTGACAATTTAGAAAGTCCAAAAACAAGCAGTTTCTGTACTGTTGTAGCCCAGGCTGACCATCGGAGATGATGTTCATTCTGAGACTGCTGGCTCCTGTTGATCAAGGAGCCTGTTAATGAGTCCAGATTAAAAATGCAGAGAGGCAGTGGTTGGAACCAATATTATATAGAAGTTCAGAGGGCCAAGGAAGGATGGAGCCTTGAGGAACATTCATTTGGAGGACAGAAGAAGAGGAGCCAGCAAAAGAAATGGAGAAAGTGAAAGTGATCTCAGAGCCTGCGGTGATGGAGCTGGAAGAATGTTAGATCCTTGGAACAGGAAAGGACCTTAGAACTGACCTAGCTGTAAGACCTATAGGCTGTTCTAGCTTAGTAGCCTAATTCTGTGGATGAGGTGATTGTAGGCCCAGTAAGATGAAACCACTTCAAATATTTAGTAAACAAACAAATCAAAAGCTTTTTCTTTTGTTTTGAATGGGTTTTTAATCACTTTTTTCCATAGAAGAGATAAAGACCAGTTAGAACTCAGGAGTAAAACTTAGTAACTGAAGGTCAATTGAGAATGACTATGAAGACTCTGTTAAGGTACAATGATGTTTAAAGTAGAATAAAAGCTCCATCTTTGTGGCAAAATGGGACATGAGGAGCTACTTGCTAAAGTGGAAAGAATACTGATTCTGGAGTTCAAATCACATATTTGATGTATAACCTTGAGTAAGTCACTTGCTCAGCTAGCTCTCAATTTCCTCATCTGTAAAATGTGCAGGTTGGATAGGATGGCCTCTCAGGGCCATTCCAGCTCTTAGTCTATGTTCCCAATGTGTTTGGGCACAGAAAATCATGTCATGATGGTTTAGTAATTTCAGTAAGGTTTCTCTTTGAGAAATGAGATTGTTTTCTATGCAAGCCAATGTGGCTGATTAGGAGGGATTTAAGTTTATCTGAGAATCTCTTGGGATGCAGTGGCATAACCTTTCTGAGCTTCAGTTTTCTCATCTGAACAATGGGGATAATACTATCTGCCTTGTTCTGAGGATCAAAGGATATATAATGTATGTATATATACATTGAAACACACACTGTATGTTTGCATGCATTTTATATATATGTGTATGTACATATATGTAAATGTCAAGTCCTTTATTACCATACTTAAAAAAGAATCTTTATATCATCCTTCCACATTTGGAAATCACACCTTAATACCTTTTCACATAGTCTTTATGAATGGCTGTGACTAAGGAGGAAAACAAACCTGGTGGCCAATTTTATGCTAGGCAGATATTCCTTTGCTCAACCTTTCCGTATTGGTAAGACCTTCCAGAACTGGTTCCCTTGCTGAAATTGATTTTAAGAAACCAATTTCACCTCCATTCTAGGATGTGGCAATAGAGTAGGATTTTAATCAAGTTGTGCTTTTATAACTCAGTTCTATCCATGTGAGATAGCATCAGATATATTCCCAGTTACTAAACAAATCCTCTTCATCAAAAAGAAGTGACTCTGGGAAGTCCCATACTTCCCCTGATGGTTGCCTTCCGTCTTCCTGAAAGGAGAATGTTGCAGATGTTCTAGGTCCAACAAGCACAACCAAGAGAACATTGTACATGGCAATGACAATATTATTCTAAGAACAACTTTGAATGACTAAGTCATTTTGAATATCGTATATACTCAATCAACTATACAGCATCTGTGAAAGAAGATGCTATCTATATCCAGGGAAAGAACTGATGAATAGAAGTATGTATAGCATGGTTTTACACACACACACACACACACACACACACACACACACACACACACACACACACATAAATAATATATAAACATAAATATATGTATGTATGTGTATATATGTATAAGTGTGTGTATATATATATACACACACACACACACACACACACACACATATGTATTCTTTTCTAGGGCAGAGTGGAGAGGGAGAGAGAAAAAAATAAAAAGTATACAGCAAAGAACAAAAGAAAACTTAGAAGGAAGCACAGAAAAGCAGGGTAGCTCTGAAAATGACATGTATTTATTACATAGTTTTTTTTAAAAAAAAGTAAACAGTGTGAAATGGAAATTCATGGTTTTGTATTGAATCCTCTTTTTATGTTGTGCTGTGTACATGGAAATGTTATTTTTTTGGTCTTTTTGTATTTAAGTTCAAAATGAATAAAAATTAAAAAAAGAAGTCCTAGTTCCTCTGTGGTTCTTAGAGAATGGGTGACCTTCCATATCCCAGTACTAACTCTTTGGGTAGCCATACTCGTCTCATTAGTGTAATGGTATAATTAGTATGGATTTTCCCAGGTAAAAATGACCTTTGAGCTCCCATCTACTAGAATAATGCTGCCTCCTTCTTAGTCCGCTATATTGTGCGGAGCCTTAATTATTAATTATGTGACCTTGTTGGATGGAGTTGGCTACTCATAAAGGCCTGCTGTGTTGTATAGAGTATCTTTTTTGTTGTTGTATAGATTCAATAAAAGGAATAACCAATACATAATATAACATTCACTGTGTTGTGGGCTGCCTTCCCACAGCTTCTAGAGCTAGGCTGATCTCAGGCAATATATAGTAAGCATTCTCTGAGCCCAGCAGTTCTAGCAAAGATATAATTCAGCTGCTTTCTCCCCAGAAGTGGTAAAAGAAGTGAAGGATGTACATCACAGTTCTCAGACTCTATTCAGTGTATGGCCTTTCCAGATTGGGGGCCAATGTCCAGATCAAGGGCATAGGAAGATTAGGAGCTGGGAACAACTTTTCAATGACAGCAGTTTGGTCATGGGCAGAAATCTCCCATCCTCTCTCTCTGAATGCTTCCTACCTCATTTATCGACTGCACTGATTCCATGCATCCTCTTGGGTTGTCCATCCCTAGTAGAATGCTGGGGTGTAGGCGGGGGAAACTAGGCATAGAGAGAGACACTGTCTTCCCTCATTGGTTTCTTGCCTTGTCTGTCCCTCCGAATTCTTGAGCTCTCCTTTGTCTTGACTAAGAAGTACACTAATTCTGTCCAGGTATCTTCTAATCAGTACACTAGTGCTCCTGCTTCCCACTCAAGAGGAGGAGCTGTAATTCATACATTAGATCAACAAAGCATTTATTAAGCCTTTTTTCTATGCCAGGGACTGCACTAATTGCATTATATATGGAAACTATGAAAGAAAGCTCTGGTCCTTTCAGTAGTTTGACTTGTGTGTTGCATACTAAAATTTCAAAGTGCAGCTCAAGGTTTAGTGCAAAGAATAACTTCAAAGATCCTGCTAAAGTTTAGCCAAGAGAAGACATGATGGTAATTTTTAAATACTTAAAGGGTTGGCCAGTGGAAGGGGGATTCCATTTGTTTTGCTTGGCACTGGAAAGCATCAGGAGGAGGATGTAGGGGAGAGTTGCAGGGAAGTAGATTTCTAAGAGGGTTAGGGAGCACAACATATGGAAAAATTTTCTACCTGTAGCTGTCAATTAATGGAATGGGCAGCCTTTGGAGGCAGAGCTCCCTATCATTTCAGGCCTTCAGATAGAGGTTGGCTTCTCCTTGTTGGGGAAATTGTGGAGCTGATTCATACATTAAGCAGGAGTTGGGCTCACTATATAGCTGAGGTCCTATCCCCAACTCTGCAGGTCTGTCATTCTAGTATTTATTTAAAATGTTTTATTGATGCTTTAGTTGCTTTTTTAAGACAACTACCACTTTCCACTTATCTCCCATAATTTGCAGTCCCCAAATCAAGCCCTTTCTTGTCACAAAGCAAAACAGAACATCACAGCAGTGGTATGTGACAGCATGCATAAAATGATTTACCTATAGTCCACTACCTCTCTGAAGAGTAAGGAAATGTTTTTTTGCATCATTTCCTAATCAAGGTCTAGGTAAAACTATGCATATATGTCATGCCTGTGCTCAGAAACATACAGTGGTTTGTAAGCTCCTTGGGGACAGGAACTGTTCTTTGCCTCTTTTTGTATCTCCTGCACTTAACTCAGTGCCTGGCATATAGTAGGCACCTGATAAATGTTTGTTGATTGGTTGCATTTTTTCCAAAGGATAAAATATAATCTTAGATTGCTTTTTCAGCTTTCTTTAATGACTGCAGCCTACATTATTTCATATGATTTCTCTCATTTCCATTCATTCTAAATACTAGGCAAACTTATTTTCTAGCTATTCTTGATCTTGTCATGCTGTCTCCTGCCTCTGCACCTGGGATACCTTCCCTTCTCATTTCCTATCTGTTGGGGTCCTTTTCTTCCTTCAATACGCAGTTCTGGGGTTGCTTTTACTGATGTCTTGCCTTTTGGGCCTCGCTACTTTGCAGCTAAAGGTAATTTCTTGCGAACTTTGCATAGAGTGCTTTGTCTGGATTTCCCCTTTGTCTCTATCCCATTCTGCCTTAGAAGGATGGAAGGAAGGCAAGGAAAGTAATAAGCATTTAGTCAGTACTTATTAAGCATTTAAAAATATTATCTCATTTAAAACTCACAACTCTTAGAGATAGGTGTTATTATCACCACCATTTTAGAGTTGAGGAAACTGAGTCAGACAGAGGTTACATGACTTGCTCAGGGTCATAGCTAGTGTCTGAGGCTGAATTTGAACTCAGGCCTTCCTGACTTCAGGCCCAGAACTCTATCCCCTGTACTTTCTACCTGCCTCTAGATGATGTTGATCATTGTTATTTGTATCTATTTGAGGGCTCCTTGAGGGCAGGGACTGGTTTTTGTATCCCCTGTGCCTAGCGCTGAGCCCTATCCACAGCAGATGCTTGATAAATGCTTGCTGAAGGGACATTACTGCAAGAGAGCAACCCCTGTGTGCATTAAAGAAATTATTCAGCACCTCTTGACACTCTCAATTCTAGATAATACTTAAAGTTTCACTTTTCATTTTCAACTTTAGTTTAGAAAACAAGTTATTTTACTAGCTTGACATATTCCTTTTGTAATCAGGATGACTATGTGGCTTTATTTCTTCCATCAGTTAAGAAGTTCTTATTATTGAAAAATTTGTCCTTAATAAAGTAATATCAATGTTTGATAAATAACAAATTTCTAAAGTAATTAGCCAGTTCACAGTCTGCTGGAGAAAGAGAGGACTTGTTCATGTAAATTAATGGCTTATTTCTGTAGCACTTTGAGGCTTGTGAAATATTTTTTTCTGAAGTAATGCCAAGAAACAGGTAGGACAAATATTATGCCCACTTTATAGATAAGGAAGGTAATAAAGTGACTTTATAGTTATATAGTAAAGAGCAGAGCTGGGATTTGACTTCAGTCCTCTTGATTGCAGAATCAGACTTTTTTTTTAACCTCTATATAATGATCTTTAAATCTATAGATTCAATATGAATAGTATTTGCAGGTACAAAGCAAAGGGAAGACCTGCTCCCTTTCCCTAAGGAATTTATCATCCAGAATCCCTTGGGCAGACAAAATTCAAAGCAACAAGCATTTAATTTTCTTTGATACTTTTTGTTTTTATATCACCTTTATATAGGAGAGTCATTTGAAAACTAGGAGAGTCATTCATTGTAGCAAAGAATTAAAAAGAGGGGGAAGAAAACAATCAAGCAGAAGTAACCTAGATGTCAACAAAGTCTGCCAGCGTGTGGATTCTTACTTCTCTGCCCCATCCCCCCATACTTCCCTCACCTCAGTCATTTGCCTGTCTCTGCAAAGATGGGAAGAGAGTACATCTTCTTATCTCTTCTTTAGGATCAAGCTTAGGTATCTAATTACACATCATTCATTTTCACCCCCACCCTCGCTTTTTTTTTTTGTTTTCCACTGACATTGTTGTCATGTATATCCCAGTAAACATTTATTAAATGTACACTATTTATAATACACTGAGCTTTGTGCTGGGATGGAATCAACAACAATAACAACAAAAACTTCTCTTCTCAAATAACCTGCATTCTACTAGAAGCTATAACATGGGAATAGACAAGTAAATACAAGATAATTTGAGGAAGGAGAGAGTATTAATAACTAGAGGAATCAAGAAAGTATTACCAAAGGAGATTGCACCTCAAATAGATTCCTGAAGGAAGCTAAGGATTTTGTGAGGAGCATGTGAGTTCTGGGTTCGTGGGGCAGCTTGTGTAAAGGCTTGGCCAGTTGGGTTGGAAGGTAGTGTACACAAAATGAAGCAATGTAAGATAGATTAGAGTCAGCCAATACAGTGCTTTACATACCAAGCTAAGCAGGGGAGTGACATGGTAAGACTTGTACTTTAGGAAGATTATTTTGGCAATTGTGTGGAAAATAAATGGAGTATGAACAAGTAGACTTCAGAAACACCTGGAAAGACTTATATGAACTGATGCTGAGTGAAATGAGCAGAACCAGAAGAACACTGTACACTGTAACTGCCACATTGTGCGATGACTGACTTTGATAGACTTAGCTCTTCTCAACAGTGGAAGGATCTAAGGCAACTCCAAAAGACTTATGATGGAAAATGCTGTCCACATTCAAAGAACTTTCGAATCTGAATGCAGATGGAAGCATACTATTTGTTCTCCTTTTCTTTTATTGTTTTGTTTTATTTCTTCTTTCTTGTGATTCCTCCCATTACTTCTAATTATTCTTTACATCATGACTAATGTGAAAATATGTTTAATGTGAATGTGTAAGTAGAGCCTATATCAGATTGCATGCCATCTTGGGGAGGGGGAAGGAGAGAGAGGGGGAGAAAATTTAAAACTTAAAATCTTATGGAAGTAAGTGTCGAAAACTAAAAATAAATGAATTTATTTAAAAAAAGAAAAAATAAATGGAGGGGGAAGGATGATAGTAGAAGCAGAAAGCAATGAGTTAATTATAAAAGTTAGGTAAGAATAGGATTTTCAATATAGAACTGAAAGGAGTCTAAGATACAGTCTATATAGTCTAAGCTCCTCATCTTGTAGATGTGGAAATTAAGGCCAAGGGAGGTTAAGTGACTTTGCCAAGGTTGCACAGGTAGTAAGCAATAGAAGGAGAATTTGAACCCAAGTCTTTTGACTCTAGAGCCAGTGATCTTGCTACTGTACCATTAATGAATCACATCAACACAGAGACAAGTATAGACATGTATTTATTTTATTCACAGGCAATGCTGCTGAAATGAGAATGTCCTCTGATATTGATGAATTTTTTATTCCATGTGATGAATTCTATGAAGTAAGACTTTGATTTGATAGAAAAAAGAACGTCCTAAGAGTCAGAGCTGTCCAAAATTGGAGTGAGTTACCTCATGAGCTAGTGAGTTCACTATGCCTGGAGGTGTTCAAACAGAGGCTGGATTGAAGTCTAGGGTATTGTAGAAGGAATTCCTGCTAGGAGTGCTGTGGCAACTCCAGATACAAATTTAATGACTTGGTGTGAGCAGTGCCGGGGAAATACAAAGTTACAGACTAGTAGAGGTGTAAGAAGCAACAGCTGGTAACAGAGAAGCCACTTGGTACATTGGGAAAGGTGCTAAACTTGAAGTCAGAATCCCAGGGACTGATTTCCTGGCTCTGCCATTTATATGTGACCTTGGACAAGTTATTTAACCTCCTGTATACTTTTTGAACGATATCCTTTTGGAGGCAGCTAGGTGACATGGTGGATAAAGTCCTGAGCCTAGAGTTAGGAAGACCTGAGTTCAAATGTGACTTCGGACACTGATTAGCTGTGTGACCCTGGACAAGTTTGCCTCAATTTCCTCATCTGTAAAATGAGCTGGAGAATGAAATGATAAACCACTCCAGTATCTTTGCCAAGAAAACTCCAAATGGGGTCACAAAGAGTCAGAAATGACTGAAAAACAATCTTTTTTTTTTAAAATCCTGACTTTCAGTTTTGTTCTAGTGTTTCTACGTCATATACATATGCATACCTATTTGGCCTAATCTTTTTGAATATAGTCACTGTAATACTCTGATATATCTGATAATCCAAAAAAAAAAGAAATTAGTTTGATGCTCTTAGCCTCATATCCCTGTGATATAATGGCTCCATTTATTATCTACATTTTACAATTCAGGAAAGCTAGGGCATCTAGGTGGCACAGTGAATAGAGTGTTGGGCCTGGAGTCGGGAAGACTCATCTTCATGAGTTCAAATCCAGCATTAGACAAATTACTAGCTGTGTGACCCTGGGCAAGTCACTTAACCCTGTTTGCCTCTATTAAGTTCATTGCTAAAATGAGCTGGAGAAGGAAATGGCAAACCACTCCAGTGTCTTTGCCAAGAAAACCCCAAATGGGGTCGTGGAGAGTCCGACACAACTGAAAATGACTAAACAATAACAACAACACATTGAGGAAACTGAAATTCAGAAAGGTTAAGTGATATGTCAATGGTCACACAACAGAATTTGGCAGAATTTGAAATTGAGTTTCCCTTGGTTCCAAGCCAAGTACTCTTCACTGTGCCCTATTGCTGTCCCTTATCTTGAATCAGAAAATCTCTGTGACTAGACTCCAAAGTCATTGCACATACGGATGATTTGTTTTTCCCAGGTTATATCTCAGTTATTGGGCAACTGAAGTAAATTTCACAATATCTGTGCAACTAATACTGAATCACTGGAAAGAAGTAATTATTTAGTATGTTTGTTCGATTTTGTTTTCTCTTGAGCTATTGTTTTTCACAGAAAGGAAAACAACCAAAGAATTGCTGAGAAAAGCCCCAGAGAGAATATTATTCATTAATTCATTCCAACTGTTGTTTAGTCCCAGTGTGTACAAAACATTGTGCTTGGTGGGGGGTGGGGCGAGGATGCAGAGTGTTAGTGGCAGGAGAGATGTTATGTAAGGTCAACGGAAGAAAGTTCATTACTGATAGTGAGAGGTGGAATTAGTTGGGCTTTAAAGGAGGGGTAGGAATTGAGCAAGTAAAAGAGGACATTTCAGGCACAGGGAACAGTTTGAACAAAAGCAAGGAAGTAGGAAAGTACCTGGCATCTTCAGGGGGGAGACTGTTGTGTGGTCTGGTTAGAGTAAATAGTACATGAAGGAGAGTTGTAAGAGAGAGATCTGGGCAGGTAGAGAAGTGCCAGATTGTGAAGGTCTTCCATGCCAAGCAGAAGTATCTGCACCTTTATCCTGGAGAGAGATTTGGGCAATGGAAAGACATGATCAAATCTATGTTTAAGGAAGATTAGTGTGACATCTATTTCTCTGAGCTGGTACATCTTCACCAAAGTAATAAATAATGATGTTTTGCTAAATTTTCTGCAAAGAATAATCTAATTCAATTAATGTTTTCTCAAATCTCTGTCTATACTGACAGTCATGCTCCATGAGAGTATTGCAAAAAACACAGAAATATGGAGTTAGAGGAGACTTTGAGATCATCTCATCCAGCCTTCTCATTTTGCAGGGAAAGGAACTGAGGTCTCAAGAAAAGCAGTGACTGGCCCCAGATTACACAGCGAGTTAGTGACAGAGCCAGTATTGGAATCTGTGTCGAAGTCCAGTGTTCTCTCCATGAGGTCAGGGGTGTGATGAGCTGCTTTTTTCCAAAGCATTTCTCTCTTGCTAATTCAGTGACAGGCTAAGAAGAGAGCTGAGGGGGCAGAGCTCCTCTCCCTTTCTTTTTTCCTGTCAGCAAGCAGCCGTCATGGTTTAAACTGCTCTCATCCCTCTCCATTCCAAACAAAGCTGCCAAATGTCTCACCCAACCAAAATGGCATCCTCCCAGAAAGAACTGAAAGAGGAGGGGAAAAGGCGTGGGTGACTTTTCTATTTAGTCTACCACTGCACTGGACATCTTTTACATTCTGTACTGGTTGGGAAAAGAAGTAGATATGGACTCTGATGACCTGGGTTCAAGTTGTCTCCTCTATTGGCCATGTGATCCATACATGGCACTTTAACTCTCTGGGACTCAGTTTCCCTTTCTGTCTAATAAGAGGGTTGGACCAGATAATCTCAAAGGCCCTAACTCCAGATGTGTTATTACTCACATTTATAGTGAGCTTTAGGGTTTACAAAGTACTTTATTATCTCATTTGATCCTCAAAATCCTGTATAGTAAATGGCACTAGTATTCTTTTCCCCTTCTTATGCAGCAGAAAAGTTTTCAAAGAGGGACCTAGTCAGAAGGACCTAGAATCATGTGTCTAGAGCTGGAAGGGCCTTTAGAGGCCTCTGGTTCAATCTTCTCATTTTACAGTTGAGGAAACTGAGGCAGACAGCAGTTAAGTGACAAGCCCAGGGTCACATAGCTACTAAGTGTCTGAGGCCAGATTTGAACTCAAGTCGTGTTGACTCCAGGCCCAGCACTCTATCTACAATACTGTTTAGGTGAGGAGCTAAGGATTTGGAGTCAGAGGGCCTGGGTTTGAATCTCACTTTTAATATTTGTTAAATCTGACTTTGGGTAAGCCACTTAAACTCTTTAGTCTTTCATTTTTCTTATCTGTAAAATGATGGGGGTGGGGGAGAAAATTGTATTAGAAGTCCTCCAAAATCCCATTTATATCTAGATCTGTAATATACAACCTTGCAGTTTTCTTTAGATCTACTCTGTGAAGCTGAGACTGAAAACATTGCTATTCCCATTTTGTTGATCAAGAAACTGAGGCTCAGAGAGGAGGAATGACCTGTAGACAACAAATGAACAATAGTGAGCAAATTTCAATATTGTCAAAGCAATTAAAAAAAACCCATGAGTAGCTAGGTGGAACAGTGGCTGGAGCTCCAAACTTGGAGTCAGGAAGACCAGGGTTCAAATCTGGCCTCAGACATTTACTAACTGTGCTTGCCTCAGTTTCTGCATCTACAAATTAGGGATAATAATAACACTTACCTCCTAAGATTGTTATGAGTCTAAAATGTGATAATAATTGTAAAGCACTTATACGGTTCCTAGCACATAGTAAGGGCTATATAAATGTTAGCTATTATTATTATTTTGATTTTGTATTCAAAGTTCTAGCACAATGGCTTCCTTAAGTAAAACCTTACATTGTTTCTCTTTAAGTGCTTTTCAGATGTGTGTATCCTGTTTATTTTATTATTTTAAAATAAATCCATGCAGTTTTGACAGAGATATGCATTGTGGGTTTTCCTGTAGGATCTTCTTCCAGAGGCATTTTCTTTTTTTTTTAAAATTTTTTTTTTTACTATTTTTAAATTTAATTTACTTTGATTTATCAACAATCACTTCCATAAGCTTTTGAGTTTTAAATTTTTCTTCCCTTCCCTTCCCACCTCCCTCCCCAAGATGACACGAAATCTGATATAGGCTGTGCATATACATTTCTATTAAACATATTTTCACATTAGTGATGTTGTAAGGAAGAATTAGAACCACTAGGAGGAACCACCAGAAAGAGGAAACAAAACAAAACAGAAGAAAAAAAAAGCAAATAGTATGCTTTGATCTGTATTCAGACTCTATAGCTCTTTCTTAGGATGTGGATAGAATTTTCCATCATGAGACTTTTGGAGCTGTCTTAGATCCTTGCATTGCTGAGAAGGGCTAAGTCTATCCAGAACATTTTCTTCTGGAAATACTGAATTAAAAGCCAGGAAGGGGGCCTGAGTCTTTCCAGAGAGCAGCAGGGGGCCTGCCTTGAACAGTAGTCTTCTCCTCCTGTCTGTGCCTTCTCAGGGGGTGCCTTTCTGATATCAGAGCAGAATGGAGCTCACTGTCATGCTCCTAAACCTGTGTTTCCTGGGCATAGGATACTAGTGAATTTGGGGACAGAAGTTTGGGGGATTCTTTTTGGGTGAGCTAGACTGTAGTTCTTGACCCTAATCTGAAAAGGAGAGAGGAGAAGCTTCTATATACCTACATCAAGAACAGCACTGCCTGTTAGAGGACTTGCTGCTTTCCAAATGTCACTCTCTAGCTCTAGCTCTTATTTTGATTTCTATCTGTTATCTCTATCACTCTGTATTTTATGCCCACTTTTCTCTAGCTCCTGTCTCTGTATGTTTCTTGTTTCTCTCTTATCTCTTTTGCGATAACTCTTCTTTCTCTCACAATCTCTCTTTTTTTTTGCTATATCTCACCCCTTTCTCTTTTATCCTATATATCTCTTATTTGCACAGATTTCTCTCTTCTCCTGTCTACTGTTCTCTCCTCCCTCTCCTCCTCCCTGCCCCGCAGGTATAGAGGGCTGGGCCTGGAATCTTCCGATCTAAGTTCAGATCTGGTCTCACACTTCCTAGATGTATGACCTTAGGCAAGTCCTTTCTCCTTTGTTTGCCTGAGTTTCCTCTTCTGTAAAATGGGAATGATAACAGAGTCTATCTCCCAAGGTTGTTGTGAAGATCAAATGAGATAATAATTGTAAAGCTCAGGATAGCCACTTTATCTATAAGGTGAAATGAGACTGACTAGGTCCTATTTATTTGTCATAACTTTATTACAATCCCAGCACAAGAGAGGTCCTTCCAAAGGATTGTTATAAGAATCCTGAAATGGATCAGCACAAATTTAAAATGTTTAATTCCATTTTATCATGATATGATATGAGGGGATTCTGGGTTTTCAAAGGTTATTTTAGTGGATGCACATTTTATCATGGTAGAAAGATCATGAGTACAATCTTGGGAGCAGACAGTGCCTACTCTAGGCTGGTTACTAATTGATTAGGTGATTAATTCTTTGTGATGGTAACCCACAAATCAAAGAAAAACACAAAATGGTCCTAGGACAGTCCTACTTCTAGGGTGACAGTGGCAGATTGGTAGATAAAGGGAGTAATGGTACAAAGAATCATACAGTTCCTAGACAATTTACAAACATTACTTAGTAAACTCAAATGTGAAGTCCTTGTTCAAGAAACAAGCTGACATGTCACTAGAAGAGCTAAATTGTGTATTGATGTTCTCATTATAAATGAAACTGGAAGACATAAGAAATTGCAGCAAAAAACCCCCAAAACCCAGGACGAATCATAGATTCTCTTTGGAGAGGTAAATAAAGAAATTGGTAGAGTTGGTTTTTATCATACATCCAAAGAAACATTACTTCATGAGATAGTTGGTTATTTTACTTTACGGAGCTCATGATCATAATAAAAAAATAGACTACCATTAAGATAACTGCAGTTTTTGTGCCAACATCTGTCATAGAAGATGGGGTGACAGAGAAATTCTGTGAAGGACTTAATAAGACCTTCTAATAGTAATCTGACAATTATTAATAATCACAATAAGAAGAAGATCCTCTAATAAACATTTTCACATTTGCTGACTTCTATGCAAAGATAGTTATAGGTATGTTGGAAGATGTGAGATCAAGAGAGAAAAGAATAGTAACTTTAGTTACACACAAGCCTTGTATCTATAAATCATCAATACTTTAAAAAGAGAATCTGCAAGACCAGTTATGACAAATATCTCATGCTTTAATATTTTATTATAAAAAATGAAATTAATTTAGCAGATAGAAAATATTTAGCTTCTGATATATGGGAGTAATGTTCAAATTTACCAAATTACTTGTTAACGCAAAGATAAAACAGCAATACCAGTTTTAAAAGAAAGGATAAAGCTGAGAAAAGATGTAATGTGCAATTTATAAAGGCTATTGATGCTGAAAAATGAAAAGCATGTAAAGGAACAGATTGACATGAGCTGTCACCATTTCCTATGGAAATTTCACCAATCTAAAGTTATGGCCACAAGAAGGAGGTCAAAAGAACCTTAAAACTGACTTAGCAGGCAGTTGATTTCTTTGCCAAATGGCAAGACTTGAGAATGAAGAGCAGCCCCCATTTAGAATATAAATTCATCTTCAAACGTTCACAGAGGAAGATGATGGAAGATTATGGGCAATCATGTCTCATCATGTCTCATAAAGTGAGGAATGGTAAAGGGATAAATGAATTTGCAGAGAGGTTGGCATGAAAATCAGTTAAGCCAGATTATCCCCAAAGCATTTAAAGGTGAAATTGGAGTAGGATAGTGAAGAGATTAAAAACTGAAAAAAATAATCTTTGAAAAGCTATTTTCTTCACGAATGACTTTGGAACCTCCGCATCTAGACATTAATGTCAAATTTCACACGTGCTACATGAAGAAGTAGAAATGGCACTAAAGCAAACACAGCATAAGAATAACTGGACCAGAGGAGCTAAGTGTTGGAAGTGATATAATTTTGAGGCCGTTGATGTATATACGTATGTGTGTGTGTGTATGTGTGTGTGTGTATATGTATATTATATATATATATATATATATAATATACATATATATGTATGTATGTACATAAAAGAAGGAAAGATTTCAATTTTTCAATATCATGGATGATAGGATGGTATTACTATTTAAAAGCAATTAGGGAGATATTAGCAACTACTGATCCATATTTCCTTATCTTTATATCTTTATGAGAATCATCTATGGACCAAGGTTATCGCTGATGAAAATACGAGAATAGAACAGTCAGACTTTCACAAAATTATTCTGCAGCAGATTGTATCTTTAGAGTTGCATTGAAAACTATAGAAAATGGATGTCAATGTGATGATTTGTTTCTCTAACATATTATCAAAGTGTGCCCCTACTTTCTAAAAAAATGTCTCCTATCCATATATTGCAATCTTTTAAGATTCTTCAGTAGACTCAACAAGAGACCTTTATTAGATGACTTCTGTCAAATGAGCCATAAAACAGGGAATGTATGCCTCCATTGTTATGGAGGCTGCTCAGTGCACAGTCCAAATAGAAGAGGGAATCATTAAAGATGATGAGATTCTGCAGATGTTAATCTTTGCAGATGGCATTGTGCTGTATTGTACTTGCATTAATATAGAACCTCTTAAAATAATGTTTGGTGACTAAAAAGAATTTGGTCTTATAATCCACACAGGAAAAACCAAGTGGATGAGGAATGACTAGTGTCCAGATCATTAGGTGAACAACATTTTGAATTGGTCCATCAATACGTGTCTTTTGGACATATACTGCAGTTGTTCAGTATAGTGCCTTGGAATGAACAGGAGCCTAAATTATGTTTTGAGAAATTATGTAGCTCTTTTGGTGATACCGAGATTCTCTGTGAAATGAAACTACAATTTTTTAAACATTTTTAAACAATGATTTTAAACATCAGGTGATGCAATATGACTTGGAATGATACAATAACAACAATAACCACAGGCATTCACAGCACATTTCATCGGAGTAGGCAATCAGGGAAGTTTTAAAAAATGATAGTGAACTTTTATTGAATACTATATTAAATCATAAAGGATAATTTTATTCAAACAAACAAAAGGAACTAAAACTAAATTTTATTTAAGGCATAAAATACTAAAAAAAAATTTAGAGACAGTGTATGCCTGAGCACAACTAAGTACACCTATGATAACAACTTTTTTATAGTGCTTTAGTGAATTCTTTTGAAGACAGTATGGCAGAGTGGACAGAGGGCTGACCCTAGAGTGAGGGAGACCTTGGTAAACTTTCTGCGTCTAACTTATACTGGCTGTGTGACTGTAGGTAAGTCACTTAACCTCTCGGTGCCCCAGGCAAGTCTGATGCTTATCCGCATCATTGGAGGGGAGTTACTACATCTGAAATTCCTTACACTGATGACATCACAGGTCTAGATCAAGACACAGACACACACATTTGCAAAGTACTTTACACATGTTATCTCACTTGACCCTCTCAACAATTCTATGAGGTAGGTAGACTATTATCCTGATTTTACAGATGAAAGAACTGAGGCTCAAAAAAATCAAATGACTTGCCCAAAGTTGCAGAGTTAATAATTGTCAGGAACAGAATTTGAACTCGGATCTTCTTGGCTCCAACTTTAGCAAGCTGTCCGTACTAAGCTGCTTTTCTTATAACCTCAGAAGAATGAAAATTGTGGGCCATCCAAAGGGCAAAGGAGAGATGTGTGACAAGCATAGCAGCATATTGCTAGTCTAGCACTGAGAGGCCACTTGGCTGAGTTCATAAGGTTTGGGGTGCTTGCCTTTCTGTGTCTTGTACCTAGCCATAGGGTTTGGACAGAGGACCTCTTTTCTCACACTTACTTGCTCATGAAATCCCCTGCCCCAGTACCTCTTGGGAACAATTTTACTTAGGGCCTTTGCAAAGGGGGAAGGAGTTAACGAAAGTATTCAGTGTACAATATGAATCCAATCTGTGTTAGGTATGTTATTCCTATGTACACAAGAAAGGCTAAATATTAAATAAAAGACACTCCACAAGCATGTTTTAATAGAACAGGATTCAGTAACTTGACCTATTACTGCTACAGTATGCTAAGAGGCTGGTGCCTAAACCTCATCATACCAAAAAGCAGTTTGCAAGGTTGATAGTTAAGAATCTCCAAGACTGCTGGTCTGGTAGCTGGGGCCTCGTTCCCTACTGTCATTTAACCTTGAGAAGATGGAACAACATCCAGGCTTTTCAGACTTCCAAGATACTCCTCCAGATACCCATTTGCTTAAGACCAAGAAAGAACAAATACAAAGAGAGCAACATCATCCAGGGGCCCTGGCTTAAGTATGGCCTCTCAGTGATGGATCACACATGGCCAGAAGCTGACCTCAGAGCTTCCAAGAGGACTGTCAGAATGAGCAAGGACAGTGCTGAGCTCTTGTCATACTCACTCATGAGCATACAGATTAAAGATGGCGTCAAAGAAACATAAAGGAAAAGGTGGGCCGATCATGTAGTAAGAGGGAGGAATATGAGACAGCTAGCTTGTTGCATGGATACCTGTATAATATTAATAAACCAGTGTAATTGGTGGACCCTCCATTATCTTTTCCCTCCCCTCCCCCCATTTATGGAAGGATATGGATACAAATCACATGGGATGAGAAGATTGGTTGTGATGCTGTCCTGGAGGGAATAGCACATTAGTGAGATGATACATCTATTGAAGTAAGAATAAATCAACCACATTAAAACAGATGAATCAGATAACTGAAAATAGTGGAAAGCACACTGGATTTGGAGTCTGTGTATGTGTCCTTGCGTAAGTAATTCCTCCTGTCTGTTAAATAAAATTTCTTCCTCTGTAGGATGAAGTGGCTGAATGAAATAATCTTAGGTCCCATCCTGTGCTTCTGGGTTCACAGCCTTTTACATTATCAATCATCCTTTTCTGCTTGATAATCCCTTCTCTCTAGGTTTTAATGACACTCTCTTCTGGTTCTCTTCCTACCTATTTGACTGTTCCCTCTCTGTTTTCTTTGCAAATCTATTCACTTAGGTGTCCCTGAGGGTTCTGTCCTGGGACCTTTTCTCTTCTCTCTCTATGTTATTTCATTTGGTGATCTCATAAGTTCCTATGTATTCAGTTATCTCTATGCTGATGAGTCTCAAATCTACTTATCCAGCCCTAACCTCTTTGCTGAACTTTAGTCCTGCATCTTCAACTGTCTTTCAGACATCTCAAAGTGGATGTCCAATAGGCATTTTAATCTCAACATGTCCAAAACTAAGCTCATTATTTTTTCCCCCAAACCTTCCCCTCCTGCTAACTTTTCTAGTATTGTGGAGGGTACCTCCATCTTCCTAGTCACCTAGGCTTGACACTCCTGACTTTGTCTTACCCCTCCAATATCCAATCTGTTGCCAGGGCCTATCTATTTTCCCTTCATAATATGTCTTGCACATGCCTCCTTCTCTCCTGTGAAGCTGCCACAACCCTGGGGCAGGTCCTCATCGCCTCTCGCCCGGACTATTGCGGTAGCCAGCCTCCTGGTTGGTCTCCCTGCCTTAAGTCTCTACCCTCTCCAGCCCATCCTCCACTCAGCTGTCAAAGTGATCTTCACAAAGTACAGGTCTGTCTATGTCATACCCCTCCTACTCCATTTAATAGACTTCAGTGGCTCCCTATTACTTCCAAAAGCAAATATAAAATCTTCTTTGGCATTCAAAGACCTTTATAACCTGGCCTTTCCTACCTTTCCAGTCATCTTACATTTTATTTCCCTCCACGTGCTGTGCAATCTAGTGATACAGACTTCTTGTGATTTCTTACACTACCAACAATATCTCCTGATTCTGAGCATTTTCATTGGCTGTGTCCCATGCCTTCCTCTTCATCTCTGCCTTCTGGTTTCCTTCAAGTCCCAGCTAACATCCAACCTTCCATAAGAAGTCTTTCCTGGTCTCACTTAATTCTAATGCCTTCTCTCTGTTGACTATTTCTAATTTAACTTGTATATATAACTCATTGGTACATAGCTGTTTGCATGTTATCTTCCCCATTAAACTGAGATCTCCATGGAAGCAGGGACTGTATTTGCTAGTGCTTAACACAATGCTTGGCTCACAGTAGGTCTTTAATAAATGTTTATTGACTGGCTGAGTTACCTTTAAAAAATTTTATTTCATGGATGAGGAAAAAGCTCCTTTGAGAGCTGTCAGTAACAGGGAAGAAGAATCACAACATTGTTACAAGGTGCTACAGCAATGTGGCCATTTATTCTTAACTTTTAAATTTAGATTAAGCAGTTACTAGATGCCCTAGAATTGTAGCACCTCATTGTGATCTCTCTCTCCCTACCTCAGCCTGTTATGAGAAGTTTTTATTTATTAAAAGTTTTGTGGTGCCACTTATGAAAAAATGAGATCACAATGAAGTATCTCTAAATGGCAGATTTGCTGGATTAGATTTTTTTTTTGTTCCCTTGGCTAATATAGAATGAGCACATTACTCCCAACGTTAGTAGGTGAATTGCTTTTTGTTGGTCTGATGAGTGTGAGATAGACCCTCAGAGTTGCTGTCACTTGCATTTCTCTAATTATTAATGGTTTGAAGCATTTTTCATGTGGCTGCTTATAGCTTGGGTTTTTTTTCTTTGAAAACTGTATTTGACCATTTGTTGATTGGAATAACATAAATTTAATCACTTCCTCATATATTTCGGAAATGAAACCTTTATCAAAGAAACACTGAAGAGATGTTTTGGCTGGATATCTTAGCACAGACACACAATCCGTGCCTTTTGTGTTTTTGTGTATCCTTCTCAAGAACAATCCCTGCATTTCATAGACTTATGCAGTGCCAGAACTGGAAGAAACTTTAACTTAGCTTTACAGCTGAGAAAATGGAGTCCTAGAGAGACAGAGTAATTTGTGTAAAGTTAGTAGCAGAGCTGAGAGGAAGATGTTGAGATTTAGGCTAGCTCCTCAACCCATATCCATATCTAGTAATTCAGGTTATTCACACTGGAAATGGTTCAATTAACCCCATTCAAGTACTCCTTGGCCTGATGCCATAAAACTAGTCCCTGTGTCCTCCAAAAGCTCTGGGCTTCTTGCCTTGTCTCACGTGGTTATCTCACACCCTTTTGAAACCTCAAAGTTGGAGGGGAGCTCAGAGGTTACCTCATCCAGCCAGTGCCTGAGCAGGAGTATTCTCTACAACAGAGGTGTCAGACACTATGCATATGGCTCCTAATACTCCTGAGTGTCATCTGAAACAGATTAAAATGTAATTGAGAAGTATTTAACAAAATTAATAAACTACAATAGAACATAGATAATATCACATTTTAAAACTAAGTCAGTGTACAGCCTGCACAGATCCTTCTGTACGCAATAATGGCCCCAGTTTCTATTGGAGTTTGACACAACATTTGTAACAAAGAGCTTTTCTGCCTCTAGTGGTGGGGAGGGGACCTGCAGCCATTTTGCTCTCAGACAGTTCTAATTAATAGGAAGGTTTTCCTTCTCCTTTCTTGGACCTAATCTACATTGTTCCTAGTTCTGCCCTCTGCAGTCAAGCAGCATAAGACTGATCATTCTTCTCCTTTCCTAATACTTGAAAACAGTTTTCATGTCCCCCCTCCCCCAGCTCTTCTCTTCCCCAGGCTCAACATCGACAGATAGTTGAATCTTTCTTCCTATGGCTCCAGGTATCTCCTACTCTTAAGGGCAGTTAGGTGGCACAGTGGATAGAGCACCAGGCCCAGAGCTAGGAAGACCTGAGTTCAAATCTAGCCTCAGACACTTACTACCTATCTGACCCTGGTCAAGTCATTTACCTCTGTTTGCCTCAGTTTCCTCATCTGTAAAACAAGCTGGAAAAGGAAATGGTAAACCATTCCAGTATCTTTGCCAAGAAAACCCCAAAAGGGGTCAGGAAGAGTCAAGCACGACTGAAACGAATCAACAACAACAACAAAAATCTATTCTTGGGCTCTCTCTCCTCACCTCCACTTCTTAGAATCCCTGGCTTCCTTCGAGACAGAGCTCAAATACCCCCTTCTGTAAGAGGCTTTTCCTGGTCCCCTCCTCCCCCCCCAGTTGCAAGTGCCTTCTCCTCCAAAGTTTTCTTGTATCTATTCTCTGTGCTTGTATCTTGTACATGCCAATTTATGTACATGACTTCCTCCTCATTAAAATGTAAACTCCTAGGGGCAGCTGGGTGGCCCAGGGGATACAGCACCGGCCCTGAAGTCAGGAGGACCCGAGTTCAAGTGCAGCCTTAGATACATGATATTCACTAGCTGTGTGAAGGCAAATCACTTAACCTGAATTGCCTTGCAACCCCCCAAAAAACAAGCAAAGAAATGTAAACTCCTTGAGGACAGGGACTAGCTTGCTCACTTGTAAGTGTATCACTAGCTTAGCACGGTGTTTGATACATAGTCAGCATTAATAAATGCTTATCAGTTAGTAGGATGATTGAAAACTTTAAAGCACTATGTGAATGTTGCTCCTGTTGAGGTCGAAACAAGTTTTTCCTTCAGCTTCAGAAAATTCTATGATCTCATTGGTGTGAGTGTTTCCTCCACTGACTCAGATCCCAACCTCTCCGTGTCTCATTATATGATTTCAGGAGTTGCTGTGGCCAAAAAACATTTATCCCCTAGTGGCAAACCTTCTGGTGGTAAGTTTCTCTGTACTTAGCCAGACTGACCTGAGGAAGAGGGACTCACAGTACCTTGCCAGCCACATACTTGAAGCATTTCCAGTTGGAGGGTGTGCCAGAGGCCATATTCTATTGGCAGAGTCTTCAGGAACCCAGGGTTACCTCCAAACCTTGACTGGGCATTACAGAAGGATATCTGTTCAGTAAACAGATTGGAGGGGGCGGGAATCCTATCTCTCAAAAAGGAGGCTCATCCTTATTCATGACACAGGGCTGAACTCTTATAGCACCACTGCCTGGAGTAGAGATCATTGGAAAGAGGCCAGTGAGTGAAAGAGGAGAAGCCATAGGGAAAAGAGTTCAGAATGATTATTTTATTCTTCTGCATAAACAAAACTTTGAATGCCTGTGGAAATCCTACCTCATCTTCCAAAGGCTAGCTTAATTAACAGTGTGGTGTAATAGAAAGAATACTGGTCTGAAGCAAAAAGCCTGCATTCAGATGCCTATTCTACCATTTGTTGCCTTTTTGACCTAGGGCAAGTCATTTATCCTCTCTGAGTTTCAGTTTCCTCATCTGTGAAGTTAGGAGTTGGATTAGATTGATATCCGAAGTCTCTTCATGCCCCAATATCGGATTTCTAAGATAAATGCGCCCTCCTCCACAATGCTTTCCTTTGTTTCCTCTAGTTGGAAATATTTTCTTCCTTGTTCCTAACAGCATTTTGTATCATTTTACTGATCCTGGCCTAGTCTATTCTGCTTTACCATCCGTTTATAGTTGCTGCATATGTTAATGTGTTTTCCCTTTGCTAGATTGTAAACTCCGTGAGGATAAGGACTGTATCCAATTTAAGCTTTGAATATTATTGTTTTGCTAAATGAATGAATGAGGTAAGACTCCTCCTTATCTACCTGCCTCAACTTAACATTGTTTCTGTTCAGTTTGTAAGCTTCAACTAACACCAGCGTTTTCAAGACTACTTCATTTGCACAAAGTACCTACAGTTCGCATGGGCCCAATCTCATACATCTGTATAGCTCAGGCTAAGTAGCAATGTTGGTGTGCATGTGATGCTCTTCTTTCGCATTGTCTTTTGTCAGTTAGAACGGGAACAGTATGGCTATTGAGAAATGGTGTGGTGTTTTCTAAGAATGTTAAACTTTGTCAAAAGACCAGCATTTGAATACTCAAATTATGTGAGTGTGGATAAATCAATTAACCATAGGACCATAAAATTCTAAGCCTAGAAGAGGTTCCTCTCTTTACAGATGGGTTAATTGAGGCCCAGCATGAAAGGGCAGAGTTGAGATTTGAATCCAGGTCTACTGACTTCAGTCCAAGGCTCTTTCCATTACACTACATTTTCTCCAAGGAACTATACTGACCTTTTTTAGTCTATTTATTATCTATAAAATGGCTATAATAATCCTCTTACTATCTAATTTACAGGATTGTAGTGAAATTTGTTTTGTAAACACTAAATGAAGTATGTATAAGGTTGATTATACCAGAACCATTCATCTCTATCAGCTCCAGGGCAGGGAGCCCAGGACCTTCCTTTCTCTCACCTTGGCCGGCTACAAAAAATGGCCAGCAGGTCACAGGAAGACAGACCAGCACATCTGCTACCACTAAGGGGAGCCACATAGCTTTTACTTCCCCAGCCAACCCTCAGTGTCCGTTTCCCGCCAGGATGCCCACTATGTCTGCTGTATGCTTACCTCTCCCTCCCTTTGCCTGTCCCTTTGCCTCTAAAACTCCATTCTATTCTAACCTTTGATCTATTATCCTTTTCATAAGGTACAATTACTCCACAAGGTCTTCAGGAAGGGCCTTGCCATCTGCCCTGCCACTTTTGCTGCCTGGGGTATCCACTTGTTATGAACCGAACATAAACATGAATCCCGCTTTATGTATTGTCTCTCTCAATTAGAATTTGAACTTCTTGAAGCAGGGATTGACCCAACTTTCTGTTTGTGTCCCCAGTACTTAGCATAGTGCTTCACACATAGTAAGCACTTAATGCTTTATTATTCCATTATCCATTGAGTGATCTGTCACATCCCTAGCATGGGTTCTCCTTCCTCTAGTGTAAGTCACACCCACCCATACCTCATCCCATAGGATTCTTGTCCATTTCCTTCCACAAAAATCCTCAAGATACTTAATGTATCATGGATATCAGTGTAACATTTGGGCTCTCTCTCTGCTATCCTTCCCTCTCATTGTGTGACTGCCCTACCTCCTCCTCTGGTTAGATATGCCCCTGGTGTCTTTTCTGTCATTTGGCGTTTTGATTCACTTAAAATTTTGATTCTCATGAAACCATGGTATCACATGATTAGCAGATACTTAGTATGGCTGAGTCAATGTTGATATAAGAAAGAAGTTTTCATGGCAGTGAACAGTAGCATTATTTTGGAAGCTATTGACAACACAGAAAAGCAGTATGATATAGAGGATAGAGAGCCATCCTGAAAGCTAGAAAGTTCTGGATTCAAGTCTCACTTCTGAGTGAAGTGACTTGGCCAAGGTCTTCCAAAAGATTTTATATGCATTATCTCATTTAATATCTATAAAAATCCCGTAGGCATTACAACTATGGTTATCCCCACTTCATGTGGGAGGACATTGAGGTCTAGAGAAGGAAAGTAACTTACCTGTGGTCACACAGATAGTAAGTATCAGAGCTCACATTTGAATCTAAGCTATCTTATTCTAGGCCAAGTATTTTTTTTTCCTCCTTGTTGTGCTACCTCCTAGATGGCTTCCTTAATAGCTACCTTCCCAAGCCCATGGGCCCCCCTCAGCTCTGGTAAGATCATAGAATGTCAGAGTTGGAAGAAACCTTAGACCATAGGATGTCAAATAACAGACTATTAGATCTGGAAGAGACCTTAGAGGTCTATCTAGTCAGCTCTCATACTTAAAAGGATTAAATGGGTATATAAATTAATTTCCTCTATTTTATATGTTGGATAGACTCATGAGCCCATTGAGAAAATGACTAGAATATGTAGAGCATTATTTCAGTAGGAAATGATGTACCATGTTTTAAATTCCAGACTTGTTGGACACTTAAGATGTTTATGAGTTAGAGAATGCATGTATATCTGAAAAATGAACAATCCAATGTGCAACATTGAGGTCAATGGAATTATTTCCCTTTCTTTTATAGAACTTGCTGTTTTGAAAGAAACGTGCCCTAATCCTGTGCCTGGTGAATTGGCAATATGCACAGCAATGTAGATGACAGGTAAGTTCACTTACTCTGAACTTGAAATCTGATCATTTTTCCTTTAGTTTTTGCTTCTGTCATGAACAGGTAACCACATGAGCAAAAAACTGAAGGCTGAGCATCTGTGAGTAGAAATTACTGTTGTGATCCAATCCCACTCTGGCAGCATTATAAATTTATTTGATGTATTTAATGATGTCATCCTCTTCTGACACTGCATCCTGGCATAGAGGGGACCCCTCAACTCTCATAAGCAGTGTCAGTAGATAATAAGCCCTGGTAGATCCTACCAAGAAGAAAAGGCTTTGAGTATGTGTGCAACTGTCTCCAAAGGACTAGCCTAGGTTGGTCTGTAGAGGCTTATGCCCAGAAGACTGGTCACTATGGTGTGATGATTTTTTTTTTTGCCATGACAACTCCTGAAACCATCCAAAGTCTTGGAATGGTTGGAATCTACATCAGTTAGGAGAGAGGGATTGCTTGTATAGATGAAACTTTAGATCCTTGAAATATTAAAGTAAGGTTGTATGTGATCATTATTGGGCTGTCTGGAAATTCAGCACAACTGATAAGTGGTTCAAATAAGTGACTGTGATTAGTATTACTTTTATACAGTCAGTCCAAATTGCTTTTCTCTTCTATTAATTCTTTTTTAATTTATTTATTTTTAGTTTTCATCATTCACTTCCACAAGATTTTGAGTTCCAAAATTTATCCCCATCTTCCCCCAACCCTTACCCCAAGATGGCATGCATTCTGAATACCCCTTCCCCTAATCTGCCGTCCCTTCTATCTCTTCCCCCCTTCTCTTATCTCCTTCCCCTTCTATTTTCTTGTAGGACAGATCTAGCTAGTTCTATACCCATTTCCTGTATTTCTTATTTCCCAATTGCATGTGAAAACAATTTTTTAAACATGTGTTTTTAAAACTTTGGGTTCCAAACTTTTTCCCTTCCTCCCTTCCCACCCACCCTCATTGAAAAGGCAAGCAACTCGATACAAGTTATACATGTGTAGTTATGCAAAACAGTTGTGAAAAGCTAACTGTATTTCCCTTCATCCTATGCCACCCCTCATTTATTCTATTCTCTCTTTTGACCCTGTCCCTCCTCAGAAGTGTTGACTTCTGATTACCCCCTTCCCCAATCTGCCCTCCCCTCTATTATCCCCTGCTCTCTTGTCCCCCCCCCCATTTTCCTGTAGGGTAAGATAGATTTCCATACCCAATTGAGTGTGTATGTTATTGCCTCCTTAAGCCAAATCCTATGAGAATAAGATTCACTCATTCCCTCTCACCTTTCCCCACTTCCCCCACACTGTAAAAGCCTTTTCTTGTCGGTTTTATGTGAGATAATTTAGCCCATTCTACCTCTCCCCTTCTCCTTCTCCCAGTATAATCCTCTCTCACCCCTTAATTTTATTCTCCAGATATCACCCCTTCATCTTCAATTCACCCTGTGCCCTCTATCTATCTATCTATCTATCTATCTATCTATCTATCTATCTATCTATCTATCTATCTATCTACATACATATAATTTTTCCCTCTAACTACACTAATACTGACAAAGGTCTCATGAGTTACAAATATTATCTTTCCTTGCAGGAATGTAAACAATTCAACCTTAATAAGTCTCTTACGATTTCTCTTTCCTGTTTACCTCTTCATGTTTCACTCAAGTCTTGTATTTGAAAGTCAAATTTCCTATTCAGCTCTGGTCTTTTCATCAAAATGCTTGAAAGTCCTCTATTTCACTGAATATCCATTTTTCCCCCTGAAGGATTGTACTCAGTTTTGCTGGGTAAGTGATTCTTGATTGTAATCCTATCTCCTTTGCCTTCCGGAATATTGTATTCCATGCCCTGCAGTCTCTTAATGTAGAAGCTTGTGCTATCCTGATTGTGTTTCCACAATACTTGAATTGTTTCTTTCTGGCTGCTTGCAATATTTTCTCCTTGACCTGGGAACTCTGGAATTTGGCTACAATATTCCTAGGAGGTTTCCTTTGGGGATCTCTTTCAGGAGGTGATTGGTGAATTCTTTCGATTTCTATTTGTCCTCTGGTTCTAAAATATCAGGGCAGTTTTCCTTGATAATTTCTTGAAAGATGATGTGTAGGCTCTTTTTTTGATCATGGCTTTCAGTAGTCCAATAATTTTTAAATCATCTCTCCTGGATTTATCTTCTATTAATTCTTGAGTACCTGCAATACAAATTAAAGTTGAATACTTCCTTGAGATCATGTACAATTTCATCCTTAATTTCTTTCCCCACCACCTTCCCCCTCCATACTCACTTGCATTCAAGAAGCATTTATTAAGCACCTGCTATATGCAAGGCACTGTGCTGGGAATACAGCTAAAATAAACACAACAAAGCTCACTAATCAAAAAACACATATCTTGGATCTGACTTCCTAATAGTAGGAGTTCCCTATCCCTTCCTTTTTCCGTCTCTCCATCATTCCAATGACAGTCTTCTTGTTGATGGTTGTCTTATATGTCCTTATCCTCCTTAATACATCACTTCAGAGAGTCTGAGCAGAAAATTTAGCTGGTCCGTACTTCATTCTTTGTGTAGCCTGCTAGGAGAGGCCAGTCCAAATGGTCCTATGGGCAGAAGGGGCAATTAAGCAGACAGGGTGTGTGTGTGTGTGTGTGTGTGTGTGTGTGTGTGTGTGTGTGTGTGTTTGTACGCTTGTGTATGTGCATGGGCATGCTCAAATGCAGGCACAGGACAGAAATCTAGATCAAGCAGTAAAAGTGGGACAAGGCAGGTGCATGGAGAGGAGAAAAGGCACATATCAGAGAAGGGGGGACATCTTTTCTCTCCCTATCCTTTGTATTTTCTTACTGAAATTGAACTCAACTGTTTATCTCCCATACTATAGGATGAAGTTTAGATGCAATGTGAGTATCTGGAGTATCAGTATATCATATACAGTGTGATATGATAAGTGCATTGGAATGGTTCTAGCAAAATACATATACCATTTGTGTATTCCTTGGCCTGTTTCCACAGCTCCCTGGATTCTCAATCCTGCAGCTGCAGGGCATACCTGGAAGCAAGAGGAGGAAGGTGGGGAGGGGATCTTTTCTAGATTTGTCTTAAGCTAGATAAGACCAGGGGTAGATCACAGTTTGTGCTTGACGATGCTAGCTGTGCGACCTTGAATTAATTGTGTCACCTCTCTCTGCCTCAATTTCTTCATCTGTAAATTGGAGATTATAATATCTGTATTGTTTACCACAGAAGGATGGTTCCAGGTAAGTTTTTTAGGGACTATAGAAATGGGAGTTTATTATAGTTATTTCAGATCGAGGAGGAAGGCTGTATAGATGGGGCAGTTGGAATGGGAATTGTACTGAGTAATTTCTTTGGCAACTTTTCCAGGTTAGGCATCCTCATACCTAGCAACTCTTTTCCAAAATTCTGCTTTCTGCAAGATGAAGAGAAAGAAAAGAAAAAAGTTCAGCAAAACCAATGCATCAAAAAAAAAATCTGACATTGTATTAAATGTTCCATACCATGAACCTCTGTAAATGAATTGGGGGATGGGAGGAAATATTATCTCATATTTCTTCTTTGGGGCCAAACTTTTTTAAAAAAATTTTCCAACTTTTGTTTTCCATTGCTTTATATTGTTGTTCTTTCTGCTTATATTATTGTAGTTATTGCATGTAATGTTTTCCTGCCTCTGCTTATTTCACTTTGCTGTTATTCACAGAAGTCTTTCCATGTTTCACTGCCTTAATCATACTCATTTCTTACCATACAGTAAAATTCAATTACATTCATGTACCTCAATTATTTAGCCTCCTTCCCAATCAACATCTACTTTTTTCTAGTTCTCTGATTACAACAAAGAAGGATACTATAAATATTTTTATATTTATGGAGCTTTTCTTTTTGTCAATGACCTCCTGGAAGGGTATATGACTAAAAGTGGAATCTAGGTTAAAGGGTACGGACAATATAGTTCATTATTTGCAAAATTCTAAATTACTTTCCAGAATGATTGTACTAGTTCATAGTTCCTCCAGTAATATGTTAATATGCCAATGTATTTAGTTTTAACAATTATGATCCATATATATAGTGCCTTGGGTTTAAAGTGAAAAATTGGAGCAGCTAGGTGGCACAGTGGATAGAACACTGGCCCTGAAGTCAGGAGAATCTGAGTTCAAATCTGGCCTCAGGCCAAACACTTAACACTTATCAGCTGCCCTGGGCAAGTCATTTAACCCCAATTGCCCCCCAAAAAATAAAGTGCAAAATTAATAGTAATAATGAAGCAGTAAATTTACTGAATGTTTATTCTTATAATAGTTGAGGAAATCTAAGATTAGGGAGGTAAAGTGGTTTTATATAAGATTAAACAGTGAAGAGATATCAGAGACAATTGCAAATTCATATTAAAAAATCTTACTGATGCCTTCTGATACTTCACTGTGGCATAGGGAAGACCCTGGATTCTTTGAAGCTTTATCATTGGAGCACGAGCTCTGACAGGCGCTACTAAAATGAAAAGTTTTACTCTATCCTAGAAATTTTTGTATGTTGTTTCATCACTATAATAATTTTCTTTGATTATTTTATTAAACAATTAATTGTTTCTATGATTTGTTCTTTGACCCATTTGTTATTTAGAATTTCATTGTTAAGTCTCCATTTGGGTTTGTGTCTTTTGTTCGTAGTTCCTTCAGAAATGACTTCTGAAAAAAAATTGCATAATGGTCCATAGAGAATGTATTTACTATTTCTACCTTTTTACATTAGTTTATGATATCTCTATGTCCTGATATATGGTCAATTTTTGTTAAAAGTTCCATATGGTTCTGAGAAATACATGTATTCTTTTGCAGTCCTACTTAGAAGATGCCATAAAGTCTATTAGCTCTAGTTTCTCCATCAGTTTTTTCAGTTCCATATTTTCCCTTTTTGTTATATTTCTCCAAAACTGAGAAAGAGACATTGAAGTCTCCTGTCAGTATTGTGTTACTATATATGTATTCTTGTTCAGTTAATGTTTCCTTTATGAATTTATATGAAGCACTTGGAGCATATGAGTTTAGTACTAATATTGGTTTGTAATCTATAGTTCCTTTCAGCATAATGCAGTTTACTTGTTTATCCTTTTTATTTTTTATATGTTTGTTTTCCCTTTATCAGATCTCTTGATTGCAACTCCTGCTTTTTTGGGTTCACTTTATGCAGAGTAAATTTTTTTCTGTCCCTTCAGTTTTAGTCCATGTCTATCTTTTGTAAAAATATGTTTCTCATGAGCAATAGATTGTAGGGTTTTGTTTTCTTATCTAATCTGTCATTCTTTTTTTAGTTTTATTGGATCATTTAATCCATTCATATTTAAAATTATGAGTTAGGTTTATATTTTCCTCCATTTGTCTCTAATATTTTTTTTAAAGTTTGACTTTTTTCCTTCTTCTATAAATACACTAGGTCTCAGACAGTTATTAGATGTATGACCCTGGGCAAATCACTTAATCTCTTTACTTCAGTTTCCTCCTCTTTAAATTGAGATAATAATAACACCTATTTCTAGGTGTTGTTGAGAGGATAAAATGAGATAATATTTGTAAAGCCCTCTGCAAACCTCACAGCTTTATCTAAAGGCTAGTTGTTATTATTAACTACATTCTTGGGTACTGAAAGAATTGGCAGGTGTGATTGCTGAGCCACTGTCAATAATATTTGAAAGATTATGGGAAAGGGAAGAAGTACCACAACATAGTAGAAAGGAAAATGTCTTCTTTTTTTAAAAAGAGAAGAGAACAGAGGCTGCAGACTTTAGACCAGTGACCTTGGCTTCTATTCGTTGGACATATTTAGAGCAGATTATTAAAGAGATAGTTGTGAATATCTAGATAGGTAAAGAGGTATTTACAAAGAGCCATCATGACTTCATCAAGAGTAGGTCACACGAACTAACTTCCTTTTTTTCAGTTTTACTAAACTAGTAGATGGGAAATGCTTTGGATATAGATTCTAGCAGAGCCTTGATCAAAGTAATTTATGGAGAAGATAGAGAGATGTAGATTAGATGATAATACAACTAGGTGGATTAAGAACTGGCTGGATGGCTAGACTGAAAGAGTAGTCAACAATAGTTCAGGGTCAGCTTGGTGGGAAGTTTTCAATTTGCTACCCTAGGGATCTGTTCTCAACCCATTCTATTTAACTTTGATGAATTGGATAAAGGCATATATGGCATGCTCATAAAATTTGCATATAACACAAAACTGGAAGGGATAAGATGGTGAGAGTCAATTTCCAAAGAGATCTTGAGAGATTAAAGGAACGGATTAATCTGATAAGATGAAATTCAATAGGGATAAATTTAAAGTTTATTCTTGGGTACAAAAAAAAATCAGCTTCACCAGTGCAAGATGGGGAGAGGCATGATTAGGTAGTAGTTCTGAAAAAGAGATTGTGCTTTTAGTAGACTACAAAGCAGTGTGACGTAGCAGTCAAAAAAGTTAATGCAATCTTGGACTACATTAAGAGAGGGATGGCTTCTAGGAACATAAAATGACAGTGGCACTGTACTCTTCCCTTATTAGACCTCATCTGGATTATTGTCTTCAGTTTTGAGCCTGTGGTTTGAGAAAAAAACAATTGATAAGTGTCCAGAGGAGGGCAATCAGGATGGCAAAGGATTCAGTCTTCTGTGAGGATCAATTAAAAGACCTAGGAATGTTTAATCTGGAGAAGAGAGGACTCAGGGAGTGCATGAGAGCTGTCATAAAGTACAGTAGTTGTAGGAGCTATTATGTAGAAGAGAAATTGATTATACTTACTCTATTTGGCCCTAGTGAGTAGAACTAAGAATAGGGATGGAAGTTTCAAAGAGACAAATTTAAGCTTGATGTCAGGAAAAATATTCTAATTAGAGTTGTCCAAAAGTTAAATGGGATACCTTGAAGCATGGTGGGATTCCCCTCCTTGGAGGTCTTCATGCAAAGGCTGGATGACCCCTTGCTAGGTATGATACAGTGGAGATTCTTTTCATGGGCAAATTGGATTTGATTGCCACAAAAGTGACTCGTAACTCTTAAATTCTATGATTCTGTCTTCAAGCAGAGGCTGGGAGGCAATTTGGTGTCTTATGGTGGGGATTCCTTTTTTTTTTTTTTGAAAGCACATTGGTGTTTTTTTTTTCATTTAATAAGTGGTTAGTTTTTGTTATTCTGATCTCAACAAACACCAGTGAATATAAGCCTTTCCATATTCAGAGAAGAACAGAAAGGGAATATTATACATGAAACCGTGTATTCATTATATACAGTTTGGGTGTTAACTATATCATGTATTCCTCACATTAGTTCCAAAGTTGTCTTATGCTGAATCTTCTGCTGTTCCATTCTATGCATTTTTATAGATGCTTCATTAATACTCTTTTTAAAAAATCACTATCATTACTCTCCCTCTATCCACTAATTCTCTCCCTGCCCAATCTCCCCTCAAAATGTAGAAACCTCCCTTGTAACCAATGAGCATAGTCAAGCCAAACAAATCTACATACTAGTCATGCCCAAAAAAGTATGTTTCATCCTACCCCTCTGGTCCATCACCTCTCTGTCAAGATGTGGGAAGCATATTTCATCAACAATCCTCTAAAGTCATGTTTGGTCATTCCACTGGAGTTCATAAATCCTGCAAAGTCTTTTTCCTTTACATTATTATAGTTATTGTGTAAATTTTTCTTCTGGTTCTGCTCACTTCTTCTGTAACAGTTCATACAAGTCTTCCCAGGCTGGAAGCACTTTGTAACTGAATGCTGCACTGATGGGGGCAGCAATGTGGCACAGTGGATAGAGCTCTGGCCTTGGAGTCAGGAGGACCTGAGCTCAAATCCAGCCTCAGACACTTGACACTCACTAGCTGTGTGACCATGGCAAGTCACTCAACCCCGATTGTCTGGGGCTTCCTTTTGGTTTTACTTCTTGGGGCAGGAACTCTCTATCTTTTTCTTATTTGTATCCCCAGGGCTTAGCGCAAGGCCTGGCACATAGTTGTTTCTGTTCAACTATTTTTCAGTCATGTCCAACTCTTTGTGATCCTGTTGAGGTCTAACAGTTTGGGGGTGCTGGGACCCCAAAATCACAACACGTGGATACTACTTAAAAGAATTTGACCCAAGTCTTCTTTTAGCCAAAGACAAGGTTTATTGGAACATCTGTCATATTGGGCAGACTCTTAAGGAATCTGAGCAGTGGCTAGATTTTAAGAATCTGAGCCAGGATTCGTTCTATAAGTACATTGCATGAGATAGTCCTTTTGAACTCTCAAATTCTGTGCTTTTTTTTTTCATTCAATTTTATTTGATTTTCAGTTCCAGATTTTCTCCCTCTTCCGATGATTGAGAAGGTAAAAAAAAAAGTCAATAGGAAGTCATTTAAAACAAATTATCATTAGCCATGTTTAAAAAAAAGAAATAGAAAAAAATATTTTTAAATATACACTCAGAGTCCACTAGTTCTCTCTCTGGAGGTGGACAGCATGTTTCATCATGAGTCCTTTGGAACAGTGGTGCATCATTGTGTTGATCAGAGTTATTACGTCTTTCACAGTGGAGTTTCTTTACAATATTGCTGTTACTATGTAAATTGTTTTCTTGGTTCTCACTTCTCTCTTTCTCAGTTCATATAAATCTTCCCAGGTTTTTCTGGAACCACCCCCTTCATGATTTCTTACAGCATATCTTTGTGATATATGCTGGTAGGAGTACGTATGTGAATTAAACCATGGATCCTTGATATATCAGAGCAAAGATTAAGCAACCAGCCCTTCTAAAAATGCCAAATTTAAGAGAACCCTTGCACCACAATTTGAAGCTTGGCAAATTTGGACTTAGCAGACTGGAAAAAATGAGAAACTCTACAAATGGTCATCATGAAAAGTGGGTTGCTTCATCCAATTCCTCACGGATGTACTTTAGGAAATGTCAGCATGCTTGTACTACTTTTACTTAGTAGGATTCAGCATTCACACTGGGACTGAGGATAATTATTTAGGTCAGTTGGCCGGCTACAAATACTTGGCCAGATTTATGCTGTGTGAATAGAAAAAGGAATTAACCTGAAAAGGCCAGGAGAAATGGGGACAACATAAAGCTCTAAAAAGAATTCCTGACTGAGAACAAAAAAAGTGAGGATTTACACTTCCTATACTTACCAGCTGTCAATTTACTCCAAGCCTTAGCCTACCCATCTGTTAAATGCATACAGTGATATATTGTCTACTTCACAGGTAGCTCTGCTATTAACTGCCTGTGTGACCTTGGGTAAATAATTTAACCCATCTGGGCCTCAGTTTCTTACCTGTAAAATGAAAGGGTTTCACTAGGTGACTTCTAAGGTGATTCTCAACTCTACTTCTATGATCCTAGAATGCCATGAGATAGTATATGTAAAGCACTTTCTAAGTCTTTGGGGTTCAGAAAAGTGAACTGACTTTTCCAGTTTCCTTATCTGAAAAATGAGGACAATATTATTATTTGACCTGCCTCAGATTACATATAATGTGTATGAAAAGTACATTGTAAGCCTCAAAGAACTATAAACATGTAAACTCTTATTACCAAGCTTTTGTTCTTTTAGGGCAGCTAGGTGGTGCAGTGGATAGAGTGCTGAGCCTGGAGTCAGGAAGACTCATCTTTGTGAGTTCAAATCTGGCCCTAGATACTTACTGGCTTTTTGACCCTGGGCAAGTAACTTAACCCTGTTTGTCTTAGTTCCTGTAAAACTGTAAAATGAGCTGGAGAAGAAAATAATAAACCACTCCAGTATCTTTGCCAAAAAATATACCCCCCAAACAAAACAAAACAAAACAAAAAACAAATGGGGTCAAGAAGAGTTGGACATGACTGAAAAATGACTCAATAACAGCATTGTTCTTATGAATTTCTTTCTTTTTTTTTTTGTGAGGCAATCGGGGTTAAGTGACTTGCCCGGGGTCACACACCTAGTAAGTGTCAAGTGTCTGAGACTAGATTTGAACTCATATCCTCCTAACTCTAAGGCCAGAGCTCTACCCACTGTACCATCTAGCTGCCCCTAAGTTAATGAATTTCAAGCTAATGGTCTTATGTATTTCTATGTAACCTTGGGAGGAAGTTTCCAGTGGTATTCCAGACATCTGTCCTGGCCCCTGTGCACTTTAATCAACAACATTTGATGAAGGCATAAACACCATAGACAGCAAAGTTGCCAATTACATAAAGCTAGGAGGGATAGCTAACACATTAGGTAATAGAGTCTGTATCCATGTATGTATGTAGAAAGGTGACCCAAATCTAATGATGAAATTTAATTGGGATAAAGTTAACATTTGACACTTAAGCTCCAAAAAATTAACTGGGCAGGATGGGAGGCATGTGTCTATATAATAGCTTATGTGAAAATGGTCTGGGAGATTTAGTGAACTGCAGGTTCCATATGAGTTAAACAATAAGTTATGACCACCCAAATGAATATCCTAGACTGCCTTGAGAGGCCTAGTGGTTGTCCTGCTCTTCTCTGCCAAGGATAGACCATATCCAGGGTATTGTGTTTGGGTGTATGTAACAGATTGAAGGACATTTTCAGAGAAGGATAACTAGGATGGTCAGGGAACTAGAATTTGTGCCAGAAGAGGATTAGTTCTATGCGACAGACTGAAGGACATTTTTGGAGAAGGGTAACCAGGATATGCCAAAGGAGGATCAGTTGAAGAAAGTAGTGATGCTTTAGAGTTAGATTATACCCTTTAAAGCTTAAAAGACTTACTTTAGAAATTCAATAAAAGGAAGTCCTTCTCGACATGGTAGATAAACTTTACCCCCATGAAGTTGTTCATATTAAAGATATAATTGAGAGATACTGAATTGAGGTAATGGTGGGAACAGCCATTTGGCAAGAGAGTGGCTCTTTTTTTTTTTTATTACTGAGGCAGAGCCAAAGCCACAGTGAATCTTTGTGGCCTTGGCTAGTTCCTGGTGCTGAAAAAAGATAAAGACCTTTTCCAGAAGCAGCTCAAAGACAGCCAGCGGGATAATGCCAAGCAGATTGCCTTTGCTGCCATCAAGAATGGTGTGATGCTTTCGTGATAGGTCTTCAGAGTTAGCACCCCCGAGTAGGAAATCCTGTCCCTCCGTCCTTTCCATATTCCTCCCCACCCCACCAAGGAATGGTTTTTACTGTCCTTCCCTATGCTTTCTCCTCTACTCTGAGAATTGTCTCATCATTATGTTTGCTCATTTCAGCATCCCTGTTCTCTCAGAATACTCATGTCCCTTCTGTCCCTTAAATTCCAGTGGTGATGGTCAGCTTTCCTGAATGGGTCTCTAGGTTCCCACTTTGCTATTTGGGTAATCTTTTGGCAGAATGACATTCGCTGCCATTGTAAAGAGTTTTTAAAAACCAATAAAGTCAATAGCCTTGAAAAAAATGTGTATAAACATATACACACACATTGGGGAAGGTTAAAGACAATTCACATAGTATGCATGTGTCATTAGGGAAATTTTTGAAGTTTTCCTAACCTGTTAAAAATTGACACAATTATGGATTACAGTTTTCTCCTATAAGCCCTTGATATTCTGTATTGGGGAGATTAAACTCTAAGACACAACCTCTGCTCATATAGACCTTATGATTTAGGAAGGAGATAAATCTCACAGGGTCATGGGTTCATGAGTGAAAAATTGGTAGGGACCTCAGAGGCCCTCTAGTTTAATCCCCTCATTTTACAGATGAGAAAACAGCCCCAGGAATGTTAAGTGATTTGCCCATGGTCATACAGGTAGTAAATGACAGAGGTGGAATTTGGACCCATATCCTCTAACACCAGAGTCAGTTTTCTTTCCACCATACCATGTTGCCCCCAAAACTACCTATATAGATAAATGTAAGCTGATAATTGCAGCACAGAAGTGCAGACTTACACACTGAAGCCCTCTTAGGGTTATGGGTGTTTAGTCTTCTGAGCACCCATTTGAAGAATAGCCTGTCCTAGCCCTTGGTGTATGAGGCACTCCCTCCTTTCAGTGCCCATGACTGAACTTGTCATCAACGGTTTCCTGAGTTGTGTATGCTACCCTGAGGTAGAGGCTGATGCTACTCAGTTGTCAAATGACAAAGTCTTTGAGTTGAAAGAGAACCTTAGTAGTCATCTATTCTAATCCATAAATGAGGAGAACTTCCTTCTACAATGTCCCAAATAAGTGGATGTTCTTTTTTCATATGACGATCCTTGAATTATCTTTTCCCTCTACCCCTAGCCAGTCCTCCACCCAGGTCATATTTTCTCTGGGTTAAGCATGCTCAAGTCCTTGAATAGACCTTTCATGGTATGATTGCCACCTTCCTTACCATCCATGGTCACACTTCTCTGAACATACAGCAGTTTGTCACTGTCCTTCTTAAAACTGTACTGAATATAACATTTCAGAAGTAGACTCACTAGAACAGAGTACAGGGAGCTTTCAGCTCCCTCATTCTGTGCACTTTATCTCTTAAGATAAAGACCATGTCAGGGCAGGAGTGCCCTGTCTTTTGTGTCATGGAGAAGTTAGTGTCTTTCTCTGGGACCCCACTGGTCTGTATGTGCTGGTGGGAGCTAGGTACAGTTGGGGCCATTTTGGGGTCAGTGGCCTAGGATGAAAATTTAATTTGATCATTAAGTGACGCCTTAGAGTTAGTGGTACCAGATTAACATGTAATTGGGAAATGTTTAACAAAATAATAAAAATATAGTACAACATAGATAATGTTAACTTGTGGTTTTATAAGTCAACACATATCTGTAGGGATTTGTTTTGGTTTGAATTTGACACCAGTGGTATAGAGAAAGGAGAATTGGACTGAGTCAAGAGTCCTAGGTTCAAGTCTAGACTTTCCCACTTACTGGCTATATGAACTAATCTTTATGAACTTAGTTTCTTCCTTGAAAATTGATGATGAGAATCTATCCAGTGTCTTCCTTACAGGATTGTTGTAAGGATCAAAAAAAACCAATAAGGAGAGGAGGTGATGGTGGGCATTGGAGAATATAAATTTAATTTATTCTATTTGTTTTGAATTTTTTATCTATCTGTATTATATCCCTTTCACTTCTAAATATATCCCTTCTCCATCTCCTACCTAGAGGATCATCTGACATTACACAGAGAAAAAAAAACAATTCAGCAAAACCAACTAGTCTATCAGCTGAATCTGACTGAAAACAGTGGTCAGTAACCCATAGCCACCCACCTCTGCAAAGGAAGGAGGAAGATTCTTTTGTCTCTTCTTCAGGATGAGTTTGTTCAATATTCAGTTTTTAAAATTATTGTTTTTTTCCATTTACACTGTGGTCATTGTGTATATTGCTTTCCTGGTGTTGCTTACTTCATTTTATATCAGTTGATATAAGTCTTCCTATATTTCTCTGTATTCTTCATATTTGTCTCTTATGGCGTAATAATACTCCATTATATTAATATACTACAATTTATTAAAACATTACACAATCAATGGGCATCCACTTTATTTCCAGTTCTTTGTTATTATAAAGGATGCTGTTATAAATATTTTAGTTTATTTGAAGCCTTCTTTCTCTATTTGATCTCCTTGGGATATGTGACTACGAGTAGTTATAGGCTGTGGTATTTTAGTCTCTTTTTTAGGATAATTCCAAAACCAATTAAATTTAACAGCCCTTTTTGAAGTACCACCAATGAGTAGGGCCCTGTGCTCAGTACAAGGGATGCAAAGCTGAAAAATGACAGACCTTGTCCTTAAGAAATTTGCAATCTAATAGCAGGAATCTGAAATGGGCACAGATAAGTATGATACAAGATAGAATGTGACAGGCGCAAAGGAGATATTTAGATAACCCATATACTTCATGTAGAGTTCATGAAGGGGAGTAATGTGAGAGAGAAACATTTATCAAGCACTGACCGTATTCTAGGCACTATATGCAATCAAGCAAGGTGATCACTGCCTTCAAGGAACTCATTATAATGGAAGAAGATGACAAAAAGATGCTAGACGGTGAGAGAGGAGGGCACCCAAATGGGTATGGGGAGGAAACTGCAGGAAATTGTATAGAGGGCTGGCGCCAGTGAGGGGCTCCTTCAGTTAGGGGAACCAGCAGTATCTTGGCTGGGACAGTTAGAGTAGAGGCTCATGGTGAGGTGAGAATAGAATGCAGTGTGAACTGAACTCTGGCAAGGTAAGGAGAAAAGCTCACCAATCAGGGGCAGGGGAGTCCGGAGTGGAAAGAAATCTGGGAAGGCAGGTTGGAGCCAGACCATGGAGGCCCTTAAATAGGGTTATTGTCATAAGAGCATAGATTTAGAGATAGATGGACCTTTGAGGTCATTTATACCAAATCCTTCATTTTACAGTTGAGGAGACTGAATGGCAGGTTAGGGAGTTTACCAAACCATCACACACTCAG
The DNA here is from genome assembly GCF_003287225.1 of Phascolarctos cinereus. Taxonomy (NCBI): domain Eukaryota; kingdom Metazoa; phylum Chordata; class Mammalia; order Diprotodontia; family Phascolarctidae; genus Phascolarctos; species Phascolarctos cinereus. Next base: position 296,362,930 of record NW_027555625.1, on the reverse strand, counting down.
CCATGGTAATCATGGCAGTGGGAAGGTTGTCATTATGGTTGGATATTCTGACCTTAATAGTCCATACTTACTTATAACCCTTCATCTTCCTGTCAGGCTGAGGACCCCATCCTAACCTTTTTTTGTGCTGAGGTTGGCTCTGGGTTATAAACAGTTCAACAGACACAGGAAACCAAAGAATCAACAATGAATTCTTTTTGAATCATGCCTATGTGTTCTGTATGCCGCCCTCAAAATGCTATGACAACAGGTGCAAAATGGGTATCATAGAGGCCAGGGATCAATGGGGGCACATTGAAGAATATTTTAAACTCAACATTTCGATTTTTGATTTAACCATCTACTGTGGTAATACTGTCCAAGTTCCTAGTATGCACAGATCATTTAGAAAGTAGAGATTAGTTGAACTTGCAAGCTTTTTTTTTTGTTTGTTTTTTGAGTTGTTAATCCATAGTGTAATCCCAGCCTGAAAGATATGCTTTTTAGATGTGGGGTTTTCCTCTCTCCACTCTCAGATTGTCACCCATGACATCCATGGATTCTTGTAGTACCCAAGGAGAAGCTGGGGATGAGAAAAGGATCTTTTCAGTCTAGACTGTTGAATTGAATGTAATAAAATGAAGCTTAATATGGAAAAATGTACATTCCTATTCTTATGTGAATGTTTATTTTTGACCCCAAGTACGCTGTGGGAGAGATTCAGCTAGACAAAAGGTAATGCTAAATAGACCTGGGGGTTAGTATGCTAAAAATATAATATGAACCAATAGTATAATATAGCCAAAAAAATTAATGTGACCTTGGGCTGCATTGAGAAGCATAACCTCCAGAAAGAGGAGATGATAATTCAATTGTTGATTCTGCCCTAGTCTGACCGTATTTAGAAAATTGAATTTCAGGTTTTCAATTATGGGTACTACATCTTGGGGAGGACTTTAATCAGTTGGATTATGTCCAGAGATGAGCAACCAACTATCCGTATCAGAGTCTTTGGTGAGTTCATTAAGGTACGTTAAATGATAATGATGTGATTAAGGAATCCTTCCTGAGTCAAGGGTACAATGCTTTCCCTTGAACTGGCATTTGCTTCTGATGTAGTGTGGAATTGCCCTGGCATGTCTGGGCTGTGTGTGCCATTGCAAATGATCACATTCTAGTAGATGACATCCTAAAAGATGTCATTCATGAAGTGTTTATGGGAATTTTGAAGGGGACTTCTAGACTCTGCATGGCTTCATGATGACAACAGTGGTTTCCTAATGCAGTTTTCCCTCAAACCCCTGGCCAGACTGGTCAGTTTAATGTGGTATAACTTGTTAGGACCAGTACCCATGTTTGCACTCTCAAATAGACTCAAAGATAACTAGGTCAGTCTTAAAAGTGATTTATTCCTGTTGGAAGCATTCCCCAGAGGCAGTGTCCCTATATTAGCCAAAGCATCTCTGCCTCTTCCTGCCCTTGTCCCCTCCTAACATATTCTGTCACTACATACTGCCCCAGAATGACTTTTGCTGGCTGCCTTCCCTGCTAAAGGCTCTGTGCTTGGTGTGGCTCCCTGCTAGATCCTGACCCCAGTGTTTGTAATGCTTGTTCACTCCCTTCTCTCTCTTATACCTTCTCTCTTGGAAGATTCTCTCCTGAAACCCTTCTGTTGAGTCACTTTGCTATTGCTCTAGCTCCAGAGCCCTTTCCTGGAACCACCACCTTGCAGTCCAAAGTACAGCCTGTGTACAGAGTATACAGAGGGATTCTTTAGCTACTCTTTCTTGGAAATTAGGGAAAGGGCACTTGCCCAGGCTGGCATACAGTCATTGTGCCACACATAGTGTGGGTCTGTCCTAACTTGTCTGGGCTCAATGTGTCAGGCTGCCGTTTGGATAGATGATCACGTGCTGGTCAAGGATGACTGAAAGATGTAATTCGTGACAATAACTGTTGGCCGTAGAACTGAGTTAGGAGTTGGATCAGGGATAATCATGGAGGAAAGGGGAAGAGGGATAAAGGGCAGTCAAGTTGGATGTCTTCATATCTGTATGTATTTGTTTTGTGTTTGTGTCTCTGTTACAAAGTAAACACACACACATATTCATACACACACACACACATATAAATAAGTCTTGGATTAAAAATGTCATTAATGAAGTAAGCCCAACATTTTACTTCACTTTTACTAGTAGCTATAATTCATGAAGTAAGCTCAATATTCCTTTTCTTAACTAGTAGTTGTAATTATTTATTAACTTCTTCCAAGGCTCAAGACTTCTTTCCTCTTTTTTCTTTTTATAAATTGTATTTTATTTTTGCAATCAGCAAAAATCTGTCCTCTATAAAAAAAACTACTCTTAGGCCTTCTATCTAATTCCATCATCCCACCCTCCAAATGAAGATGAAAGACAAAACAAAATTCCTGTTACAAACATATAGAGTCAAGCAAAACAAATTGTCATTTATATAATACGGCTTATTCTGCACTCTGGCACTCTGGGTCTTTCACATCTCCATCAAGAGACAGCATGTTTTGTCGTTAGTCCTTTGCAATCATGGCTTGTCATTATACTGACCAGAGTTCTTAAGTCGGTCAGTGCATAAATTATTTTGTTGATTCTGTTCACTTCACTCTGCATCAGTTTATACAAATCCTCCAAGGTTTATTGGACACCAGTACTTTCTTTCATCATTTCTTATAGCACATTAAGATTCTATCACATTTATATACCACAAGTTATTCATCTATTCCCCAGTGGATGGACACCCCTCAGATTCCCATTTTTTGCCACCTCAAAAAAAGTTATAATTTTTTTTGCATCCTTACTTAGTGTTGCTTTGCTTATGACTAGTTCCACCTTCTCCCCTTAATCTAGCTGCCCCTTGAGGCAGCTAGGTGCTGTAGTGCATCAAGTGCCAGGGCTGGAGTTAGGAAGACCTGAATTCAAATCCAGTCTCAGTACTTACTAGCTGTGTGACTCTGGGTGAGTCACTTTGGCTGCCTCAGTTTCCTCAAAATGGGGATAATAATAGAACCTACCTTACATGGTTGTTGTGGGGATCAAATGAAATCATATTTGTAAAGTGCTGACTACAGCACCTGGCACATTGTAGGCACTTAATAAATTCTTGTTCCCTTTACACTTTCTCCCTTTTCCCTCCTATTTCCTTTTTAAGTGAAATATATTTCTGTACCCAAATCTGTGCATACATATATTCTTCCCTTCTCTGACCTGTTCAAATGAGAGTGAAATTGAAGTGTTAACTGCTTCCCCCTGTTCTTCCTCCTTGTTTACATGGACTTTTACTTATATACTTTGAGTGAGATAGTTTCCCCTAACCTTTCCCTCTTTTCTGTCCCCCAGCATGGCGATTCCTCTTTTCTTCTTTTCATGCTGTTTAAAAGATCATTAAGGCATAACAAAACTACTCCTATGCCTTCTGTCTAATTAGACTACTACTGCGATCCCTGAAAATGGTTGAGGGACACACATATTATCTTTCCATATTAGATTGTAAACAGTTTGCCTTTATTTAGTTCCTTAAGATTGCTTGCTCATGTTATCTATTTGTTTCTCTTAACTCTTGTGTTTGAACTTCTCAGTTTATAGGCAGCTCTGGTCTTTATATCAGGAATGTTTGGACATCCTCTATTTCATTAAAGTAACATTTTTCCTATTGTATGATTAATAACATTCTCAGTTTTTCTGGGTAAGTTATTCTTGGTTGTAAGCCTGTACCTTCGCCTTCTGGAATATCATATTCCAAGTTCTCCAGTGTTTTATAGTGGTGGCTGCTAAGTTGTATGTGATTTTGACTGTGCCTCTTCAGTATTGAAATTCTTTCTGTCTGCTTGCACTATTTTACTTTGACCTGGAAGCTCTGGATTTTGGCTGTTATGTTCTTAGGAGTTTTCATCTTGAGGCTTATTTCAGGAGGTTATTAGTATATTCTATTTCCACTTTGTCTTCTGGTTCTAAGAGATCTAGGTAGTTTTCTTTTAAGATTTCTTGAAAGATGATATCTAAACTCTTACTTTGGTCATGACTTTTGGATAGCCTGATGACTCTTAAATTGTTTCTACTCTTTTCTAGGTCAATTGTTTTTGCTATAAGATACCTTAAGTTTTCTTCCCTTCTTTTAAGTTTTCTGACTTTGTTTTAGTATTTCTTGTTGCCTTATGGAGTCATTGGCTTTAATTTGGTCCATTTTTATTTTCAGGAAGTATGTTGCTTGGGCAAGATTTTGTACCTTTTGGTTCAAACTGTTAATTCCTTTTCCATTTTTCCTCTAAAGCTCGTATTCTATTTATTTAAAAAACATTTTAAACTCTTTTAAAAACTCTTGCTTCATTTTTCCCAGGAATTCAAGTTGAATTTGTGCCTAAACTATGTTTTTCTTTGAGGTTTTGCTTAATAGTTTTTAATGATGAGCTTCTTTTTGTGTTTGCTCATTTTTCCAGCCTACTTCCTAACTTCAGACTTGCTGAGGTTGAGTTCTGGACATTACTGAAGGGAAGGTCTGGGCTTGTCCTGTTGCTACTTTCTTGAGACACTGAATATTGTATTATTCTAGGCTTTCAGGGACAGCTTAGGCTAGGGACTTATAAACTTTCATTGCTTATAATGTGGTCTTATGCTGAGCAAAGTCTGACCATTCTCCCCCCTCAGTCTGAGCTCTAACTTTCTGACCTGGCTTTGAGTCTGGGCAGCAGTAGATTGCTACTGAATTCAGCCACACTCATCCAGGTGGGAAGTGCTATTGGTTTAGAATGATAGAACTGTAGGCTTCCTTTTGGTCTGAGATTTCTTTCCAGCCCTCATACCAGGCTAGTTAGAACTAAGACCACTCTTAATAGCTCATGGGGTATCAGCCATGCAGCTGTTGCTTATTTCTGGACTTACTCCTCACATTACATTGCAGTTGCTCTTTGTCCCACAATACCACCTTTGGGTGCAGGTCCCCTCCTCAGTCTATCCTGGATTTGTGGACTGGACCTGGACAGTAGACAGCAAAGCTGCCGGTTGTTCCTTGTTCCCACTCCCACAGGAGGTCGTAGTACCCTGCATGGACCTGAGATCTCATTTTGCCCTAGTGTACTGCCTCTCCCTTTACTGGAGGGCTCTGTGCTATGTGGCTCCTTGCTAGGCCTAGACTCCAGTGTTTATAGATCTCTTCAACTCCTATGCTTGTTTAGACTTTAAAAATGACTGATTTTTTCTTTTTTAAATTGGATTTCCCAATCAGGATTCAGTCTGGTGTTTTCTAGATCTGTTTTAAGGAATTCTTTTTTGGGGGGTGGTGGGAGAGGGAACTTGCTCTGCCTCTTCCTGCTTCTCTACCATCTTGGCCTCTTTTCTTCCTCCCGTTTCTAAGCCAGGGGAGTAAGTGAGTCTTAGATAATAAATTATCAATTAATTCTTAGAATGTTGGTAATCTCTTACCAAATAGGATAGTGCTCACAGCTTCCCTTAAAATCATCAGGTATGTTGTTAAACTTTGTGTCTTTGGATCTGAGCCAGTGATTTCCCAGGCCTGCCTACTTCATTCACTCCATCTGTCCAGTCATTTTATCCTCCTGGCTGCCATTACATGGTGACAGACTTCTATGTGTCAAACATTTTAGGGATGAGGGGCAGAGGGTAAGAGATGGCCAGTTGTACTCAGCTTTTAGTCAAGAAATGTGAGTTCAAATCCTGACTCTGATGATTACTAACCATGTGAACAAGTACTTTTGCTTGTTCTTTTCCTCACCAATTAATAAGTATTTATTAAATGTATACTTATGTGTCCAGGGGCTAGGCTAGGCTTGCAAATACTAAGAATGAAATGATCTCTGCCCTCAGGGTGCTTACATTTCTATTAGGAGAGACAACATGGATGTTTTAAAGTATTGAATAAATATGAGATAGCTAAGGAATGAGAAAAGTTAGGAGGATTAGTGAGGGCCTTCTGTACTTAGAGGAAGTGATGGATTTCTTGAAGGATTTTTGAAGGAAATTAGGTATTTGATGAAGGGGAGGGGAGGAAGGAATGCATTCTAAGTATGGGGAATAACCAATACAAAGGCAGAGAGATGAGAGATGGAGTGCCATTTATGAGTAACAGAAAGGTTGGCTTGCTCTCTCTCGTAGAGAGTGGGGAAGAGTGTAATATATTATGAGACTGGAAACATAGGTTATGTCCTGATTATGAAGCATCAGCCAGAGGAGTTTATATGGGATCCTAGGGGTAATAGGAAGCCACTGGAACTTATCAAATAAGGGATCAAGGAAATGAAGGAAATCATTTTGGCAGCTGATTGAAGTTGGGAGAGACTTGATACAGGATGAACAATTAGGAAACTTTTCAATAATCTGGGCTGGAGATGATGAAGACCTGAATGAGGCATGTGAGTTTAGAGAAGGGGTTGAATATGAGAGGTATTGTGAAGGTAGACATGGGAGGATTTGGCAACTGATTGGCTATGTGGGGTGAGGGAGAATTAAGGATAACACTGAGGTTATGAACCTGGAAAGTGGAAGATTCGTAGCGCCTTTTATAGAAATAGGAGCATTTAGTAGGGAGATGGGTTTAAGGAGAGAGATAATGAGGTCTGCTTTGGACGTGTTGAGTTTGAAATGTCTAATGGGTAGTTCTTGATATAGACCTGGAGCTCAGGAGAGAGACCAGGACTACATGTATAGATCTTTGAGTTATCTGCATAGATATTATAATTGAGCCTAGGGGAGCTGACAAAGTCCTTCAGAGAAAGTATAGATAAAGAATAGAGAAGGTTTCACAACAGAGCTTTGGGATATCTTGTCACTTTGAGGAAGTGATAGGAATGGCTAGCCAGTGAAGGAGACTGGGGAGGAATGATCATAAAGGTAGGAGGAGAAAAGAAAAGAGAGAGAATTTATAAAGTGGGATTAATACTTGCAGTGTCTGTTCCATAGGGATGTTGTAAGGCAAGGACACCTTCAAAAACTTTAACTATAGGACTGTGTAAAGAAGCTGTAATTTTTATCAATTTGGCCAACTGTTAGTGTGAGAACTCTCTCCACTATTGCAGATTGTAACTTTGTTTAGGACTTAGATAATTTTGGGGAAATGTCTGAGTCACATAAAGGTTAAACTCCTTGTTTGGGATCACACAACTGAAAAGGATTAAAGGCAGGATTTGAACTCAGGTTTTCCTGACTCCATGCCTAGAACCTTTATAAAACTTAAAGCACTGTAGGAATGTGAATGATTCCAATGACAATTGATTTGTGCATGAGAAGTGGTATAAAAGGAACATATATGATCAGAAAAAGTGGGCTAATAATGAAAGAAAAGTAAAGGTTAACATATGGACAGCTAGAGTGCTATGATGCTGTCTCTGAACTTTTATAAGCCTGTAGTCCATCGGGAAGATCTTTTATGGAGGATTTGCAGCAAGATTTATGGAAAAAATAGGCAAGAACTCCATCGTGTGCATATCTGAGGCAGGCAGCATAAATGGATAGTGAGCCTGGGCCAGAGTTAAATAGGAGAATCTATATTCCCAACCAACTATCTGACTTGGAGTTAGAAAATTCCTTTTAATGCCCATTAAATCTTGATTGTTAATCTGGATTCCCTGACACTTTAGCCAACAAAGTGCCACCAGAAGTGGTGGTGGTGGAAGAGGCCTGAGACTCCTCTCAGCTTCCATTTTTCCTGATAAATATACAAATAAAAATAATGAAAATCTCCCTCCCTTCTTTGTAGTGGTGAGAGAATGTGAATGAGAAACACTGAATACTATAGCATCACACTTTGGTTGGTGTATTGGTTTTACTGAACTCTTTTCCTTCTTTGTTTTAAGGAAGGGATACATGCATATACATACATGTATGTATGTATATACATGTATATATGTAATATGTACATATATGGATAGGTAGATTAAATAAAAACAAAATGTATCAGTTTTTAAAAAGCAATAGAGGAGCAAAGACAAAAGGGTTAGATGAAACTCTCCGAGGTGCATCAGATTTCTACTTTATGTCTTTGTCATGCTAGAAACAATTGTGGGCAGTTTATCATTTTGGCCAGCAGGAAAAAAAAAGATTGTCTCTACAAGGAGCACCTTGTAGTTCTGAAACAGATTAGTTGTATAGTCTACCTTTTCTCAATCTCAGTTTCCTCAACTGTAACACAGGGAAAATAATAATTCTAATACTTTCCTCATATGATGATCTAAGGAACACACTTTTTTAATCCTTACAGTGTATAGAATTATGAGCTAAATGATTTGTCTAAGATCTCTTGCAACACCTAAGACTCAATTGATACCATAGCATTCAAGATCAGTAATGACTTTCTTGTCACATCTAATGATCATCCTCACTGACCTTTCTGCTGTCTTTAACATTGTTGATTATCTTTCGTTCTGGAACCCTTTCCTTCTTGGTTTCTGTGATGCTACATTATCCTTTCCTCTGCTTTTCCCACTAATTATTCCTCTTTGCTTTCCTCTTGCTTTTCCTCCTGCCTCCTCACTATGGACATTTGCTGAGGCTCTATTGCCAACTCTCTCTCTTGTCCTGTCCACACTAATGGTGCTTACAGTTCTGGAACTGGAAAACACATCTATGATCATTATTAACCACAAGAACGATATGACCCTGGGTCTTCCAAGGAGTCTGGAATAACAGAAGAGCCTAATGCCAACATTAGAGGTCCACACAAGCCAGGGGCTTCATGTTAAAGAGCTTCATTGGAGTGTCAGAGAGGTAGAGACAGGATAGTGGAGTGGAAGAAACTATGGACTCAAGGTCAAATCTGTATTTGAGTTCTGGCTCTGCTCACTGGTTATATAACCACGGGCAAGTTATATTACCTATTTGAGCCTCAGTTTTCCAACATATAAATTGAGATAATGATCATTATACCTCTTATTTCACAGGCTTATAGGGAAACTATTTATAAATATAATAGTAATAATAATTTATATAGGACTTTAAGGTCTGCAAAGTTTCTCTCTCTGAATATTTGTATGTATGATCTCATCTGATCCTCACAATAACCTTGAGAGAAAGGCACCATTATTATCCACACTGTCATGGAAAAACTGAGACTTAGAGAAGTTAAGTGACTTCCCCAGAGTCACACAGCTGGTGAATATCTGAAGTAGGGTTTAAACTCAATTCTTCCTGATTCTGAGTCCAACACTCTGTCCACTGTACAATCTCGCTGCCTTATTCTTTACTTAAGTCACCAAGAGCTGGTTGAAGGAGCCTAATGTTTGGAGCTTCAGATCACCAATACCCTCATTTGACAGAGGAGGAAACTGAGGCCCAGAAAGGGCAAGTGAAGTGGCCAAGATCACACAGATAGCGAGCAATGTACCAGAGATTTGAGCACAAGTATTTTGACTCCAGAAACAGTGATCTTGTCACTTTAGTGGAGTTTTCTGTTCTGTGTTAAAGAAATCAGTGATCTAAGGTCCCTCCCAACTCTGTTGATTTGAAATTTCAATAGTATCCCTACACAAAGAAATGGACACTAGGTGGTGCTGCTGCACAAGCCACCGGTGGGCAGACACAAGCATCACCCTTGCTTGGTGCAAAGAGAGATTCCCTGCATAGGTTTCCAGGCCTTACAAAGACCTCTCATTTGGTAACTGTGCTTTTCAGCAGTGAGCTAACTGTGATCTTTTCTTGCATTGTTTATGTATGAATTTCTTTGTATTTCAGAATATCCTAAGTACAAGGGCAGACAGACCTGCATTGTATCCTGTTTCTATGTCCCATCCCACACCTCATCCTAATCATTTTGATGGGATGAGCTTTTTTCTTACCCTTATCATCCCCTGACTTCCCTCCCCTACCTCTTCTTCCTCTCCATCCATTGTCAGTGTGAGTCCACTGCCCTCTCCTGGTATAGACAGACCAGTTATACTTGGGTTAGAAAAATCAAATGCACAGGATAAGGGTGATATTGTACCATTTGTATGAAAAGGATATAGGGATTTTAGAGAAATACAAGATCACTATGAGCCTCTAGTAAGATAAAGAATTTTTTGAAAAAAGCTAATAAAATTTTAAGCTATGTTAATAGTAGTGGTGTTCATAATCAGGGAGGTGATCATCCTTCCCTTCTCTGCTGGGTTGGGTCACACCTGGGATATTGTGTGTAGTTCTGGTGTCACTTTTCAGAAGCAAAAATTGATAAGCTTCAAGAAGAGAGCAACCAGAAGGAGATCTGGAGGTCATGATATAAAATTGTCAATTTGAAAAACTGAGGGTGCTTATAACTGTCTTGAAATATTTAAAAGGCTATCATATGAGCAAGAGTTGGGGTTATTCTATGTAGTTTCATAGATAAGAACTCAGACAAATGGGCAGAAATTGTAAGGAGGGAGGTTTTGGTTCAGCGCAATGAAAAATTTTTTAATAGCTACAACTGTTATAAAGAGAGGCAAAGTAGGTAGAGAGCTGGAGTTGGGAAGACCTACTTCACATCCTGCCCCTGACACATACTCTTCTGCCTGATCCTGGGCAAGTCCCTTAGCTTCTTGGTGCTCTAGGCAACTCTCTAAGACTCTCAAGTTGTAGAAAATGTACCAACCCTCATTTGAAGAGAATTTCCTCATCAAGAGTTCCCTAAATCACAAATCTATCCCTAGAGCTATTAAAAGAGAAGATATCTCTGAATGTAGTGAGTTTGCTGTCATCAGGTGGTATTTGAACAGAGGCTGAATGGCCACTTGTGCAAAATTGCTTTGGAAAGGATTTCTGTGTTGGGTGGGAGGTTGGCAGCGACACTTAAAAAAAGAACTCACTGGAAGAAATGGGAAGCCAGTCCTTCTAGAGTTCAAACTGACCCCGTTGTTAACAACTACAAGACTCCTAGCTCTGTGCCTGGCTTGGAATCACATGCTGGGACAGACTTGGGTTAGATGGAAGTCTGTGAGCTGAGCCAGCCTCAGGGTGGTCCCTCCCAACTTTGAGAGTGTTTCATTCTGGGATGTGAGGTCTGGGGATTTGTTCCTGACAGCTCATGCCTAGTCCTGTCTTTCTGTTTTGCATACCTTCCCGAGGGTCTCATTCTCCTTCTGATGGAAAATTCTCTTGTGTTATCAGTCTGGAGAGGTGGTTTGATCCTGTCTTGGTCTTCTCAAAGTATAGGATATCAGAGATGGAAGAAACCTTTGAGATCTCCTACTCCTATACTTATACCACCTTCCCATTTTATACATGAGGAAATCTAGATCTAGAGAGGGAAAGTGATTTGTCTGAGTCCACACATGTGTTAAGTTGAGACTTAGACCCAGATCTTCTAATTCCAAATACATTAAGGTTTCTATTCTTCGATGATGCCTCTCTAGAGTAGATATAAACTTGTCTTCCTAGATAAATCCAGCCCCATTTTCATTCCATACCTAGTGGTTGGAATCTGATGGGCTATAGAGCTGGGATGCAGAGGGGACCCTGGAGGTACCATGCTCAGTACAGGGGAGAATTCCTTCCATCATTTCTATCATCACAAGGAGTGGTTGACTAAGAGTGGCATTTCTGCCAGGACTTTTAAGGCTCATAGAATTACAAAGTATTGGAGTCAGAAGAAACCTTAGAAAGCATCTAGTTCAACCCTCACCTCTATTAACAACATTCATGAGAAATAACCATCCTACCTCTTCTTCAAGACTTCCAGGAACTAGGAACTCTTTACTCTCTGGGGCAACTTATGATGCTTTTTGCTTGGCTTGGATTATTTTCCTTGTCCTCTCTTTGCTCCTGTTCCCCGTCCCAACCTCAAACATATACACATAGAGTTAATGACCAATTGGGAAGAATAATGTAGTGGAAAAGCAATTCTCATGATGTAAGTTCTTAAAAATGTGGCAGCAGTACCCAAACCACAAAATGATCCCACATCTCTTCCCTGCCATCTCCTTGACAGAATTTACTTTTTGTGTGTGTGGGCTTCAGTGGGACAGAGGGAAATCCCATATATGACTGGTTCATGTTCAGACCTGCAGAGTTTTTACTTCAAACTAGTAACGTTCAAGAATCTAAAAAACAAAAAATAATGGGAGACATGAGGCTGCAGACATCAGTGGGAGAGGCAGGAGAATCACTTTTTCCTACCCTTGCACATATTGTTTCAGGGAAAACCCTCCAATCTTCTGATATTCAGTGCCAAGACAGAGAATTCAGACAAGGGTTTCAGACAAAGAGGGAAGTGGATTATATACACACAAGCAGTCTTACTTTTCTCAACAGGCTCATTTTCAATTGGCCCCTTCTACATTTCTCTTCAGTTCTGGGAGGCAGTATTGTGTAGTGGAAAGAACACTGGACTTGGAGTTAGAGACTCTGCCTTCTGGTACTTCCTCTGCTAGTTATCAGCTGTATGACCTTGACTAAGGCACTTCTCTTTGGTTCTCGGTTTCCCTATCTGAAAAATGATGGTATTTGATGAGATGATCTCAAAGTTCCCTTTCAGCTCTAAGCAATATTTTGCAGTCCCATAGAAGAGCAGTAAATATGGCTGACGGGACCATAAAGAGGATTACATGCCACAAGGTACCTCTTCTCTACCATCACTGATACAGTTTTTTTTAGCTGACATCTATATAGTGCTTTAGAGTTTACAAGATATGTATATCAATTCTAGAATCCCATAGCTGGAAAGTACCTTTGAGGTCAGGAGGTCCAATCCCTACCTGGATAGGGTGCCTTCTACAATATTCCCAATAAGTGATCAGCCAGTCACTGAATATTTTCATTGAAGGGAAACTCCCTGCCTTCTCAAGATAATCCATTCTTTTATTTAATAGCTCTGTTATTAATATGATTATTCCTTGTAGGTTATCATAATCAAGAAGCTAGGGGAATTGATTATATGAGCAAGGAAAGAAGCCACTGCTACCAGTAGTCCTAAGAAGGGGCAGAGCATAAACTTTTTTTTTTTTTGCTCTGAGGCAGCTTTAAAAAAATAAATTCATCGAAAGTCCAGGCTTCTGGGCTAGTGTTTCCTGCATGGGCTTGTATGCTGTGACTTCAAAGTTGAGGGTGTTAACAAGAAAAACTGGGGAAGTTCTTTGGGGCAGAGCTGTGCTGTTCTGAGGAGTCTTTTTTTCCTGGGTATCTGGGTATCTGTTTGTGAAAAGTCTTGTGCATTAAGCTGTGCTGCCTCTACTACCTGAGGCCTTAGATACAGGGAACACCAGTGATAACTCTTTGGCACATGGTCAATGATGATTAGATCCTTGATAATACTTACGAGCCTTCCTTATTCTCTTGAGCACACCTGGGCAGGAGGTCATAGAACTCTGTTAATAACGAGCTGAAAAATGCTTGTGGATGAATTTTACCCATGGATCCTAGTTCTGCCCTTGGAGCCAAGCAGGATAAATCGCCCAAACTAGTTGATTAATACTGGGTGGGTTTTTGTTTGCTATTGAACCCTGTGGCTTGAAGTGAAAGACATAAGATGGCTAGAGGGCTAAATATTCATTCCAGTGCTTGCCAATGTAGTAGTGACTTTGGAAATGCTTTTCTTCTGACACATAAATGATCTATTATCTCTGTAGACTCTCTCTGCTCTCGAACAACCTCCAGCATCCACTCCTGTTTTCCTGGCATGTATCACAGTCTGACTGCTTTCACAGGGAGGGCCTGGACACGTAAGCACATTTCAGGGATAAAATGCCATCACTCACTGCTGTATTTACCCTTTCCCCAGTTCCTTTTAAACCTTCTTTCCAGATGTTCAACATCAAAGCCCTTTCCCTCATAGCTGAGGGAAAACAATAATAACTCACATTTCTATAGCCCTTTAAAAGTTTACAAAAGTGATTTCCTCACAACAGTCCTGAGAAGTCAGGTCATGCAATTCTCGTCAGCTTTTCAAGGTGAGGAAACTGAGGCTCTGCAAGGTGAAATACATGACTTGCCAGTGCTCACATAGCTAGTAAATGTCAGAGCTGGGATTTGGACCCAGAGCTTCTGATTCCAAGTCTAGTGCTCTCCCTCCTACAACATGCAGCCCAAGCAGTGGAATGTGGGATGTGGAACCTGGAGGCTGGAACTGGGGCGCCATGATTTCCAAAGTGCCTCAGATGAATATGGCTTTTTAGAGGAGCCACAGTACATGTATGAGGGGTCTCTGCAGTTAATGGTTTCTGATGTGATGGGCATAAAGGAGGCTTTACATGGCTTGAATCAGCCACAGGGAGTTATTGTGGTCATGGGCTGTGCTGGTGGAATTACAGGGTCTCCAGAGTCAGGGAAAGTGAGAATTTCACTGTTCTCTTCCCTGATCAGAGTACATCCAAAGTATTGTGCTCAGGTATGGGTGCCGTAGCTTATGAAAGAAGTTCACAAGCTGTAGAACATTCAGAGGAGGGTGACCTCAGGATCCCTATAAAAATCAACTGAGGGAAACAGTCAATGAACATTTGTTAATTAACATTTATTAACATATATTCCCGGCACTGGGAATACACATGGAAGAAGAAAAGAAAAAAGAAAAGAGAGAGAGAGAGAGAGAGAGAGAGAGAGAGAGAGAGAGAGAGAGAGAGAGAGAGAGAGAGAGAGAGAGAGTCAGTCCCTGCCATTAAGAGGTTTTCAATTTAATAGGGGAAGGTAACATATAATAAGAGGCTAAAAATCAGAGTGAAGAGGAAGGTACTGATGCTGGAACAAAGTGAAAAAGTCAGAGAACTTCCAAAGTGGTGTAGTCAAATGAGAAATGAGGAGATGTTCTGAGCTGAGCTCCTTCCTCATTTGTCATTTATCTGTCTCTGCCTATCTATCTATCTATCTATCTGTCTATCTATCGAGAGGTAATTGGGGTTAAGTGACTTGCCCTGGGTCACACAGTTAGTAAATGTCTGAGGCCATATTTGAACTCAGGTCCTCTTGACTCCAGGGCTAACCACTTCACCACCCACCACCTAGTTGTCCCTCCATGCTTTTTCTTTTTTTAGAAGTTTTTAGATTTGAGAAGAGAAAACTTAAGCAGTTTGCAGTCTTTATCTTAAGAAATATGAAGTGCTGTCAAGTGGTAGTTCAGGATATATGTTTTCCCTGTTGGATACTATTTCTTATTCAAAGTACACAGTGAGCATTAAAGAAATGTTAAATAACTATTCAGAGCATCATCTGTAGAATAAATAATTCAGCACTCCAAGGATGTGTCTTAAACTTGATCTGAAGCAAGATTACCAGAAAGGTCTTCCAGTAGGGGAAAGTGCAAGGGAAGGGAGCAAGCATATATGAAGCACCTGCTATGTGCCAGACGCTGTTCTAACCACTTTACAAATATTATCTCTTAGATCCTCACAACAACCTGCAAGGTAGGTGCTATTATTATCACCCCTATTTAGCAGTTGATGAAATTGAGACAGGCAGATGTTAAGTGACTTGCTCGGAGTAACAAAGCTGGTGAGCGTTTGAGGCTGGATTTGAATTTATGTCTTCCCGACTCCACGTCCAACACTATCCACTGCATCACCTCACTGCGTATAATTTAGCTTCACTCATAATGCGGTTTCATGGCATGAAGTAGGAACTGAGAGGCATCATGGCAGAGCAGATGGCTGTCAGACTGGGTTTCAGGAAGACCTAAGTTTATGTCCTGCCATAGATACTTGCTTAGGATCACACAGCTAGTACATCACTTAACCTTTCCGAGCCTCATTTTCCTCACCTGTAAAGTAACGCCTATAGCACAGGACTGTTGTGAGGCTCCAATGAGATAGGGTACTTCAATAAGAAGAGAAAAAAAAAAAACCTGGAGCTATGGAGTGTATGGGTGGGAGTTTGTTTGTAAAGTGCTTGGTACAGTGCCTGGCACATAGGAAGGTGCTCTGCAAATTCCAGCTGGTTGTTGTTGTCGTGGTTGTCATCCCCCTCCTCCTCGTCCTCCTCTAACACCTTCTCTTCCTTCCCCTTCCGCTTCCCTCCTCCCTTTCCTTCTCTTTCATTTCTCTACTTATTAATTCATTTTAAAAGTTAATGCATTGTGTACAGAGTAGTGTGGCCTGTTACTTGGAGGATACACAAAGTTTCAGGAGGACGTGGTCCATGCCCTTGGGTTCTCATGTTGCAGGCTAGGGGGATGAGACACATTGACAGGTAACTTTGATACACAATAGTATGCTTTTGCTAGAGAAGTACAAAACACAGTGTGGAGAAATCCAAGAGGGAAGGCAAGCTTAGTAAATGTTTAATGCCTTTTTGCTTGTTCCTATTCTCTCTCTTTATCTCTGTCTCTGTGGCTCTTGTTCTGAAGTATGTTGTGTTAGAAGTCAATACTGTGTTCTCTCATGTGTTGTGTTTTACTCATCTTGATACTGTGCATTGCATCCAGCACAGGGCCTTGAACACAGAAAAGTACCTAACACGTTGTTGAATGGAACTGAAAAATGGCAGCAGCATAACGTGATACAGATACACATACATACAAAATACATACACGTATATCTACATGCACACATACATCCCTTGTGTATCCATGTATATGTATATATGTATGCATATTTACACGCATATGTATATATATTGAGTGGGAGGGAGGTACCATTCCTGCCTCTTAGCAGCTTATGTTCCTCCAGGGCTTGGCCCTTTCTGGGGAACTCAGGTCAATACTTCTTGTGGATGGGAAGTAGAACTAATTTTCAGTTTATATTTTCAGTCAGGAAGATAAGCTCTTTATACTATTGTATACTGTATACTATATAGTATAGTGTATTGTGTATACTATACTATATATTTAACACCAGTCAAACTGTACTGTCCTCTGCTCCCTACTCTCATCCCACCTTTTCCTGCCTCCATCCCCGGAATGGATTTCTCCTCCCCAGCCACCTTTGGCTGAAATTTTTCTCTTTTAGCATACCACTCAAATGCCATATCTTCCATAAAGCCTTCTGCGACATTCCCCCTCTCCCCCAAAAGTGGTCTCTTCTTCTTGTGTTTCACATAGGATGTTGCCTAGAACTCTCCACAGTTATCTCACCCTCTCTTGCATTGTCATCATTTGTGTTCTTAAAGCATGTTGTTTCTGGAGTCAGAGGATCTGAATTTGACTCATATAGCTCTGTTATTTGCTGACTTTGTGACCTTGGCAAATGACTTCCACTCTCTGGACCTCACTTTCCGCTTTTGTAAAATGAAAAAGTTGGATCAGATGATCTCTGTGGCTCTAAGAAAGTCCCTTCAGACTCTCATATTTTGTGTTTTATGGTCCTATGATCCTTAATCCCCCTGCCCCACCCCCCACATACATATTAGACTAAGTTTCTACATCCTACCTTTGTATATCCAATGCTGGGCATGAGCTGTTGCACATAGCACGTATTTAATAAATATCTTAAATTGAAATTTTGAATTTAATTGTAACCCCTGAACTCTGTTTTCATAGAAATTATCTGGGCAGGAAGTATAGCAAATCTTAAGATCCTGCAGCTCTCATCCATAAGATGCAGGTCAACCCAGGGCTAGGAGCAGAATTGTTTCCAGGGACCTGAGATGTATTCTCTGTGCGTGTGTGGGTAGGGTGGAGGCTGGAGGGGTGTTCCATGAGCTAGTGTGCTATGTCCCTTCCCTCTTTTATGGTTTCCAGGGATCGGGGACTCTTCTTCTGTAGTCCTTTTCAGGTACCAGTTTCTGAGTTACCAAAATAAATGTGAAATATGCTTCATTATTCAAGGCCCTAATTGCTGTGACTAGAGTTTCTATCCAGACATTTGAGGGTGACTGTAAGCACCATATGTGACTCTTTTGGCATACCAAAACACATGAGCAGGGACCTATGTAGGGATGAATATCTTTATACTTATTCAGGGTCACCTCCTGTATTCCTGGGATCATCCTTGTGCTCCTGATGGAGGATATAATCCAAACCCAATGATCCATGACTTGATAATTGGTGCTCCTGATTGAACAGACTAGAATAGAATAGGACTGGATAGAACAAAAGCTACAAACACTCTTAGAACAGAGAATGTCACTGCTAGAAAGGCATAATACAACATAGAATTTCAGAACCAGAGGAGAACTTAGGGATCATCTAGGCCAGGAATTCTTTTTTTTTGTTTTTTGTTTTGCTTATTGGTGATGCAGGCAGGGTTAAGTGACTTGCCCAGGATCACAGAGCTGCTAAGTGTCAAGTATCTGAGACCAGATTTGAACTCAGGTTTTCCTGACTCCAAGACTGGAAGGCCAGGAATTCTTAACCTTATTTTGTGTCATGGGCTCCTGGGTTGTCTCCTGAAGTCTGTGGGTGCCTTCTCAGAATAATATTTTTAAATAATTGAAGGAAATGTTACATTTCAGTTAGTGGTTAGTGAAAATAAAGATGTAATTTTTTTCCCATCCCAACTCATCAGTTTCCTGAAGTCTATAGACTCTAGGTTAAGAACCTCAGACTTAGACCAGCCTCTTCATTTTACAGCTGAGGAAACTGAGACCCAGTGAAGGGGAGTGACTTGTTTAAGGTGACATTGCTGCCTGGTGGCAGGTATATGGATTAGCCTAGGTAAAGGGCCCCTTAGAAAGTAAGGAGGAAAATACTGAGGCCCATGGAAAGCGTGTTTCATCCTTTTTTGGCCTGCTAATGTTTAGCATGTGAAATACCATTTGTCTGAGCATTTCTATCCATAAATTAGGCATTTTTTTTTGTCTTTGGCTAGACATGCAGGAGTCGGATGAGAAACAAATGCTCTTTCCTCTCAGATTGGGCCATCTGTAGCACAGTTAACCAGTAACACACTGGAGTTGTCTGTCATCAACTGCATCCTGTGGTTTGTGCCTGGAGGTGGGAGGGGGGCCAGGTCAGACCAGGCCAGAAGAAGATGAGAAGTTTTTTGTCCTTCTTTTCCTTGAGGAAAAGAAAGAAGGAAACATGGCCTGGATTTATCTCTTCTTAAATGCTATTTTCAGGTATTAAAGAGGCCCCAATATACTGACTTTGAGGCACAAAGCTGTCCTGGGAGACTTGGAGATCTCCTAGTTCAGCTAGTGTAGTGTAGCAGAAAGCATGCTGGAAGGGAAGCCAGGACACTCGAGTTAAAATCATGCTTCAGATGTGTTAGCTTTGTGACCTTGGGCAGGTCATTTGACCAGCTTGGAGCCTCAGTTTCCTTATCTAGAAAGTGGTAATAATAATACTTGAACTATCTCCCTCCCAAGGCTGTTGAGGAAAATGCCATGTTTATGTGCTTTGTTATTCTTGTGATTCTACAAGACCTGTGACATCAGTATAGAACAGTATATTCCCAGTGAGGAACTCCTTCCCCAAATGAACATTGGCACAGGCTCTGCAGTACAGCCTTAGAGAGCTCCTTATCATGTTATTGTCATCATTGCAACAGAGGAGACTGAGGCTCAGAGAAACTGAGTGAGTTACCTAAGGTCATAGAGCTAGTGCCAGAGTTCCAGGGCACTATACCAAGACTGCCTCTTCTGATGCCTTCTTTAGCAATGGGCAACAGGGCTAGTAAGAGTAATCCGAAGAGTTAAGCATTTTTTTTCTTTTCTTTTCTTTTTATTAATTAATTAATTAATTAATATTATTTAATTAATTAATTTATTATTATTTATATTTATATTCACTTCCACAAGATTTTGGGTTCTGATTTTTTCCCCATCTCTCCCCTCCCCCTACCCCAAGACAGAGTACATTCTGATTACCCCTTCCCCCAATCTGTCCTCCCTTCTACCATACCCTCTCTTCTCTTATTCCTTTCCTCTTCTACTTTCCTGTAGGGCAGGAAAGATTTCTATACCCCTTTGCCTATATATCTTATTTTCCAGTTGCATGTAAAAACAGTTTTTAACATTCATTTTTAAAACTTTGAGTTACAAATTCACTCCTTCCTCCCTCCCCACCCACCCTCATTGAGAAGGCAAGCAACTCGATACAGGTTATTCATGTGTTATTCATGCAAAAGACTTCCATAATAGTCATGTTGTGAAAGACTAACTATATTTCCCTCTGTCCTATCCTGCCCCCCTGTTTATTCTATTCTCTCCTTTGACCTAGTCCCTCCTCAAAAGTGTTTGCTTCTGATTACCCCCTCCCCCAATCTGCCCTCCCTTCTATCATCCCCTCTCTCTTATCCCTTTCCCCCCCAACTATTTTCCTGCAGGGTAAGATAGATTTCCAAACCCAATTGAGTGTGTATGTTATTCTCTGCTTAAGCCAAATCCGATGAGAGGAAGATTCACCCATTCCCTCTCATCTCCCTCCTCTTTCCCTCCACTGTAAAAGCTTTTTCTTTCCTCTTTTATGTGAGATAATTTAGCCTGTTCTACCTCTCCCTTTCTCCTTCTCCCAGTATAACCCTTTCTCACCCCTTAATTTTATTTTTTAGATATCATCCCTTCATATTCAACTCACCTTGTGCCTTCTGTCTATATACATATATGTGTATGTATGTGTGTGTGTATACACACACACACATATATATATGTATATGTACATATATATACACATATATGTACATATATACACACACACACATTCTCTCCAACTACCTTAATATTGAGAAAGGTCTCAGGAGTTACAAATAACATCTTTCCATGTATGAATATAAACAGTTCAAATTTAATAAGTCCCTTATGATTTCTCTTTCCTGTTTACCTTTTCATGTTTCTCTTGAATCTTGTATTTGAGAGTCAAATTTTCTTTTCAGCTCTGCTCTTTTCATCAAGAATGCTCAAAAGTCCTCTATTTCGTTGAATATCCATTTTCCTCCCTGAAGGATTATACTTAGTTTTGCTGAGTAGGTGATTCTTGTTTTTAATTGTAGCTCCTTTGACCTCCAGAATATCATATTCTAAGCCCTCTGATCCATTAATGTAGAAGCAGCTAAATCTTGTGTTATCCTGATTGTGTTTCCGCAATACTTGAATTGTTTCTTTCTGGCTGCTTGCAATATTTTCTACTTGACCTGGGAGGCTGGGAATTTGGCTATAATATTCTTGGGAGTTTTCATTTTGGGATGCCTTTCAGGACATGATCAGTGGATTCTTTCAATTTCTATTTTATCCTCTGGTTCTAGAATATCAGGGCAATTTTCCTTGATAATTTCTTGAAAGATGATGTCTAGACTCTTTTTTTGATCATGGCTTTCGGGTAGTCTAATAATTCTTAAATTGTCTCTCCTGGATCTATTTTCCAGGTCAGCTGTTTTTCCAATGAGATAGTTCACATTGTCTTCTTTTTTTTCATTCTTTTGGTTTTGTTCTATAATTTCTTGATTTTGCATAGTCATTAGCTTCCATTTGCTCCATTCTAATTTTTAAGGAAGTATTTTCTTCAGTGAGCTTTTGGACCCCCTTTTCCATTTGGCCAATCCTGCTTTTTAAAGCATTCTTCTTCTCCTCAGCTTTTTGAACCTCTTTTGCCATTTGGGTTAGTCTATTTTTCAAGGTGTTATTTTCTTCAGTATTTTTTTTGAGTCTCCTTTAGCAAGCTATTGACTTGTTTTTCATGATTTTCTTGCATCACTCTCATTTCTCTTCCCAATTTTTCCTCTACTTCTCTTACTTACTTTTCAAAATCCTTTTTGGGGTCTTCCATGTCCTGAAACCAATTCATATTTTGCTTGGAGGCTTTGGATATAGGAGCTTTGACTTTGTTGTCTTCTTCTGGTTGTATGTTTTGATCTTCTTTGTCACCAAAGTAAGATTCAATAGTCTGAGTTTCCCCCCCCCCACTGTCTGCTCATGTTCCCAGCCAATTATTTGACTTTTTAACTCTTTGTTATGGTAGGGCTCTGCTTCCAATGTGGAGGGTGTACTGTCCCAAGCTTCAGGAGTTTTGTGCAGCTGTTTTCAGATATACTTCTATAAATTTTCAATTCTTCCAAGGTGGTGTGATCAAAGGAGAAGTGTTTACTCTTCTCCTGGTCTGTGAGTGACCACAAGTACTCTTTTCTGCCTTAGAACTGTGAGGAGTATTCCCTCTCCATTTCTGTCACAGGCTCCACCATACCAGCCCTCTTCTTTACCCCAGGACTGCCACCTAGGACTGCAACCCAGATTCAAGCACGTGCAAAGCAACAGAATCCTGCCTCAGTGCCAGCAAAGAGATCCTTTCAATCCCCTTCTGATCAGTTAATCGATCCCCCCACTATCTGTGGGCCAAGAGCTCCAGAAGCAGTGGCTGCAGCCCTGTACCACCACCTCAGGGCTGTGCTGGGGCTAGGGCCTGATCACACTCCTCTCTTACCCAGATCCAGCAGACCTTTCCTTACTGACCTTCTAAGTTGTCTTTGGTGTTTGTAGGTTGAGAAGTCTGGAAACTGCCACAACTGCCTGTGATTCAGTCCCCTGAGGCCTGCTCTGGGTTCACTGAGGCCTGGTTTTTGCCTACACCCCCATGCCTAACTGCACTCCTCTTGAGCCTGGCTCAACAGACCTTTCTGATCAACCATCCAGGTTGTCTTGGACTGGAAATTTGTTTCACTCTGTCTTTTTGTGGCTTCTGCTGCTCTAAAATTTGTTTCCTCTTTTTTTTTTTTGGGTGAGGCAATTGGGGTTAAGTAACTTGCCCAGAGTCACACAGCTAGTGAATGTTATGTGTCTAAGGTTGGATTTGAACTCAGGTCCTCCTGACTCCCGGGCTAGTGCTCTATCCACTGCACCACCTAGTAGAATTTGTTTAGAGTAATTTTTTTACAGGTATTTGGATGGATTTGGGGGAGAGCTCAAGCAAGTCACTACTTTCATTCTGCCATCTTGGCTCCACCTCAAGTTAAGCATTTCTTAGCACTTCTAAAGCTTGGTACATCTCAAGGCCCTTTCACAGCCATTTTGTAATTTGATCTTGACAACACCCTTGTGAGGAAGAAAAGCTTATTATCCACCTTTTACGGATGTTGAAACTGAGACCCAGAGATGAATTAATTTTCCTTGGGCTAATATCAAGTATGTGTGTGTATGGGGTCGTATATATGTTTGCACATACATCCACATTTTTAAGCTCCTTGAGGGCAGAAGCTGGGTTTGTTTTTTTTTTTTTGGTATCCTCAGGGCTTAGAATAGTAATTGGCATGTAGTAAGTGCTTAATAAATACTTTTTGGCAGTTTTTAGGGAAGGGTGGGGATTAAAAGTCAGATTTTCAAGTCCCAGGCTGTTGTTGCCTTCCACTCTTTACTTCCCGTCTCCTCCCTCCTCCAAGTTAAAAAAAAAAAAGACCTTGATTTCTCCTCCCTTTTGAGGGAGCAGAAAGAGAAAAGTCAGTGTGGTTTCATTCTCTCCCCCTTCAAGGCCTCAAAACAGTGTGAGAAAGCTTGTTTTAATGCCAGCCTCTGTGATCAGACGCAGCCAGAAAATAGACTCCTGGTAACCTTTTACCCACACACATGAGCTTAATTTCATGAATCATTAGTTAAGGAAGTTGCTAATGCTGAGGGAATCCTCTCTGTTAAAGGGTAGACTCCTTCCTCTGTGTGTTCTGGGCCTCTTTCTTGGAGAATCACCCTGTGGGAAAGAGATCCTTTGCCCACGTATGAATATGCATACGTATATGTGTGTGTTCTTGTGTCAGTATATCTAAGTATGGGAGCATGTGTGAATGAATGCATGTCAGTATGTGTGTGTGAATGAAGCTACATAATTGGGAAATGTGAGGATATGTGTTTACATATGGGAATGCATGTTCACATGTGCTTCCAAGAGCAGAGAGCGAGTCCCTTTCTAGTCTTGATCCTGTTGTTAACTAGGTCATTGTTACAGCATCTTCTACTCTTACACCATTTACCCCATTGTCCTATCTCTGCTCATGCCTTGCCAAACGTCCCCCTGGTATGCAAGCATGTTGCCTAGATCCGTTGTAAATATCCACTCAGAGTGCATATAGGTGTATGCAAATGAAAGAGTGTGTGTGTGTGTGTGTGTGTGTGTGTGTGTGGCGCGTGTGCATGTGTGTGTGTTGAACCTAGATTTGGTGTAGTTCCAGGTGCCCAGAAACACAGGTGCCCAATATGAGAGGTGCCATCTCTGAGGAGCAAGCCATCATGTCCCATCATCAAGTACCATCCCCTCCTTAGTATTGGCTGCCCAACCTCCTCTTCCCCCATCCTAAGGCATGCTTTAACTTATTTACCACTTATATTTCAGGATTCTTGCATAGCCTGGTAGATCTGTTGATGGTAAACTCTTTGGATGTTTTTGCCAAGACACTCTAGTGACTCTTTGGGTCCAAACTCCCCCTTCTCCTCCCCCTGGACATTCTGTTTCTGGCCTATATATTACTCTTAGTCACTGGCAAACAGCTGCCTTATCCCTGGAGGGGCCATTAACTACAATGTAGAGATTGAGCCAAAAGGCAGAATGTTGTGTTGGAAATACCACTGAACTTGGATTTAGGAGGAGTGTGAGTCTTGGCTCTAACTTACTAGCTGTGTGATGCTAGGCAAGTTCCTTTTCTCCTCTGGCTCTCTAGAATGTTTGTATTGGGCACCTGATGACCTGAAGGTGTGATGAGTTAGGGCCAGGACCAGGGAAGTGACAATCCTACTGTCTTCTGCCCTGATTAGAACACATTTGGAGTATTGTGTTTCATTTTGGGTGCCACATTTAACGATGGACATTGACCAAACAGATGTCCACTGAAGATCTCTTATGACTCATGGGATGTGGAAAATGATCCTGGATTCTTTTTGATTTCTGAGTGTTTTGTTGATGCTTTTAAAAATGCTATTATTTCCTAATAACAGTACTTGGATCCTAACATTAGCTGCAGAGATGGAAATGTCACTAAAGAGAACAAAGATGGGAAAAGAAGTTAAATTGGACCAAGAATATGCAGAAGAGATCCATGCCAGAGGTGATATGATTCTGACAGTATCCAAAGACCAACATACAGGGTTTCTAAAGGAAAGGAAGGTACCAAAGGAGAACAAACCCTTAGACTTCATTAATACTTAAAAAGTTAACTGAGAGAACACTAGTAACTTACTACCATTAATAGCTACCTACTCTCCCATTTATCCAAAATCTTCAAGAGTCTTCTGTATAAGAATTAAAGGCAACCTTGATGAGGCTATTAATAGATATGATGGGAGAAATATCTGCCAGTATCCTCTACTATGTGAAGGCTTAACTTAAATAGTTATAACTTAAGTAAGTTATAATTTAAATATTTATTTTCTTTAAAAGGGATTGAAATTGTCCTTGAGTTTGATTGGCTCAGGGAACTAAGGTTCAGGTCACTGATATGGCTTTCTGGTCACCTGTACAGCCCTGAGGCTTCACTGAGGACAACCCATGGCAATACATAGTCAAAGAAGCATCACTCAGTTGAATTAATGCTATATTCTTTGATGAATATCTGTCCTCTGCTTTGATTGTATTTCCCCTGTTATGGTTAAGTAAAACTCCCTTTTTATTAACTCTTAGAAATGTGTCACATTTCATTCTAGTCTTTGACTTTAGTTATAGCCCAACCTACTGCAGTAGGGAATGGACAGTCTTTCCAAAATGATATTCAACAACAAACCGTATCTTCAACATATTAAGTCGACTGAATGATACAGAAAATATAAGACCTCATTGTGTTTATTGTTTGTTAGTTATAAAAAGCGTTTGATTTAGTAGAACAAAACACTTTCTTACAAGCTTTTTTACAGCAAATTATCTCCCATACATACATCAAGATCATTTATAATTCCTTAGAATATAGAAGAACAGAAATAATCCTGTCCAGTGACTGGCTGATAATAAATATCAGGTGAGGACTAAAACAGAGAGATACATACATGCCAAAGGTATTCATTATTGTAATAGAAGAAATCCAGTGCAAAGTCTAGGTTAAAGTAGGTGGTAAGGTCTTTCACATACTTTTGTTTTCAGATGACTTGTGCATTAAGCCATAGGACTTTGCAGAGCATCCTGGAAGAGATTACTCAAAAGAGTATGGCCTACCCATCTACATAGATAAGACCAAGCAGGGCTATAAAAATGTGTATACCTTTGACCCAGCAATACCACTTCTAGGGCTATATCCCAAAGAGATAATAAACATGGGAAAAGGACCCACATGTATGAAAATATTTATAGCAGCTCTTTTTGTGGTGGCAAAGAACTAGAAATTGAGGGGATACCCATCAGTTGAGGAATGGCTGAACAAATTGTGGTATGTGAAATATATTGTGCTATAAGAAATGATGAGCAGGCAAATTTCAGAAAAACCTGGAAAGACTTACATGAACTGATGCTCAGTGAAGTGAACAGAACCAGGAGAACATTGTACATAGTAACAGCGACATTATATGATGACCACCTTTGATAGACTTAACTCTTCTCAGCAATGCAAGGATCTGAGACATCTCCAAAAGTCTCATGATAAAAAGTGCTGTCCATATCCAGAGAAAGAACTATGGAGTCTGAATGCAGATCAGAGCATACTATTTGTTCTTTCTTTTCTTCTGTTTTGTTTTGTTTCTTCCTTCTTGTGGTTCCTCCTATTGGTTCTAATTCTTCTTTACAACATGACTAATGTGAAAATATGTATAATAGGAATGTATATGTAGAGCCTATATCAGATTGCACACCCCCTTGGGGAGGGAGAAAGGAAGAGAGGGGCAAAAAATTTGAAACTCAAATGCTTATGGAAGTGAATGTTGAAAACTAAAAATAAATTAATTTTAAAAAAGAGAAGACTAAATGGATGGAGAATGTCTATTGCCCAGATTTTGGCATGAATTTGGATGGATACTTTAAAGAATTTGTTCAGTGTTATGGAAATCTAGAACACTAGTACCGGTGAACAATGAACATGGTTCAGAATTGAAAGGGAGAAAGATAGTGGACTGAATTGCTTTTGGGAAACTGCATGGCTATTTTACTGACTCCAAGCTTCCCAACAAAAGCAAAGACCCATTTGAAAAAATAGAGACACTGAGATTGCTATATGGCAGCAAGAAGTAAAACATCACTGCCTCCAAAGATTAGAATCTTTGCACTGTGCTAAAGATTAGTATCACACATAAGGCAGTGGAAAGGCTCATGGCAGCTATGAGCAGGCTTCGATACAGAACTGATGAGGAGCTCCAAAGAATAGGAGTAAAGGATGTCATCAAGAAATTTTATTGGAGGAAGAAAAGATGAGCTGGTCATGTGACAAGAGTGAGAGATGACAGGTGGACAACTGGAGTACTCCACTGGTACCCTTGGGATGTTAAGAGAAGGTGAAGAAGGTCTCCAGCATTTTGGATGGACCCCTCATGGTGAAAATAGAATAAGGCACACAATTTGGGCAGACATGGGTGGGTTGTGATCTGCCTCATTGGAGGGAGCTCCCCATATCAGCAAAATTACAGATCCATTTGAGTATTATTTCCCAATATCTTCCTCTGCCTCTGATTGAATCCTTTTTTGAAACAACCATCTTTCCCCCCAGAATCTTCCCTTAAAAACAAGGCAAACAGAAACTGAATTCCAGAAATGGGAAAAGGACCCAGACTCAGATAGTCAATTCGTGACAGAGTCAGGGTTTGACCATAGGCCTCCTGGTGTAAAATTCAGTGTTTTGCCTATTACGTCATGTATTTTCTCAGGCCTTACCTTTCTTGATTTCTCTTCAGCATTTGGCACAAGTGACCACCCTTTCCTGGATATTCTGTTCTCTCTGAGGCTTTATGTTGTTCTCTCTTGTTTTGCGACTACCTGTCTTACTGCTCCTTGACAGTTTCCTTTGGTGGACCATCATCCATTTTCTGCCCCTTAGCTGTGAGAGTTCCTGAGGATTCTGGCTGTGTACCCTCTTCTCTTCCATCTCTAGTCTCTCTCTTGGTGATCTTCTCCTCTCTAGTAGTTTCTATTAATCTCTCCCCTGAACTTCAGTCTCACATCACCAACTGCCTGTCCAACATTGCCTCCTGGAAGTCCGTTAGGCACCTCAAACTCCACATGTGTAAAACAGAATTTATTTATTTCACCCATAAATGCATCCTTTCTCCAAAGTTCCTTGTTCTTGTTGAAATACAATCACCCAGTCACCCAGGTTTACAATTTCAGAGTCATCCTTGACTCTTTCATTTTCTTTACTACCATCTCCCTGCCAATATCCATTTAGTTGCCAAATCTTGTCAGTTCTACCTCTACAACATATCTTGCATCTGTCCCCTTCTCTCCATTCACACAACTATCCTAGTTAAGGCCTTCTCCACTTGTCTCCTGGATTATTGCAAGAGCTTCACAAGTGGACTCCTAGTTTCCAGTCCAATCCCTCTCTATTCCATCCTTCAAGCAGCTGCCAAAGCTATCTACCTAAAGTGTATCTGACCATGTCACTCCCTTGCTCAGTATCCATTAATAGCTCCATGTTGCCTTGAGGATAAAATATAAACTTTTTTGCTTGTCATTCAAAACCCTTCATAGTCTGGCCCCAGCCTGTATTTCTAGGTTTATTTCACCCAACTCTAGTTCCCATACTCGCTGTTCCAGCCAAAATGACCTACTTTCCTGAAGTCAGCGTTCAGTCTCCTGCCTGTGCCTTGATACAGACTTTTTTCCATGCCTAGAATCATTCCTTCCCTCCTTCTGCCTCTTAGAGCCCCTAGCTTCATTCAAAACTTAGGTAATTTGCCATCCTTTATGGGAGGCATTTCCTAATGCCCCTAGTTTAAGTGCTCTCTTCCTCTTCAAACTATATTGATAGGGAGAGATTGATAGTATAAAGCAGTAAGGAGTTGGGGTAGTGTGGGCTATTTTTTCGAGGTACTTGATTAATAGAACTTGGTCCTCTGGAAGATGAGGACATGGGATTAAGGAGATAGGTTAGCCTTAATAAGAAAAGCAACCTCTCCTGAGACTGGAGGGAAAGTTAGGCCTTGGAAAGTAGATGGGTGGGATGGAAGCACTAAAATGTTACTGATTCAGATTGACAGCAGTGACTTATCTTGGTTTTTGAGAAAAGAAGAAACATACCTACTTCCGCCTGGTAGAGAGATACGAGACTATGGGCATAGAATATTATAATGCATATTCTGTAAGATATAGCCATTTTAACAGTTGGATTTTGCTCAAATTTGCTTTTGTTACAAAGGAAGATTTATGACAGGGTATGTTGAATGATTGGAAAGAAGGGAAGAAATAGAAGTTATCAATTGGGGTGAGGAACCAGATGGAATACTATATTGGAAGCACTTTGTCATTATTCCCATTATTAAATTTAATTGATTAACTTGAGAAAGGAACATTAAAATTAGATAAGTTATGTTTTAAGTAGGTGAATTAAATGATTGAAAACAGAAGGCAATTTCAGGCATGGTGGTACACACCGGTAACTTCAGGTACCCAGAAGTTTGAGGCTGATGGATCTCTTGAGCTCATTAGTTCTTAGATGCTATGGGCTTTGCTGATTGGGTGTCTGCAGCAAGTTCGCTATCAATATGTTGAGCCCCTGGGAGTAAGGCAGAGGTGAGGTGGGTAGCAGTGGGGCTGGTTGGAAGGCCAAGCCAACTCAGGTTAGAAATGGAGCAAGTCAGAGTTCCTGTGCTGATCAATATTAGGATCCCGCTCATGAGTAGCTAGATGGGGAGACCCAGTCTTAAAAAAAAAAGAAAAGAAAAGAAAAGAAAAAAAGAAAGCAGAAGAAGAAAATTAAGAAAAGGCTTAGAATAAGTCAATGAACAAACATTTATTAAGCACCTACTAGATGCCAGGTACTCAGTCCTAAGAACTATATTCCGGCACTTAAAACAATGCTGGAATATAGTTCTTGGGACTGAGTTAAGGCCTTAGCAGAAGAGAAATGAGGGTTACTTCTCAGAGAGGGCCCAAATGAAGTTGAGTGACCATAGACTGTAGTGGGCCAAGTCTTGCAGTACAGGACAACCTTCTACTGAGAAAAGGCAGAAGAACAGAGTATTCTTAGGAGTACTTTGTTTCTGTTCTTTAAGAGATCCATGGTTTCACTGAAGTGGATGCTTCCTTCATTGACTGGAAACCTATTCCCTCCATTCCTGAAAGAGTTTCATTGGTAGCTATAACCAGTACATATATACATCCACCAGAGGTAAACATTCTGGTGGATGAGCCCCTCCACATTTAGATGGCTTAGTTCTCAGATGATAGATCTATTTATTGTAAAGCCTGTTTTCAAATCTTTTCTGTCTTGTCCCTGCATTAAAAACCCAATGTCAGCTCTATGCCACAAGGGGGGAGCAAAGGAATTATAATAAGACCAACTCAAATATCTTTAGTATTTTAAAGTTTACAAAGTACTGTTCTCACAACAGCCATGCTCATTTTACAGATGAGGAAACTTGGGATCGCGGAGATGGCAAAGTGATACATCTAGTAAATCATAGAATTCTGGACCCTTAGATTTTGCAAAGCTCTCAAAAATAATCTTAGCCCAACACCCTCATGTTGCAAAGAAAGAAACTAAAGCCCAGGGAACAGAAGTGGCTTGCCTAAGGTCAAATAGCTAGTGGCCAAGCTTTGATTTGAAGCTTAGAACGTTGACTCCAAGTGCAGTGGTTTATTATTCATTCACCTTCTATCTGTCTGTCTGTCTTTATACGCTAAAGATAAAGTTGAATCTAGAACTCAGGTGCCTTACTCCACTAGTTTATCCACCGTGCCATGCTTTCTCTAGATATAGAAAGGAAGGTTGGTAGATCTATGAGCTCATGGTGGACCCCACTCATCACCATGTCACACATCAATATTAACCTAGGACCTGCATAGAAGCAAATTCAACTTAGAGTCTGATGCTTTAGGGAGAATCAAGTTCAGTCAGTTATCTGCCTGGAACTCTTTGCCTTTTGGCTTGATGATTTGTTCAAAATTCCCCTGGTTCTGAATCTGCACCTGTCATGTGCTTTTCACATCTGCCTTTGACCTGAGATCTTTGGCTCTGTGAACACACTGTACTCATCTGGACTAATTTTTGTTCTGCTCACTTCCCTTGGCCTCCATCTCCCACATCCTAGGCAGGGATTTAATTTCCTTCTGTCCGGTGCCTTTCTAATTGCCAGCATGTGTTTCTTCTGCCATTGGCAAGACCTTAGAATGGGCACTGAAAACAAACTTAGAAATTTTGTCTAGCTCTGTGCCTGCTTCTCATAAGTTTTTTGGAGATCAGTGAGAGGGGGTGACTTTTGGGACATCCTGTATAGTAGAAAGAGCTCTGGTCTTTGAGTCGGAGGACCTGGGTTTGAGACCTAACTGATACTTACTATCTGTGTGATCCTGGGTAAGTTATTCCATTTTTCTAGGCCTCAGTTTCCTTATTTATCAAATGGTGGTAACATTTGTACTGTCTTCACAGGATTGTTGTAGGAAAAGCACTTTGTAAAATGTAAACCATTGTAGAAATGAATTAGTAGTCATAGCCCTTCACTAAAGTCCTTGAGTACCTCACCATGGATGTTTTGAGGTCATATTACCCTCAGACCCCAAGCTCTAGGAAGTATTGTCAACCTGGGAAAGTTTCCAGGAAGAGCCTGGGTCATGTTTGTCTGTTGTCCAAAACCCAACCAAGCCAAGTGAGAGAGGGGCTTATTACCACAGGATCAGCCACCAGGGGATATATTTTTCTGGCACAAAAACTCATGTAGACCATCCACTAAGGTACAGAGAGAGAGACATGATTTACTTAAGTGGAAAGTGTATCTATATTGGTGACATACAGAGTCTTGAGGTACTTAAGCAATGAATAAATGAAGATAGTATTTTTGTGGACCTGTAAAAATTTGTGGTGGCCTGATCCCATCCATAGGCCGTAGACAGTTGGGAAACATAATCTCACAATCTTAGAATTGAAACTTACCTCAGGGGCCAACTAGTTGAACAAAAATCCTTTCTATAACAGCTCCAAGTGGTCACCCATCTTTTAGTTTTTTTTAAATTAGATTTTATTTTATTTTCAGGTCCACATTTTCTGTCCCACCCCTGCCATTGAGAAATCATGAAAAACAAACCCCTGCTATATCTAGAGTCAAGAACCCCCCCCCAAAAAAGGCTTCCATATTGGCTATATCTAAAAACAAAAATAATATAAACCTCAGTCTGTACTCTGAGTCAATCAGCTGTCTATCTGGAGATGGGTGTCATGTTTCAACATGAGACCACCATTTTGGTTGGTCATTTTGTGTTCCATCAGTGTTCCTAAGTCTCTCAAAGTTGTTTGTCTTTTGTTATTGCTGTTTGTCTTTCCTTCTTGAAGAGGACATCAGGAAGGCAATACCATGATTTTCGAGTGAATTGGATTTAAGTGAGGGAGGGCTGTGCAGAGTCATCAGCTTTACTCTCTTCTCCTGAGCCATCTGGGTCCAGTGGCAATATGTAGATCAGGATGACTGGAGATGGCCCCAGACGCTGTGGGAGACTTTGGCCTTTTTAAACTAAGGTCTTTCCCAGGACTTAGCTTGACTGAAGCAACATCCATTCAGGGATTAAGGCTAGGTAAGAAATGAAGCAAAGAATGGCCTCTTTTACCTAGACAAAAAGAAAAAAATCTATCTGGGAGGCTGTCTATTTGGAGGTGGGTATCATGTTTCGATGTGAGTCATCTGGAATTGTGGTTGGTCATTTTGTGTATCAGTGTTCCTAAGTCTTTCTGAGTTGTTTGTCTTTTGTAATATTGTTGTTATTGTGTACATTGTTCTCCTGGTTCTGCTCACTTCACTTTGCATTAGTTTATATAAGTCTTCCTAGGTTTTTCTGAAACTGGCTCCTTCATAATTTCTTACAACAAAGTAGTATTCTATTACATTCATTTACCATAATTTTTGTTCAGTTATTCCCTAAATGATGGACAATCCTTCGATTTATAATTCTTTGCCATAGCAACTAGAGCTGCTGTAAATATTTTTGTACATATGGGTCTTTTTCCTCTTTCTTTGATTTCTTTGGGGCATAGACCTAATAGCAGTAGTGCTGGGTCAAAGGGCATACTCAGTTTAATAGCTGTGGGGGCATAGTTCTAAATTGCTTTCCAGAATAGCTGGATCAATTTATTACTCTACCAACATTTCATTAATGTACCTGTTTTCCCATAGCCCCATAGCATTTGCCGTTTTCCCCATCTAATGAGTGTGAGATGTTACTTCAGGGTTGTTTTATCTTTCATTTCTCTGATTATTAGTGAGTCTTCCTTTTGGATTTTCCTCCCTTCCCCATTTTTAAGGGAACTGAGCATAGGTGAGAGAGAAAAGACCTGAGGGGAGACTTTTTGAGTATCCTATTGGTATAGTCAGCCAAAAGCTGACTAGCTCTCCTATTCTCCAAGGGTTTTCAAAAACTGGAAGCAAGGGTGGAGTTTGAAGTGAAAGTTCTTAGACTACAAGTTTCTGTTCTTTGAGGGCCTGGAACCAGGAGCTGGGGACCCTTTCTTCCACATCTGTGGATATGTAGAGACTTAAGCATGAACAACTTTCAAGCCACATTCTTTTTCCAGAGGAAAGAATCACCTCCCAAACACAGAGCTAGCTCTGGCAATGTGTGTATCAACCTCATCATCTATATGTGCATCCCTGGAAAAGTATACTGCCAAGAGTCATCAAAGTTCAGTGGCAAGACAAAGTTGAGACAATTGGTGATGGCTCAGGATTCAGCGGATGACCTTGGTGTGTTTGATATCTAACCAAGTTCTAAGAGCTCCATAGTACCTGCTTCAACCGCCTTCATTGCCTTTGGAGCAAATTGTTCTCATTCACCCATTCTGCTGGGGAAGTCTTCATATGTTTGGGGTAGACACCTCCCCCGAACTCACCAAAGGGTTTGAGACCCCTCAGTTCCCCTCAACTTGGTTTATCTCATCTGCCAAATCAGTTTACTGGGGTGTGGTCACTGCATATGCTACAGCTTCTTTGAGCCACAGGTGAAAGTTGAGTGAATCAGTTGGATATCAAAGGTGGAGAGCAGCCCTGAAAAGGGCTCAGCAGGCCTTACTGGTGACATATTAGTCATCCCTGAACACACACACTAAACCTCAATAGAAATATATACATATAAAAGTGTTATTCATATAATACTGATATTTACATGCACATATGTAAATATGTACATATTTATATCTTTGTACACACATATGTCACAATCACAATCATCACAAAAAAATTAAAAGACAATTTATTTATATGAATGTGAAAAATTAAAAAAAAAAAGAATGGGGGCAAAATGAGCTTCAGATATATGGTTTGAAGAACTATCTCAAGCTTGAACATGGCCTGTGTAAAATCCAGAACTTAGAAGTGCTAGGCTATGGATTGAACCATATTGAGCTAAAACTGCCTCTAGCTTTACTGCACTGATCCTAAGCCTGAATTCTCTGGCCAAGCAAGAGTAGTGTTCTGATCTTTTTTCCATTTGATAGTTCTTAAAATACCTAACTCTACTGCTTATGTGACCCAACTCCACAGATCTTCTTTTCTCCAGTCTAAATATTCTCAGTTCCTCCAATAGGTCTTCTTATGGCCCACTTTCTCATCTCTTTAAGGCGCCTTCTTTCTGCCTCTCTTGACCAGACACATTCCAGTCTGTTAATGCTCTTTCTAAAATGTGATTCCATGAACACAGGACACACAGGGCAGTGGAATTATCATCTTCTTGTTTTGGATACTTTCAGTTTACTCAAGAATTAGAAGGCCTCTGAGAAGCCATTTTTACTGGTCAAACTAACAAGGCAGTGTGATACTCACTAGTTGTGTAACAGAGGGCAGGTCACAGTCTCTTTGAGTGTCATTTTCATCATTGATAAAATACTGACTGTAAGACATTATCTTCCTTTCAAGATTTTTGTGAAGAAAATGCTTAACAAACCTTTAGGGTCCCCCAAAATGTAAGTTATAATGAATGCTAATAATAGCATTTAAGGTTTGCAAAATACTTTAACTATGTTATTTAATTTGATCCTCACAACAACCTTGGGAGGTAGGTGCTATTATTATTCCCATTTTACAGATGAGGAAAATGAGGCTGGGAGAGGTTAAATGACTTTCCTCATGTCACACAAATATCTGAGGCAGGATTTGAATTTAGGTTTTCCTGATTCCAAGGCCAGCCATTTATCTACTGTGCCACCTAATTGCCAAGGGGCTGATTTGATAAACAAGTATATTAGTTTGTCAAAGGTACAGCCAGGTAGCACAGTGGATAGAGTGTTGGGCCTGAAATTAAGAAGGCACATCATTGTGAATTCAAAACTGGACTCTGACACTTACTAGCTGTGTGACCCCAGGCAAGTCAATTAACCCTCTTTGCCTCAGTTTTCTCATCTGTGAAATGAGCTGAGAAGGAAATGGCAAATTATTCTAGGATCTTTGCCAAGAAAACCCCAAATGGATTCATGAAGAATTAGAAATGACTGAAATGATTCAACAACTACAATAGGAGAGATATATCTGGCAAAAACCACAATAATAACAATTCAAAATTTTCTGGTATACCTTAGTGCAGAGGAAATAGCACTAGATTTAGAGTCAGAAGGACTCTAAAAGTTTGCATCTTTGCTGTCACTTGCTGTATTATTTCCTTTCTCAAGGTCTCAGTTTCCTCCTCTGTAAAATGGGCAGCTTTGGCCACGTGATTTCTAAGGTCCATACCAGTTCCAAGGAACATAATCCTGTGGTCGCATGTGACACTAATCACTTACAAGAGCAGTGTCATCCAATCCATTGCTTTTCCCCAAGGGTGTGTTCACTCAGAAGACCAAATCTCTAAGTCAGAGGGTTTCTTGGTGAATATAGAATTGGAAGAAAGAGAACGGGATATTCTTAAGAGATATTACCATAAAGCCGCAGTAGCCTGATAATTTCCTTTTTCCATTTGGGGATATTTCTGTCTAAAGAGCCATAATCGGTTGTCTAGACTCCAAGCTCCTTCTTGGGCTGTGCTGGGGAAACACTGACACATTGTTACTCTTTGTTTTTTTTCCTAGATTCCATTCCATTCTTTCCATTTATATTATCATTTACATGGCACACATTCTAAGATTTCTAAATAAATTTCAGTTTAGTTGTTTTTAGATTGAGGTCTCTCTGTTGGGCTTTGGGAAATACCTTAGTCCCATGTTGAGATTTGAGCGATTATTGTTTTTGTTATTGTTGCTGTTCAAAAAATGTAACTCTCAAATCAAAATGGACTAATGAGATGATAATAACGTTTCTTGAGTGTATTTAAGTTTATGAAACTCCTCCTTTACAATGGCACAGTATTATCCCCATCTTACAGATGAGGATGCTGAGGTTCAGAGAGCTAAGGTGATTTACCCAAAGTTATACAACTAGGAAACTGAAAAACTAGGATGGTGTAGTAGTAGTAAGAATAGTAGTAGAGGTAGTGGTAGTGGTGGTGGTGGTGGTCATGGTACTACAACTACTACTACTGGTAATGATAATGATCATAATTAGCATTTTTATATTGGTTTAAGGTTTGCCAAATGGCTATACAAATATCTCATTTGGTCTTCACAATAAACCTGGGACATAGGTGCTATTATTATCTTCATTTTATAGATTTGGAAACTGAGGCAAACAGGGTTAAGTGATTTGCCCAGGGTCACACAGCTATGAAATGTCAGAGGCCAGATTTGAACTCAGGTCTTCCTCACTGGAGGCCTGACACTCCATCCACTGCACCACCTAGCTGCCTCTTGCATGCACATAGTAGGTATTTAATAAATGCTTGTTGATTGATGCTTTCAGTTAAACATTATATCACCTTCTTCTTAGTTTCCTATGTCATTTTGTCTCGATATCATTTTTCACCTGCTCTTATTGTATTTTATAAGTTCTTTGGGGGCAGGAACTCTCATTTTCCATCTCTGTAGCTTCAGCCTAGAGCAATGGGTCTGATAAGCATTAAATCCTTTATAGGCAGGGGTTTAATGCATGTTTAGTGAATTGAATTGGGTTGAGTCAGGGTCCCTATCTGGCATGCTTCCAGGTACTGGAATCTGGTCTTCATAGTCACAGGGATAAAACAAACCCAGGACTGCCTCTCAGTCAAGCACTCCTGTGGTTCAAGGACTTAAAATTACAAGATCTTTCTCTACCATCTTGAATAATCTTTCCCCTCTTGATTCTGGAATAATACTTTTTTATACCTCCCCTTATCGTGGAGGATAATGGTAGTTCAATGGGATGTCGACCTCGAGTTTGAATCCTGGCTCTGACAGAGTCATAGACCTAGATCTCAGAAGCTGTCTGGTTCCATACGCTCACTTTAACGATAAAGAAACTGAGGTCCAAGTGACTTGTCCAAGGTCTCATAGGTGGTGTCAGAGGCAGGATTTGAACCCAAGTCCACGGATTCCAGAGCCAATTCTTTTTTTTGTTGTATCATACCTGAGTGTCATTGAGCAAGTCACTTCTTTCTGGGCATCCCTCTGTAAAATGAGGTTGCAGGACTAGATGATTTCTAAGGCTCTTTCCAGCTCCAAATCTGTGACCAATCTATTATTGTTAAAGTTTTCATTCATTTGTTTATTTATTTATTTTTGGTTAGGCAATGGGGTTAAGTGACTTGCCCAGGGTCACACAACTAGTGAGTGTTTTGTGTCTGAAGCTGGATTTGAACTCGGGTCCTCTTGAGTCGAGGGCCAGTGCTCTATCCACTGCGCCACCTAGCTGCCCCTGATCTATTATTGTTCATAGCAGTTCTCTGTGTTTGTGTCTTATAGCCTTCCCGGGCTGTAAACTTTATGAGAAGGACCATGTCACAGCTAAATTTTATCTGCTATTCTGCATGTAGTAGGCATTTAAAAAGGTGATGAATTGAATTGAATGTATGTCCTTATATGCCATGCTGCTTTTCACACTGTATTATCCTAGATTGCAATTATCTTTCCACATGTCAGTCATGTTGCACTACTAGACTGTGAGCTCCATGAGGGCAAGGACCATGCCTTATTGAAATTTTGTATTTCCCTTAACACCAAGCAGTGTTCTTCTATACATAGTAGTGTGCAGAATGTTTTATAGTTTTTTTATAAATGTTTTCATAGTGTCTTATAAATGTTTTTTAAACTAGAAAGTCCCTCTAAGAGACCTGCTAATGATTTATATATATATATATACACATTATATAAATGAATGTTTACTGCTACTACTACTACTACTACTGCTACTGCTGCTACTACTTCTCCTACTCCTACTGCAGCTACTACTACTACTACTACTACTACTGTTACTTCTCTTCTTCTTCTTCTTCTTCTTCTTCTTCTTCTTCTTCTTCTTCTTCTTCTTCTTCTTCTTCTTCTTCTTCTTCTTCTTCTTCTTCTTCTTCTTCTTCTTATCATCATTGTTCCTGGAGTAACTTTAAATCATGTGGGATTCACCAAACAGTGGGTTTTTGTTTGGCCTTTTAGCTTCTTTAAGTTAGCAAGCATCTGTGTGCCAGGATTTGCTGTGGCAGTGTAATAAAAGTCATTTATTTAGCCATCATGTTAATTGTAGGGTTTTTTCCCTCCTTCCATTGACCTGAGCCCAGGAATCCCAGAGTGTTTGTAGACATTGGCAGATGTGTATGCCATCTTTTGTAATAGGTCATTGCACAGATGAGCAGTAGTCCTGGTATAGAGAAGTTTCCCTAGTTAGTTTTATATTGACTTTCTAAGATTTTAAGGAATGCTGTAATGCCATGTGTTCTCAATGGTACAAAATATAGCAAGGAATCAGAATGAGTCACCCATATTTAACACTGTCACAGCTTCAAGGCCTATGGAAGCATTTTTTGTATAGTTTGGGGGTGAATTAGGAGAGGGCATGATGGGGCAGAGAGGTCCCAGTGAGCTGAGAGCCAGGAAGGGCCAAAAAGAGAGGTGAACTTGGTGAAGATCAGAGGCGCTAAAACATGGGCCTGACCTTGTCACCTCTCCACCCCCACCCTTTCCCACTCCATAAACTTCAGCAGCTTCCTATTGTCTCTAAGACCAAATATAAATTCCTTTGGCGGTTAAAGAACTTCACAACCTAGCTCTTTCATGTTTTTGCGGTCTTCTTATAATTAATTCTCCTCTACATACTCCATGTTCCAGCCATTTTGGCCTTCTTGCTCTTTCTTGGGACACCAGACATTGCATCTTCCATTTCCATGGCTTTCCAAAAGCACCTATGCTCAAATGTACCCATTCCTCACCTTCACCCCTCAGAATTCCTTAGCACTAGCAGCACTTTCTTTAGATCTTTTTTGGTCCTCCCAGCTGCTGGTCTTTTCCTCTCTAAGGTTACTTCGTGTCTGTTCTATATATACCTACATATGTAAATGCTACCTATTTCATTAGAAGGCTCTTGAGAGCCGGGACTGTTGCTGATTTTTTTTTTCTATCCTCCACACTCAAAGTAGTATTTGGAACATAGTAAATAAATGCTTGATAAATGCTTGTTAGTTGATTGATTGTGAAAAGGTGTTTAACCTGCCTGCAGCTCTGGTAAGAGTGGGTGTAGGACCAAATGCTAGCATCTGTCAGTATAGCCTCAGCCCCATTGCTTTATGGGGAAGGGCCAGGTGGATAGATATGGTGTGGAAGGAGAGTATAGAAAAGTGGGGAAGAGGGAATCCTCGTTGAGACTCTAGGATTGTTTGACTTTTCAGGCTTCAGTGGGTATCTTTAGGATAGGGACAGGGAAGTCTTGGTCACTGCATGAAGCTTCTTTTAAAGAGCTTAGGCAAACTCAGGGATGGGAATCTTAAAGACAGGTACATATACATTTACACAAATAAGTGCTTATATACATATAAGTATACACACATACACATACACAAATGAATGAACACAGTCATGCACATAGGTACAAAGATTTATTCAGGCTATCATTTTATATCTCTCAGTCAGTAAGCATTTATTAAGCACCTATTATGTGCCAGGCATTGTGCTAAGCACTGGGGATATAAAGAAAGGTAAAAGACTGTCCCTGCTATCCAGGAACTCACAGTCTAATTGGGAAGA
The DNA here is from genome assembly GCF_003287225.1 of Phascolarctos cinereus. Lineage (NCBI taxonomy): Eukaryota > Metazoa > Chordata > Mammalia > Diprotodontia > Phascolarctidae > Phascolarctos > Phascolarctos cinereus. The sequence goes on along the minus strand of NW_027555625.1, from coordinate 296,323,068 downwards.
CAACAAGCAAACAACTATGTACAAACATGACATATACAGGATAAATTAGAGATAATCAGCATATGGAAGGTATTAGAATTAAGGGTGGGGGAAAGGAAGTTTCTCTCTTCTATTTCTCAGGCAAACTCCCAGAAAAAACTGTTTACATTCATTGCTGTCACTTCTTTCCCTCTCACTCAGTCCACAGCCCTTTATAATCTGGCTTCTGACCTCATTACTCACTTGAAACTTCTCTCTCCAAAGTTATGAATGTTACCTTTTTTAAAAAAATTCTTCAAATTTATTGTTTATTTTTAACATTAAAAAATATTGGAGTTCCAAATTCTCTCCCTCCCTCCAGCCTCTCCCCTACCTACTGATAAGGCAGGCAACATATGTTATACATATACATGTATAACAGATGTGAAATACATCTGCATATGTGTAAAATCATACAAAACATATTTCCATATTAACTATATCACAAAAAGGCAAGAAAATAAAGTGAAAATTACACTTCAGTTTGCACTCAGAGCTCATCAGTTCTCTCTCTGGAGGTGGATAGCATTTTTTCATCATGAGTCCTTTGGAATTGTCTTAGTGATATCATTGTACTGGATGATTAGATTGATCAGATTAGTTAAGTCTTTCACAATTGATCAACATTAAAATATTGCTGTTATTGTGTACAGTGAATATGGTTCCATTCAATTCACTTTGCATCAGTTCATATAGGTCTTCCCATGTTTTTTCTGAAAACATCACCCTCATCATTTCTTCTATCACAACAGTACGTTATCACAATCATATGCCACATCTCGTTCAACCATTCTCCAACTGATGAGCAAATCCTCAACGTCCAATTCTTTGCCACCACAAAATAATATTTTTGTGCATATGTGTTCTTTTCCTGTTTCTGGGATCTCTTTGGGGTATAGACGTAGAATGTTGCTTGCCTTACCAGTAGTGGTATTGCTTGATCAAAGGGTATACACAGTTTTATAGCCCTTTGGGCATGGTTCTGAATTGTTCTTCGTAATGGTTAGATCAGTTCACATCTCCACTTCAGTAGTGTACCTATTTTCTTTCATCCCCTCCAGCATTTGTTGTTTCTGATAGGTGTGAGATAGTTTGTTGTTGTTCAGTCATCCCAGTTGTATCTGAATCTTCATGACCCCATTTGAGGTTTTTTTGGCAAAGATACTGGAGTAGTTGAGGAAACTGAGGTAATCAGGGTTAAGTGACTTGCCTAGGGTCACACATATAGTAAGTGTCTGAGGCCAGATATGAATTCAGGTCTTCCTGACTCTAGGCCCTGACTCTAGGAATTCTATCCATTGTGCCACCTAACTGCTTTGTGAAGTGGTACCTCAGAGTTATTTAATGTATATTCCTGTAAACAGTTAGAGAATTTTTTATATGACTGTAGATTGCTTTGATTTCTTCTTCTGAAAACTGCCAGTTCATATCCCTTGACCATTTATCAGTTGAGGAATGACTTTTATTTTTATAAATTTGGCTCATTTCCCTACATATTTGAGAGATGGGGCCTTTATCAGAGAAACCTGCTATAAATTTTTTTGATACTACTTCATTGTCCATAGTACCTTTTAGCAAAATATAGTTTCCCTGATCATTTCTTTCAGTTAGGTGTATTTTTTGGTTTTGCTTTGAAATCTTGATTGCTACCCCGGGCTTTTTTTTTTAAACTTCAGCTGAAACATAATAGATTCTTCTCTAACCCCTTATTTTATATCTGTGTGTTTTGTTTCAAGTGTGTCTCATGTAAACAACATATTGTTGGATTCTAATTTTTAATCTATTCTGCTAGCTACTTCCCTTTTATAGATGAGCTCATCGCATTCACATTCACAGTTATGATTATTAGCTGTTTATTTCCCTCCATCCCATTTTCTTTTGTTTATTCTTATCTCTCTTCTTTTATCCTGTCCCTCCTCAAAAATCTGTTTTGTTTCTGACTACTGCTTCCCTTAATCTGACCTCCCTTTTATTATCCCTTCCTTTCTCTCATCTCCTTCACCTCCTATTTCCCTGTTGGACAGTATAGAACTGTCTACACAACTGAGTGTTGATATGTGTTCTTCCCTCCTTGAATGAATTCTGGTGAGAGTGAGGCTCAAGCATTGCCTGTCATCCCCTCCACTTTCCCCTTCGCTGTAAAAGCTTGTGTGCCTTCCTTGTGTGCCTCCTTTATGTGAGAAATTTTCCCCATTCTACTCCTAATTCCCCCTTCTCCCAGTGTATCACTCTTTCTTACCACTTCATTTTTTTAAAGATCATCCCAACATAATCTACTTATGCCCATGCCCTCTGTTTATGTAGACTCCTTTTAACTGCCCTAATAATGATAAAGTTCTTAGGAGTTACATGTAGCATCTTTCCACATAGAAATGTAAACAGTTTAACCTTATTGAGTCCCATATTATTTCTCTTTCAAGGTTACCTTTTTGTGCTTCTTATGAGTCTTGTGAATGTCAAGTTTTTTTTTTCAGCTCTGGTCTTTTCATCAGGAATAGATGAAAGCCCTCTATTTCATTAAATGTCCATTTCCCCTGAATGATTATACTCAGTTTTACTGAGTAGGTTATTCTTGACTGTAATCCTAACTTCTTCGCCTTCCAGAATGTCATATTCCAAGCCCTTTGCTCTTTCAATGTGGTTGCTGCTAAATCTTTGGGGGGGGGGGTTTGTTGTTTTTTTTTGTCTGGGCAATGGGGTTAAGTGACTTGCCCAGGGTCACACAGTGTTATGTGTCTGAGGCTGGATTTGAAATCAGGTCCTCCTGAATCCAGGGCCAGTGCTCTATCCTCTGTGCTACCGAGCTACCCCTGTTAAATTTTGTATGATCCTGATTGTGGCTCGACAATGTTTGAATTGTTTCTTTCTGGCTGCTTGCAATATTTTCTCCTTGACTTGAGAGCTCCAGAATTTGGCTATAATATTCCTGGAAGTTTTTCTTTGGGTATCTCTCTCAGGAAGTAATTGGTGGATTCTTTCAATTTCTATTTTATCCTTTAGATCTAAGATGTTGGGGAATTTTTCCTTGATAATTTCTTGAAATATGATGTCTAGGCTCTTTTTTCTACCATAACTTTTAGGCAGTCCAATAATTCCTAAATTACCTCTTCTCAGTTTATTTAACAGGTCAGGAGATATTTCATACTTTCTTCTATTTTTTTTTCATTGTATTGACTTTATTTTATTGTTTCTTGATGTCTCATGGAGTTATTAGCTTCCAGTTGCCCAATTCTAATTTTTAAGGAATTATTTTCATCGGTGAGCTTTTGTGCCTCTTTTTCCATTTGGCCAATTGTGTTTTTTAAAGAGTTATTTTCTTCAGTATTTTTTGTTCCTCTTTTAGCAAGCTATTAATTCTCTTTTTATAATTTTCTTGAATCACTCTCATTTCTTTTCCTATTTTTTCCTTCACCACTCATCTCTTTCTTTAACTTTTCCAGGAATTCTTATTGAGTTTGTGTTCAATTAACATTTTTTCCTTTGAGGCTTTGCTTGTAGCTGTTTTTACATTGTTGTCTTCCTGTGAGTTTATGTCTCAGTCTTCCCTGCCACTGTAGTAGCTTTTTATGGTCAAGTTCTTTTTGTTGTTGTTTGATCATTTTCCCAGCCTTTTTCTTGATTAAACTTTATGTTAAAGTTGGACTCTACCCGCGTAGAGGTGGGGAGGCATTGTCCCAAGCTTCAGGCTTTTTCAAATGCTATTGCTTTTAGAGCTAATTCTGGGGGTCTGCAAGTTTTCAGTGCTTCCAATGTGATGTGATTTGGGGATAGGTGTGATCACTGCTCTCCTGGTCTGTACTCTGGTCTTTATCCGGGAAGGGCCCCTGCTCCTTTGCGGCTGCAAGCACTAGCACTCCCCTTGGCCCTGGAACTGTGACCAGGTCCCCTGCTTTCCTGAAGCTGCAAGTGCTCGTGTTCCTCTATGCCTTGGAAATGTGACCAAGGCCCCTTCTCTCTTGTGACTGACCACAAGCTCTCCTCTCCACCCTGGAACTGTGTCCCAGAACTGCATATGGGCAATAGAGATACCAATCAATGCCAGCAAAGAGTCCTCTGTAATCTCTTTCTGATCAGTTGTTTGGCCCCCTTGCCGTCTCTGAACTGAGAGCTTCTAGGTGCTGCCACTGCTGCCACAGTTACCACCAAGGCCCATTGCGGCTGCTGTTACCGAGTGAGCTCTGGGACAGCCTCTGTCCCCATGTCACAGACCTCTCCTGCTGGCCTCCTAAGTTGTTTTAGGATGGAAAAATGTCTCAGTCCAACCTTTTGTTGACTCTCCAGCTTCAAAATTTGATTTGAAGCATTATTTTGAAGTTGTTTGGAGGCGAATGTTGGGAGAGTTTAGCTGAGTTGCTGCCTTTACTCCACCATCTTGGCTTCACATCCCAATGATGTCCTGATTGTCAAATCCAAATCCAATAGTCTTTTCTTAATCCTCTACCTTTTTTTTTTTACAGTTTTTTTTATTAATTTGTTTTTAGTTTTCAACATTCGCCTCCATAAGCTTTTGAGTTTTAAATTTTTCTTCCCCTCCCTCCCTGCCTCCCTCCCCAAGATGGTATGCAATCTGATATAGGTTCTACATATACATTGCTTTAAACATATTTTCACATTAGTCATGTTGTAAAGAAGGATTAGAGCCAATAGGAATTCTTCTACCTTCTTAACTGGTCTGTTGACCATCATCTCTTGGATACTCTCTCTAGGTTCTCCTGATGTTACTCTCTCCTGGTTCTTCTCCTACTTGCCTGACTATTCTTTCTCCCTTTCTTCTGATTGCTCATCATCCATGGAGCCTCTTCTTTTCTTTCTCTCCACTCTGTTTTGGAAATGTCACCGACTCCTATGAGCTTAAATATAATTTCCATGTGGCTTCATCCCAAATCTATATATCTAGCTTCAGTGTCTCCCTTGAGTTTCAGCCTGCATTATCAATTGCCTTGTGAACATTTCAAACTGGATGTTCTAGAGGCACCTCAAACTCAGTATGTCCAAAGCAAAACTTATCTTTCTCTCAAACCTTTCCCTATCCAAAATTTCCTTATTTCTGTCAAAGGTACCACCATCCCTCAAGTTTCCCAGGTTCATAAACTTGGTATTATCCTCAGCTTTTTACATTCTCTCACCCCATGTATCTGATCATTTGCCAGATCTTGCCATTTCTACCTCTGTATCATCTCTCACACCTTACTCCTCTCTACTTCCCCAGGTAACAAACCTCTTACTTTGATTATTGCAACAGCTTTCTAATTGGTCTCCCTGCCTCAAGACCCCTCTCACTCTAGCCTATCTCACACCCTGCTGCTGAAGGAATTTTTCTTTAATACAGATCTGATGATGTTACTTTTCTGCTTTAACTCTGATGATTCTCTGTTGTCTCCAGGATAAAATAGAAACTCCTTTGTTTAGTTTTTAAAGTCCTTCACAAGCCTGCTCCCCACCTGTGTTTCTGGCCTCATTGAATATTGTACTACCCAGCCACTCCCAACTCAGCTCTGGGATCCAGCTAAATGGGCGATCTCTCTGTTCTTTGTAGGGAGCTCCCCATTGCTCTTCTCCGCACCTTCGCACTGCCCATTCCCCTTCTGTGCAATGCTCATCTTTACCATCTCTGTTTCATAGAGTCTTTCTCTTCCTTCAGGATGATGCTTAAGTGCTATCTTCTACATGAAGCCTTTCCTCATGCCCCCTCTCAATTGCTCGTACCCTCCCTCCTTTCCAAACTACAGTGTGTTTAACTAGTATTTATTCCCTTTATTCAATATAAGCGTATACGTGGACTTGTTTTCTCTCCCATAAGAAGTTAAGCTCCATGCAACCAGAGATTGTTGCATTATCTGTATATTTATCGCCACCACCAAGCCTGGGGGGTGCCTGGTGCACAGAAGGCACTTAATAAGTACTTCTTGATTGACAGCAAATGACTATTCACTGTAATTGCTTGGATCTACAGATTTCCTCTTCAGTGACACACTTCTTCAACATGATGGCTTTGGGGAGGGGTGTGTGTGTGTGTGTGTGTAAGCCCTTGAAAGCAAGTTTTCATGATCTTGTTTGCCTTCCAGGAATCCTCCCTGCATTTTGTGTCACCAGCTGAGGTGGCCCTGACACCCCCTCTGAGGCCTGGAGAGAGCATGTATAAACGGAATGGCCTGATGGCCAATGTTCTGGTCACCTCCGCGACTCCCCAGGTAGGATGCTTAGGGTGGGAGAGGTGGCAGAGGGCAGCCATATCTGCTAAGCAGTGCCAGCTTACTTTGGCCTCAGAGGGACTCCCTGCTGCCAGGGGACATGCTCGGCTGCTACCTCCTGAACAGAGTTGTGTTTGACTGCAGGCCCCGATGAATGCTGTCATTCTAAGTGCTCGAACTTCCTCCCACCCCACCCTCACCCCCCTAGGAGCCAGCTACTGCCGGGCTTTGGACAGTTGTTATATTTGGGGGACAGTCTTAAATAAATCAAGCCTTGACTCTCAGTATATTTTTTGTAGTCACTCATTTCAAATTAAAATAAATATTCACAACTTGTCCAATGTCACGAATGCCACGTTCCATTGAGATGGTAAGAAATGATTGGTATTTACCCAGAGAAACTCTCTGAAGGCCCTGGCCGTTTCAGAAGAACACACTATTGATTGTAAATAAGTAACACATTCCAAAATAGATTGTGATTTCAACTGGCCCCTTCCTGATACTTAAAGGCCTGGAACATGAGTGCCCTGCCCACAGAGTGACCCGTGCCAGTGCCACCATGGCCTCAGCCCTGGGCACTCACGTCATTCATCTGTTGCATCCTAACTGTTGCCTGGAAATGCTCAGGAGGCATTGTGGTTGCCGAGGGTCTCTGGGGTTAGCACCCTAGGCCATGTATGTTGTGCAGCAAGTTTCAAGACTTGTAAAACTTTTATAGAACTCTGGCCCTTCCCTCTCCCCTACATTCTTCTAATTCTGCCTCTGCATCACCATATTCATTCTGGAAGATTGCTTCAGCTCTGGCACTTCCATCTTGGTGGTATCCTCTGCCCCTTCGGCCCCTCTCTCTGGAGGTGGAGGGCTCTTCCCAGAGCCTCCATTTAAGAAGGTTCCCAGGCCAGCCATCTCTTCATTTCCCACCAGGCTGTGTTCTTCTGGACTTCTCCATCATGAACCCTCACCATGTGCTTCCTCTTCCACCCCCAGCTCCCTTCCCAGCTTCCTTTTATGTTTCCTTCCCCATTAGAATGTAAGCTTCTTGAGGTCAGGGACTCTTTCTTTTTGCTTGTATTTGTCTTCTCAATACTTAACTCAGTGCCTGGCACACAGTAAGTGCTTAATAAATGCTAGTTGACTGATTGACTGAGTTAAGCAGAACAATTCGAATGCCTCCTTAAGACAGCCCTTCATATATTTGAAGACAGCTGTCCTATCCTCTGAAACCAAGTGTTTTTAACATTTTTTGTGTAGGGGCTCCTTCAGCAATCTGATGATGCCCATGGACCCCTTTTCAGAATAATTTTTTTAAATGCATGAAATATATGGGATTACAAAAGAAACTGATTATATTGAAATATAGTTATAAAAATAATTTAGGGGGAAAAAAAACCAAGTTCACAGATCCCAGTTTAAGAACTCCTACTATATTCCAGGTTAAATAGCCACAGTTCCCATTAAATAATTCTCTGGTTCCTTTGGTATCTTGGTCACCCTCGTTTAGATACATGACAGTTTGTCATTGTCTTTCCTAAAATGTTTCCAGGACTGCACACAGTATTCCAGTTGTGGTCAGACTAGGGTAGAGGACAGTGGGACTGTTACTTTCCTTGCTTTGGACCTTAGTTATTTCTGGTTGCTTATACACGGTGACTTGAAAAAATTGATTAGAAATCTAGGTGAACCAGTTTCTCAAAAAACTAGCAATTTAAAAAAACCTTCTTTGTGTTGTTTCCCATCTGGATTCTCTCTCCCTCTCCCTCTCTCCCTCCCCCCTTCCACCCCCCCTTGTCTCTCTCTCTGTGTCTCTCTGTCTCTGTCTCTCTCTGTCTCTGTCTCTCTCTCTCTCTCTCCCTCCCTCCCTCTCTCTCCCTCCTCCCTCTCTATCTAAGCATGGTTCTTAGCATATGCATAGGAAGCCTGGTAAGTAAGGGCACTCTGGTTCTGATAGAATTGCTGCAAACTCGTCACTATCACCACTATCGGATCTCAAAGCCTCTACTGGTCTCAGCTCTTGCAGGGTCCTGATGTTTTCAGTGGTTCTGGAATGACTAAGAGAAGGCAGTTATACAGAAAATCCTAGGAAAAGTCCTAGACTAGGTGCCAGGAACCTTGAGTTCAAAATCTTGGCTTTGCCTCAAGCTTGTTACATGATTGTGGACAAAACCACCTTCCCTCTTGGGGTTTCACTTATGATTCTATGACTGTACGTTATTTGGCATTGGAGGGCAATAATGGTGACTCTAACACAGGTCATCAACCTCAGCATGTCTAACCTTTCTCACCCAGCCTGCTGTTTGTTTACCTTGTACCTAACACCTATGGAGTGGTAGATTACATATACACTAATATATTTAACACTAGAACTTGATTCCTTCCAAGGCACTGACTCCCTTTAGCTTGTAAATTGTCAGCTCAGGATTCTCTTTCACATCAATTATTCAAAGACATCTACACTCAGAGAAGTTGGTTTTTTTGTTTAGAAAAACTTTAACTTTTAGAGTTCAGTATATTCTATTCAGTATAAGACATACGGTACCTCCAAATTTGGAGCCAGGTTTCAAAAAAGTCCATTACTAGAGGGTTGCTAAGTAACCTTAAAGTACAGGGGTTAGATTTGTGGTCTAATAAAGATCCCTGAGCATAGCAGGCACTTCTAATGAGATCAAAGAGTTTAGAATTCTAAGGGACTTTAGAGGTCATGTAATTGATTTCCTTTGTCTTTCAGAAGAGGAAACTGAGGCTCAGAGAGATTAAGTGACTTCACCAAGGTAGCAAAATAGCAGAGGTGGGATTTTTTTAGATGATATTTTAAAATTTAATTTTATTCTGAACTTAAGAAATAAAACAAGCATTTCTATAAGATAGTAGAATAGAAAAAAAGATGATTGTACATGAAACTACATCCAGAGAAAGAAGTGATAAATAGAAGTATGTGTCAAATGGTTTCAAATATATAACGTATATGTATATATTTGTGTGTATGTATATATATATACATATATACACATATGTGTATGTGTGTGTGTGTATATATATATGTACATGTATATATACACACACACACACACACACATATATATATATATATATACATACACACATTTTTGTGTCTAATGGTAGCCATCTCTAGGGTGGGGGCAGGAAAAAAGGGGAAAAATAAAGTTACATAATAACTTTGTTATATATTTAAAAGGAATAGCAAGTTGTACACATAATAGATTTCCAGAGGTTGGGTTTTAAACCTAGGCTCTTGAACAAGCTAATGAAAAAAAATAGGAGGGTGAAATAAGGTCTTTGAAAAAGTTGAGGTGAGGGGAAGTGAAAATAGAAGTAGAACGGTATGCAAACCTTTTAGGATTGGAGAAAATTGAATCATCAGGATTTTATGCTTCTCAAATAGAATGGCATTTTGGGGCTTCTGCCTGGCAGTTTCTTCCTTGATTTAGCTGGAGTGTAGACATACTGCTAATTCTTAATATTATTTTGGGGAATCCATGGAAATTATAATCATTTTGATATGCAAGTCCCTTATTCACTCAAGTATCTCATTTGAAAAATGAGGGTGTGGGAGGAGATGACCTGTAATATTCTGTTTTGTGTCCTAAGATCCCTTCCCTCTCTAACATTTGGTGTTCTAAGGTTCCTTCTAGTTTCCTATTCTATTTTTTTCCTTTTCTAATATTCTGTGTTCTGGAGTTGATCACAGCTCTTATAGTCTACAACTTCATGGAATGACATAGATGGGAAACAATGCTTAGAAAGCATTGGTTGAGTAAGAAAATCCATGGCAAGCAGAAGGCAGAAAGAAGAAAGCCATGAATAGGGAAACAGCCTGAAGACATTTTGAAGCCAAGCCAGCCTGAAACCTGGAAAGGATTTGAGACACCCCTAAAGGTGTAATGGGTTGCCTCAGGAATTGGTTGGTTCCATTTCAAAAGCGGTCTTGAAGCAATAGGTAGAGATGACTGCTTATTGAAGATATCGTAGAGGGGAGTCTTATTTAGGTGTGGGTTGGAATACAGGGCCTAAGTCCCTTCCTGTTTTGACACTCAGTGATCCACATCAAAGTATGCTTTCCAATTAGAGCTTAGTGTTAAAAGAGCTATTAAAACTTAGTGATGTTAAGTATTAGGTTTTAGATATTAAAAAGAAGTTAAGAATTTATTGCTTTAAAAATTTAAAAATTAAAAAAAACCATTTCAACACCATTCTTAACTTAGTGTTGAAATTATATTTGGAGAAGGTAATTTTTATTTTTGTAATAAGTTTCAGTTGTTTGAATAGAGTTTAAATCAGCAGCTAGGTAGTGCAATTGGGCCTAGAATCAGGAAGACTGATCTTCCTGAGTTTAAAGGTAGCCTCTGACACTTACTAGTTGTGTGACCCTGGGCAAGTCACTTAACCCTGTTTGCCTCAGTTTCTTCATCTGTAAAATGAGCTGGAGAAGGAAATGGAAAACCATTCCAGTATCTTTGCCAAGAAAACCCCAAATGGGGTCACGAAGAGTCAGACATGACTGAAAATGACTGAACAACAACAAAAAAAAAATAAAGGGGGAAAGGACACTCCATGTGGAGTAAAAGATGTGGGTACCTTTGTATCCTTCAGCAAGTTAACCTGTTGGGCTCTCTGTTTCCTTCTCTGTGCAGTAACAATTTTGGACTAATAGGTTATCACTCAGCCCTCTTCTAGCTTTAGAATCCTATTATGCTAGGGGGAGAAGGGCAGTATTGCCATGGCACCCTACTGCCACCTGGTGGCATTGTACCAGAATTGTAGGAGCAGTATTTGGAGAAATGAATAAACTGCGTGCAGTTTAATTCTGCAGACCCATTATGAAGTGAAGCTATTTCTCACACCGTCCATGATGTAACCTGGCCGGCAGAGTCTTTAAGATCAGACTAACAACTGCATGGCCTGTATTTAATCAGCCCTAATAACCAGAGTGATTTAACACTTTCTCCCCCACCTGTATGGACTGAAGCTAGACAGATGCATAGATCACGATTCTGTAACATCTGTAGCTTTAAAAAGTGCTACTATACCATGGCAACCACATGAGGGAAGGAGTACAAGCATTACTGTAGTACAAGCATTACTGTATCTTTTTGCAGAATAGGGAAATGAGGCTAAGAGATTAAGGGACTTGGCTAAAATTGCGCAGTTAGTAAGTATAAAAGCCAGGGTTAAAACCCACATCTCTGACTCTTTTAACCACCATATTATTCTGTCTTTTCTGTATCATCCATAAGATCCCACTTTGGGGTGAGGTGAGAGGTAAACAAACATTAATTACATACCTTTCTTGTAAACTCATTGAGGGAATGTTGGAGACAGTATTCTTTTTCAGATGTAGAACTAATTAGATGACTTCTAAAAATAATTGAAGATAACAATAATGATAACTGGCATTTATGGAGTACTTTAAGATTTACAAAACACTTTACAAATATTATCCACCCTCACAACAAGTCTCAGAGGTAGGTGTTATTATTATCATCATCCCCATTTCACTGATGAGGAAGCTGAACCTGAGATAGGTTAAATGACTTGTCCAGGGTCACACAGCTACAGAGTGTCTGAGGGTGGATTTGAATTCAGGTATTTCAGGCTCCAGATCTAGCACTCTATCCCCTGAGCTACCTAGCTGACTTCTAAGATCTATTTACTTTGTGAGTCTGGTTCTGAGAATAAAATGTTGGAGCTTTCAAAGATTTTAGCAATAATTGAATACAACTATCACCTTCATTTTGTAGATGAGAAAACTGAGCCCCAGTGAGGTTATTTGACTTCCTAAGGTGACACAAGGTAGTTATTGAGAAAGCTTGGGACTAAAGGCAAGGTCTGGCAACCTTTGTACTAACTCATACTGTGTTTCATATGCTACATTGAAGAGGCCATTTCCATAGGCTGGGTCTATTGCTCAGATGACTGAGCTGCTGGGGAAAAGTATATAGCAAGAGACAGAACTTGGAAGCTGCCAGGCTGTTCTGTGATAGCAGTTGGAGTGGGGAAGGGTATAGGGGATTTGAAGTAGGGATGAATAACTAAAAATGCCTGAGAGGACTTGTAAGAACATCGAAAGATTAACTTGCTTGGAAAATTCACTAGCCACAAAGGCTGTCTGTGAAACTAGTATGAGAACCTTTGGCAAGGACTACCGATTTGAGGGAAAATTCATAGAACACAATGCTAATGCTAGAAGGGATCTTAGAACATTAGAGTTGGAAACATGGACAGTCAGAGGTGAGAAAGACCTTAGAATGCAAAATGTTAGAACACAGAATATAAAATGAGTAGTACAGTTTTTATACCCGTTTAACAGATGAAATTACAGACTATCAGAACTCAGAAGAACATTAAAACATAGAATGTTAAAACACATAGATTTTCTGAATTGTATGGGACATTAGAACATAGAATGTCAGAATAGAGAACAAAGAATGTTAGAAATGAAAGAGGACCTTGAAACATAGAATGTTAGAAACAAAAGGAACCTTGGACCATAGAATGTTAGAACATAGGATATAGAAGTACAAATAACTCCCTTTTCCCATTGACAGAAAAAGAATCACTTGTCTTAGTGCTCTAGTCATTAAAGTCTTTGCTGCCTCAGTGGTAAGCATTCTTTTTTTTTTTTAATACAGTAGGCTCATTTTTTGGTGATACAAGGCTATTGAAACTCATTGGCTTTAGCTGCTGTCCACATCTCTAACCTCACATTTCTCAGTTGTTGACTATTGGGTTTCCTTGCTAGTTTGAATACACTGTAGTCTCTAGTAAGCAGGCACACTTTTTCCCAAATGCTGCCATTTTGGAAAGAGTGAAGCGAGAAGGTATAAACGCAAGCAAATTCCCTAAGCCCCAGTCCAGACTGGTGAGGTTAATGGAAACCTCACCAAAGCCACCCTCTGAGTTAGGAGAAAGGAAGCCATTTATTAATTGGAGCCTTCCCTTTGGGAGAGGAGAGATTAAAAAAAAAAAAGGCTGCTCCCAAGGATGGTATGAGTAATGCCCCAAGATCCCCACAACTGTGGGTTCTGGGCAGGCAACATTTGAGATTTCAACCCAATATTTTATAGGAAACTCTGTTTATTTGAATCTCTTTTAAAATGCACTATTCACAGTACTCCTATTAATCTAAGCTATTCTAATAAAGATAGCTTTCACTCAGGGCTCCCTAACCAATGTGCTATACCTCCTTTTGCCAACAAACAGGCTTTTAATTTCAAGAGAGCGCTTTTGCTCACCACATAAATGCTATTTCTAACAGTAACTTGCCTTGTGTTTTGTGTAACATTTTCCAGACTGATTTCAAGTTTAAATACAACACACACACACAAAATGATTTAAGCCAGGCCCTATTTGACAGATATAAAGTTACTAATTCTTTCCCAGTGCTTCCAGACAGTTTCCCCCATTTTAGAGAATAGAAAAGAGCCACTTGCATCAGTTGGGTCTCAGAATCATAAAATCATAAAATCAAAAACTGGAAATGCTTTAAACCATAGAAGCATGCAGCATGGCATAGTGGAAAATATGCAGGACGTGGATTCGGTGAACTTGAGTTGAGAATCTTGGCTTAACTTTTTTCAACCTGTGTGACCTAAAGCAGCCCTTCCTTTTTATTCATTTGGGAAATGAGGGTTTTGGACTGGACCATAAGCTCCCAAATTCTCCAGTTCCTGTGAATGTTAGGATACTATGTCAGAGCTGGAAGGGATTTTAGAATGTAGAATGTTAAAGTATAGCATATTAGAGTAGAAAGGGATCTGAAACCGTGAGATATCAGAGCTGGAAGGGATGTTGGAGGGTATTCAGTCCAACCAGTTTGTTTTAAAGAAAGGGAAATTGAGACCTGGAGGGATGAAGTGACTCCCTCAAAGTCATACAGCTAGTAAGGAATAAAGCTGGAATTCAAACTCAGGTCTTCAGCATTTGAATCGGATGCTCTTCCTATTACAACAGGCATCAAATACAACATCTCCTCCCTCAGTGGCTCCAGTCCAGCAGAGTTAAGAAGTCATTGATTTGAGGGTACCTTCTATACCAAGAAACTTTAGTCATGTTTCTTTTCCTTCTGCAGGGCAGCAGCAGCTCAGACTCTCTGGAAGGACGGAGCTGTGACTATGCCAGTAAGAGCTATGATGCCGTTGTTTTTGATGTATTGAAAGTAACTCCTGAGGAGTTTGCTGTAAGTAGAACATAGCTCATCCTAGGGGATGTGTGACATTTGGGGGGTGGATATGGTACAGATCATTAGGTGATGCTGTATTATTTTAGGAACAACTCACATTTCTATAGCATTTTAAGGTTTACAAAGCACTTGTCTCACAACCATCATGTGAGGTAGATAGCACTGATATTATTGTCCCCATCTTATGTAGGAGAAAACCCAGAGCTTGGCCGTGGACAGATGGAATAGCGTCAGAACTGGAATTTGATTCTGGGTAGCCCACTTTTCAAGCCCAGTGCTCTCTGAGCCCCCATGCTCCCTTTATGTTAATGAGTTACTATATCCAGTTCTTTGACAGCATTAATTAGCTATTACATTTTTAAGAGCTATAATTAAAAAAAAAAACAACTATGGTGCTACCCCTTTCTCTGCAGGTAAAGTACCTATAGTATCATAAAATCACCTAATCTCAGAGCCAGAATGGACATCTAATGCAACCTGTATCCAAACAGGAATCTCTTCAGTAACACCACAGGCATCTAAAGGAAATCTGCTTGTTACAATTTTTAACAGCTCTAATTGTAAAGAAATTTTTCTTTTTACATCAAGCTCAACTCTACCTCTCTGCACCTTTACCCACTGTGCCTAGTTCAGCCCTCTGGGGCCAAGCAGAACATGTCGAATCACTCTGCCATGTGGGATTCCTTCAAATACTTGAAGATAGTGATTGTTCCCTTCCTTCTCTTAGCCTTCTCTTCTCTAGGATGAACATCCCCAGTTCCTTCAACTAATCCTCCTGTGACACATGGTATCTGGTCCTTTCATCATCTTGGTTGCTTTCCTCTTGATATCAGCTTGGGGTCAGTCTCCTTCCACCAGAGTCCTTCTCCTAGTGTCCCGCACCAGTGGTCTTCTCGGAATTTCATGCACAGTACTCCATATGTGGCCTGACTAGGGGAGAGGATATCAGCATCACTACATTGCTAGCCCTGCATATTATACCTCTCCTAATGTAATTCAAGATAGTATTTGCATTTTTATTTGTTGTGTAATTCAAGATAGTATTTGCATTATTATTATTTGCTGTGTCCTACTCTTAAGCTTGTAGGCCACTAAAACACCAAGATATTTTGCATATGATATTTTGTTTCTCTCTTTTCCCCCATCTTGTAGTTGATATTCATTTTTTGGAATCTAAGAATAAGACTTTACATTTTCAAAAGTTATTAAATTTTATTTTATATTATTAGATTCAGTACAGTAATCTGGCCTGTTATCCAAATATTAGCTGCCCCACTTAGTCTCATGTATTGTGTCATTTGAAAAGCACATATATAAAGCACTTTGAAAACCTTATAATATTTTATCAGTACTGGCTATTATTACTGTTATTGGGATGATGGTGATGATGGTGATGTCATCTGTGCCTTTATCCAAGTCACTGATGAAATTGTTAGGTAGCACAGGGCCAAGGACAGATCATTAGTTTGTTCCACAAGACATTGCCAAGTTTCCATGGACCTCTTCTAATAGCAAATTTTTTATATGATCCTTCATCAAATTTCAAATAAGAATAAGAATAATAACTGACATTTCTATAGTGCTTTAAACTTTTCAGTGTGCTTTATTTTCTCACTTAGGTCTGCCTACCATTACTATCATTTTGTCCACGTATAGCATGAGAGGCTTTGTCAAAGGCATGGCTAAAATTAGATATATGATGTCTCCACCATCCCTCTCCTCTACCTGTCTAGTAACTCTGTCAAAAAAGGAAACAAGATCATTCTGGCAGTGTGGTGCAGGAAGAGAGTGATGCACACGGAGTAAGAAGATCTGCATTTGAATCCCAACTCTGCCACTTAATACTTGTGTGACCATGGCAAAGTTACTTAATTAACTTGATCCTCATTTTCCTCATACGTAAAATGAAAGGTTGAATTAGATGAGCTCTAGTTTACTCTGAACTCTAAATCTATGAGGCTGTAAATCCTATGACCTGTTCTTGGTGGAGCCACATTGGTTATTAATGAGAACCATTACTTCTCTTGCTGCAAATGCTCATAAATCATCTTTTTAATAAATATGATCTAGAATTTTGCCACGAATTTGAAGTTAAGCTCACTGGCCTACATATAGGAGACTCACCTTTCTCTTTCTGAAAATTGTGATGATATTTTACAAGTTCCAGTTTTATGGCACCTTTCCTATTCTCCACAGTTTTTCAAATATCACTTAACAATGCCTCAGTGATCACATGGTCCAACTTTTTCATCTGGGCCTGATGTCTTGAAATTCACTGATGACAACTAGGTGCTATCTTACCTTCTGATCTTCAGTTTCAACTTTCTAGTCATCATTTTTTGTTCAGTCCTCAGTCCAACCATCATTCTCCTTGGTAGAAAAAATAGAAGCAATATTGAGTTGAATAATTTTGCCTTATTTCCACCATCCATTAGCATCATCTCATCTACCACCTCAAGTAGTAATTCTGTCTCTCCTTTAATCATCCTCTTATCTTCAACATAGTAATTTTTTAAAAAGCCCTTTTCATGGTCCTCAGCATTTACAGTGAGCCTCAGTTCTTTCCTTCCAGTCTCTTCTCTCTCTCTCTCTCTCTCTCTCTCTCTCTCTCTCTCTCTCTCTCTCTCTCTCTCTCTCTCTCTCTCTCTGTTTCTCTCTCTCTCTCTCCTGTCACTCTGTCTCTCCATCTTTCTTTCCATTTCTCTCCCCATGTCTCTCTCTTCTTCTTCCTCTTTCTTTCAGGCCTCATTCCACTATCGATCAGCACAGAAGTTTTGACTTGCTCTGTTTTGGACATGAGCTCATTCACCCCTCCTTAGGCAACTTGATGGTTCCTTGCTCTTGGAGGCTCACCGTATTAATACCTAGCTTAGGTCAGACACCAATCAGCATAACCCATTGCATCTCATAACCCTTGAGGTTTAGAGATCCATCAGTCTTAGCCTCCCCAACAGCTAGGATGACAGGTGGGTACCACTATGCCTGACTCCCTGATGTTATTCTTATAGGACTGTACCACTCTTCTATAGCAATAACTAACATTTATACAAAGTTTACAATGCATTTTACATATATCTCATTTGATTTGATCTTTACAAAAACCTTGTGATGTAGGTGTTGTTATCCCTATTATACAGATGAGTAAATTGAGTCTAAGAGAGATTGAGACATGACCAAAGCACTCAGCCGGGAAGTATTTGAGGTGGTATTCACATTCAGATCCTTTTATCTCCAAGACTGGCTCCTCATCTACTGTGTCATCTAACTGCATCTTCTATATCTGTCTCTGTGTATGTATTTATTTTTGATACATATCTTAAAAATCTAAATTACTTGTCTAGTTCCCTGTGCATCCTCATTGGTTCCTTTAGGTAGTTCCACCTTTTCTTTTTCATTTGTGTTCATGACATTAAAATTTCCTTCTTGGGAGCTTTCCATTATTCTTGTACTGTCTCCCCTATAGGATTTTAACCCAGAGAATTCTCTTACCTCTCCCTTTTTTTTTGGGGGGGGGAAGTGTTTGCAATCCACTCTCTTGAGATCTAAGGCACATATCTGCTTATACTAATTTTCTGCTCTTTTATCAGCCAAGGTGGAGTGGCCACATACTTTCAAATTTTCTTCAGTGAGCTTTTGGACTTCCTTTTCCATTTGGACAATTCTGCTTTTTAAGGCATTCTTCTCCTCATTGGCTTTTTGGACCTCTTTTGCCATTTGGGTTTTTAAAGTATTATTTTCTTCAGTATTTTTTTGGGTCTTCTTTAGCAAGCTATTGACTTGTTTTTCATGATTTTCTTGCATCACTCTCATTTCTCTTCCAAGTTTTCCCTCTACTTTTCTTACTTGCTTCTCAAAATCCTTTTTGAGCTCTTCCATGGCCTGGGCCTGATTCATATTTTTCTTGGAGGCTTTGGATGTAGGAGCTTTGACTTTGTTGTCATCTTCTGGTCGTATGTTTTGATCTTCTTTGTCACCAAAGAAAGACTCTATGGTCTGACTTTTTTTTTTTTTTGCAAAGTTTGCTCATGATCCCAGCCAATTATTTGAGTTATAAACTCTTTGTTAAGGGAGGGGCCTGCTTCCAGTGTGGAGAATGTACTGTCCCAAGCTTCAGGGGTTTTGTGCAGCTGTTTTCAGAGATATTTCTAGGAACTTGTAAATTTTCAGTTCTTCCAAAGTGGTATGATAAGGGGCGAGGTGTTTACTCCTTTCCTGGCCTGTGCTCTGGTCTATGAGTGACCACAAGCACTCTTTTCTTCCTTGGAACTCTGAGGAGGATTCTCTCTGTACTGCCACTACAAACTCCACTACACCAGCATTCCTCCTCACCCCAGAAATGCCACCCAGAACTGTGACCCAGATCCAAGCATGGGCAAAGCAAGAAATTCCTGCCTCAGCACCAGCAAAGAGATCCCTGCAGTACCCCTCTCATCAGCCACTCGAGTCCTCAGTCTGTGGGCCGAGAGCTCAGGAAGCAGCCACTGCCCTGGGGCTGTACCAGTCCTGGGACTGGGACTGGGACCAAGCTTTTCTCTCACCTCGGTCATAGACCTTTCCTACTGACCTTCTAAGTTGTCTTTAGTGTTTATGGATTGAGAAGTCTGGAAACCACCACAGCTGCCCATGATTCAGTCCCTTGAAGACTGCTCCAGGTTCGCTGAGGTCTGGTCTTTGTCTGTGTGCCTGTACTGAACTTCACTCCTCTCCCAGTCCCGTGTAATAGATCTTTCCAATCAACCATCCAGGTTGTCTTGGGCTGGAAATTTGTTTCACTCTGTCTTATTGTGGGTTCTGCTGCTCTGGAATTTGTTTAGCGCCATTTTTTACAGGTATTTGGAGGAGAGCTCAAGCAAGTCACTGCTTTTACTCCACCATCTTGGCTCCATCCCTTAGGACCCTCACAAGTTTTCATTATTTCTACTATAGTGACTAGTTCCTTCTTACTGGTCAAAATCATATTCAAAACAGCAATTCCCTTCATCATTTCCTGCACTGTTTGAAGAATGAAATTATCATTTAGATGAGTCAGGGGTTTGGCGAGAAGCACCCCAGATGTCTGGCTACCTGACGTCTTCCATCAGTGTGGTATTTTATTGCTTTGTGCCAAATTCGTGATCTGTTTCTTATTTTCTCCCTCTTTCCAGGTGTGCTGTAATATATTCTTATAATAAGATTCCTTCTGGTTTTGTCTTCATTGTATCCTCACCGAGATGTTCTCTACTGTAGTACCCTTCTGGTTTCTAGATTTCTTTCAGTGGATGCTTCTGTGGCATAAAATGTAATGAGTTGAAAACTCCTTTAAAGATATTCTCAGCCCATAGAACAGATGCAAGTGTCAACAGTATGAGATAGGCTAGCCCTAGCAGGTCTGTTAACCCAGAACTAGTTCATCTCTTGACTCTGTACTCAGGCTTTACTCTGGGGGCAATGCTGTTGTTGGTCAGAACTTGAAAATGATAGATCTCAGTCAGCAGTGTACTGGGAAATGTTTAACAACTAGATCTCCAGGGGGGTGGGGAAAATAAGTGCAACATCGTTTAAGTTTAATCTGCATTATTAATATTTCTCTGTCACTTTCTTAAGTCTAGACACGAAACAAAAACAACAAATCAAGCCCTGATTTGTAGTGTTTGCTGATTTCCAAGGTGTACATTTTCACACTGAAAATTTAACAATCATCTCTCCTGAGGCAGTATGAGCTGTTTCTGGTACACTCCTAGTCTCAGTGATTTGTGGAATCAGTCCATGCCGTTTGGTGCACATGTGCTTTTTGATACACGTATATATGTTCAAATACATTCCTTTGCATACATGCATGATCTCTTTTATTGTGCTTAGGGCCAGTGTCTTACCTTACCATGAATCCACACATTTAGATACTTATGTGTACATACCCCAGAGTCAGCCTCCTGAAGACTATCATAGGATCTTAGATCTATAACTGGAAAGAACCTCAGAGGTCCAGCCCTCTCCTCTTACAGATGAGCAAACTGACTCTGCATTGTACTAGGATCTGTCCTGGAGATGGGTTGGGTTAATGGCAGATTCTAACCCCCAAGCCAGTAGATCTGGCCTTAGATTTAGAAAATGAATTTTCTCTTTAGTTGCTCAAGGTTCCCAGGAACATTCATGCCTGTGCCATGAAAAAAAAACCAACAACAACTCTGGTTTCTTTTCTTCATCACGTGAAATGACTCAGATTCTGTCCTGCCCTTCATTTAATTTTATTTCTTCATCTGTTCATTCATTCATTGGTTAGTTTATTTATCCATTAATCAATTAATCTATCTATATATTCAATTTTTTATTTTGAGACTGGGTCTCCCTAGCTCAATTAAGCTGGAAGTGCAGTGGCTGCTCATGGACCTGACCCCACTGCTGATTAGCACAGAAGCTTTGCCCTGCTCCATTTGTCCTGCTTACCATATTGATGTTTGATGTAGTGTAGACACCTGAGCAGTTTTAGCCCTACTTTAACTTAGACCTCCTAAGCTCAAGAGATCCACCAATTTCAGCCTTCTGCAATAGCTGGGATTATACTTGTGTGCCACCATGTCCAGTTACCTGCTGGCTTTATAACTGATTCTTGATTCAGTGGGTGATTATGGATAGGCCACCTAACCTCCCTGAGTCTCAGTTTGTCTGCTGTAAAATGAGAGGCCTGGATCAGGTACTTTGGCTCTGACAATCTATGAGTGGAGCCCTCTGACTCAGTCCAGATGTATCTGGAAGATGAATGGATAAGTATAATGCTGACATTCTATACTTGGGCAGTTGATTTTTTTTAACCCAACTATAGGTCTTTAAAATTATTCATGAGGTAACTCATCTAATTAGATCCAGCCCATTTTCTAGACTGCCGAGATTGTTTGGACCCTAACTTTACCATTTTAGCTATCCTTCCCTGCTTCCTGCCATCTGCAAATTTGCTAAGCATGTCTTCTATGCATTTATCAAAGTTACTGATTTTTTTAAGCCCATACCTTTCTCCCCAATAACCATCACCCTATATCTTTTAGCTTCTCTGTGAAATATTGAGGCAAAAATAATACCTAATGCTTTTTGCTTAACCATGATGTTATCTATTCCTTTTTCGAGAGGGAGCAGTGAGGGGAGAGACATATGAGGAAAGGTCTCCTTTGTGGTTTCGAATATCAACTCACTGTTTTATTTCCTGCCTGAATTCCAAGGATAGGCATGAATAGCAGTTTCTGCCAGTTCTCAGTCTGTGGGCTTGGGCCAGCTAATCCATCATATGGCTGGGCACTGGGAGGAGACTCAGGAACAGAGGGGAGAGAGAGAGAGAGAGAGAGAGAGAGAGAGAGAGAGAGAGAGAGAGAGAGAGAGAGAGAGAGAGAGAGAGAGAGAGAGAGAGAGAGAGAGAAGAGCAGAGCAAGTGAGCTAGCTAGCTCCTGGCAAAATTGAAAATCTCTTTCCTCACCCTGGCAGACCATTGGTTCTTTTCCTCTCTGAGGATGTAAACAGTCTATGCCCATGTCCAGAGAGGGGGAAATAATGACAAAAATGATGAAAAGTATTTCTGAGATGACTTTATTTTAATTTGAAGTTCTATATTCTACTTCATCTGCATGGCACAGTGCATTAGAAAGAGCACTGGATTTGGCCTTAGGAAGATCTGGGTTCAAATTTCTGAGACTTACTTTTTTTCAACTGTAAAATGAGAGTAACAATACTTATACTACCTACTCCCTGGGAATGTTATGAGGACAGTGTTGGGTAAACCTTGAAGTGTTATATAAATGTGAGTTGTTACACATCTAAACAGCAGAGATAATACTTATACAAATATATGACCTACATCAGATTATGATGATTGGGTTGGCTGTGGTAGAGAGGGCATTGAGTTAGGAGTTTGAAGTTAGAAGACTCAGATTTGTCTCCCCAGGTCAGCTGTATGACCTTGAAGCAAGTCCCTTCCTCTCTCTGAGCTACTGTTTCTTCCTCTGTAAAATAAGGGGGTCGGGCTAAATGATCTCAAAGATCCCTTTCAGTTCTGGCAGAATGTGCTTCTATGAAATGAGAACTTCTAGCAAGCATTATATAAATGCCGAAATCTAGGTGGGGCACGGTGGACTTGGAGTCAGGAAGATATGAGTTTAAATCCTACCTCAGACCCATGTTAGCTGTACGACCTTGGGCAGTCACTTAACCACTATTCGTCTCATTCAGCTTTCTCTTTTGTAAGATGAGAATAATAATAGCACCTACTTCCCAGGGTTGTTGTGAGGATCAAATGAAATAATATTTGTAAAGCGTTTTGCAAACTTTAAAGCACTATGTAAATGTTGTTATTATTAAGTGGTCATTAATATGATCATTCTCCAGAATTTCAGCCAATTATTAATATGGAGCTGTAGGATGTTGCAGATGGATAAGAGCAGTGCAGGTGTTTTTTTTCTTGCAGAGGGAGGGTGGTGTCTTGGAAAGAATGCTGATCTTGGAGTCAAATTATCTGGCTCGGAGTCCAACTGTGCTATTATTTACTAGCTTATATGAATTTGGGTGAGTCATGTCTCTTCTCTGAGTCTCAGTTTACTCACTGATGCTGTTTTGTACTCCCAACTTCAACTGGTAATTGTGAGGAGAGCACATTAGTCTCACCAAGCTTAAGTCCAAAGCCATATGATGACTTCTGCTAGCCTGGAGGCCTGTGCTCGAGACATTGCTATCGGGTTGGCTGCCTTGGCCTACCTGGATTCCTGGACACATAGATGCTCATGACTTGAGCTCCTGAGCCAGACAGGAGACTCCACCCTCTGCAACTAGAGTGGAAATGAACAAGTGAGAAGACCCAAGGCTTAGGCTTGTTTTTTGGTGGGGACATGGCCCAAGGGATGGAATTGACCCTCAGGCCCTCTCTCCTTGCTACATAGTGAGTAAAATAGCCCTTTACCCTCAGATATGAATGTACAAGAGCCGCTACAGGTGCTGAGTCAGACTGTTTTTAAGATGGCAATAGTTATGGCTACATATCCAATGGAAAAGGCTGCTTCCAGCAGTTAGTCCAACACAGGGTGTCCCCATGTGCTCCAGTCCTTCAGTCTCCTGAAAGTTGTCCTAGTGTCTTCTACATGGATGACAGCATGTTTGGTAGTCTAGGCATGCCCTGAACCCCCATTACACTAAAAGTCTATAAAAAAATGTGAAGAGCTCCCATTTCTCTGGTGCTTTAAGATTTATAAAATTCTTTTCTCTCAACCTGAGCAATAGATGATGTAAGTATTATTATCCCTTTGTTACAGATTAGGAAACTGAGACTGAGAGAAAGCAGCTTGTCTGAGGTTAGAAAGCCAGTAAGCATGGGACCCAGGACCCAAACCCTTGTCTTCTAACTTACAGTCAAGCATTCATCCATGCTATATAAATGGGAACCATTGCATGCCTTATTCAGGTCTCAGATTCAGAGATTGTGGCTCTGGGGCCCATTATATCTTCATGCCTGCATGTCAGGTTTTCCAAAGTCTCTAAAACAGCCAGTTTCAAATGCCTCTGACCTTACTAAGTGCCTTTCTTTAGATTAATCTCATATGATTTTCCCCAGATTCTTTTCTATTCCCTGAACCATCATTGTTCAGAGCTATCCATGTCAGCACTTCTTATGCCCCCTTGGCCCCTTTCAGAGGTGACTCATCATAGAAGTCCTTGTTTCTTCTTCTTTCCTTCCCTTCCCCCTCTCCCCTGGCCCTGAAACTTTGATGACTGTAGGTTGTTTCTTCTGTCCTTAGCAACATATTGTAAGGCACCAATGCTAGGGCTTTGGATTCCTCGAAGAACCTTGTGCTTAGATAGCTGGATGCTCCCAGGGAAACTGACACCCCACTCCATGGAGCTATGTTCATAATTCTCTGAAGAATGTTATTTTCTGTGATACTTTGGTATCTGATAGCAGGGATATGTATTGGCAGCCATAGCTTGGAAAATGAAGGAAAGTCTGGGAGCTCTACCCTGGGTGGTCAGTGACATGTTCCTGTTGAATAAAGCTTTTCTTTGGCATTTGATCATAATAACAATACTAATAATAGCTAACATTTATATTACTCTTTATAATAATCATAACAGTTGACTTCTGAACATCACTTTATGGTTTGCCAAAGCACTATACATATATTAACTCATTTGAACCTAACAGCAACTCTGTGAGGTTGGTAACATTGGTATTATCTATTTTACAGATAAGGAAACTGAGGTTCATAGAGGTTAAGGAATTTGCCCACAGTCACACCCAGAGAATGAGTGCCAGAGGCAGGCTTTGAACACAGGTGTTCCTGACTCCTAAGTCTATCCACTAGGCCATAGGTTCCCAAAGTGGGCAATACCGCCCCCAAGAGGGTGCTAGAATGATCCAGAGGGGCGGTAGTAGCCTCAGATGCAATTGGGGGGGCATTGAATAAAAATAAGGGGGCAGTGGAAGCATAAGGAAAGAAGAAAAGATAAGAAAATTTTGAAAAACTATTCATACATGTTTCATCTGTTGTGTAACAGTTAAAATCATAGTGATTACATTATTTTCCAAATAAACACACAAAATGCAAATTATAACCCATCAGTGGTCAAATCCACCAATAGGTCTTAACAAGCAAGTGTTGGCAGGCTAGTGTGTGACACACTGTCAGGAAGTCCAGCATGTATTGGCAGGGATTTGTGAGTGTAATGACTTGTTTACCATATGACACTATATAGTTGCGTGGTACAATATTGTGTCATCAAAATTTCAATGCAAGAAAAAACACATATTTACAATAAACTATTAAATTTAAGATGTGTCACTTAAAAAAATTTAAATTTTTTTGAAATGGTGCAAATTTTTTCTTTTGAAAAAAGTTAAAGGGTTAAAGAAAGTAGATTTCCAGGGGGGCATTGAGTAATATTTTTTAAAGGGGGTGGTAGACCAAATAATTTTGGGAACTTCTGCACTAGGCTATGCTGTCTCTGTGATGCATATGGTGCCTTGAAGCACAGAGGATTTGCTAACCTGATTCTTTTTTCATTACAGAGCCAGATTACGCTCATGGATATCCCAGTATTCAAAGCTATACAGCCAGAGGTATGTTCTTCATGCTAGCAGGGTAATATTCACATGTTTTGAAGTTTTTATGGTCTTGGTTAGCTCTTAATGTTTTTAACTAAAAGTCTCATATTTCAAAAAGCTATAATTTCATCAGTGTGGGTATACCCCATTTGCATCCCTTTCACATATTGACAGATGACTGTTACGAATTATTCTCTCTACATTTTGTAGAAGTCTGTATGCATGCATATATATGCTGTCTCCCTGAACTAGATTGTAAGTGCCTGGAGAGCAGGAATTATTTCACTTTTGTCTTTGCATCCCCAGCACCCAGCACAGTGCCTGATACATAGTACCATAGGTTTTTAATAAATGTTTGTTGATAAATTATGTCTGAAAAGGAGTTCATCCTCTGGTGATTAAACCTTTCCATACTTGGCTGGGCGGGGCCTCAGACAGTGGTCACAATAGTTTTTCTCTGAGCCTGTGCTTAAATCCTTGTACCTTGAGCCCGTGAGAGCTCAGTATCCCTCTTTGCCACAAGGAGGTATCAAAAGAGGAAGTCATGAAAGATGTGCCAGGGTGGTCTCAAAGTCTTCCTTGACATCTCCATGAATGCCATGTCATGAGCTTAAGGCTGTTCTGGGTTGGGTAGCTGAGGGAGGCCAGGCATAGCCACATCCTAATTGGGCCCAAGAGATGTGCTGAACTCCACAGGGAAGAGGACTTTTGTCTGGGATCTCAACTTTCTGGGGCTGGGAATCTGCTGCAGACAATACAAGAGGAGTCCAGCATAATTGGGGGTATTTAGCCAGGCACCTACACATTGCCACTTCTTTTCCATAGTTTTACTTATTAAAATAATTCCTCATTCTTTATTAGTAGAAGTAACCATTGTAATTGTGGAACATATTTTGGGAGAACTTTCTCCCCAAAGAAAATGTTCTCTCACAGTTCATCCAGAATATCAAGGTTTGCTTTGGTTCTACTTTTGGAACTTTTGGTTTTACCCATTATCAAATTTTTCCAAGTAAACATAACAAGCTTGATGCTTCATCAAATATGAAGTTTCTCCAAAAGACAACACTCATTCTTTTCTGAGTCTCTTAAAAACATTCCTAGAAATACGTGTACAGTTCTAGATTTGAATTAATGAAATCAATTACACAAGTATAGAGGGAGCAGGTGGTGAGGCAAGATGTATGTGTGGGTGTGCATGTGTGGTTGGGGTGTGTGTGTGTGTGTGTGTGTGTGTGTGTGTGTGTGTTGAAAGATCTGGGGATGTGAGTAGACTGAAAAATCAGTGAGTCAATGTGTGATACAGCAGCCAGAAAAGCTACTGTGATCTCATACAATGTTAAGAGAGGATTAAGGTCCAGACTCATGGAAGTATTAGTCCTGCTGTTCTAGGCTCTGATTAGACCACATTTATAATGTTGTGTTGAGCTCTGCCTCCCATATTCTCGAAAGGACATTAGCAAACTGGATTGTGTCCAGTGTAGGACAACAAGGATAGACAGAGTATGGCAGACCACGCAAGATGAAGATAGGATGTTTATCCTGAAAAAGTGAAGTATTAGGAGGGGAGCGTGACCATTTCCTCCGAATATTTGAAGGGAGATTACAGGAAAGATGATAGAA
Organism: Phascolarctos cinereus; assembly: GCF_003287225.1. NCBI lineage: Eukaryota > Metazoa > Chordata > Mammalia > Diprotodontia > Phascolarctidae > Phascolarctos > Phascolarctos cinereus. The sequence continues at coordinate 296,295,992 of NW_027555625.1, read as the reverse complement.
ATAGAGCTAGAACAAACTCTATCCTCTTGTTCAGCCCTTTCATTTTATAGATGGGGAAGCTGAGACCTAGAAATGTGACTGGACTTACCCAGGATTACAAAGGTATTAGGCAGCAGAGCTAGGTGTTGAACACAGATCTTCACTCCTGATCCAATGCTTTTACTCAATATATTGTGCAGCCTCCAATTCAATTAAATTCAATAAGTATTTTTTAGAATGGGTATTTACAATGGGATTAGACTTATTTTTCTTGGCTCAAGATAAACAACCAGAAGTCCCAGAGAAGTAGATTTGGGGCTCAGTATAGGGAGACACATCCCAACATCATTAGTTGTCCGACAACAGAATGGACTCCTTTGTGAGGTAGTGAATTCGCTGTCCCTGGAAGTCTTCAAGCAGAATCTGGATAGGCACTCTAACAAGTGTTAGAGTAAATGTAGTGGGGATTCTGGATCACAAAGGGGTAGGACTAGGTGGGCTCTGATATTCTTTCTAGCTTTGAGATTCCATGACTGTGGTTCTTTTAATGCCTAGGAATGGAGAACAAATGATCCTTGAGTTTAGGGCTTACATTTTTGGTTATTTTCTTTTTTTAATAGCCTGATGACTCAAACTATTTGGAAAGAAAGGCTTGTATTTTAACATGATGCCAGACCAAGTGTTTTGGTTATCCATTAATTTATAATTCATTTGTTTTTCATATGAATAAGCTTGAAACAGAGGAAAGAACACTGGGTCTGAAGTCAGAGGGCCTGGGTTCAGGTTCCATTTCCACTACTTATGACCTGTGTGATCTAGAGAAAGGACCCTAACATATCTAGACTTTAATTTCCTTGTCTGTAAAATGAGGGGTTTAGGCTCAGTGACCTCTAAGATCACTTCTTGTTCTAAATCTATGATTCTACCCAGCGATCTCCTACAGCCCATTACAGACTGAGAAAGAAATTCCCTGTTCTTCTTCTTATAGTTATTATTAACACACATTCATATGACACTTTAAGGATTACAAGTCATTTTCCCCCAAACAACCCCATGAGGCAAGTCATTAAAGGATTGTTATCCTATTTTACAGATTAGAAAACTGAGGCTTGAAGAGGTTATGGGGCAGTTGGACAGTGTCTTGGCAATTATCTAGTCCAATCTCCCATGGATTAATTATCAGAATTAGAAATACAACATCCAGTTACTCTTAGGCTCATGTCTATGGGGAAGATTTATTTGTTTTTATGGTCCATGTCCACAGTAATTCTGCAATTCAAAGTGTAGTTACAAAATGTTTTATACCTATGCAGTTAGTGAGCAAAATTCTCTAACAATGGGCTGGAAATTAAGCTCCCAGCCGTGGTCTGGGGAAGGTCTCTCTCTCCTGTGTAGTTCCCATTTTTTCCTCATGTCCCAAACAGAGGGACACCAAACAATATAAGGACAGGATTAACCATAGATTTTTATGAGAAATTCTATTAAATCCGGCAATTGTATTCTTTAACAGAATAAAAACACACTCACAATTAAATGGAAATAAAGCAGGGATGCAGTAGGGACCAAGCTTGTTTCTTTCAGCACTCTTGCCACTGGAATGAGTGTCTGTGATTACACATCATCATATAACTCCCCATTTGTCTATTGAGAAGTCATATCTCATGGTTTTGAAGAGGGGAACTGCAGATGAGGCAAACACTGGCTGTTGCCATGGGATGGCTGCCCCCTCTCTCTTCTCCTCTCCTCACACTCCTCCAGAGTCCCCTAAATGTTAACCCATTTATGAAAAACCTCTTTTATTTTATGTGAGGGTTAGTTTTGCATTAGTTTTTTTCCTTCCCGAACTGGAAAGAACTACAAATCCCAGAGTGTTTGTAGCCAAAGTGTCGTTTGCCAGAGATTGTCATAAAAGACATTTCACAGGACATTTAGTGCAGTTTCTAGAATCCTTTTTATAATATTCCCAGTGTTTTCTCATCCATCTTTTTAGTGTTACGAGTGCTAGTCTAACCCAGTTTACATATTTGGTGGGCAGTGTCCAGGCTATTGCCTTTGCTGATGGTTAATCATTAGCTCTTCTCTTGGGAGCATTTAGTAGAAGAGAAGGGAGGTACTTTCTAGGAGTTCTGTCTTCATGGAGCAGACTTAAGCCATTTTTCATTATTTTCAGAAGCTATAGAGTATAGCAGCATACAGATCCTGCCAGGACACAGCTGGACATATCTGTAATAGTGATACAAGACACAACTAAAAAGATAGAGTTGTAACAGCTATTTAAATAGCCCTCACCACCATTAGTTTATCTGGACAGTCCATTGGGTTTTAGTGCTGAGTGCTTAGTAGACTCAATAGATTTGTTGGCTTAGCTTAGGTTTACAAATTGGTACTGTAATATTATACAGTAGAACCTTAACCAGTGGTCAAGGATGTTGTTATAGTGTATCTCCAGTTCTTGTGTGGATTGGACTAGATGGAAAGATCTACAGAAGACCCATGATTGAACCCTATCTCTGCAACCTGTGTGACCCTGGACACATAAATTTACAAATGAGTCCTCAGTTTCCTTTCTCCTTCTGTAAAAGAGGGTTTTGGACTAGATGATCTCTCAAGTTCCTTCTAGCTCTAAATCCTATCATCCTATTCGTGTGTGACCTTGGTACAGTCATATGCCCTTTCTGAACCTCAGCTCCCTCAACTACTAATCTAAGGGGTTGAATTGGGTAATTGTAAGATCATAGATTTACATCTTCAAGGGACCTTAGAGGCCATCTGGTCCAGAGAGTCTCCACCTTTTTTGTGTGTCATGGACCCCTTTTGGCAGTCTGGTGATACCTATGAAGCCTTGCTGAGAATAATGTTTTTAAATGCATAATTAAATACATAGGATCACAAAGGAAACCAATTATATTGAAATAGTTATGAACATATTAAAATAAAAACAAGCTTATGGACCCTACATTAAGAACCCATGATCTAGTCCAACCTTCTCATTTTACATATAGGGAAACTGATCCTGAAGGGTTAAGTGACCTGTATCTAACAAAGGTTAAGCCAGGATTTGAACTGAGGTCCTCTCATTCCAAATCTAATGCCCTTTCTGCTGTTATACTCTGTCTTTCTCCCAAAAAACCAAATGTCTTTCATATTAACTGTAAGGTCCCTGCAAGCCCTAATGGCCAATAAATATATAAGCAATGAGGTCCCTACCATCTTCAAAATTTTATACTTTAATGTTTAAAACCACTTTCTTCATCTCCCCCCCTCAAAAGAACAACACCTGACTTCCCTTTGCAACTTCTCCCATTCCACTGTGACACCATCATCAACTAGTACTAACCTGAGACTTCTTGAGCCCCAATTCCTCCTGGGGCTATTATTTGATTCCCTTTCTGCATGTCTTCTCTACTTCCTTTCCCTACCGCCAAGGTGGGCTTTATCAATCGTTTCCTCCCAGCACATTAGGGAGGGCCCACGTAGCTTGGGAGGGCCATGACCCAAAGCAGGAAGCACAGCAGAGGACAGTTAATGGACTTTATTTAAAGCAGGGCTTCTAGGATGTGATTTTGATGGAGTGAGAATTACTGAGAGGGTCTGTTTTTCTGCTCAGCCACGTTCCTGCCAGCAGCTAGAGTTCAGCTGGTCAGCACCATCCTTTAAAGATGAAAATTTATGGTGTTCATCACTACCTGGGAATGGAAATGTTGTCTGACGTGACGGCGGCCCATTTTGACGTGCTGGGGGCCTGCCCCGTTTCAAGAGCTATAAGAACAAAAACATAAGACTTGGAGGAAGCCATGCAGACGATGAGTTCAGGGTTGGCGGAGAGTAAGGAAAATGCAAGTATGCAAACACCACACTGTAGCTGCCCAATTCTCCAGTGACTAAAACAAGTGACTAATTTTATCGGGACTTGGCGGGTTAACACAGATACAGAGGCAGTGTAATTGCTCACAGCTGTGTTTAATTTCCATGTTGTGTGAAATTCCTTATGGAATATGGCATGGGTTCTGAGGTGCTTTGATCGCTACTAGCATAACAGGGTCTCACTTCATGTGAAGAGGGGAGCAGGAAGCAAAGGAGAGAAGGCCTGTTAGGAGGCGGTTGCAGTAGGACAGGCAGGTGAAAATGAGAGGCTGTAATGACACGGAGGTATTTGGAAACACAGAGGAGAGGATGGATAGCAAGAGAAATCATGGGGAATGATAATAATAATACCTATTTCTGTCATATTTTAAGCTCTCCAAAGTGATTTCCTCAAAGTAGATCTGTGAAGTCAGTAGTATTAGCATTATCCTCCCCATTTTATAGAAGAGGAAACTGAGGCTGAGAGGGTTGAAGGCTATCAGCCCAGCTCATGAAGCTAGTAGTTTTTAGGTTTTAAATCCAAGTCTTCTTACTCCAGGCCATGTATTCTTTCCGTGCCGCTGTGCTGCCTGAATATTTCTCAGCTATTTGAGAGCTGTGTGATGACTTCAGTCTGATGGAGTTCAGAGGAAATTTAATAGTAAAGTCTTTTGGGGGAGTGTTAGCGAGGGGGCAATATTTGTCCAATTTGGTATTGTGTCTTTCTCTTTCCCTGGAACATTAACCATCAAATAAATTCACAATTATGTAGAATTCCCAGGGTATGGAACTAAATCCTTCACGTGTCAGAGTTGAGTTTAAAATGTCAGAACTGTTTGTATCATTAATGTTGAGGTTGTTGAATCACTTCAAGAGAAAACTGTTCTTAAAACAGGCTTAAAGTCAGACAGCAGTGTCTGCTCTCTTCCTGGCAGGGGATCCATGAGCACACAGCACCCAGCAACATACTGACCTCCGCTGTCTCTGCAGCTGAACTCCTCCATCCTCTGTAAAGAGAACGTGGTGATTTCAGACACCTATGGTACCTTGGCATTCTCAGGAAGAGAAGTGATATGGGAGCCAGTGGTCAAAGGGTATATGAACTAACGAGTTACTTCTCTATGTTTTGCTGAATTGAAAACTCACTGGTATATTCACGACAGATATCCAGTAAATATTTGTTGATCCAAATTCACCAAGCATTTATTAAGCATCTGCTGAATACAAGAATGCTGTGCTAGGTATTAAGGGAGATATAAAGAGTAGCTGAGATAAAGTCAGTTCCCTCATGGAGCTCATGGCCTGGTGTGGGGATATGGTACCAAATTTGATAACTAATTCCTAATAAAAGCCCTAGAGGCTGTGTATGTCATTGTGTCGCTCTTGTGCCTATGTGAGGTCTGAAGGGAAAGGTTGTTACTGACTAGGATCATCAGGAAAGCTTCATGTAAGAGATGGAGTTTGAGTTGAACATTGAAGGATATAGATGTAGAAGGAGAAGAAATCCATTCTAAACATAGAGAAAAGGATGTATACGGGAGACGGCAAGTAGGTCAGTTATCTCTGATGTAGAGTCTGTATAGGAGAAGAAAAAGCTGAAAAGATGGGGAGGGAGAAGATTTTGAGTAGCAGGCAACAGAATTTGACTTTCATTCAGAAAGTAATAGATAACTTCTAGAGATTTTTGCATAGAGGAGAAACATAACCAGATCTGTGCATAAGAAAGACTAGCATGGCATCATGTGAAGAAAACATTACAAGGAGAACCATTGTATTCCCCTGTTGAAAAGACTATATTTGTTCCTAGTATTGAATTACTTAGTAGTGCTATATACTTAGGTGGCAAAAACTTTCTTTCCTGGGTCTTCAGACACAGGAACCATTTTACATGAATCACAACTACCTATTAGGTAAGGAGACCAAAGGACAGAAAGGACTGGTTAGACCAGCAGGAGAAGAAACAAGAGAAAATGGTGTTGTTAAGGCCAAGAGAGTATCCAGGAGGAGGGAATGGTTGATTTTGTTTTTAAATTGCTGTTTTTGTGAGACATTCTAGCTTTTATTGCCTTCCACTGCATGCAGAATGAGAGTCCCCTTTGGATCTCCTGCACTGATGGTAAAAAATGGAAAGAACGCCCTCTCTAATTAAACTAGCATGCAGTGCACCGTTCTGAGAGCCACATTTTTGGAAGGATTGTGACAAACTGGAGCGTGTCCAATGTAGAGTGGACCAGAATATAGAAGGAGACTGAAACTATGAATGAGGATCTTCAGAAGGAACTGGGTGTGCTCATCCTGGAAGAGAGAAGATGAGGGAGCCATGATTGTTGTCTAGAAGCATCTGAAGGGCTTTCTCATGGAAGAGGGACTAGATTTATTCTAATTGGCTCTTAATGGCAGAGTAAAGAGTAATGGAGGGATGTTTCAGAGAGGGGGGGATACAGGAGAAAAATCTGTCATAACAACAGCTGTTCAAAAGTGGAATGGGCTTCTTTGAGTAGTGGTGGGTGGTGGGTTCCTAATCACTGAAGGCCTTCAAGTGGAGATGGATGGCTATTTGTCAAGGATATTGTAGAAGTGATTCTCGCTTAGGTAGGGGTTGAATGACATGACTCAAAGATGCCATCTAGCTCTGAGAGTCTGTTTCAATATGTTTACTCCATATACTATTTCCCAGACTGGTCGTTTCACAATTACATTGTATTCAGATCATTACCCAACCCTCCCTTAACACTGAAAACAAAAAACAAGTGCTCCACAGTAATGTCATTTGGACCATGTGACTGAAACCGACTCAGTTCTCCACAGCATTCATTTCCTTCTCCAGCTGACTCCACCCCGTTTAGCTTACATCAGCTTTGGCACTACTCCCTGGCCCAGAAATATATGTCTTAATTTATCAGAATGTTCCTGTGGTACTTGCAGCCCCCAGTAACATCATTTTGCCTGACATTATGCCTACACAGAACCAATTAATGACATTGGAATGGGGATGAGGTGGGGCAATGTGGGGGAGTCCCTGTAAGGACAGGAAGTGTTCGTTTTGAATGGTAATTGTCCCATCTGTCTATGAACCCTGCCAAGCTCTGCAGGATAGGCAGGCAAGGGGAGGATCTATGTTTAGAGAAAAAGACTTAGTTGAAAAAATGTTTGGCAAAAAAACAAGAGTTTCCCAAAAGCTTCTGAGGAATTTCTATTTTAATCCTTCATTATAGCTCTGACCCAAGGACAGTTGGCCTTTGTTTGAATGTTTTGGGTGTTTAGCTTAGACTGATGAGTTAAAAGAATGGAAATTTTGACTTTGTCATTTTTTTTCTTTTTGTAGGTAATTCTTACTGTGCTAATGACCTGTCCTCAGTACAACAGGCCTCAGGCTCCCACAGCAGGAGATATCATGTGTCCAAGGGAACTGTGTTCTGCACTACCCTTAGAGTCCACTACAGAGGCAGCCTACTGTTCAGGCAGGGCTGGTCCTAGCAAGTTAGCAAGAAAAGGCTGAAACTGACCATGGTGTGGGTGAGGCAATGATCTTCTCCATCCTGGTTACTGGAGCTTAGAGATGTAATGTGACACCGTGGAAAATCAGGCTACCTATAGTCAAGTGTCTTGGGTTTGAAACTTGTTTCTGCCATTAATTCGCTGTGTGATAGTGGGCAAGGCATTTATGGCAGCTAGGTGTTGCAGTGGAAGGTGTGCTGTCCCTGGAATAAGGAAGACTTGAGTTTAAATCCAGTCAGATAATTACTAGCTGGGTGACCCTAGGCAAGTCATTTAATCTTTGTTTGCCTTGGTTTCCTCAACTGTAAACTGGAAATAATAATAACACCCACCTCTCAGAGTTGTTGAAAAGATCAAATGAGATAATATTTACAAAGTGCTTAGTATAGTGCCAGGCACATAGTAGGTGTTAGAAAAATGTTTGTTATTATTATTATCATTATCTGTTAATGTTTGTTATTATTGTTATCATTATCTGTTATGAACCTCAGTTACCTCATATGCAAAATGGGAATGATAATGATTACACTATCTGCTTCATGATGTAGGAATGGAGGATGTTGTGAAAACCAAGAGAGATAATATGTGTAACTAGTGCTTAAAAGGTCTGGTGCTTAAAAGTTATTTGGCAGGCTTTCAGAGGAGTGATTTGGCTTAAGGGAAGTAATAGTCTGGCCCATTGGCAGTGCTGACACAGCAGAGAGAGGAGGATGGGGAACATGTTGCTCCCGAGAAAGAACAGTGTTAGAGGCAGGGAAATAGGGCGAGACAAACTGTCCTTTCCCCGGTGCCTAATGCTCCACTTTGTGTCCTATTCTCCTTGGCCCTGTGGTGACTTTTCCCATTTTAGAACCTTGCCATGAATTCATTTTTACATCTCGTGCCTTGCTCTTGGATTTGCTTAAACTCTAGCTTGACTCCAGGCAGCATCCCGTTGACTGCCTAGTGTCATGATAGATCACTCTCATGCTTAAACTCCAGTGGCTCCCTATTACCTTTAGGGTGAAATACAAACCTCTCCATGTGGCATTTAAAGCCCTTCACAACCTGCCTCCCATCTACTTTCTCCAGCTTATATTCCTCACCTTCATGCGCTCTAAGATCTGGCCAAATGGGCTTTGACAGTCCTCACATGTAACACCCCATCTCCAGTCTCCCTGTCTTAGCACAGACTCTTCCTCATGTCTGCAATGCCCTCCTTCCTCACTACCCTCTCTAAGAACCACTCGTTTCCTTTCAATCTCAGCCCAAGGGCAATCTTCTACGTGAGGATTTTCCTAATCATTCTAACTACTAGTAGCTGCCAGACCCCAATTATCTTGTATTTGAGTGTTTTTTGTAGGTGTAATTATATGTGTGCATGTTGTCTCCCCTGATAGAATGTACACTCCTTGTGGATGAGGACTGTTCCGTTTATTTCTTTATATCTTTTGCCATACACAGGATGGCATGTGTCAAACACATGGAAAATGCTTGATAAATGTTTGTTGGTTGATTTGTGATAACTTGGACCATAACCTTTCTTCTTGGTAAGAATCTCTTCCTTGGTATCTTTTAGTTAACCCCAATCACCACAATCTTGCCTCCTTTCTCTTTTGCCCTTCTGGTTGATAAGGGTTTAATAGTAATTCATGTGTTTAGTTCATGCTAGGCTCTTAGCATTTAGAAGTGGAAGGGTCTTTGAGAGATCATCTTGTCTAACCCCTTCATTTTTATAGATAAGAGAAAAGGAGAAGAGACTTACCCAAGGGCTACATGGCTAGAAAGTAGCAAAGCTTAGTCATCCATCTCCAAATCTAGCATGTTATTTGCTTTGTAATGTCTCAAGGCACAACTTTTTAAATCTTCTGTAAGAGGTTTGGCTCAAAAATAAAAGGTTCCATTCCTGTTTCAGTTGTACAATGTGTTGTATTCAGCAAGTTCTCACTTCTGAATTTCTATAGCCAATCTCTGTACTTTGGGACCCTGAAGATACCCACCCAGAGGTTCACCTTGTTCAATGGATACCCCACAATTTGGAGTAGAGTGAATTTAACAAATTAAGCCATGTTCTGGGGCCTCAGTTTCCACTTCTGTAAAAGGAGAGGATAATAGCCCTTCCAGCTCTAATATTCTATGTTTTAAGGGCTCTTCTGGTTCTGATGTTGTCAAGTCCTCTGCCCCTTTGACCTTTTGTATAGATGCTGTGTAACTCTGCTGACAGAGCAGGCATTCCAGAGAGCGGAGATCAGTTCTGGAGAAAATGCTTCACAGACCCTGTTTATCTCTGATTCTCCCAGGAGAAGTGCTTGGCCCTGGGAGAAGCAGAGAAAAATTTGCCTGCAGGAATTAATTTGCACAGAAAATGTTAGTTTCTATCACATTATTTTAAAAAAATACACTATTTTCCTAGACATTTACCTATTTGATTTGCTTGGTCTTTGTTTAAAAAATGTTAACAATGGCAAAAGTAATAAATAACCCACATTTTCTATATTTCATTAAGAGATACAAAATCACAACAACTAAGTAGCATAATTATTATTATCCCTGTTTTATTGAGAAGGAAATTGAGACTCAGAGAGGGGAAAGATCATAGCCCAGGATCACATAGCTCATCAGTGTCAGAGTTGAGACTCAAACCCAGGTTTCTGGGCTCTAAGACCAGGGTTCTTTTCCACTCTTTTTTGTTTCTGGCATCAGTTTCCCTGGACTTCCCAGGCATGGAAAAGAGGAATTCTTGAGGGGTAACTGATTGTCTTAATACAGCTTGAGTGAGATTTGGTATGCTAGGTATGGAATGGGGGTTGGAGGGGTGGGAGACAGGGGGGTAGATGGAGGGGGTATGCCTGGGGAATTGGTAATTGGTTGATACTCAAATTCCCTACCATTAGGAAAAGGGACTCTCAGCTTGTTTGTAGGCTTTTCTTTGGCAGGGTAACTCAGGGGATTTTGGCTTCCCTCAGTTTCTTCATTTAGCTGAGTAAGGAGGCTAGAACCCAGGGTTACTTGTGCAGACTCAGTGTATGGGGCCATGTGGGAGCCCCCAGGATGTACTTTCTGATGTTGGGACAAGTCTGTGATGGTGAGTGCATATGGTATGTATGTGGCATTATTAACAGATGCAAAAGATAGTATATAGATGACTCCCTCAACAGAGCTCTCGTTGGTGAGGGTTTGGACCAGCCCTGGAGGTTTAACTAGACACCACCTCAGGGAGGCAAACAGGCTTATCCTTCGTCATTTAGAAATGTAAGCTCTTAATTTACTCTGGGCATCTCTGCAGTTTGCAGGATGTTTAGTTATGTGGTGCATAGATACATGGTCCCAGGTGTGGCATTTTAGGCCTTCTAGAAGGAAGGCACAAATCTAGGCATAGTGTGGTGAATGGGAAACAACCCAACCTTGAAGTCAGGAGATCTGAGTTCCAATTTTGGCTTTGTCAATGATTTTTTTTTTTTACTGTGTGATCTTGGGCAAGTTTTTCTTCCTTACTAGGCCTAGTTTCCCCATGTATAAAATAAGGGAGTTGTACTGATTTTCTAAATCCCTTCTAATGCTCTATGATTTTTGAAAGCCCTCCTGTTTATAGTTTTTTCCCCTAAAGAATAACTCAGTGTTTGAAAAACAAACCACAAACTAGTTCTTCTTCCTTATAGTTGTCAACTGAACACATGAAATACAAAAGGACTAAAAATCATGGATGAGAGATGTTGAGGTTATTATGTCCCAGTGACTTCTTATTCACAAAATTAAGAAAAATTCAGCCAGTCATTTGTTTATTTTAATTTTAGGTAAAAACTGAGGTCCCCTTCTGCCACTGCCTTAGTTCAGCTCACTGCTAGAATATTTTAATAGTTTTTTAATTGGCCTTTTCCTCTCTCTTCTCCCGTACCCCCATATATTCCCTCTTTAATCCTCCCTGAATACTTCACCAGTTGTGTTCTGATGACATCATTCCTCTACTCAAAAACCTTCAGTGATTCCAAGCAGTTACCTGCTGAACAAAGTATAAACTCTTGACCCCGGTATACCAAGTTCTTCTTGGCTCCAAAATACCTGTCCAGCCTTATATCACACTATCCACTGCATGTACTCTTATGTTCTTGCCAAACTGAAATATTCTCTGTTCCCTTTTCACTTCCTAACCTCTTTTCTCTTTTCCTTTACTTTTTCTTACCCGCAGTTTCTGGAATGAACTCCCTCATACCTCTTGCCACTCCTGTATCCATTTGTCGATGTCCTGCCATTCTTTTAAGGCCCAAATTATAGTCCAGCTTCTCCATGAAGCCTTTCCAGTCTCCCCAGATAAAAGTGATTTTTATGTCTTCATATTTTTAGACCTCGAACTTTGTCTAAACCTCCCCCATTCCTATTCACCCTTCTATCATAGTTGTCTGGAAACTTGTCCCTCTCCCCATTGAAACATAAGCACCTTGAGAGAAAGGTCTTTGTCATCTCTCTCATTGTATTCTCAGCCTCTAACACAATACAGAAGACACCTCTTTTAATCTTCCCCTCTTCCTGTCTTGTATACACACTCATCTAGCCTTCATTTCTCTTATCCCACTGGATATTCATATATCTCTGTAGGAAAGATAGTATCAACTTCATTTTCCAGTTGATGAAACATTGAGCAAAGGAGCATAGTGACTACCCTAAGGGCATATATCTGGTAAGCAGCCTAGCCAGGATCTTAACATAAATCATCTAATTCCTACCTCTAGACTCTTTCCATTAGACTTACTGCTACTTCTCTGGCATTTGATCAACTACCCAATAACACTCATTTCCTCAGAATTTTAATGCCTATAGGGCATTGTCTTTATAAAAACTCCTGTGAGGTAGATTGTACAATTGTTATTTTACCCACCTCACAGGAAGGGAAACTGAGTCTCAGAGGAATTAAGTGATAAGATCGTAAGAGTTTAGGACTGGAAGGAATTTTAGAGACAAGCTAATCCATCCTCCTTATTTTCAAGATAAGGATACAGAGGCCCAGAGAAGAAAAGTAACATGAGGACCTAAGATACACGGTCAATAAATATTAGACCTAGGATTCCAAACTTAGGCTTCTTGACTTCAGAACCATGCTTCTTTCCCTAGTTTTTGGAGGAGGAGGATGTTGAGAAATAACCTCTGTTCCCCTAAAGAGGAGCAAGAAAATCCATGTGATAACAGATGCCAGTCAATATTCCAAGGACTTGGATTTAGGAGCAACTTGAATCTAACGCCCACTTTCAGGACTTGCTAAGTTGTATATCTGTAGCTCTTTGCCCTTTTTTTTTTTTAAGCTTTCTCATTTATAAAGCAGAGATAGCATTTTTGCTTCCTAATTCAGGTAGTGATCTTGTGAGGGGAACACATTGCAAACTTGAAGGCACCATAGAAATAGTTATTATTATTTCTTTCATATGTGAGTCATGTAACCAACCTAAAATGATCTTTACTTTGCAGCAAAAGACCCTGTGTTGTGGTCTCTGCCAAGAACCACAGCAGGGATTGTGTTCCAACACCAGTTCCTTCCCTAGAGGGTTGGAGATAAAGGCGTAAGTGGGGAAAGCCTACTTGAAAGTAGGTTTGGGGATGGGCCTTTCCAGGCATGGTTGAAATAGAGGAAAAGGAATCAACAAACACCTAGGGGACTCAAATTCTAGGTGAGCCAACTCTATCTGAGTCCAGGTTTTACTTAGAATCAGAAACCTGTGCCTGATAAAATGTATATGCTCCCCAAATTTCATTGTTTTGGGGGTTGTTTTCTTCTTAGTTTCCTAGTAAAAGCTTCTTCTGAAAAATTCTAACCTTGTTTCAGCTGAAACTAAAAAATATTTCCTATTCTTGGATCAGTATGAGAGGGGACATGATATAGAAAGGTTAGTGTGCCTCTGAGCAGAAGCAGATTATCCATTGGGTATAGTAAGTCTCTTCCTAGTGTTATTTTGAGTTTCTCTCTTTTAGGGCAGAGCCTTTCCCCTTTTGTGGGTGGGGGCAAGGGGAAGAAATGGTAGCATGGAAACCAAAGCAGTGGCCCTTGATTAAGAGCGGAAGAGAGGGAAGCATAATAGAGTGGACAAAATGCTGAACTTGAGTCAGGAAGACCTGGGTTTTGTGGCAGGTAAAAGGTGAATGACTGAGGAAACAAAGATTTGATCTTCTGAGCATATCGGTTTATCAAGCAATGCATGGTAATGGCCCCCAAAACCAGGACCAGACATCTTCACTTTAGACTTGGACTCGAATACAGAAGGAAACAGATTTTTATACAGTAAAACAAACCAAATAAGATGAATTAATTAAAAGGAAACATACACCATTAGGTTATCTTATTTCTAATTGGAGGAAAGATTAAAAACATTTCCAAGTTGGGAGGGAAAGACTCAAATAGGTGCAATTCTTAGATTTCAGAAAAAGAGGTGTCCTACTTTTCCCAAGTGTCTATAGATAATCAAAGGAGCATGGAAACAATAACTGATTGATCATTATGGGACTAGTTTTCAAGTAATACATATGGGTTGCTTGACATGTACTGTGTGAGATGCAGTGTGAGAACACTCCTTGCATCAATCTTTGGATCGAATCTTGGTCAGAATAACCTAGATCCTCAGTTAAGGGTCTCTAAGCAGCAGGGAGAGGTGGCCCTGTTTCCAAGTCATGCAGACTGGGTTCAAACAATGCAATAAAGTTTTTTTTCACAAGACAGAAGTTGGAATAGACCCATAACTGAGTAGAAACTAAGCTAGCTCCAGAATTGAGTCATAAAATGGAGTTAGCAAGGTTCACTCAATTCCCATAATTAACCACTTGGTGTGTTGCTCATCTCCTCAATTCCCTCAGTTTGAAGCCTACCACAGACATTTACTGTCTGTGTGACCCTGGACCACTCACTTTAAATCTGTGGGACTTAGTGTCCCCATTTGTAAAACGAGGGAATTGGATTTGATCACCACTAAGGTCTCTTCCAGATCAAAATCTCTGATTATGATCTGCCTGATACTTGAACCTGGTGAGCACCAAGCAAGACACAACTGATTTACTTATTGCTTTGGGATCTAGACTTACCATATTAGTCACACATGATGGGTTTTATTTTGTGTGTACAGCCAGACAGGGAAACTGGGGGTAGGGATAGAGAAGCATTGGTCTTAGGATCAGAAGGGTTAGGAAGTAGACATGAACCCTCAATACATACTCAAGGAAGTAAGGACTAGGAAGAAAATGGTGAAGGAGAATGGTCTATTTCCTTGTTTCCTAGGAGTGCTGCTTTTTTTTTAAATTTGTTTTTGGAGGGTGAGACAGGGAGGGTACTTTGTATTACTGTTCTTGCTATTGTTGTTGGCTAGATCAATTGATATGGGAATGGCATGAGTACACCAGAATATTATTATGATCAGTTTAATTTCTTATCGTTGGGAAAGTACTCTAAATACTCTTGTTTGCAGATGACTGTGCTGATTGCATCTAGCTTTGAGAAACTTCAAGTCCCATGAAAGATCTATAGTTATTCAAGAGAGACCAGTTTATCAATCTGAGTTGTATTCAGCTCTTCCAGGCTGTAGACCCAATGCTCTATCCACTGCACACCTAGCTGCCTAGGTGTAAGAGATGTACACTTAAGGGCAGTGGCTTCAGAGTAGGGACTAAGGCAAAGAGTGTTTAAAGGCTTGAGGCTGTATACAGGGCAAGAAACAAGAAGAGAAGCAAGTAAGAGCTATGTGACTTTTAACCCAGGGCGGGGTCTTAGATTCAGCCTGCAACCCAATCTGAGGCCTGCAGCTAACCGACCTTGGCAGAGAGCTCAGCCCAAGGGGAGCCTGCAATTCTGTCACTGGCCCTGCTGAATTTTCCAGATAGCTGACAGGGACTAGGGATAACAGGAGTGTGCTGGACCTCCAATCAGAGGCAAGCCTATACTTGGGTTACCCAGACCCAAACTTGGATCAGAAGTTGTCAAAATTCAAACTAGAAGGAAAGCCATCAGACTTTGCTTTAGATCATGCCTCTTTGAGTGCACTGAAAGTTTCCAGGTCCCTGGTCTGGGCCATTTCTTTGATCCTTAAAGAATACCATACTCAACACCCAGGGAAATGAGCAACAGAACCCCAGAAAATGCCCATCTATGCCCCCAAAGGTCCAGACATTCCCTCCAGAAGTACACAGAGTTAGGCCCTAACATAAAGTCCCAGGTTGGGAAGTAAGGCTTGACGTAAGGAAGTATGAAGAATGAATAAACAAAAACAAAAAAACACAATAACAACAAAACTCCCACCATAAAGAGCTATTAGGGAAAGAAAGATGCTTAACACACAAACCCAGAAGAAGGATGTATCTCCAAAACATCTACAAACAAAGTAAAAAAAAAAATAAATTAACCCACAGTCTGGACACAAGGTCAATTAGAATTCATGGGGAAAAAATGAAGCAGGGTTTTTTTTAAATGTTAAAAGATGATTTTGGAAATGAATTGAGAGCATCAGAGGAAAGAAATGAGAGCTATGGAGGAAAAACTTGAAAAGAGAATTAACTGGGTAATACAAGAGGTACAAAATAGACCAAATAGAAGTTAATGACTCTATGAGACAACAAGAAATATTAAATTCAAAAGACTGAAAAAAGAAGGAAAAAAAAAATATATATATATATATATATATATATATATCTTATTAAAAAAAAACCCAACTGACCTGATAAGCAGACCAAGAAGAGATAAATTAAGAATCTTTGGATTAGGCAGAACCAAGATGGTGGAGTATCAGAAAGAAGTATAGCCAAGATCCTTCCAGCATGACTCCTTCACAAAATGCACCAGATCAAGTCCTGATCGGAATGTCCAAGAAAAAACTCACAGGGAGTCATATTTCCAGACTGTTTCATCACAGGAAGACAGACAAAAAGGTCTGTGGACCCTGAGAATGGGGATCTTTGTCAGGGCACAGTATATAGAGCATTCCAGTGCACCGGAACTAAAAGAGGACCAAGACTGGACCCAAGTGTAATGTGGGGTACCACAACCTAGTGTAGGGTATAGGAACAGGGACCAAACGAAAGGTTTGTCTTTTGTTAATCAGTTCCTGTCAGTAAAACAGCAATCCAAGACAATTACGAAAGACTCATGATAGAAAATGCTATCCATATACAGAGAGAAAATTGATGGACTCTGAATGCGGATTGAAGCATACTATTTTCACTTCATTTTTTTTCATGTTTTTTTTTCCTTTTGGTCTGTTTCTTCTTTCACAACATGACTAATATGGAACTATATTTTATTTGATGACACATATATAACCTATGTAAAATTGCCTACCGTTTTAGGAAGATGGGAGGGAGAGAGGAAAATTTGGAACTCAAAATTTTGTAAAAATGTTAAATGTTAAAATGTTAGAAATGTTAAAAATTGTTAAAATGTTAAATGCTAAATATTTTTAATGTTAAAGATGTTAAATGTTAAAAATGGTTAAAAAAAAAGGTCTCTACAACTAATTGGAAAAAAAATTTATTATTTTAAAAAATCAGTCCCACATTACAGATTCAGGGTGAAATGAGGAGCTGACTTGTGCCTAGGGGTGATATTCCAGAATAAGCATTGGCAGCAAGCCCTAGACCGTAAGTAACAAGTTCAGAAGTAACCAGTAGCTGTGTGGCTCTGACCCTAGGAGCTGAGAACCATCTCAGTTCCAGCCTCCAGCCCAGTCTGAAGCCTGCAACAGAATGACCAGGGCAGAAATCTCAGACCAGAGGGAAGCCCACCATTCCATCACTCTTAATATGGAGAGCTTTCCAGATGACTGATAGTGACTGAGTCCAGTAGTGTTCTATTAGAACTTCTAACCATGGCCAAGTCTACAGAAATGTTGCACAGACCCAGATCCAGGACAGGAACTTGCAGAGAATAGAGGAGGAGGGCAGGAATCAGTTTTTTCCCTGAATCAAACCACTTGCACTATAAGCTTGCAGGTTTCTGACCCTGAGAACCTAGAATAATGTAAAGCTCAATCTTCCCTCTCCACCTCTCCTCTCGCCCCCAGTAAATCTACAGAAGGCCCCAGGAGGACAAAAGCTGATCTCAGACATTCCCCTAAGAAGTGCCAAGAGCACACCCCTAACAAAATGTCTGAAATCAGGAAGCAGGCTAGAAGAATGAGCAAAGAAAAACAGAATCTCACCAAAAAGAGCTATTAGAGTGACGGGGTCACTCAAGACACAAACCCAGGAGCATGACTCCCAAATGCTTACAAGCAGAACTGCTCTCTGGCCAGGCTGCTCAATTAGTGTGGGCAGCACTGGGACCCCTGCCGAAACTCTACTTGCAGCTGGAGCCCAGAAGGGGCTATGCCACCACTATCTGAAATGCTTTGACATGAAGGTATCAGCTGTGAAACATATTTAAAAAGAAATTTTTGTGGTTGGAAATGCAAGTGCTGAATTTGCTACTTTTATAATCTTTGTGCATCTTGTTATAAAAGTGGTGAGGCAACGAGTCACGCAACTGACAGTATGCAGTGTAGGCTAACAAGGGTAGATATTTTTTCATCTCAGTAGTTTTTTTATTTTTCACCAATTACATGTAAAGATAATTTTTCAATGTTAATTTTTATAAAAATTTGAGGTCCAAATTTTTCTCCCTTCCTCCCTCCCCCCCACCTCCCCAAGACAGCAAGCAATCTGATATAGGTTATACATGTACAGTCATGTTAAACATATTTCTGTATTAGTCATGTTGTGAAAGAAGAATCAGAACAAAAGGGAAAAACCATGAGAACAAAAGAAAGAACAAAAAAAGTGAAAATAATATGCTTTGATCTGCATTCAGACTTCTTTCTCTGGA
Organism: Phascolarctos cinereus; assembly: GCF_003287225.1. NCBI lineage: Eukaryota > Metazoa > Chordata > Mammalia > Diprotodontia > Phascolarctidae > Phascolarctos > Phascolarctos cinereus. The sequence goes on along the minus strand of NW_027555625.1, from coordinate 296,277,871 downwards.
TATGGACAACATTTTCCATCATGAGTCTTTGGTTATTGTCTTGGAACATTGTATTGCTGGGAAGAACTAAGTCTATCAGAGTTGATCATCACACAATGTTGCTGTTACCATGTACAATGTTCTCCTGGTTTTGCTCATTTCACTCAGCATCAGTTCATGTAAGTGTTTCCAGGTTTTTCTGAAATCCACCTGCTCATAATTTCTTATAGCACAATAGTATTCTATTATATTCGTATACCACAACGTATTGAGCCATTCGCCGATTGATGAGAATTTCCTCAAATTCCAATTCTTTGCCACCACAAAAAGAGCTGCTATAAATATTTTTGTACACGTGGCTCCTTTTCCATTTTTAATGTTCTTTTTAGGATACAGATCTAATCATGATATTGTTGGATCAAAGAGTACGCACAGTTTTCTCTCCCTTTGGGCATAGTTCCAAATTGCTCTCCAGAATGGTTGGATCAGTTCCTAACTCCACCAACAATGCATTAGTGTCCCAATTTTCCCACATCTTCTTCAACATTTATCATTTTTCTTTTCTGTCACATTAGCCATTCTGACAGGTGTGAGGTGGTACCTCAGGGTTGTTTGAATTTGCATTTCTCTAATCAATAGTGATTTAGAGCATTTTCCATATTAATTATAGATAGTTTTAATTTCTTCACCTGAAAACTGCCTGTTCATATTCTCTGACCATTTATCAATTCAGAAATGACTTGTATTCTTATAAATTTGATTCACTTCTCTATATATTCTAGAAATGAGGCCTTTATCAGAGACACTGGCAGTAAATATTGTTTCCTAGCTTTCTGTTTTCTTTCTAATCTTGGTTGCCTTGGTTTTGTTTGTGCAAAAACTTTTTTTAACTTAATGTAATCAAAATTATCCATTTTGTATTTCATGATCTCTATCTCTTGTGTGGCCATAAATTCTTCCCTTCTCCACAGAACTGACAGGTAGACTATTCCTTGCTCTCCTAATTTGTTTGTGGTATAATCCCTTATGTCTAAATTATGTACCCATTTCGACCTTATCTTAACAAGAGTAGATTTTGATTTATATTATGGTGGAGAAGCTTTCTCAGTAAAGTAGTCAAGGTCTTTTACTTGCCTTATCATGAAAAAAAAATGGGTTTTATGGAAACATCTCTTTAAGAACATATTACTTTTTTTGGGGGGGGGCTTTTTTGGCTTTTTGGTGAGGCAATCTTAAGTGACTTGCCCAGGGTCACACAGCTAGTAAGTTTTAAGTGTCTGAGGCTGGATTTAAACTCAGGTCCTCATGACTCCAAGGCCAGAGCTCTATTCACTATGCCACCTAGCTGCCCCAGGAACATGTTACTTCTGAACATGCAGAAACATCAACAGAAGTGATTTGTCCAATCTGTGTAGTGCTACCTGGTGGAGATCCTCATCATGTTTGATGATAGCTGACTCTGTAGCACCTCGTGCCAGCCATAGAGGTTGAGATGAATCAAAACAGTTTGGTTTCTATGTAGAATGTTTCACTCTGGCTGAGGATCAGGAAGTCCTTGTGCCTGTATTTCAAACATGCATTTTACTAGCAGTTTTAGTGATGGAATTTCTTCTGACAGAGTTGATTTTCTCCAAGTGATAAGGAAGCCACGAATCCTAGGACTGAGCTTTTTTCTCTGTTGTCAGGAGTGAGAGCAGAAGGACAATTCAATTCCTTGGCCCCTTAGCTTCTCAGTAACAACTGCTACAGTTGCCTAGAATGACAACATACATAGGCAGTATAGTGACAAATGGAGACAGCCCATAATGCAAGTAGACACATGAATACAACCACTACAATTACACAGCAACAGTCAACATCAAATGTAGAAAACTGTCAGCAAGCTATTCAGAATCCTCATTTTCTTCCTATGAGGTTGAATGATCCTAAGGTATCAGAAATGGAACGTCAGTCAATGGAAAGTGAGCAGGCTGAGCGGAGCCTTTTTTTTTTGTTCGAGAGCTTCTACTGCCCACTTTGATGTGTGAAGGAAGTTCCACTTCAGATAAGGATAAATGAGGTGGAATGGCAAGGAGGTTGCCAATTTTGGTGTTTTGAACTGTGTGGATATTCTCTCTTTAGATGTTGCTTTAAAAATCCTACACTTTAAAGGAAATGAACCTTTACCACCTGCTCTTGGATGACATCCCAATTCACAGACAATATCCTTCATGCTGTATTTGCCAATGAAAGTGAATAACTCTCTTGGTTTGTTTTGCTGATTATAATTTCATGTCTGTTACTCTTGTTACATTGTGTACATTCAGAGTAAGAGAGAAATATATATATATATATATATATATATATATATATATATATATATATATTTGTCAATCATCTCCACTTAACTTATTTTTACTTCTAGTAGGTAAATGTAGGTAGTAGTACAAGGGGTGATTTCTGCTTCCTGTGTCTTGATACAAAAGATTTATAATACTGTATATTCAAACAGAAGATGAAAATTGAATTCTCTAATGAATATCAAAGAATAAAAATTTCTTTGGTGGTTTGCCTTAAAAAAGGAGCATATAAATAAATATATATGTATGTGCATATATATGTTTATAGTTTTTACAGATATATATATATATATATATATATATATACACATAAACATATACATATAAGGATATATGTTTATTTGTATGTATATACATATGAATATGTATATGTATGCATGTGCATATACAAACATGCATACATATATCCATCCATACAAATATACACATGATTTATCACATAAAATATTCTTTTCTCATACATATGGATATGTATGTATTCATATGTGTGTATACATACATACATATATCCATCCATACAGACATACACACTATCCTCCACTATATTGAATTAGGGTAGTTGGGTGACCCAGTGGACAGAGTACTAGACCAGGAAGCAGAAAGGCCTGGGTTCAAATTTGGCCTCAGATACTTGCTAGCTGTGTGACTGGGCAAGTCACTTAACTTTTGTTTGCCTCAGTTTCCTCAACTGTAAAATGAGAATAATAATAATAGATCCTATCTCCCAGGATAACTGTGATGATAAAATTAGATAATCTTTGTAAAGGGCTTAGTGCAGAACCTGGCACGTAGTATGCACTAAACATTAACTATTGATAAATAAAAGTACTAGAGGAAAGAAACAGGAAAAGAAATAAGAGCCATGGGAGAAAGATTTGGAAAGAGAATTTCAGCTCGGAACAAGAGGCACAAAATCTTAAGCAACAAACTCCTTGAAAATTAGGATGGACTGAATAGAACCTAATAATTCCATAAGACAAAAAGAAATATTAAAACAATCAAAAGACTGAAAAAAATAGAAGAAAGTATGTTATCTTATTGCAAAAACAACTGATCTGGAAAACATATAGAGGGGGTATAAATTTAAAATGATTGGATTATCTGAAACACATGACTAAAAAAGAGCCTAGATGTTGTATTTAATAAATCATAAAAGAAAACTGTCAATGTCTCTCAGAATCAGAGAGCAGAGTAAAAATAGAAAGAATTTACCAGTCATATTTTGAAAAAATCCATAAAGTGAAACTCCCAGGAATGTTATAGCCAAAATTCAGAGCTTCTAGATTAAAGAAAAAAGTACTACTAGCATCTAGAAAGAAAGAGTTCAAAGAACCAAGGAACCATAGGGAAGATCACGCAAGATTTGGAAGCTACCAATATAAAGAAGTGGAAAGCTTGTAATACAATATTCTAGAAGACAAAAGATATCAAGTTACAACCAAGTGTAACTTATTATTTATATCCAGCAAAGCTGAGAATAGTCCTAGAGGGGAGAAAATGGACCTTTTATGAAATAGAGGATTTTCAAGCATTGCTGATGAAAATTCCAGTTGAGTAGAAATGTTGCAGTGCAGACCCAGGAAACAAGGGGAACATAGAAACCCACGTGAGCAATCACAAGAGTCTAAACAACATGAACTGTTTAGGTTCTAATATGGAAAGTTGATGTAAATCCTCAGTGCTCTACCATTATCAGAGATCACAGAGAGCGTCTAATTAGATAGAGGATCTAGGAGTGATTTTGTTATGACCTGATAATCTTAAAATAATAGAAAGAAAAAGGAAGAGGAATAACAGGGAAAGGAAGACTGGAGAAAATTACTTAACATGATTGCAACATATAAGTAGAGGTCTATACAAACATGGAGAAGGAAATGTAGAGGAGCAGGCAACACTTTGATTTCACTTTCATCTGAACTGGTCAAAGGAAGGAAGAAAACACAGATGTAGTTGGATACAGAAATATATTTCACTCAACAGGAAAATAGGAAGGAAACAGGAGGTGAAGAGAAAAGATAGATTTAAGGAAGGGATTATTGGTCTCAAGCAAAACAAATTCTAAGGAGGGTGGATTTCAAAGAGAGATTTAAAGGCAGAGAAAGAAAATTTAAGAAAATGTTATTGGGCTCTGGGTGACGTTGAGTCCATTGAATTAGTCTAGCTGAGTGTGCGTGTGTGGAGGGGAGGAGTGATGTGTGCATGTGTATTATATAGGCACTGATAGCGCGCTAGATCTGGAATTACTTTTAACTCACATTTCTATAGTTTCTTAAAGTTTACAAACTGCTTTTTTTCCTCAGGCGAGCTTGATGAGGTAGGTGCTACAAGTTGTATTCTAGACATTTTACAGATGAGGAAACTGAGCTTCAGTGGTTAAATGATTTGCCCATGATCATACAGCAAGTAATTATTGGAATCAGTATTGAAATTTCTTTTTCCTTACTCCATGTCCAGTACTCTTTCTGGGACACCCTCTCCCTCAATGTTGAATAGGAGATTGGATTAGATTATACCTAGAAAATTAAACTTTCAATGGTATGAAAGCCTGTCTTTTTTTTTTTAACATAGCAAAATATAACAGTAAATTGTGTTCTCGGAGGAGAGGCATAAAAGCTCTTAATCTATTATTACTCTCTGGAGACCAGCTACAAAGCCAAGGGAGAATCAAACTTGTAGGAGGGGCCCTGGAGCCCTGTCCTATTCTCCAACCTCAGCCCTTTGTTCCTATCAGTAGGGGAATTACCACAATCTGCTTTTTGTAATGGGACTCTGAAACCTATAGTTTGCACATAAAGATGGATTTGTTTTTTCCTCTGTTTGACTATAGCCCATTATGCAAGCCAAATCAAACATAACTGACTGATGGAATTTCCTGTTCATGAATTAAGGGAAAATTTTATCAACAGGTATTTTAATCTATAGATATTCTGGGCTTGATTCTGATTTCATTTGCGATGAGAACAGCTTTGGCTGTAGATTTTTCATGCAATCACAATGTCTGGTTTTTACAAACAATAAGGGCCAGAGTCATGAGAAAGGCCGCAATGGCCAGTGATGACAATAAGCCATTAACACTTCAAGTGTCTGAGTGGCTGTGCCGTAAAGAAGGAACAGTGGACTTGGTGCCAAGAACCTCCTGTGACATTGGATAAATTTCTTAACTTCTTTGAACCTCAGTTTTCCCTCTGTAAAACAGGATGGTAACACCTGTACTACCTATCCATCTACACAGGGTAGTTATGAGGAAAGTACTTTGTAGTACCTTAAAGGACTGTTGAAATATGATTTATTAACATTATACAGGTCAAGATTCTGGTAACAACTGTTTCCATTTAAAATTTTTTTCATATTTGTTGTGAACTTAAACTTCAATAAACATAAATATACAAATATATGCAAAAATAATGAGAGGGGTTTGTGTAAGAAATTGTGAGCTTTTGACATATACAGTTTGTTTTAAAGAAGCATACACACAAAATATACATGTGTATATTGTTTATATATGTATATATATATGTGTATATGTATAATAGAACATGTAGCATATGTTGTGTTGTTGTTGATTCAGCCATTTTTTAGTCATGTCTGACTCTTTGTGACCCCATTTGGGATTTTCTTGGCAAGGATGCTAGAGTGACTTGCCATTTCCTTCTCCAGCTCATTTTAGAGATGAGGAAATTGAGGCAGAGTTAAATGACTTGCCCAGGATCACACAGGTAGTGATTTGAACTCAGGAAGATGAATCTTCCTGACTCCAGTTCCGGCACTCTATCCACCATGTCACCTAGCTGCTTACATGTAACACACACACACACACACACACACACACACACACACACACACCCCATTTAACAAGGTAGTAACAAAAGTACTATATTCATGTACCCTTCACTTTTTGTTTCCCATTCTTATAATATTTTAATATTCATAAAATATTATTTTCTCAACAACTGTGTGAGGAAGGAAATACAAGTGTTGTTATCCCCATTTACAGATAGGAAACTAAGCCTTAGAAAGGTGAAGCAATTCCCAAGGTCACCATGCAAGCATTGGAGGCTGGACTTAAGCAGGTGTCCTGATTCTAAGACCAGTGTTCTTTCTACTAAACCCTGATGTCTCAAGTCTTGTTAATCCAGAATAGCCTTTAGCTCAGACCAAACATTTTGCTTTTCAAATGGTGTGCTAGAGCCAGCTCAAACCAGCTCAAGAGAGCTGATTATTACATTTTAACGTGAGCATCTGCACCTGAAAAATTGGCAAATACTACAAATCAGGGCTTGATTTATTGTTTTTTTTTTACTTGTCCAGATATAAGAAAGTGATGGAGAATAGATTAATAATGCAGATTAAACTTAAATATGTGTCCCGCATACCTTTTTTTTTGCCCCAAGAACCAGCTGTTAAACATTTGCAGCATACCACTGCTTATGATCCAGAAGCTGCTTTTAAACATAGAAACACTATTAAAAAAAGTGCCCCAAAGAGCCAAAGATCCAGAGGTTACATATTACTCTTATGAATAGACAATTTGCCAAAGATTACACCTGGTGCACTGTGATTGGTTAATTGAACAAAGATTATACTCGATGCACTGTGATTGGTTGGTTTATTAACCTGAAGGAATGTGTGCTGTCATTAGTTGGCAGTGGTGTTAAAGTGGAGCTACTCACCAAGAAGGCCAAAATTGTAGCGAAAATGACAGAGAAAGGAGAAAGAAGAAAGAAGAAAAAATTTGGGAAGAACGGAGTGTCAGATGGAAGAAGTGGTGTTAGAGATGAATAGATTTACTGCTGTCAGGTAGTGATAAAGTGATGGGGATAGCAGCAGTAGATATTCTAATGTATAAAGAGACTGGAAGCCGGGTATTACAAAAGGGAAAGGTATTCAGGGTCTGTAGTCTACAATGCTGTGTATATTGTATAGCATGTGTAGTTTTATTTTTATTGTGAACTTAATCTTCAACACATACAAACATTATACAAAAAAGAACAAGAGAGGCGTTTGCATAAGAAGTTGTTTCTGTTATGTACAGTTTGTTTTAAAGATGCATATACATAGAAAGATTGAGAAAGTTTGTATCTCTCCTAGTACCTAACACAGTGCATAGCAAACAGTAAGTGTTTCATCAGTGTTTGCTATCTGTTCAACCCTCAAATTACAAAGAGGCATGAAAATAAGTCTAGAAACCAATACTTCCAAATTAGGACAGCCCACCAACCTCCCTGGGCCTAGGGACTTCCCAGTTGTTTCAAAATGGAACTGAGAAAGGGCAGGGAAGAGATGTAGCCACTGATGTCACTACAGGGAGCTTTGGGCTTGATGGCCTTTGGGTCATAGCAGGAAGAGGGATCTGGATCTGTGATAGTCTGTTCCTTTAGTAGGCAGTCCGATGGAAAGAGGGACAAGGATAGAAAAAAAAGGGAGATTTTTCTAAAGGATAACAATAAGAGAAAAGACAACTACATAGCATTTTACAACAAGGTGATCCTCAATCATCAATAAAAGGTTTAAGTATTGAATCATAGAATGTCAGATATGCTTTTTTAAGAGCCATCTAATCTAACCCATGCCTGAACAGGAATTCCTTCTACAAGGTCTCCAGCAAGTAGACATCTATCTGTTGAAGATCTCCAGTTGAAGGAACATATTACTTTCTAAAGTCCATTCCACTTTTGGACAGTTCTGATGATTAGTTTTCATTATATTGAGCTGAAATTTGCCTCCCTATAACTTCTGTCCATTACTCTTAGTTTTGTCCCATGAGGACAAGTTGAAAAAGTCTGTTACCTGTTCTACATGGCAACCCTTCGGGTATACAAAGACAGTGATCACAAAATCTCCTATGTCTTTTCTTCTCCAGGCTGAATACCCCCTACTTCCTTCCACTGAACCTCATACAATATGGTTTCCAGTCTTCTCAGCACCCTGATCACCTTCTTCCAGACATTCCATAACTTGTTAATGTCATTCTGAAAAGTATTCCCAACACAAAGCATGAGGGGATGCCCATTTAAAATGGTTGTTGAAATGAATTGTCAACACCTCCTGAATTCTAGTGACCCTGACAAAGGAGGACCAGGACACTCTGTCCAGGGCAGAGAAAAATGAAATGGGTCCAAAATCTGTTTGGTTAGTATTTCTCCTCCAAACTGTTGCAACGCAATGCTAAATAACTGCTGTGAAAGTAAAAGATTTTACTGTTCTTTTGTCAATGTTATGCAAGAAACTATTTTTTTCACTAAAGGGAGAACCAGTTCCACATATGAAAATTCAAATGTTCATCACCAGTACGTGAGGAATGCATAAATGATCCACAGCAATAAATGGCAAGTTTACTTTGAACCATTTACAGAATTCTTTAGGATTCCTAAAAATATATTATTAGAGCTAAACAAAGTACTACTAAAGTGGGCTAGCCAGGGCAGAGAACAGTGAGACTTGCTTCTTGGAAGAAAGATTTAAATTGCAGTGAAGTAATTTTGGAAGTAATCATGGAGTAATCATGGAAAGAAAGGTTAATAAATATTAAACAATTTAAAGTAAAACATTTTGGTTCAAAGTGCTAAGCTTCACTTATCACTTATGTAGAATATCTCCTTCCCCAGTAATGCAGGATGACTAGCCAGTACAGCAGTACTTCATGGCTTAAAGACACTAAAGTGACTATAAAATGATTGGACTGCTAGGTGGTGTAGTGGATGGAGTGCTGGACCTGGAGTCAGGAAGACCTGAGTTCAAATTCAGCCATAGGCATGTACTCACCCTGTGACTCTGGGCAAGTTATTTAACCTCTCCTAGTCTCACTTTCCTCATCTGTAAAATGACGATTATAATAACACCTCCCTCCCAGGGCTGTTGTGAGGATAAAATAAAAATAATGTATGTAAAGCACTTTGAAAACCTTGCAATGCTTTATAAATGCTAGTTATCATAGTCATCATCATTTTCTTATTCTTTGCAACTGGAGTTTGTGGTGAACTCTGGGGCTCTCTAGGTGAGTCCTAAAGCTAGGAAGAGTATGAGGCTGGTAAAAGAGATAAGCCTTTTCAGGGGTAGGCAGGATGCCTAATCTTTTTCATAGGTTAATCACTTCACCAATATCTATGCTCAAGGCATACCATAGCTAACTATTTCCAGTACTTTTTATAAAGGGCACATTTGGAGGACTTGCACTCAGAGAAAAAAATCAATCGATCAGTAAGCTTTTATTAAGCACCTTCTATGTGCCAGGCACTGTACAGGGCACTAAAGATATAAAGACAGTGACCCAGTCCCTGCCCTCAAGGAGCTCACAATCTATTGCAGATGAGATAACGTGCAAACGTGTAAGTGTATATGGAATAAATACAAAATAAACACAAGGAAATTTAGGGAGGGAGGGCACTAACAGATGGAAGGAATCAGGAAAGGCTTCATGGAGAAGGTGGTGCCCAAGCTGAGTCTTGAAGAAAGTAAGGGTGTCTTTGTGGGTGGAAGTGAGGGGAGAGTTATGGGAGACAGCCAGTAAAGGCCTTTCCAAATGACCATTGAGAGGCAGATGTAGGAGATCTAGTATTTGTTTTGGAGTTGGAGGGTCTGGGTGCGGGTCCTAGCTCTACTATTTACTATCCTTTGTGATTTTGGGCAAATCCTTTAATCCTACTGGGCATTTAGTTTTCTTATCACTAAAAAGAGAGATCTGGAATACACATATGCACATCTCTTCCAACACTAACACTCTGAGTCTATGTCCTTTCTTTTCCAATATCGTCTTGCAAGAAAGTCTTCTCTTGCCTACCATCTATAGAGAGGCCTTGTAGGGTGATGGGTAGAGAGCTAGACTTGGAATCTAAAAGCCCTGGGTTCAGATTTCACCTCTGATATTTGATACCAATCATTTAATCTCTCTGAGCCTCAGTTTCCCCATCAATAAAGGGGATAATAAAATCTGTAGTACATACTTTACAGATCATTATAGGGAGTAAATGAGATGATACTTGTGAAGTACTCTGCCAACTTTAAAATGCTATGGGTAGATGTCAGTTATTATTACTGTAAGATTTGTAAGATCTTATTGAGCTTTATTAATTCCTTCTATGATGTAATACAAAGAAGCACTACAGTTAGGGGGCCTAGTCTCTGCTGCTAAGTTATTGTATGAGCTTGGTCAAGTACCTTCCCCTTTCTAGAACTCTGGTTTCTCAAATGTAAAATAAGGGGATTTTACCAGAGGAACTCTGACATCTCTCATGGTTCTGATGTTCTAAGAACATTTTGAGATATGAGAAATTTACTTGTGAACACCCCACATGTAACAACAGGTAGCCTGTACTCTGTTGGGGGTAAAAACATTTACCCCAGAGGTCCAGAATGTTAAATATTGCCCATTACTGCATTCCCTTTTCACTCAAGGGCAGTTTTCTGTGGCTAGAGTTAGATACCTTTCCCCATAAAAACTATTTTCTCTTAGATTCAGGATAGTTTCTTTAAAGCTTATTAGAAGAATTACATGTTGAATAATTTCTGTTTGTTTTCCTATAATGGATGCTTCACTAGGGTATAGATAGAGGTGACCCTGGGCTCTCAAAGGTTCTACCAGTGGAGTCAGTGGCTCCCTATTACCTCCAAGATCAAATATAGAGTCCTCTCGTTGGCTTTTTGAGCTCTTCATTACCTGGTTCTCTCTTCCCTCTCCAGTTTTCTTACATCTTAACCTCCTTCATGTACTCTGTAATCCAGTGGCATGGGCCTTCTGTCTGTTCCTTGTACAAGACACTCCGTCTCCCAACTCTGTGTATTTTCACTGACCATCCCTTTGCCTGAAATTCTTTCTCTTCTCTGTCTCCTGGCCTCCTTTGATTTCTTTCATGTCTCAGCTAAAACTCATCATCTGAAAAAAGTTTTTCTATTTTTTCTACATTTCGTTTGAATATATTGTTTGTACTTTGTCACCTCCATTAGACCTTGAGCTCTTTGAGAGTTCGTTTGGGGTGGGAGGTGTTACTTTATACCCTCAGCATTTAACACAGTGCCTGGAGTATAGTAAGTACTCAATAGATACTTGTTGACTTGACTAACAAGCCAGCCTTACCAAGTAGGAGGGCTTCCAAGAGCAAACTCAGAGATGGACTATGTGCCCAGTCTACAGACCCATTTGGCTAAATCTACTGAAATTCATCACCAGAGGGTTGACCAATGGGCTGACATATTTTCAGCCATAGCAGTTCATTAAACCACCTACTAAGATGTGGAGGGCCTTACATTCTGCATTAGTGGAGGAAGAATGTAAATCTTTGAAGTATATAAGTAAATGCATAGATCTTACTGATATTTGCAGTCAGGCTGGTAGCTCCCAACTTATTTTCATGCCTCTTTGTAACTTGACAGTTGAACAGGTTCCCCCCACCCCAAATGTTTGAAAAATAAATAGTTTTTTTTTAATGAGATTTTCTATGCCAAGATTTAGACTGAATGTCTGGTTATAAATATTTGTTTTATGTAATGGAAAGGTTCACAATCCTCTGTGTACCTCAGAGGGGTATTGGCAAACACCTTCTTCGTGTAAATACTTGGGTTTGCTTGATCAAAGTATTAGATCCAAATGTAAGGAAAAACCAGATTGCTTTATGATTCATGCAATATAAGCACTAACGTGGTCAGAATTCGCTTATATTCTCTTATAATTACAAACGTTCCCATTTGTTTGCTTTCTGACTAGACTAAAACACAGCAAAGGTATTAGAAATTCAACGACAAATTTAAGTCATATGGTCTTAGAAATCCTAAAGAATTCTGTAAATAATGGTTCAAAGTAAAATTGCCATTTATTACGGTGGATCATTTGTGCATTCCTCATGTATTGGTGATGAAAATATGAATTTTTTTCTTATGAGGAACAGTTCTCTCTTTAGTGGAAAAATGGTTTCTTGGATAAAATAGACAAAAGAGCAGCAAAATCTTTTACTTTTGTATCACTTGTTTAGCATTGCTTTGTGACAGGTTGGGGAAGAAATACTAACCAAATAGACTTTGGACCCATGTCATTTTTCTCTGTCCCAGACAGAGTGTCCTGGTCCTTCTCTGTCAGGGTCGCTAATACTGAGGAGGTGCTGTCAATTCAGTTCAACCACCATTTTAATTGGACATGCCACCCTCATGCTTTGCGTTGAGGATACAAAGATAGATACAATTCAGTCTCTGCTCTCAAAAGGCTCATACGTCACAAATTAGTATGATACGGGGTAGACTGTGATAGAGGCAAAGGAGACATTCATACCAACTCTTCCAGGAAAATTTGAGTAGGGGGAGAACATTTTAAACTGTGGGGAATCAGGAAAGTTTTTGATGATGAAGTGGTGCTTGAACTAGTCCTTAGAGGAAAAGACAGGCAGAGATGAAGTAGGAATTCATTCCTGGCATGGAGGACCCCCTGAATGACTGCATTGAGGTGACAGAGAACCAGCTTGTAAGAGTGATTAGGAGACTTTCACTTTGAGCATTTATACTTTGGAAGTCAGCAAATGCTACAGATCAAGGCAGAATTTATTGTTTTGTTGATTGTCTAGACTTAAGAAAATAACGGGGAAAATGTTAATAATATAGATTAAACTTAGAAGTTTGTCATGTGTAGTGTTTTTTTTCCTTCAGAGAGCCAGTTGTTAAAAATTTTATGAGCACACTGCTGTAAGAGATCAGTATGCAAATGGAAAACTTTATGAAGGCAAGTAGTGTGAAAAATTAGCTTGCAGGCCAATAGTTTAGGATCAGAGTCTGACCCCAGTTCTCAAGGTTGTAACGGCTGATGACCTTGTTGCATAGTGTCATCATTGGCCAACTCTTTGGTGTCTTACTCCAGGCAAAATGGTAAGGCAAACAAGATTTTTGGGGATCCATTCAGCATAGGGGAACCCAAATATTATGAATATATAGCAGAAGCCCCCCCCCGAACTCTGGCCCCATATGATTGAACTGCTTTGCCACAAAGTCTCCCCTGACTTTCTTGTTCTTCATGTTGTCAAAACAATCAATTCTGCATCTGTCATAAGGGCAGGTTTTGGAAGACTAGACCAGAGGGTCTATTTTTCCTTGCTATTATCTGCTGCCTGTAGGGTTAGAGATTGATGTCTCTCTGAGAGCTACTGACAGCAGGTGTCACCTTCTTGCTCCCATAACTCAGTTTTCCTATCCTCTGACTCTGATAATACCCTCACCTTTAAAAGAAAGGCCCACTTTGGCATCTCATCTGTACTTAGTTCCATCATAGATATGCACTGTCCAGTTAATAAAACCAGGTAACTTTATGGTATATTTAGCTGTGCCTTTCCTGGAACCTCAGACCTGTCCTAGTTGCTGTGGAGGTCAAGCACGAAAATCCATTTCATTTTGTGTGGTTGAGATAGTTCTCACTGGACATTGCTAACTGCATGCCATGTCACATAGTGGTATAACAGGCCTGGAGGGGGTAAAGGACTTGTCCAAGGTCACATAGCTTATTAATTGGCAGATTCAGGACTCAGACCTAGGTTTTCTGGGGACTTTTGACTCCAAGTCTCGAGATTATTCCAATATACAAAGTGGTTTAGCCAGTAGGGGTGGCAATGGCCTTTAGCAGGGATAATTTGGTCGCATGAGGAATATTATGTTTAAATCAACCAGATATGTGACATCCCCTAAGTGATTTTTAATTTATTTTAATGGTGAGAAAATGTCTTCAAAATGATCTTTGCCTCATAGTTTGTAAATAATCATTTTTGCAACTTAGGTTGGCAAAAGAGCCTATTCTAGTGAAATGAGGTGAGCAGCCCTGGGCTGGAATTTTGGATCTATGACTTATTAGTCACGTAACCTTGGACAAGTCACTTAATTCATTTATTCTATGTTCTCTTCTGTGAAATGAGACTAATGCTTACCCAACAGAATTGTTGTGAGGCAAGTTCTTTAAGAGAGATAATAACAGGATGGAGAGAGTTCCAGGCCCAGAGTCAGGAAGACTCATCTTCCTGGGTTCAAATTTGGCCTTAGACACTTACTAGCTGTGTGACCCTGGGTGAGTCACTTAACCCCCATTTGCTTCTGTTTCCCCATCTGTAAAATGAACTAGAGAACAGATAGCAAATTACTTTAATATTTTTGCCAAGAAAACCCCAAATAGGGTCATTGAACAACAACAACATAATAACAAGAGCTAGTATTATGAAATCATCCTGAGGGACCTTTGACCTGCTTGGGGACCTGCCCAGAGTAAGTGGGCCCTTAGAACCCTCTCAGGCCAGTCTGGCCCACCATGGCTGCAATTCTTATATCTCTTATCACTGTCTCCTTGTCTTATCATCTGAGTAGTCATAATTATTGCCTCATGGAGCAGACTTTGTGCCTCTTTCATGCACTTAACCATGAAATGCTATGTATTGTGGTTATCTATGTTTGGGTCTTATTCACCACTACTAAACTATAAAGTTCTATGAGGACCCAGGCTTATCTAAACTTCGTATGTTCCCCAGACCTGGGAAATAAGCCTGCACAGAGTTGGTGTTTAAAATATTTGTTATCTCCAAATGGTAATTTTGATACCATTAAAGCAGAACAGAACAGAACAACAGCTATTAACCTGACTCTTTACACTGGCTTGGATTGATTTCTTTCTTTTAGAACAGCCTTGCATGTACTGATCAAACCAGGTCTGCTATTGTTTTCCCTTATAGAATGAGGAAGAATGTATTTGAAAAATGCATTTGTGATAGCTTACTTTCCCAGGACATCTGCAACTGTTATCAGATGGTCAGAATGTAAAAACAACTCATGTCATCTGTTCCACTGTGCAATAATCCTTGGAATGTGTCAAAAATTGGCTTTACTTTTGAAAGAATTTAGTATCTCTAGGGACTAGCAGCTTGTTATCAGAAAGCAAATTACTAGTGGGAACGGGGGAGAAGAGGACTTTTTTTTCAATGTAAAATGTTGAATAATAGTATCCTGTTGAATGACTCAATTCAGCAAGTATTGTTAGAGCATTGTAGGAGGATGCAAAACAAATTTAAGACATCATCTCTTCTCTCTAGGAGCTTACAATCTAGTCTTGTTTATTTAAAGGTTCAGTGATCCTACCTTTTACTGTAGATTCCATGGGCTTCCTTCACAGATTGGCCCTAAGTCTGATATTGTCTAAGAGGTAGTGGGGCAAACAGTGAGGCAAACAGTGACAGGATTGGTCAGTAGTAGTAGCTATTGCTATAAAGCAATATGAAACCTTTGGTTTCATATAATTGGTCCACAAGTACATGAATGGCCACTTGGTACCTGTCATGATGCTTTCAGTGAATCCCCTTCTTAGAAAAGAAAGCAAAGGAGGCGGAGGAACGCCACTCCACTGTCAAGGTTATCAGGAAGAATGTAATATTCCTTTAAAAAAATCAGTGTGTGTGTGTGTGTGTGTGTGTGTGCGCGCATGCTTGCGTGTGTGTGTGTGTGTGTGTGCATGAAGACCTGAAGAAGCAGAAAGGAATCCTGGCTTATGACAGGAGGTTTTGGAGCCTGGAGGGATGTGACACAGAGGAGAAAGAGATGAAAGAAGAATATGCATTTGGAGCTAAGCAACAGGTTCTTCATGAAGAGGCGTTGACTGGACCCTCTGGGGGGAAGCAGCTACTTGTCTTCCAATAATTGATGTGATATAGTCAAGAAAGAGGGATCATGGAGTAAGGGTCAGATGGAGACTCAGAGAGAGGTAGGGGTAGTTACTGGCTCCTAACTGAAGGGTACTGAGGGAGCTATTTGTTGAACTGATAGTAATAATGGAAAGGTCTTCCCCGGGCATGCATATATATATATATATATATATATAGGATGTGAGAGAAATCTTACCAAGATCTGCCAGATCTTCTATCCACTTTTCATGATTCAGATAGTCACAGATGATAGTGCCAGAAAGAATTAGAGAGGGATGCTAAAGATAATGAAGTCTTGGGCAATAAACCTTAAGGACAGGTGGTATTGTCTTGCTATGGCTAACTTGAGGCAAAGGCTTTGGAAAAAGAAAGGAAGATTGAGGAAATGAGTAGCTTAAGGTTAATCATTTAAGAAGATTAAGGGTTCCTGAGCACAGGATTTGGAGTTTTGGACCAAGATTTCAATTATAAGAATGATGTGCTTCTGGCTATTAGAAAGTAAATTTCTTGAGGGCAGGGGCTGTTTTTGCCTTTCTTTTTATCCTGAGTTCTTAGGATAGTACCTGACATATAGTAAATATTTAATCAGTTGTTATTGATAGATTGATAGGCCAGAAATGTGGTGTGCCTGACAAAGTCTGGTAAGAGTGTATTTGTGTGCAGGCTTGTAAATCTTGGCAAAATTTCTTTAAATTAAAAAAGGAATGCCAGCCAAGGCCTCAGGGCTTGGGCCCTTCCCCACAGTCACTAGTGTTACATGGCATGGAGTTGAAAAGACTAGCTGAAAAATCAACAAGTATATAAGTGATCCTGGTCTCAGACTCTCATTCGCTGTGTGACCGTGGGCAAGTCACTTGACAATTTCCTCAAATGTAAAATGGGGATAATAATAGCACCTACCTTCCAAGATTGTTGTGAGGCTCAAATGAGATAATCTCTGTAAAGTGTTTAGCACAGTACCTGATGTATAGTAGGCTCTTAATAATTCCTTCCTTCCTCTTTTCTTTCCTTCCTTCCTTCCTCCCTTCTTTCTTCCCTCCCTCCTTCCTTCTTTCCTTCCTTCCACCAAGTAAAAGATGGGAGAGACATAGTTAGACAGCAGTTATCCAAAGCAGAATTGGAGTGAAGAATAGTTTGTTTGCAAAAAAGGCCTAGAGGTTTTAGTTGACTATAAACTCCTTATGAGTTACTAGCATGATAGAGTAGCCCAAAAGCAGTATGGCTGGAGGCAGTGCATTGTATTGAATGGAGAATTGGCCTCAAAGCCAGGACACCTGGTTCAAGTTCCTTCTCTGGCACACACAGACCGTATGACCCCGGGCAGCTCTCAGTGTTCCAGGCAGCTCTTTCAGGCTATAAGTTGCAGAGAAAATGCCGACTTGCTTTGGCAGAGGGCTTTTCTCCAACCAGCAGTTCCCTGTACTAATGAAATCACAAGTGCATTTTCTCCCCACCCCTAAGTTAAATAGGAGTCAACAGCATGATATCACAGCCAAAAATGCTAATGTGGTCTTTAAGTGTATAAGACAACCCGACACCTTCCCCTAGGCTGGTGCCTTCCCTCTAATATTAACTTCTACTTCCACAATCTTGTTTGTCCAATTTTCTCTCCTCTGTTAGAGTGTGAACTCCTTGAGGGTAGGGACCATGTATTTGCCTTTCTTTGAATGCCTAGCACTGTGCTTGGTACACAGTGAGAGCTTAATAAATGCTTGTTTATTGACCGTACCCTACACTGATCTTACCACATCAAAAATACCATGTTCAGTATGTGTGTCAGAGGTGGACTTGAACTTATGTCTTCCTACTCAAGGTCAGCTCTCTATCTATGTTATCTGCTACCTTTCATTGTACCCTCATTGCGCATACACACACACACACACACACACACACACACACACACACACACACACACAAATGAGTAAAACACTGCCAGCTCCTTCATTTTTAGGTATGAGGACAGTTATAGGAAATTTCAGAGTAACTCAGTGAATTTATAGTGCTTAGCAGAGTACCTAGAACACAATGAGTGCATAATAAATACTTATTGACTGATTGATTATTCATTGATGTTATTTAGGAAGCAACTGATACAGTGGAAAGAGCCCTTGATAAAATAGAGAGATCTCAGGGGCCACCTAGTCCTATCTGTACGTGAAGAAGATTTCTCAGCAACATACCCAAGGTCTCTTCCAGTCTTTACCTGAAGACCTTAAATGAGGGGGAACCCACTACCTATCTAAGCAGCCCATTCTAGTTTTGAAGAGCTCTAAGTTTTTTCTTTATATTGAGCCTACCTTTACCACTTTGGGACTCACTCTGCTTTCTAGGGACACAAAGACAAAGTCTAATCCCTCTTCTACAATAATTATCCTTAACTCTTCTTTGGGGCATCCAGATCTGAAAACAATATTCCAGCCAAGTCAGCTGGTACACACCTGTAAACCTACCTATTGAAGAGCCTGAGGCTTACTGATCTCTTGAACTCCAGAGTTTTCATCTGCACTGGGCCATGCCAATGTTCACACTAAGTTCAGCATTAATATGGTGAACCTCTGAAGTGGGGAAGGAAGAGGAAGAGGGAACACCAACATACCTAAGGAGGGGAGATTAGAAATGAAGTAGTGTGACAATATGTAGTGATAATGAGCCCATGAGTAGCCCCTATGCTTTCTAGCCTGGGGAAGGTGGGGAGACTGAGTCTTAAAAAAATCCCTCTCCTCCTTCCTCAAACCAGTATTCTAGATGTGGTCTAACTAGGGCAGAATATAACAGGATTGCAGTTCAAGATTGTATTAGTTTTGTTTGTTTATTTTTAGCTGGAATATAACACTTTTGGACTTGTGATCCACTATGATTCATTTAACTTATACTGCACTTCTGACCAATAGATCCCTTTCAAACAAATTGTTTTCTAACCATCCCTCCCCTATTTGTTCTTGTTGATATTAGTTTTTGGAATCTAGATGTAAGACTTTATATTTATCAATATTGAATTTTACTGGTCTAGTATATGCATTAGTATTTACTGGTTAGGGGGAAATTGGGAAATTATCTTAAACTTTCTGAGATTTGGGTTCATTATAAAATAAGGCAGTAGCACTAGATAATTTCTGTGATTCTTTCCTCCTACAGTATTCAGTGTTCTAAGGTCCTTTCCAGCTTTAATGTTCTGTGTTCTAAGCTACTTTCTAGCTATAGCAAACTCACTATATGTCTTTATGGAATGCAGAGTCATAGATTAATTCTTCCTTTCTCTTTGCCCCTAGTATCTTTCATGAGTTGAGATAATGTTAGGTATACTGAGAGGCAGTATGGTGTAGTGGAAAGAACACTGACAAGAGACCCAGAATATTTGACCCAAAGAAAAGAAGACTTGGGGGACATTCAAACATTTTAAGGGTTCACACTTGGAAGAGGATGCTAAACTTGTTCTGCTTGACTGAAGATGGTGGACCTAGAACAATGAGTAGAAATTTCAAAGAGACAAGTTTTAGGTTGTTATAAGGATTTTTTTTTCACAGAGTTATATGAAAGTGGAATAAGTTTCCTCAAGAGGTAATGAGTTCTTCATTCATAGAGGTATCCAAGTGGAGGCTGGATGGCCAGTTGTTGAAAATATTGTAGCAGGGACTGGTGCCTTACGTATGATATGAACTAGATGGACTCTGGGATTCTGCAGAGAGAGAGCATTCTGTTATGAACATCTGGAAGACTTCTAATATGTTTTCTTACATCTTTCAGTCTTCCTCAGCCCAGCTCCGCCTTTCTTTATATCCCGCCAAAACACCTTGAGAAGGAAAACTGTTAAAGTGGCTGAAAAGCTGAAGGGGAAAGTCTTACTTAATAGAACTTTTATAGAGAGTCAGATGTTTGTGTTCTATTTCCATAGCCTTTGGTATGAAAGCCTACAAAGCGTCTCCTGTACAAGTCAGAGCCACAGTATGTTTGCCTCTGGATTTCTTTGGAGTTTCACTCTATCTATAACAGGGGATCTTAACCTCTTTTGTGTAACCCCTTTGGCAGTCTGAGGGACTCTGTGGGCCCCTTCTCAGAATAACGCTTTCAAGTACATAAAAGAAAACATATAGGATTATAAAGGAAACCAATTATATTGAAATACAGTTATAAAAACATGAAATAAAATAAATTGGGTGTGATGACATATACTTATCTCTGCTGCTGAGGGAGGCTGAGGCTTGTGGCTCACTTTACCCTGGGAGTTCTGAACAGTAGTAGCACTAAAGCCAATTGGGTGTCTGCACTAAGTCTGGCACCCATATGGTGAGCCTGAGTGGTGGAGGCTGCCTAAGGAAGGGCAGGCTGGAAATGGAGCAGATCAAATCTTCCATGCTCATCAGCAATGGGATTGGATCCTGGAGTGGCCACCACATTTCCAGCCAAGGTAAGACAGGGAGACTGAAAACACACACACACACACACATACACATTCACGCATTCACAGACTTCAAGTTCTGAACCACTGATCTATGTTAACTAGTCTGGTTCCTTACCCTGTATCCTTCCAACCCTTGATTCCTGACCTTCTAAATCATGACTTGTGGGCTCAGCCATGCCATAGACCTGATTCTTTTTTCCCAAAGAATCCTTTTCTTAGTCATATGGCAGGGTGGGCATTTTAGTCAGGAAGGAGAGAGATGGATAGAATAATCCCTCTGTCAGTAGTTCATAGGTTCATAGAATGTTAGAGTTGAAAAGAGATGCAAAGAGTTGCAAAGATTTAGAGATCATTTATTCTAATCCACACATTTTGTATAGTAGGAAAGGTCTGAGGCCTAGATTTAGGAAGGAACTTGCCTTATATCAATAGCTATTAAGTGTCAGAACTAAGATTTTTATCTTGCCCTTCATTTCATTGCTCCTTCTTTGACCATTGACTGAGTTTCTTGCCATATACTGTTTACATAGTAGGGGCGTTTCTGGTTACTCTTACATGGACTTCCAAATACCAAATGCCTGCCCACTCAGTTCCCTGCTGATCTTCTGCCGTACTGTGATTAAATTGGTACATGGATACCATTTACAACTTGGTTAATTGCTCATGTGCTCTTATCCTTTGGATTCCGTGATTTAGCAGTTCAAGATTTCCGTATTTCACTCATGTCCTAATGTCCCTTTCCCTTGCCTAGTTGACTTTTGGCCTATTTACTATTCCCCAACTCTGAATTCTGTCTCCTACATCTTTTCACAGAGTCCCCCCATGCTTAAAATTCACTGTCTTCCCGATCCTGCCTCTTAGAATCCCTTGTTTTCATGAAGTCTTAGGTATGTCCTACTTCTTCTGGGAAGCCTTTATTGATGCCCCTTGTGGTTAGCATTCTTGTTTCTCAAATTATCTTTTATTTACTTGTTTGAGTACATATTGCATCACCCCAGTAGGATTTAAGGTTCTTGAAAGCAGAGATTATTTTTTGTTTTGCCATTTTATCCACAGTGTCTTGCACATATTACAAGCTTAGGAAATACTTGTTAAGTTGAAGGAGGGAGTGAATAACGTGCAAGCTATAGACAGATATATGTTAAAAGTTTTTTTTTAAAGCTCCATTAGTTGTAAACATAATTTGCACTCTGTAATTCAAGTTAAGTTCCCAATAAATTAATTATATATTCAAAAAGACTACAAGGAAGAGTAAAGTCTGGAATGAGCTGAGCCATTAAAGAATAAAGGGGTTTTTCAAGCTATGTTTGGAACAAGAAGAGCAAAAAAGGAATAGGGTCACTGCTCAGGGAAGAGAATGTAATGTGAACAGATGAGAGGGTGAAGGCAGAACTAACTACTCAATTTCTATTTTGTTTCTGTTTTCTATAACACAGAATAATCTTAAAATTTGGAAGACCAGAACAACTAATGTAAAGAGGAAATGGAAGCCCAGCACAGATGAGAAAATGGTTAAATGTGTTCAGTGGAGTATGGCTCCCTAAAAAGTGAATATAATCTTACACCGAATTAATACAAGCCTGTTGTACAGAATGAGGGAGGTCCCCATGTCTTCTGCCCTGATCAGACTATATTTAGAATGCTGTGTCGAGCTCCGTGCACTAAGTTTGGAGAGTTTGAAAATTCGAAGTTAACTTTCATATACATTTCCCCCTTAGTCGTTTCTTCTTCTGGCATATTTAGGTGGTGGAAGGAAGAACAGGGGTCAGTGTAGAAGACAGAGACATATCTTGAATATGTGTGACTGGAGGCTAGGGTAGGACATAGTCATACTGAGATCTAGGTATTCCTGGATTATAACATTCAGTTGATAATCCCATGCTCTCAAGGTTCTCAGAGTGACTCTACAATGCATTTTCCCATTTGTTTTCTTCCCTGGTATGGACCCAATTTAGACTTCTCAGAGGCTGGCTTGGTATAAATCTTTCCTTGAGTTAGTCTAACAAAATGGGGATGCTCAAGGTGTTGCTTACTTAGGGTAATGATATTGAGCATCATTATAAAGCTGAAGATCCTAATTTTCTTTTGTTATTTTAAAATTGTTTATTATAAAATTAAATAGTACCAGAGTTGTGGAATCAATGAATATTAGAAGCGGAAGAACATAGACTGTTAGGACAAAGAACTCAGTTTGTCAGAACTAGAAGGGACCTTAGGATATAGAGTGCTAGGATGTTAGAGTTGTAAGGCACCTTAAATTGGAATGTGAGGAAATGAAATGTAGAATGTGAGAGCAGGAAGCCTTTAATTTTGCAGAAGGGGATACTGACGTCCTGAGCAGTTATGACTTTCCCCAGACCATATGGCTAATAAGCTACAAAATCAGGGTTCTTACTTAGGTTTTCTGATTCCAAGTTTGGTGTTCTTTCTACTATAACAGAGTCTTAACTCGAAATTTTGTCACCAGGGCAAAAAGGATGAAATGTTTCCTTAAAATCAGCTTTGTAATTCATGAGGAAGAGAAAACAAGAAAATAGTATAAGAAGTGATGAAGACAGCTTTGGTTGAGGGAGAATTAGTTGCTGTGGTAGCTTACAGATGGCTGTTAACAATGTGTACCATCTGGGAGCTTCCCTTTTTAACTAATTGTTCTTGCTAACTAGGTGCTAAGTGAAGTTGTTTCCACAGTGTCAAAGGAATGCTCTGGCTGCCAGCTCACAAATATAATCACTTTTTAAGTTTCACAGTCTTTAAAAATCATTTTTTAAATTTTAAACCCTTCTAAGTTTTGATGTCCTAGAGCAAAGCTCTGCTACTTCTCCCCTAATCTAATCTCATCTCCTCTTGATTCTTAGTAAACCAATCAATTAAACTTTCATTAATAACAGTAGACCCTTTAATAATTGAACTTTAACATGCAAATACCTGTAACACTATTTGGTTACTTTTCATTATGTAATAACAATAATAATACTTAACATTTATATAACACCTACTATGTGCTTCTATAGCACCTGCTATGTGCCAGGGCTGTATACTAAGAGCTTTATAAACATTATCTCATTTCATCCTCACAATAACACTGGGAGCTAGGTGCTATTATTATCCTTATTTTGCAGATAGGGGAATTGAGGCAAACAGATTAAAATGACTTGCCCAGGGACATAAAGCTAGTAAATGTCTGAGGCTGGATTTGAACTCAAGTTTTCCTGATTCCAGGAGCAGGTCTCTATCTACTGTTCCAACTGGCTGCTTATGTGTCTCATTCCATTATTGTTGTTCCCCTTTTATGTTTGTTTATATATTTTTTCATTGTATAAACTGCTATTCAATGTGTGTTGTTTTTCTGATTCTGCTTTCTTTGCTTCATATTATTTCATAAAAATATGTCGAGATTCCTTATATTCTATGTATTTGTTGTCCTACAGGATTCTGTTACATTGAAGTGCCATAAATTCAGCCATTCCCTGATTTTTAGGTATTGAGGTTTTTTATAGTTTTTTTTCCTTACTATGAAAAAAATGCTGGTATGAACATCTTAGAACAGGTAACTTTTTTGTTTTTGTTTTTCACTTGATAAAGCTCTCTGACTATAATGGGATTATTGGGACATGCTTATTTTTACAACTCTTGCATTTGCTACTATATTTCTCTCCAAAAAATTATACCAATTTACAATTCTACTAACAATGTACAAGTTAAGCTACTTTTCCATAACCCTTCCAGCACTGATTTTTTTCATTTTTATTTATTCGGTATGAAATAATTCTTCAGTTATCTTATTTGCATTTCTTTGATTCCCCCTTCAAATCAACTATTTCTATCTTTTTTTTATCATGTTTATAAATTTGATGGATATGAAGTAAAAACTCACATTTGTTTTAATTTGCATTTTTCCTATTATTAGTTATTAAGTGTAATCTTTCATATGGCCACGGATAGCTTATAATTCTTTGGAAAACAGTTACTATCCTTTGACTGCTTCTGTTTTGGAGAATGGCTGTATTTTATGGTTTAGATGCCAAGTTTTTGTTGGCTATATTTTCTATAAATATTTTTGCAGTCCGTTAATTTTTTCATCAAAATATGTATGCAAATATATGTATTTGTTCTACATGCTTATTTTTACTTTTATGTAATCTATTCCACCTTGTCTCCTATAATTTTTTCAACAGATACAAACGCATCTCTTCCCCCAAAATTAGGAGAAATAAAATTCCTTTTTCTTTTGCCTCTTTTATGGTTCTTTTTCATGTTTACTCTGTGATCCAATGGATGTGGGTTTGGAAGGGCTTTTAAAATTCTAAATTCTGTGATCCTCCTGATGAAGAAGATCAGACTCAGTGGCTAATTGACATTCTCAGAGTCACATGTCTAGAACAACACAGTGTTACAGAAAGAATGCTGGACCTGAAGCTAGGAGATGTGGGTTTAAATCTCAGCTCAGACAAATTCTTACAATGTGACTGTGCATACTTTTTTTGAACCTCAATTTCCCAATCTGTCAAATGGGGATAAAAATCCTTACACTCTCTACCTCTCAGATTTGTTCTGAGGAAAGCATTTTGTTGAGCCGAAAGCACTATAGATATGGGATTTATTACTATAGCAATAAGAAAGTCTAATAACATGCTATAGGCAGGTAAGCTGGCAGTTGACCTTAGAGAGTAGTTACTAGGGACCCATCTTTGGGGAACAGAAGTCAGAGTCAAGATTCTAATCCCTAAGGAGATTTGGGGGAAATAAAGCAGTATCTGATGTTGGAGTAATAAAGTAATAGAGACACAAGTGTGTGTGTGATTTAGTGACCATAAAACAGGACACAAAGTAATAGCATAACTAGCAATCGATAGAACTTACTTAATGTTGAGCCTTCTTAGCTATGGGGGGCCCATTGGTCCTTATACCTTTTCTGCCTAGGGGCCAGATTGGGCCCCGAGTTTTCAACAGTACTAAGTCTATGGGAAGAATGGGGTTGGGGGTGGGGAGAGAGACAATCAGGCCAGTTATTACAATTTGAGGAATGGACTCTTCGGTTTTGCCATCCCTCTACTGCTGAACCATTGGGATTTCTGGGCCTTTATATCTAGCTTGAAACTCACATACACACACCTCTGTGCGTGTGTATCTATATGTTTTGTGTGTGTGTGTGCACATTATCTGTCTATCTATCTATCTATCTATCTATCTATCTATCTATCTATCTATCTATTTAATATATTCAAAGCTAAAGCCTAAAACTGCACTAACTTTTGGGACATCTTGTACTGTCCCCCCAATTAGAGTGCTGGTTCCTTGAGTACAGGGACCATCTCCCCCACACACACACATCCCCACCCCGACTCTATTTGTGTTGTCAGTGCTTGGCACATAATAAGCACTTATTTTATTCATTCATTCATCATCAATAGTGGAAGCAGGGTGAATTTTCTCTTGTGGTCCTGCCTATATCCATGTTACATTGGCCAAAGAACAGGCCAAGCAATCTTAGACCTTTCTTCTCTAAGAAACTCCATCCTTCTCTGCCACACAGACCGTCACAGCAGGAACCGTCAGTCATGGTATCCCAGAATCTTAGAATGTTAAAGCTGGAAGGCACCTCAAAACCAGGAATGTCACAATATTACAATAACATGTAAGCTCCTCAAGGGAAAGGATTCATTCACTCTTTTCTTTTTATCCCTAGCACATAACACAAAATTGGCACATAATAGGCATTTAATAAATGCTTATTGATTGACTGACACAGGAACAGTGTTAGAGCTATAAGGGTGATTAGAACATAGAATCTCAGAAAATAAAGCCTAAATGGTTAGAATTGGAGGGGATCTTAGAACGTAGAATGTCAGAGTGAGAAAAGATCCTAGAACAAAGTATTAGGTCAAAGAATACAGAAAGTATGACTTTGAAGGGACCTTAGAACATAGAGCATAGACCTATAGCTCTGGAATGATATTAAAGACTATCTAGGACACCCTTAGGTCATGTGTCTGGGTCCCGTGAGGGGGTGAACTTGGCCACTGGAAGGTCATGAGGATGAGGCATGTGGCCTGACAGCTGTGCTGATAATCCAGGAGCTACCAGAGTGATTGCACAAGTTCAGACTCCCAGAAACTGTGGCTGAAGATGGTTTGAGTGAAAAGACTGAGTCTTGAATCAGGAAAGATCACTTGACAGGGATAGGGGAGATGGGAGTTAGGGCAAAGATACTTGTTCCAAGAAAGAGATGCTACATAATCCAAATTTTTTCTTTTAAAAACATTTCTGCAAGTTTTCAAGTGAGTGATTCATTTCAGGAAGACTTTAGCATTGGCTTAAGAAAAGAAAAAGAGCAGTCCAGCTTTCTGCCTGAGAGAGATTTTATTTTTATTGACAAAACTATGTTTTCCAGAAAGGAAAAGCTCATGTAGGTCCATGTACTTGGCAAGAACAGGGCCAGGGTAAGCCCTGCCCATGGGCAAAGGGGTTTTTTGTTCCCAGTCTCCCACCTTTCAGGACTCAAAGAGATCCTGAGAAATAGTCTGTGAGTAGGGAGAGGAGTTGAGCAAAATTGACTTTCTGTCCCAAACTCCTTCAAATCATCCAATAAGCTTTCTCTGGGAGTAGTGAGGTAAGGAGGTATGGATGAAAAAAGGAAGGGTAGTTATAGAAAATGCACCTACACCCTAGAGGAGCTTTCCCAGTAGCCAGGTGGCTGAGGGATCCAGGGTGGGCCCTGCAGGGACTTCCTGCCAGAGACTGAAGAAAATCTGTTGCCTCCCTTCCTCTGGGATCACCCAAGGGTGGTCTCTAGCACTGGAGGCAGAATGATGAGGTGAATTTATTAGGATGACATTTCATAAGGATAAATGTAAAGACCTATGCCTGAGTTGAAAAATCAATTGCACAAATATAGAATAGCGGAGATGTAACTATACAACATTTCATATCAAAAAAGCATGGGGCTTTTAGTGAACTGCACACTCAGTATGAGACAGCAGTGTGATATGGCAGCCCCAAAAGCTAGTGTGATATTAAACTATATTGAGAGAAATAGTTTTCATGACAGTATAACTGGAATTTATATAGAGCTTTAAGCTTTACCAAGTTTTTTATATGTGTTACCTTTTTTCATCCTGACAACAACGCTTCTAGGTAGCTGCTATTATTATCTCTGTTTTACATATCGGTAAACTGAGGCTAACAGAGGTTAAAAGTAACTTGCTCAGAATTAGATATACATATATATATATATATGTATATGTGTGTGTGTGTGTGTGTGTATAAGTGTCTGCTATACAGTAGGCTGTATGCTAAGTTCGGGAGAATACAAAAAGAGTCAAAAGAGAGTCCCTGCACTCAAGGAGTTCACAATCTAGTGGGGGAGATGTTGAGTAAACAAGTACATACAAACAAGCTATATTCAGGATAGAGAGGTAATAATGAAAAGAGAGAAGGAGTTGGGAAAGGTTTCCTGGAGAAGATGGGATTTTAGTTGGGAAGTGAGGGAAGCCAGTACGCAGAGATTAGGAGGAAGAACATTCTAGGCATGGAGGACATCCAGAGAAGATGCCTGGAGCTGAGAGATGAAGGGTCTTGTTTGTGGAACAGCAAAGAAGCCAGTGTCACTGGATCAAAGAATACATGGTATAAAGTAAGGTGTAAAAACACTGGAAATGTAGGAGGGGGCTAAGTAATGAGAGGCCTTGAATGCCAAACACAGTTTTATATTTAATCTTGGAAGCTATAGGAAGCCACTAGAGTGTGAGTGGAGGGGCTGTGTGACATGGTAAGACCTGCTCAATATAAAGAAAAACATCATAGCAATTAGAGGTATATAAACAAGGAATAAGTTGTCTGGATGGTCGGTGGTAGAAGATCACTTATCAGGGATGTTGTAGAAAGGTTGGATTGGGTTAATGACCTACTAGTTCTTAGATTCTTTGATTCCATAGGGGATTCCTGGTCTGAGAACAGCCTCCATGAAAATCTAAGGAAGACATGCAGCCACTTGCTTGGATTCTCCATTAATTGTAGAATCGAATGGAATGTGCATGGAAAAGAAAGACTAGAAAGCAAGGAGAAGATGAGGTGAATGATGCTGGCAGATAAAGCCCCAAATGGGCTATATTAACGAGTGGGTTCTCAATATAAATTCAATTGAATAAATCAAAAAATTTCCAACACCTGCTGTGTGCAAAGCTGGGAAAGAGAAAAAAAAAAGTTTAGCTAAGTTGCATCCCCTGCCTTCATGGAGCTCATGGTTTAGTACAGTTTATTGTCTGATATAAAGCAGCACCTTCCCTTGGTATGGACTTTATCCTAAGTTTTAGAGACAGATGGCTCACATCAGTAACAAGGTAATAAAGTCCTGTAGTGTTCTCAGAAAGAAAACATTCAATGCCACAAGTTCACTAATCTGTGTTTAAGTGTTTGGGGTTTCTGAAGTGTTTGGTGAATCCAGATGGAATTAGGATTTTATTTAGATCTTTTCAGGGAATTAAATGCCACAATTTGTCAAGAAAAGGCTAAACCACCAAAGAAAAAAATTAATTGCAAGGAAAATATCCCCTCCCCCAAAGACTGCCATCCTAGGAAATACCAGTAAATGCCCGGTCTGTTTCAATTAAAAAAAAAAGGAGGGGAGTGTTGGGGGCCAGGTCCACTCCCATGCCTTGCATTCCTTTTTTCCCCAAACTGGGGCCCCATGGACAATGTGTGTAGGTCAGCATTTACTGAATTAATTTAACCAGAGAACACTTTGTGTTTTAGAAATATATTGAAGGAACTCATCAGTGTTGCTCTTGGCGAGGTGGGAGTGGGAGGAGGAGGCTTTGGAATTAATGGGGGCCAGAGACATTTTGGAGCAAAACAGAGAAAAAGTAAGCCTATTTTTCCATGCTCAGTATGTCCTGCATATAGCAAATGTGTAACCCTTATACCAGAAATTCTCATTGTATTAAGGGCCTTGGTACGTTTTAGGGAAATTTCCTGTCTTTCGGTTTGTACTTCCTATACAGGAAATCTGGGGAAATACAGCTGTGATGCCTGATGCCTCTTCACTGTCCCCCTTCCTCCATCCTAGTATGCTGAGATAGAGTCATCAGTTCACAATATTATAAATAAAGTTTCATTAAAATGAAAGTGTGAGTGTATATGGGGGGAATAGACATTGTTGAATGAGCAGCAGTCAGCCCCAAAGACCCCTATAAGTTAGAGTTACTTTCAGTTTTGTGTTTGAGGACCCTTCTAGGGGAGGCCTCTTTTCTCCTTAACCCCCAAATCCTGTTTTGGCCCATAGCTGCCTGTTGTTCCTGTTGGGGGAGGGGTTGGAGTTGCCTCTATTCCCTTCTCCCTCTTAATATTCTTTATGACTCTCCCCAGGGTTCTCCAGGTGTTTCAGTAACATCTCCCCTGTGTAAAACAAGGGCAAAACCTCCAATCCTGAGGGCCACATCCCTCCCCCATCACCTGTCTCTCCCACAGTGTACACATTGCCTAAAATGAATGGTTTCTGTCCCCTGTTCTCCCCCTACCAATCTTCACCTGTTGAAATCTCTCCCTGCAAGGCCCAGTTAAGGTGCCTTCTCTTCCATGAGACCATCCTTGATTTCCCTGTTTGGAAATGCTTTCTCCCCTCCTCAAATTTCTTATAGCACTTTTTCACTCTTCCTTCTCAATTTTTGCCCTTTGTTGCCTTGGCCCGAATAGAGGATATATATATACATATATATGTATGTATGTATATGTATATGTATATGTATGTATATGTATATGTATATGTATATGTATATGTATATGTATATGTATATATGTACATATGTCTATATGTATGTATGCAGAGGATGTGATTAGATAAAACCTGGTTTGAATTAATGAGTTTAAAGGAGTATGTCTTTGTCTACTTGTGAAGGTGATGATTGGAGACCTCTCTTTGTTGTACTATCTAGGGTACCCTTGGCCTAGGTACTTTTTGACCTGTTGTCATTTCATTGACAATTATTTGCTTGAGCCAAGGCTGTGATAGATCTGAGCCACTGGACTAAGACCTTTAAAAGGGAGAAGACAGATCTTCAAAATATTCAAGATCCAAAGAGAACTGAGCACAGACAGACCAGAGTGGAATTGGATCCATCAGAGAGTAGAAGCCTGCGTATCCAAACATTTATCCTCCAAAGAACTGCTCTGTATTAGACATGGGAGTAACCGGAGGCGGTGGGAGAAGAGTGAGTTCTTGGGTCCAAACTCCTAAAGAGAGGAGGAGGAGGAATTTGCTCCGGACAATACTGAGTTCTTGGTCCCCATCTTCTGGAGAGAAGAGTATAAGATTAAGGAACCAAGTTTATGGCCTGTCAGCTGGACAAGCAGCAAAGTACTGACTCATGGTGTGGAGGAGCAAACCTGGACCTTATATTTCTCTACTGACATGAGTTACACAGAGTTTACAAGTCTGATGGAAATGGGTATTGGTTCACTAGTAATCCTAATGGAAAAAGTCCCTTTCAAGGGGAGCTGCAAACCTTAGGGTAAAGTCCTGGAGAACTATATAGATCCTTATAGGAGG
Organism: Phascolarctos cinereus; assembly: GCF_003287225.1. Classification (NCBI taxonomy): domain Eukaryota; kingdom Metazoa; phylum Chordata; class Mammalia; order Diprotodontia; family Phascolarctidae; genus Phascolarctos; species Phascolarctos cinereus. The sequence continues at coordinate 296,246,968 of NW_027555625.1, read as the reverse complement.
CAGAGTTCACTGAAGGTTGAAGAGTAATATCTTTATCAGCCACATAGCACATTTCCTTTCTGGGTTCATGTCAACCACAGAGTGGTTTTATGTATCTAGAGACCTCTTTAGTTCAAAGGGGGAAAGTGGGACTCAACAGAGAGGGAAGAAGAGTTATCCTGACTCTTCCTAGTCCTTTGTGAGTCCTTTGTGGGTGTGTTGCTTTTTCTGTGGGGTGAAATAAAGTCTGTCTTATTTGTGATATATGTTATTAACTCAAGTGTTTGCATGGGAACATTCTTACTCACATTTCTAGAGACCTAGACATTAGATCCCAGGTGAGATCTGAGGTGGGGATAAAACAAGGTAAAGGTTGAGATTCCTATAACCCTGGATTAGGGGCAGGGGCAAAAAAGTGGTTTGTGAGAAGCCCCTAGTATTGAACCTGATCCATGTAAACCCAGAATTTATATTCTGGGCCACAGGTTACTTACTTAATATTTACACACCACACAGACACACACACACACACACACACACACACACAATTATAGATTATTCAGTTTTTTATGCAAGATAGACTTGGGGTAGGGTAGGTGGAATGTGGTCAATATTCAGTACAAACTAGTAGTTATTTATCTGTTTTATTTTCTCTTTGATTTGCAAGCTTCTTGACAAGAATGTCTCTATATTATCTGTGTGTGTACCAAAACCAGTGCTTTCCCCACTATAGGCATTTGTATCGTTTGTTGAAGTTTGTTGAAGGGACTCCGTTCAGCATTTTGATTTGGAAGCACTGACTAGGATGCCCAATATATCACTAAAGGATTAAATTCAATAGACATTTTTAAAAAGTCTTAACAGTGTTTTTTGTTTTTATATCACAGGATGCAAAAGGAAACCAACTATATTGAAATATTTTATTAAAACATTAAAAATATTCGTGAACCCTCTTTAATCCATCCATAGACCCTTTTGGAGTCTATAGACCTTAGGTTAAGAACATATGGTCTAGATTATCTCAAAGTTCTCTTCCAGTTCTTAATCCTATAATTTTATTAAGCTCATTTGCTCACGGTTAAACAGCCAGTAAATGGCCAGACCAGGACTCAAATACAGGGTGCCTGACTCCAACGCTAGCATATTTGCCACTAGACCACAAGATATTTTTGTAGATTAGACTCTGTGCTGCAGGAACATTTTAAAATTTCATTCCCCTACCCCGGAGTGGGAAATAGCCTAGCATAATGAAAAGCCCTAAGTTCAAATCTCTGCTCTGCAGTTATTTATTGCTCCTATAACCTGGCATGCTACTTCCCCTTTCTGAGCCTCAGTTTCCTCCTCTGTAAAATAAGAGGGTTGGACTAGATGATCTCAAAGATCTCTGTTCCAAGTCCAGATGCTTCATGAGGATGTGTATGGCGTAAGTTTGTGTTTCCTGCATGGGAAGCTCATTACTTTGGGAAAGAGGGCTGGCCATGCCTTTCTTTACTCCTAGCTTTCTTTGAGGTATCACGCTTCTCTGTAACAGAGAAGGATTACTTCACACAGGGGCACCGCCGGCCACTAGTAGATTTTTTTTTTCAATTGGCTTTTGTTGCATGGTGACAGCTGTTTCTAATATGTGCATAGTTGAAAAAGCATTTGGGATTGGGGGAGTAATACTCAGGGAGAATTGCATCATCTGCAAGAACTCTAAATCTATAACTTCTGAGAGCAGCTGATAATTAGAGGATTTGTTGAAACAGTAGCGGCTTCGAATGTCTTATTTTTCTATAGGAAGTAATTTGACTAATAGCAATGGAAGATGAATTGTATTGATGCACTCAGCTTTATCTTTCATGAGGCCCACATTAGGGCTGACTTCACATGAGGTGAGTATTTCCAGAGATTTGACTCAAAACAGTTGTCCTGAAGCATTGCTCTCTGTCTGGACAAGTGATTCACAGCCTTTGTGGAGTTGTAACTCACCATTGTGACAAATACATTTCCCCATCATTGCCCCCTTTCCAAAAGACCATGCTGTATATTTATTTTAAAAGTTAAAGTGAATTGGAATTAATTTTGTTTAAAAAATTTCACAACATCCCAAGAGAAAATTGGAGACACACTGAGGCATCACCAAGCTAGGTTTACAAATCATAGGAGACTTCCAAGGACCATAGGCTTTAGAACTGGAAAGGACTTTATAAATAATAAAATAAATCTAGTGTAACCATTTCATTTTAATAAACATTTATTGAATTTTGCCAGACAGCCACTTGTTAAATATGGTAGAGTGGAGAATCTTTTTATATATGGTTTGGACTAGATGTCCACGAGGGTCTCTTCTGACTCAGAATTATATTGATTTTGTTTTGAATATAGATGATTATATTGAATTTTTCAGGTAAGGAAGTGGAGGGTCAGAGAGGGGAAATGATTTGTCCAAGATCACATGACCAGGTGGCGGATCATACGCAGTTGGAAGGGATAGCTGATATATTGGGTAATGGACTGACACTCCAAAAAGATCTCAATAAGCCAGAACGGCAGACCAAATCTAACAGGGATAAACATTAAAGTTTATACTTAGGTTAAAAAAATAAATTAGACAAGAACAGAAAGTTTTCCCTTGGATTTCCTGCTAGTACCTCAAATTCAGAGATCTGGAACCAGACTCATCATCAGTTTCACTTTCAAAAAAAAAAACCCAATTCTTCTACCCAAATTTCCTGTCTCTGTTAATGGCACTCCATTTCCTTAATCATAGTCAGAATCTCAGAGACAGTTTTAGTTTCTTCCTTTTCCTTTTCTTTCCCTGTATCTAATCATTTGATAAATTGTCTCCGTTCTATCTCTTCAGTATCTCTTACATCCATCTCCTCTATTCTTCACTCCCATGAACACCGCCCTAGTTGATGTTTTCATCATCTTTTGTCTGTCTATGTCACTCACATGCTTAAGAGGTTCCCTTTAATAAGAGAATAAAATTAGAATTTATAGGTTGTTTCTAGATGTTAGAATTTCAGTGGAAAATCTAAAATAGATACAAACCCCTCCTCATATGGCTCCCTCTTACCTTTTTAGACTTATGTACATTATTGCCTTTCATGTACTCTACAGTATAACCAAAATGACCTACTTATCTTTTACACGCGATGAGCAAAAATGTACTTCACATATGACAGAAGTTAAGTGCATTGTCCAAGATCACACATTTAGTGTTTTAGGATAGATTTGAACTCTGACTCCAGACCCATCATTCTTTCACTTTGCCATTTAGCTGCTTTAGATTTGGCAGTTACAAGGCTGCTGCTAACCTTTGAGGACAGTGGGGTTGGAGCTGGATTTCTAGGGATGGAAGAGTGAGACAGTACAAACTGCTCTTTGAAGAGATTGGAAAGGGGAGAGGGATGGGATGGTAGGTAGAGGGAATGCTAGGGTCAAGGGAAGCATTGTCATGTATGTAGATGATGGAAGGGTGTTCATGGATTTTTTTTTAAGGCAACTAGGGGTAAATGACTTGCCCAGGGTCACACAGCTAATAAGTGTCAAGTATTTGGTCTGAGGCTGGATTTGAACTCTGATCCTCCTGACTTCAGGGCTGGTGCTCTATCCACTACACCACCTCGCTGCCCCTGAAAGGTGTTTATGGAGAAGAGGAGATTGAAAATGTAAGAAAGTGATTGTTGGAGCTAGTTTCAGAAGAACGTTGGTTGAGATGGTCCTAATGACAAAAGTAGAGACAGCCAATCCACTTCTTCCTTTGGGAGGAGAGGATGGGTGGAGTCCAAGAAGTTTTGAATATAAAGATAAGGAACTGTAGGAACTCATCTTGGGCCTTAATGTTTGCAGGAAGTGAAGTTATTTTATGACAGTGTAAGGGTTGGGAGAGGGGAGGTTGGGGGAAGGAACAGAGAAGACAATTTTAAAAAGGCTCTAATAATAAGAATTCTTTAAGCTTCTGTATGGGGATTTCTGCCTTGCCTCCCACCCTGATACAGAGCACAATCCTTTTATAATTTAGTAAATAGTCTTCAGGAGTTGCTGCTATTAGAAAATTCATTATTTTGTGTATAACCTGTTCAAGACAAGTCTGTATAACAGATCTATAGCTGATGCCTCTCCAGTTTGGTAGGATCACTAATGCTTGAGGTTTCTGGCATTGCCCAGAGTCATAAGGTGTCTCCACAAGGAGGCACCAGAGGAGTAGAGCTGCTAATAATAACCAACATTTTTGCAGTCTTTTAAGGTTTACGAAGCACTTGTTTCACAACAAGCCCGAGGGATAGGTAGTGTAGATATCACCATCATTTCATAGCTGAAGAAACTAAGGCTAGAAGGGGTAAAGTAAATTGCCCAGGGTTACACAGCTAATAAGCATCTGAACCAAAATTTGAATCCTGGTTTCTAATAACTCCAACTCTGGTGCTTTCGGAAATGAGATATGCAGATGATCGAGGATGAGAGCCAGCTGAGGTTAAGCAATGTGGATTGATAATGGCCAAAAATTAGTGTGGTTTTGTAACTTTTTGCAACATTTTTCAGCAGGCTTTGAGTAGAATCTCCCTGGGTCTCAGTTTCCTCATCTACAAAATAGGGGGGTTGAACTTGATCTCTGAGGTTCCTCCCAACTCTACAGCTAGGTCCTGATTGGTGTGAATAATCCCATGATATGGTCAGATGTATTCAAATTTGCACTATTAAGGTTATAATTATGTAAAATTAGGTAATTGGTTCCATTCCAATGGAAATATGAAGTACAAACCTGAATAGTGTGGCCATATCAATGGATTTATTATTCATATTAATCAGGATATGATCCTTTGATAATTACAGGTACTAAAGATTGGATTACCCAGATGGGAACAATTGAAGAAGGTCAAGGGAGTGAGGGATTCAAGGGCTTTGGTGAACAGGTTGAAATAGCTATCCCTGGAGTCAAGATGATGTTGGGATGTAAAAGAAGTCAGAGAACTGAGTGGTTGGATTAGAAAAATTAAGGAGGGAGTCAAGGGACTAGGGATTATAATACTGATTAATAAAAGGCTCAAGAAGGGTGAGGCAGTGGATAGGTGCAAGAACTAGAGACTATGAATAGAAAGAAGAATTTCAGACTTGATATCACAGAATTACAGAATCTCTAGTTGAAACTGATCTCAAAAATCATCTTGACTAATGCTTCACTGAATAGGAATCCTTTCTACAATATCTTTGACAAGTGGTCACTAGATTTTTGTTTGAAGGTTTCATATGATAGGGAACTCACAGCCTATGAAGGCAAACTACTTTTGGACTGCTGTCATTGTTAATAAGTTGTTTTTTTATGACAAAATGTATCCCTTTATACCTTTTACCCACTGCCTTCTGAAACCAAAAAAAAAATCTTTTTCATATTATAGTCCTTAAAATATTGAAGATAATTATTTCTCTTAAGTCTGTTCCATGCTAAGTATCCCCAGTTTCTTCTACAAATTTTTGTATGTTGTGCCAGGGGCTTGTAAAGTTGAAAACAAGCCTCTAGATTTGATGTTACCAGGGAAGAGTATAGTGGGACTATCACCCTTTCTTGTGAATAGTATTCGTCTATTAAGAAAGCCAAACCACGTTTCTTTTTTTATTTGTTTTGGCTGTCATATTAAATCATTAAATTGTAGCAAGTTTTCATGCCACTGAAAAAACCCAATCTTTTTTTTCACATTAGTTTAGGGATAGAACAATATCCTCTTGAGGGGGAGTGAGGTCTGGGATATGCTCTTGAGTTTCAGTGAGTATGGAAATCATTGAAGTTGAGGAGGCTGACCAACTGTGGGGATAGGGACTTAGAAAGACTTTGAATGGGCATTAACGCTGCTAAGGATGTTGATAGTGGATAGGATTGAGGAGACTGTCAGAGCCAAGTGTTGAATTCATTGAGGAGGGAGGGAGAGTGGCCTGGAGCTCAGCAGATGATTGGGACAAAGATAAGGAGGGGTTGCTCTGATGTCTTGGAATCAACTTCAAAAGATGGAAAGTTGGTCAATGGTCTAAAAGTGGCAAGGGGAAACAAAGAGTGCACCAACCCCTGTGTTTTCCTAGCAATAGAAAATGGGGTAAAGGAGCACCCTCCTTGAAAATCTTTCTGGGGTTGTTAAGGATATGGTGTCCTTAGGGGTTTCTAGGCCCTGTTCCTGCCAGATGAGTGGATTGCAGAGGCTGCCAGTGGGCTAGGAGAAATCCACTTTTTAAAAACATCTACTGTCCCCAAAGTGCTAAATAGATAAAGGCTTATTGTGTATATGGTATCTATAGTTTTTAAAATATTGATTCAAATTGTACCTTTTTAAAAATAGATTTTGTTTTTGTTTTTTCATCACATAGATATCCCCATGTATCTTTTTCTGTCCCCCTTCCCAGAAACGGCCCTTATGATAAATAATTTCTGAAAGAGAAAAAATTAATAAAATTAATTAACACAATGGAAAAAACTGATGTTATACTGCTCTTTATACTAATACTGGTTATTATAATGTATTGAGTGCATTCACCGTGGTTATCGTTCTTTACTGCCCCCCTCCTCCCCTCTCCCCAATCAGGACATTGTTAAAGCATTAGTGGTACCTTCCTAAAAAGTGTTCAAGTCTCATCGCCTTTGCCTGATGAAGCTTTAGTTCAGGCATTGATGATATCTTCTTGATAAGGTGCACATTCCTTATCTTGTCCTGGGCTGCCTCAGTGATACCACATCAAGAATGATTGAATGACTCATAGGCAGTTCATTTGCCTTGGATTCAGCCTTTAATAGGGAAAACTCTGTCAAAACGGATAGAGGGAGACAAAGCAAAATCTGGGAAGTCAGACACACACAGTAGCACATGTACAGTCCTAGCCAGGCCTCTGGAGAGAAGCCTACATAGCCATAAGGTCCCATCAGGCACCATGTTCTCTTGGGATAAGAGAACTCTGCGGCCCCTAAGGAAAGGAGGAATGTGTACAGCCCCAGAAATAGGAGTGGAAAGAAGTAGCAGGAGAGTATCCAAGAGTTCCTGGCCAAGCTAGGAGCTGCAGAAATGAGATTTAGCAGTAAGGAAGAGTAGTTGGAGTGAGAAGATCTGAATTCTGAAACTTATTAGTTGTCTTACCCTGGACAAGTTCTTAACTTCTTTGAAACTGTTTTTTTTTTATCTGTGAAAAAGGGATGATATTACGTGGGCTGTTTTCCTCAGAATTGGGAGGAGAGTACTTTCTACATCTTACAGTGCTACATAAAAGATAAGCTATCAATGTTATCCTTATTATATTACCATAGCTCAGGACTTGCTATTTATCAGGTGGCTGATCCCCCAATTCTATGTCTAGTAACTTGAGGAAATAAATAACTTCATCTCTCTAGCCTTGGAAATCCAAATTTACAGGTGTCGTCAAACCTCACAAAGGAGTGTAACCTCCTCCAGGAAGCTTTCCTGAATTCATTTGATTGGTAATAAATTTCACTCTTAGGTCCCACTTAGCTGTTTGTTTTGTCACTCTAATTCATTTCTCAGGTAATACATACCATATCTTACACCCCCCCTACTAGATAATGAAGTTCATTATGGCAGGTACTTTATAACCTTTGAATCTTCCCAGCACCTTGGAGGTTGTTATGCATATAATAGGGTAAAAAAAAGTATAGCAATTAAAACAATCGTTTCATTCTATAAGTTAATTCGCTTTCCAAATATACAAAATTTGAAGGAAAAAATCCTTTTGGAGGGGTATCAGAAACAGTAAGCTATTGGAAGAATTATTTGCTAATATTTGTTATATTATAGCTATAATTTTTACTTTCACTTCGAACACTGTCTTCTTCTGAATTTAGATAAATGACAGTACTGACCAAAGCAAAAGGAATACATTAATAATGGAAATCTACTTCCTTAGATATAGTATGTGTTCAAAAAGTCCCCAAACAGTGGATGTGGAAACAAAATACATGTAATATACTGTTATTTTAAAAAGAGATAAATATAAGTTTACGGTACTGTAGCTCATTATGTCATCTGTCTCAGTTCATGTACCTCGAGTGTATTTTTTAAACAAGGCTGTTACAAGTTCAGCTAGGGGATTCAACAATGTGCCTTATTATCTTATGCTACAGTAAAGAGAGAAAGACACTTTGTTAATACATCCCATCCCCAACTCCCAAACAAGGAAAAGTCCCTACCAATGAAGAGCAAAGTCTGACATCTCCCGGTAGAATTTAATATTGTTCAGGTAAAGCATGGCACTAAACATAATTTCTATTCTACTTAAAATGAGCATCAGAAAGCCTATTTTGAAGACAGAAAAGGAAAAAAGGAAAAGTTAAGCGATGCTGATTCTTTTCTTCCATTCTTCAAGCCAGTTTCCTGTAACAAGATGTGAAGGAGATTGATTAAACTTAGGACAGAACATTTTCCAGAGCTGGTATGATGAAATAAATGGTGAAGAAATAAATGGTTACAAAAGAAAAACACAATTTATTACCACCACTTGGCAGTTTATAAGCAGGGATTTACAATGAAAATGAAGGTAGTTGTGAAGAAGGTTTTAACAGAACTGGGATCCGTGGAAGGTTAAGAATGCAATATCAATTCTCCCCCCTACTCAAAAATCTCCTATGGCTCCATATTGCCTCTAGGCACATTTCTTGGGCTGGTTTTTAAATCTCTTCACAATCTGGCTCCCACCTTTCCAGTTATATTTCATACATTCTTTTTCACACACTGTTACCGGCACACTGGCCTGATGTTACTCACATACAACATTCCGTTTCCTAATTCTCTGCCCTTAAGTGACCCCTCCCCTTATCTGGTCTGCTTTCCCTTCTTATATCCACCTTGTAGAACCCTTTGTGTTGTTGTTCAGTCCTTCAGTTGTGTCTGACTCTACAGTTTGACTTTTGTCCATAGAGTTGTCTTGGCAAAGATACTGGAATGGTTTGCCATTTCCTTCTCCAGTGCACGCTCATTTTACACATGAGAAACTGAGAGAAATAGGGGTTAAATGACTTGCCTAGGGTCACACACCTAATAAGTATCTGAGGCTGGATTTGAACTCAGATCTTAATCTGAGTAAGACTCCCTAGCTTCTTTCAGGTACCATCTCTTACTTGAGGCCTTTTCTGATGCCCCCAATTAATACTCTCTTCCTCTTGAAATTACTTCGTGTTTACTTGTGTACAAATTGGATCCCCCTTTTGATAGAAGGTAAACTCCTTGAGGACAGGGGCTATTTCATTTCTGCCTTTGTATTTGGTGGTTAATATGACTGAATTGAACCTTGATGACAGAGATCATTGCTACTCCTATAGGCTGGACTGGACAAGTAGGGGAGGAGCTTCATGCGGCAAAATGATCTGGAATTTTATTTTCATCAGTTTCTCCTCCCTGATCTCGTCTGCCTGGTCTCAGAAGGGCACTGTTGTGTGCATGTTTATCCTGGTCCTCTCTATGAGTTGGGCAACAGCTTGTTCTTGAATGTTGTTTTCTTTTGTTTCCATTTCTGGAATGCAATTATGCCCAGAAGGCTCAAGCACCCCCTTCCAAAGAGCTGTTTGTTTTCTTTCCTCTTCTTGTTGCTGCAGCAACTTCCCCACCTGGACTTCCAGTTCCAGATTCTCCTCAACAGCTTTGCCTTCTAAGTTCTGACGCCTCTGGCTTCTTGGCCTCCAGTTTTGGAGCTCATCTTGCTGGATGGCTGTGAAGAGGTGCTTTTTGGGGTAGTCTTTGATCTCTCTCTTCCATGGAGAATTCAGCTTTGGTTCCTACTTTTATCAAGTCATTTCTGAGCCTGATCACTGGTTCCTTCAGTTTCTTTTTCTTTTTTTAGTACTTTTATTTATATGTCTTTTTTAATACATGTCCCAATGAAGCCTTCCTCTCACCCCTTCCCAAAGAGTGATCCTTTATAACAAAAAAAGAGAAAAAATCAATTCATCAAAAGTTACCAACATATCAAAAGGTTATAGAGTTATATGCTGTATTCCACACTTAGAGTCCCCCATCTCTAATAAAGAAAGGGAAGTGCCTTCTCATGTATCTCATTCAGAGCCAAGCTTTAGTAGTATATTTTGTAATATACAGTTTCATTTGTTTTTATTGAAGTTTTTTCACTTATACTGTTGGAATCATTGTACATAACAATACGTTTTCCTGGTTCTGCCTACTTCACTTCCTTCAGTTTCTTGTCAGCCTTGATACCATGTCACATAAAGCCTGTCATTCTTGGATCCACTGTAATGCCATGGTTTCCTTCTGAATTATTTTTTAAAAAAAAGTTTTATTGATGCTTTTTGTTTGGATGTTGCCATAGTAATCCCACTCAATTGTGAGAAGTCCTGGGTTTAGATTCCAGAACAGCCCCTAGTTACCTATGACTCAGAGAGTCCGTCTCCCAAAGGGCTTTAGCTCTGGGGCCCCATGGACCAAGTATATCCTGAGAGTGGCAAAAGTAGGGAGTGGAGGGCAGAGGGAAGATTAGGCTCTGTGTCTTTCTGGCTCATTACCTTCTCCTTAGAGTAGTCCCAAGGAAATCTTTAAAACAAAGTGTAGGCATGCTCATGTTTAGGCTCTTCCCCCAAATTGGGTAACAGTCTTTCTTATAGAAAACAGTAGTCTGTGTAAAGATGGGATCAGGTACATACCATAACTTGTTTAGCCATTCATCAATTTGATGGACATCCCCTCATTGTCCAGTTCCTTGCCACCACAAAAAAAGCTGCTAGGACATTTTTGTCCATATAGGTCTTTTCCCTGTTTTGATCTCTGGGATACAGACCTGGTAGTGGTATTGCTGGATCAAAGACTATGCACAGATTTATAGCCCTGTGACCATAGTGTAAAATTGTCCTCTAGAGTGTTTGAACCTGTTCACAACTCCATTAATTTTTATTTATCCCCCAACTGAAAATATTGAAAACACAGAAGAATCGTAAGTACACAAAACCCACCACATACATTCTACTCTCTGAGAAGGTAAAGACAATTTTGTGGGACTGCTTAAATAGTATGGGTCTGAGATGAAAGGGAAATATCTATCTGAGCGACTCCTAGAGTCCAGGCCAGCAAGGACAGGACTCAGGCTTCCTCAGTCCTTTCAGCTTCAGCTTCCAGGGCAGAAAGTATCTATTTCTCAGTATTGCCGATGGCTGCTCTGTACTCAGGAAGAAAACAAAAAGCAGAGATGGCCAAAGACATGTTCTCCCATGTGTTCTAACTGCCATTGCCTCTGGGGAAGAGAAATAAATTCCTTCCTCTCCTCTTCTTGGAAGTCCCAAGGAGAGGACACACTGGAAAAGTCCTCAAAGAGAGAGATTCTCCTCAGTTCTTTTTTTTTAGGCAGTTGAGGTTAAGTGACTTGCCCAGGGTCACACAGCTAGTAAGTGTCAAGTGATCAAGCATCTGAGGCTGGATTTGAACTCAGGTTCCCCCTGACTCCAGAGCCGGTGCTTTATCCACTGCATCACCTAGCTGCCCCTAAACCATTTTCCCACATGACTATAGATAACTTTTATTTCTTCTGAAAACTGCTTGTTCATATGTTTTGATCATTTGTCAGGGAATGGCTCTTAATTTTATAAGTTTAACCCAGTTCCCTATATATTTGAGAAATGAAGCCTTTATCAGAGAAATTTGCTATATATTTTTTCATATTACTTCATCATCTGTGCCAACTTTTAGCAAAATGTAGTTTCCCTGATTATCTCTTTTAATTAAGTCTATCTTTGCTTTTGCTTTGTCTGAGATCACTACTGCTACTCCTGCCTTTTTTTTTTACTTCAGCTGAACCATAGTAGATTCACCTCTAGCCGTTATTTTAACTGTGTGTGTCTTTCTGTTTCAAGTGTGTCTCTTGTAAACAACGTATTGTTGGATTCTGGTTTCTCATTCATTCTGCTATCTGCTTCTGTTTCATGGCTGAGTTCATCCCCTTCACATTCACAGTTATGATCATTCCTTTCTCTTATCCTCTTCCCCTCCTGTTTTCCTATTGGGTAAGATAGATTTCTATACCCAATTGAGTGTGTGTGTGTGTGTGTGTACACACATATGTATATGTGTGTGTGTGTATGTGTGTGTGTACATATATATTCCCTTTTTTAATCAGTTCTGATGAGAGTGAGGTTCAAGTATTGCCTACCACCACCCCCATTTTCCCCATCACTGTAAAAGTTCTTTCTTGGACATCTCTTTTATGTGAGATAATTTTCCCATTCTTTTGACTTTATTTTGTTTCTTGATGTTTCATGGAGTCATTAGCTTTCACTTGCACAATTCTAATTTTTAAGGGATGATTTTCTTCTATGAACTTTTGCATATCCTTTTCCATTTGGCTTATTCGGCTTTTTAAGGAGTTCTTTTCTTCTGTGAATTTCTTGTGCCTCTTTTATCATTTGGCCAATCTATTTTCAAGGTGTTGATTTCTTCAATTTTTGTGCTTCATTTACTAAGCTCTTAATTCTCTTTTCATAATTTTCTTCCATCATTCTCATTTCTCTTCCCACTTTTCCCTCTAGTACTCTTATCTCTTTAACTCTTTCAAGAATTCTTGTTGGGCTTCTATCCAATTGCATTTTTCTTTGAGGCTTTGCTTGTAGTTGTTTTCTTCCCCTGACTTTGTGTCTTGGTCTTCCCTGACACTGTAGTGGCCTTTTATGGTCAATTTTTGTTGTTATTGTTGTTGTTTGCTCATTTTCCAAGCCTATTTCTTGACTTTGAAATTTATGTTACAGTTGAGCTTTGCTCATCTGGGATTGGAGGAGCATTGTCCCAAGCATTAGGCTTTTTCATGCTGCTGTTTTTAGAACTAGCCTGCAAATTATCAATCTTTCCAAGATGGTGTGATCCAGGGAGAAGTATGGTCGCTGCTTTCTTTGTCTGTAATGTGGTCTTTACCCAGGAAGAGCCCCTGCTTCCCTGCAGTCATAAGTGCTAGTGCTCTTCTTGGCTTTGGTATGGGGGCCAAGTCCCTTGTTCCCTTGTGACTGACCACAAGCCCTACTCTCCGTCCTAGAACTGTGACCTAGAGCTACATAAGGGCAGTTGAGTTGCAAAAAAGCTCCCAGTCCTGTATCCAGTCTCTTTTGGACAAGTTCTCTGAGCCCCTTCCCTTCGCTAAGTTGAGAGCTCCCAGAGCTGCTGTTGTGGCTGTCACGGCCACCTCCAAGGCCCACAGCTGGTACTGCCTTTGCCTGGGCTCCAAGGCAGCCCACACCTTGTGTCACAGACCTCCCCTACTGATCATCCAAGTTGTCTTGGGCTGGAGAAATGTATCACCCTGACCTTTGTTGGCTTTGCCACTCCAGAATTCCTGTTTTGAACGTGTTGAATTTGAGATATAGGACAATAATTCAACAACTGATAGCACTAATTGTTTGGAAAGTTATTCCTTATGTTAAGCCAAAATCAACCTCCCTATAATGGTTCATTACTACATAAAGGGATCCTTCTATTTCCTCACCTACTGGAATGAGCCAGTTTAGCCCTGTAAATATCTGAAGATAACTGTCATGTTCCAGTTGAGCTTCTCTTCTCTGATCTGAACATCTGCAGTTCCTTCAACTTTTATTCATGTGACAATTTCTTATTTCCTCCAAATCCTATTTGCTCCTCTCTGGATATATTCCCATTTATCCTGTACGAAGTGACACTTCAGATCTGTAACTGAACATAATACTCCAGATGTGATTTCTATGGGTAGATTATAGTGTTCTATCATCACTGTCCTTCTGGATAATTTATTGCTATTAACAGCCCAAGATCACCTTCCTCCGCTAAAATCCTCCTTACAATGATATGATAGGACTAGCATTTCTCTGACCCAACTTCTTTCCCCACAACATGGAAGAAGCTTTAACAAAAAGAAGGCAACACTGTTCCCAGGATCTGATTGTTCCTGGCTTCCCTGATGCAGCTTTCTGCTCATCTGACTATTGTTTCCTTGGTGCATATCCTTGCTGTTAGGGCAACGTAAACCTCCTATGTTAAAGTTCAGTGACTTCCAAGTGCGTCATTTCATCCCAACATTGAACCTGAATTAAAAATGTCTGGATATTAGTCACTTCTCTGTTGTTGTTCAGACTTTTCATGACCTCCTTTGGAGTTTTCTCAGTAAAGATACTCAAGTGTTTGCCATTTCGTGCTGTAGCTCATTTTACAGATGAAAAAACTGAGGCAAATGGGGTTAAATAACTTGCCCAGGGTCACACAGCTAGAAGGTGTCTGAGGCTGGATTTGAACTCAGTCTTCCTGACTCCACACCTAGCATTTTATCCACTGTACCACGTAGTTGCTCCAGATTCTGTAATACATCATTTAAATTATCCCTCTGAGCTGCTTCTCATCCACAGATTTGATAAGTCCGCCATGTTTGTCTTCTTGTATATTATTGATTTAGTGTGTCTGATCCTTGGGGATGTGTCTGTGGTTAGGTAGAGAAATGGAGTGAAGGGAATAGTGGAGAGGTTCAGAAAGGTAGGAGATAAATCAGGAATGTGTGGAAAACAAGGAAGCCAGAGGAGGAGAGTTCAAAGAGGGAGGTAGTCAGCACTGGCAGGGGGTGCAGAGAGGTTGGGGAGAATGAAGTAATTGGATTCTATAATTCAAAGCAGATTTTTGGCAGCTTTGAACGCATAGTTTTAGTAGAGAGGGGGATAGAAACCAGATAGCAAAGGGTTATTAATGAGTGAGAGATGTAGTAGCGTATAAATAAAGGACACTAACTTTGGATTCAGAAGACATGGGTTTGAATCCTGGCCTTGCCCCATCTGGAGTGTAATGGAAAAGCCTTAGATTCTGCATAACCTTGGGCCAACTCCCTAACTTCTCTGAGTCTCAGTTTCCTCTTCTAAAAAGTGAGGAGGTTGGAGTAGAGGATCACTAAGGTCTGTTTCCATTTCTAAATTCTGTGATGAAAAAACAGAGGCAGAGGAGGTGAGTTGTTGGAAAGCTTTGGCTATGAAAGGAAGGAGAGAAATACATTGGTAGCTAGAGGTTTTTTCAAGAAAGGGAGACCTAAGGCAAAAGGGTATGCAGAAGAAGGATAGAAATGTCTTACTGAGGACCCTAGGGAGCTGATAACAGGTAGGATCTGGGACAAGAATGGGGGTTAGCTTTGGAAAGTAGGATGGCTGCTGTCTCCTCACAGACTGAAGAGAAGGATGAATACTGAAAGCCACGCAGTACATGAGCAACATCATAATAATAAAGGAATAAGAGTAATTTTTGAAACAAATCGATGAGAAATAGTTCTTTTTAAAATAATATTTTATTTTTACCCGATTACATGTTAGAATAAATTTTACATTCTATTTTTAAAAGTTTTGAGTTCCAAATTCTATCCCTCTCTCTTTTCCTCTCTTTCTTCTCCCTCCCTGAGAGAGTCAGCAATCTGATATAGGTTATGCATGTGCAATCGGTAAAACATTTCCATATTATTTATTTTGTACAACAAGACTTGAACAAAAAAGAATGTAAGAAAGAAAGGAAGAAAGAAAAATGGTACATTTCAGTCTGTATTCAGACAATATCAGTTCTTTCTCTGGAGGCAGAGAACATATTTCATCAAGAGTCCTTTTAGGATTGTCTTGGATCATTGTATTGCTGAGAATAGCTAAGTCGTTCAGAGTTTTCATCATACAATATTGTTACTGTGTACAGTATTCTCCTGGTTTTGCTCACTTCATTTTGCATCAGTTTATGTAAGTCTTTCCAGGTTTGAGAAACAGTTCTTGAATAATGATTTCCATGTGCATTATACTTTAGAGCTTAAAAAGCATCTAACGTCAGTTATCTTCTTTGAGTCTCACAACAATCTTAGGGATTGTTAGAGGTAGGAAGTACAAGGATCGTCATCCCCATTGTACAGATGAGAAGACTGAGGATCCTAGAGAGGAAGTCATTTGTCTCAAGTCAGCTGTCTATTGTAGTGAAGAACTGGGACTCAGACCCAAGGCCAGTGATATTGCACTACAGCTGCTGCTCTAGACATATTTTTAGAAACTGCCTCAGAGTCTATGAATAAGCCAAACAAGAAGATCATTCTCATTTGTGAAGGGGAAAAGAATAAACATTTATTAAGCAAACTATGTACAAGATAATATCTCATTTGATCCTCATAACAACTCTCAGAAGTGGGTGCTATTATTATCTCCATTTTATAGATGAGAAAACTGAGGCAGACAGAGGTTAAGTGACTTGCTTAGGATCACGTAGCTGATAAGCACATGGGACCAGATTTGTACATAGGCCTTCCTGACTGTGGCCAGCAGCTTACCCACTTAGCTGCCCTATTACTTTCCCAAACTTTGTTTGGGGACTTCCAAAAGTATGGCCCAGCCTGACTATCCTCCTGATTCCCCAGATTTGATTCCAAGTGACTTTAAAAAATGAATTCCAAGAGTCATATGACCGTCCAATCTTTACCAAAAAGGGACAGAGTTGCCAACATGGAGAGTATTTCAAAGAAAGTATGGCAGGATTTATTAGCAGTAACAGAAGAATCAGTATGAAGCAGCAAACAGACTTCTGGATTGGGAGTCAGGAAGTGTTGGTTCAAATCCTTTAACAAGATGTGTGGCCCTTTGCAAGTCACTCAGCCACATCAAGCCTGAGTTTCTTCATCTGCAAAATGGGAGCAATAATAATTGTGCTGCTCACCTTGCAGGGCTGTTGTGAGGAAAGTGCTTTTTCTCCTTTAAAATTCTACAGAAATGGGAGTCATTATTCTTAAAAGACACAAATGTGTTGTTAGTGGGACATGGGGTGGTAGCTAATGTTTTGGGAATGAGTGTATGAGAAGCCTTTCTTAATCTTTCTTAACCCTAGTTAGTGCCTCCTCTCTTGATTATCTTCCAATTTATCCTGCCTCTAGCTTTTTGAACATAGTGGTTTGCATGCTCTCTTTCCACTTAGACTGTGAACTCCTTGCCAGGAGGGACTTTTTTTTTTGCCCTTCTTTGTATACTATACACTTATAGGCCCTGGCACATAGTAGGGTGATTAATAAATGCTTATTGACTGACTATATGACCTTCCAAGGAGACCACTTTGAACTGGAAAACAGGGTTTAGATGGATGTTTTAGTTTGTTAAAGACTTCACTCTGTTTCTTCACAGTTGCACATTGTGGTTCCCTCCGTGTCATCCCCCATTGTCTGCCACCAGCTCCTAAGGATCTTTCTTTCAAAATATCTCTTCCTCGCCTTTGTCTTTTTCTTGCTATTTTCAGTGTCACAAACTCCCATCATGTTATTCTTGGACTGTTGTAGCAGCCTCCCGCCGTCAGCCTCTCCTCCCTCAGTCTGTCACTCATTTATTGCCAGATTAACGGTCAATGGCTCTCCACTTCCTCCCATCTATAGCATGAAGATGCTCTTGAAAGAATTCTGAAATTGTAACCAAGACAGAGCTGGGTTTCAGTCCTGCCTCTGACATGCATTGGCTGTGTGACTGTGGGCACGTCCCTCAACTTCCAGGTATGGGTTAATGAAGAAGCCCTTCTATCTCTGAGATTCCATGAGTCTGGAACTGGCTCCAACATGCATTGGCTGTGTGACTGTGGGCAAGTCCCTCAACTTCCATGACTTTCCCATTTCCTCATCTGTGAAATCATTCAACAGGTATTGCCAAGAAACGTTAGGTGTGGAGGATACATGCAGGTACAAATCACAAAACAATCCCTGGAGGCAAAGGGCTTATGTTCTAATTGGGGAGACAAGAAGAACGCATTTAAGCATACAGGGCACAAGTACAAAGAGAACAAATACAAATAAATGCTAAGTGGTAGAATACAAGAGCATTTGAGAGGGAGGGTACTAGTACTAGCGTTTGGGAGAAGCAAGAAAGGCTGAGCGTGACTGTAGTACTTTTGTTGGTCTTTGTCGTTGTTCATTTGTTTTTGTTTTTGGAGGCAATCAGGGTCAAATGACTTGCCTAGAGTCACACAGCTAGTAAGTGTCTGAGGCCAGATTTGAACTCAGGTCCTCCTAACTCCAGGGCCAGTGCTTTAGCCAAGTTGCCCCATATGCCTGTAGTAATTACCTCATAGGGTTGTTGTGTGATCCAAAGGCAAGGATAGATATAAAATTATTTGTAACCTAAGGTGCTATATGTTTCAGCCGTTATCATTATCACCATTATTGTCGTTCAAAACTTTTCTTCACACTGTTTCCCCCAACTTGGGAAGCTTGTTTGCCAAACTGAGGTTGTTTCTTCACATATTTGGTTTCTCTCCTTCTATCAAGGTCTAGCTTGACTCCTACCCTCCCCCTCCCCCCAAAAGGGCAGAGTTGCCAACATGTCAACTTCTTTTTTCTCCCACTTAATAGTATTTTATTTTTTACAATTACATGTAAAAGTAGTTTTCAACATTCACTTTTATAAGATTTTGAGTTGCAAATTTTTTTCTCCCCCCTCTCCCCAAGACAGCAAGCAATTTGATATAGGCTATACATGTACAATCATATTAAACACATTTCCACGTTAGTCATGTCGTTGAAGAAGAATCAGAACAAAAGGGAAAAACTGTGAGGGAAAAAAAGAGAAAATAGTGTGCTTCGATCTGCATTCAGACTCCGTAATTCTTTCTCTGGATGTGAATAGCATTTTCTATCATGAGCGTTTTGGATTGTCTTAGATCGTTGTATTTCTGAGAAGAGTTAAGTCTATCAGAGTTGGTCATCACACAGTGTTGCTGTATTGTGTACAACGTTCTCCTGGTTCTGCTCACTTTACTCAGCATCAGTTCACATGACAACTTCTTGAGGCCTTCCTTGACTTTTCTAGGCCATTGAAGGTCCCCTCCCCAGACTCCTCTAGCATCAGACCTCATCACTTTCTGTTAGGATGACTGCTCCTAGTACCTTATCAACTCTACAGCTGGTACTAGACTCATGGAATCTCAGAGATAGAAGGGCTTCTTCATTAACCCATACCTGAGCAGAAATCTTCTCTACTACCCAATAGATGTTGTCAACCAGTGTTCAATAAAACCTTAAGATTTAGCTCTGGAGGATGTCTTAGCAACCATCCAGTTTACAGGTTCTCGAAGAGTGGTCCAGGGCTCCCAAGTGGTCCCCAAGGCCTTTTCAGGGGGTCCACAAGGTCAAAACTATTTTAATGATAATGCTGTTTTTTTAAATTTCCAATATGGGAAGTATCTGTGAGGTCTGTGAACTTGCTTTTTAAAAAAATATTTGTATAACTATTTCCATGTAACTACTTATCTTTGCAATCCTATATATTCCATTTGATACACTTATTCAAAGAAGGGGACATCATAGATATGACCCACAAAACCAAAATATCCTTAATAATTTTTATGATTGTAAAGGGGTCCTGAGATCAAAAAGTCTGAGAACCACTGATCTAATTCAATCCTCACAATTTATAGTTGAGGAAACTGCTTTTGAGAGAAGGAAATTACTTGAATAAAGGCACCTGGGTAGGGAAGAAATGACTCATCATTGCCCTCATTGGTGGCAGCTGCATCATCATCATTCTCTCTTACATTCATAAAGTGCTAAAAGGTTTGCAAAGTGCTTTTCATGCATTGTATCATTAATCCTCATGTCCAGCCTGTGAGGAAGGTGCTATTGTTATCCTCAGATTGAAATGCCTTCATCAAGGTTCCAAGGCTAGCAGGTGTCTGAGACAGGATTCACATCCAGGTGTTCTTGACATGCAGTCCAGCACTTTATTCTACCCCTGGGTTTCCATTGCAGCTCTGATTCTTGTGGGCACTTCCCCTCTCTGTATGCCTCAGTAACATAATTGTTTGGCATCTCTCACACGATTGTGGTGAAGAAAGTGCTTTGTAGGTGGTGTGGTGGATAGAATGCTGGAACCTGGTGTCAGAAAGATCTGAGTTCAAATGCAACCTCAGACATTTACTAGCTCTGTGATCCTGGGAAAGTCACTTACCCTTTGTTTCTCATAGTTTCCTCATGTGTAAAATGAGGTCAATAATGGCATCTATTTCCTAGGGTTATTGTGAGGATCAAATGAGATGATATTTGTAAAATGCTTTGCAAAAAACTATGCTAAGTGCTACATAAATGCTATCTATTATGATAAGCATGCTATGGAAATGGGAGTTATTTAATAGTTACACAGTCCTAGGAGAGGCTCAGTAAACATTTGCTAAATGGATTGAGGAATGAAATATTGGTTCTCTATTTGACATTCCATCCCTGTTGTTTATTTTTTGACTGGATGTTAGTCAACTCTAGTTTTTTATCTTCCTTTCCTCTATTTCTTCCTTTTGTCTATTCCAGAGGTTTTTAAACCAAGGTCTGTGAATTTGTTTTCAAAATATATTTTTATAGCTATTTCCATGTAACTCCTTTTTTTTGGTAATCCTATGTATTTCATTTTATCTACTTAAAACATTATTCTAAGAAGGGGACATCATTTTAATCAGTCTGTCAAATGGGCCCATGATACAACATGAGTTTTACATCCCCCTTCAGGTATCTTTATCAAAGTCACCTTCGTCATCATCTGTGGTGACGCCTTCCTTCTTGTTTCCTCAAAGCCTCAAAACTGATGGATGTTCATCCTCCTCCAAATAGCCTCTCAACAACACAAAAGCAGGTTTGGAGTCAGGGGCCCTGGCTTTAACTAGCTCACCTAGCTAAGACTCACCTAGCACCTGTATCACTCTGGGCTTTACCCCTGTGAATTTCAAGCTCTTCAAATGTAAAACAAGAGAGTGTGACTAGGTGGTCTCGAAGGTCACCTTCAGCTCCAAATCTGAAGACCCTAGATCAGTCCTACTCTTTGGGTCTCAGTTTCCTCATATGTGAAAAGAAGAAGTTGGATTAAATGATCTCTTCATTACCTTCAAATCTAAATCCTGTGATCCCATGATCCATAATTTCTCCAACATGGGCACCAAGACATCTTTTAATTTCAACTACTCTCATTTCTCTCCCACTGCCATGTAGCCTGCCTTTGTATGGAATCATGTCCATCTGTTTGCCTTCCCCTATGCAAGTTCTTTCTCTGGCATCTAAGAGACTCTGGCCTCAAAGACTACTGCCCCCCTTTTACCATTCATTAGAGGACTGCCCGCCCACCCTTCAAGACCCACATGAAGCCTATTCCCACAGTTTGCCTTACTTGGTAGAATAATGGTGAGGTTCATACCTAACGCCGTAGCCTGTTCACTTCCTGGGGCATTTATATAACTTCCCCATATCAGTCTTCAGTCCACCTATTCCTTCCATGTATTGTTCATCAGGGAAAACTCTCAGCAAAGAACACATTGAAAAATATTTCCTTTCCAGATGGGAAGTCTCCCGGGTGTTCTTTTCTTCCCACTCACTGGGAAAAATTGGAGCAGCCTTCTCGAGGACATCCTGCTGGAATGGAGCTAGCCACCCCAGGAATGGCCCTTCTCAGGCACTGGGGTGGGTGGCCATGGAAGGTGGGGACCAAAGCAATTCTTTGTAATAGAATGAAGGCAAGGGTCTGTTCCTGCTAGAGATTTATGTTGGAAGCCATCATTGGGTTCCATTTGCTCTCTAAGTCACCTTATTCTATAACCATTTCCTGTCTGCGTCTTATAGTTGGAAAGATTTTCAGTGAATGGTGGAATCTGGAGAGGCGATCCAATTCAATTTAACAAACATTAATCAAGCACCTAGTGTATGGAAGGCACTTTGTTAGATAGATGTCACATAAACTCTGATTATAAGGAGCTCAAAATCTGCCTGTTTCTTTAATAGCCAATAAAAGAAAGTTGTAGGTTGAACTAGATGATGTCAGAGGTCCCTTTTCAGCTCCAATGTTCTCTTAGTAGCCAGCACGGTTTCAGATTTGCAAAGTGTTTTACATAAACCATTTCACAACAACCCTGGGAGTTAGGTGCTGTTATTATCCCCATTTTGCAGAAAAGGTAACTAAGGCTAAAAGAGTTAAGTGACTTCCTCAGTCATAATGCTAGTAAGTATCTGAGGCAGGATTTGAATTCAGATCTTCCTGACAAGTCCAGCACTCTATTCACCACAATCAGCTAGCTGTCATATATGTACTATATTCAGTATGATAACTTTTTATGCTTATAGACTGCCAGTGTTGAGAAGGACCTCAGATATCATCTAGTTCAATCCTTACTTAAATGGGACTCTTCTCCACAACGTCCCTGACTAATAGATATTGCTTTAATACTTTCAGTGATAGAGGAATGACTTCCTTTCAGAGTAGCCCATTCTACTTTCAGACAGCTCTGTTGGATTTTTTCCCCTTCATACTGATCCGTAATCTGCCTCTCTGGACCTTCTACCCAGTGCTTTTCATCCTGACCCACCCCCAGGACCAAGTAAAACATGTCTAATGTCAGCCCTTCAAATATTTGAAGACAACAATCATTGTCTCAAATTCTTCTGTTCTTCAGTTGTTCAGTCATTTCACTTGTGTCTGACTCTTCACGATTCCATTTTGGAGTTTTCTTGGCAAGGATACTAGATTGGTTTGCCATTTCCTTCTTCAGCTCATTTTACAGATGAGGAAATTGAGGCAACCAGAATTAAGTGACTTGCTCAAGGTCGCACAGCTAGTAATTGTCTGAGGCCAGATTTGAACTCAAGAAGATGAGTCATCCTAATTCTAAAGCCAGTGCTGTATACACTGTGCCACCTAACTGCCCTTCTCCAGATTAAATATTAAAATACCATTAAATTGTAAGCTCCCTGCAGGAAGGGATTGTCTTTTGCCTCTTTATTTCTCTAATGCTTTGCACTGTGTCTGTTACATAGTAGGCACTTAATTCTGTCAAGTGTTTATTGATTGTTTATAATCAGTGTTTCTTGATTTATTGACTGATTAAACATCCTTAGTTCCTTCAACCAGTCTATGTAGAATGGTTTCTCAAATACTTTCTGACTTATTGGTGACCTTCTTACATGAAGCTGCCCACAGCTGGACTCAGTAACCCAGATGTGGTTACTGAACTGACCAAGGCAGAGGACAGCAGGACTTCTACCGTCTTTGTTCTGGGTGTTGTATTAATGCATCCTAAGAAGGAATTAGCTTTCTTAATTGCTGTATCACACTGTTGACTACCTTTGAGCTTCTAGTCCACTAAAATCCCTTGGTTTTTTTCCACAGAGCAGACATTCTATGTCCTCTATTCTAAAAGGTCCCTTCCAGTCTGACATTCTGTGTTGTGTGTTCTAATGTTTTCCATTCTAAGGAGCTGATGATAGTAGGAAGGGCGTCAGATTTAGGATCAGAAGATCTGGTTTTGAGTACTGGTTCTGACTCTTACAAGCTGTATGGCCATTACTTCTCCTACCTGAGGCTCAGTTTCCTCATCTGTAAAATGGGAATAATTCTTACACTGCCTACTTCACAGGAGTTGCTGTGAGGAAAGTAAAATGTGAGTTATTATTCAAGGCTAAGAGAGAGAAAAGTAGGAAAGGAGGTGGAACAAGGAAGTTAGTATTCTTCAGTGTTACTGTGAAATGTCCTGGCCAGGTGAATGATTTTGAGTTGGCATATTGTTCTTTAATGGACTAAAAGGAAACAAGTTTTGTGTAATTGTAATAACCAATCTTGGTCCAGGAAGATAGTCAGTCATTCAACTAGTATTTATTAAGCACCTACAATATACCAGGCACGGTTCTATGGGTTTGGGGGCAAAAAAAAAAAAAGTCCCTGCTCTCAAGAATCTCACAGTCTAATGTGGTAGACAATATGAAATCAACTCTGTATGAATAATACATATATATATATATATATATATATATATATATATATATGTACATATATACACACACACGTACATACAAGATGACTGTGGGTAGTCTTAGAAGGTACTAAGATGAAAGAACTCTGGGGAAGGCTTCTTGCAGAAAGTGAGGCTTACGCTGAGACCTAAAGGAATCCAGAAAAGCTAGGGGGCAGGGAAGAGGAGAGAGAGCATTCCAGACATGGAGGACAGCCATCAAAAAGGAGTTGGGAGATGGAGCATCACATACAAGGAAGAGTAAGGAGGGCAATGTCATTAAATCAAAGAGTACATGAAAGGGAATGAATTGTAATAAGACTGGAATAGGAGAGATGTTACAAGAGTAGAAATGACAAGGCTTGACAACTGATTGAATATGGGAGGTTAAAGAGAGTGAGAGGTCAAGAATGACATCTAGGTTGTGAGCCTGGATAACTGGGAGGATGGTGGTACCCTCTACAGTAATAGACAATTTAGGAAGAGAAAAGACTTGCAGGGAGAAGATAATTAATTCAGGTTGGGGAATATTGAGTTTAGGATATCTAAGGGACATCTAGTTTAAGATATCTAATAGGCAGGTGGAGAAACAAGACTGAATTTTAGGAGAGAAATTAGGGCTGGACAAGTAGATATCTTTTATCATTAGAGACATGGGGGACCCTAAGTGGAGAATTCTGCCTACACATTCAGATGTGGGCATGGTATTGGTTGGTTTTGTTTAACCATGTTTCTTTCATTATGAAATTGAGCTTATTGCAGAAGTATTTGTAGAATATCTGGAAATGATGGATAGAAAAACCAAAAAAATCAATAAACTTATTTTAAAATATATAAATAAATCATACAATCCAAAGTTCTAAGCTCCAGGACTCTGGACTACATCTCCTAGGTTTCTCTTTGTGAGAGGCTATTAGCTGAGCAACATTTTATTTCTTTAGCCTATGAAGTCTTATATGAAGAACTCCTGGCTGGCAGCTCTCTTATTTTAGTAATTCGGACAAAGGAAGACATTGGCTTAAAGCTGCTTCTATGGTAAACCAAATACCCAACATTAGAATCAAATAATCATATATTGTAGAGAGGGACTCAAGAAATCATTTAATCTAACCCATACCATACCAAGAATACTGCTACAATATCGCCAACCAGGGGCCATTCAACATCTGTGAAAATAAAGGCTTCTAGAGAAGGGGTGTCCATTTCCTTCCAACGCTGCCCGTTTTGTATTTAGACAGCTTTCTTTGGAAGTTTTTCTTTATGTCAAGCCTAAATCTTTTTCTCTGCAGTTTCCATCCACTACCACTAATTCTGCCCTCTAGGGCCAAGCAGAATAAGACTCATCCTTCTTCCACATAATATCTCTTCAAATAATTGAAGACAGCTATGTTATTAACCATAAGTCATCTCTTCTATAAGCTAAGGCAAAACATCTTCTTCAGTTGATTCTCATATGGCATGAACTTGGCCCTTCTCAATCCTGGTTGCCCTCTTCTAGACAGATTTTAGTTTCTCGATGTCCTTCCTAAAATGTGAGGCCCAAAACTGAACATAAGATTCCACATGTGATTTGACGAGGGCTGCAAATACAGTGAGGCTATTGCCTTCTTAGTCTTTGACATTATCCATATATTAATGAAGCCTAAGATAACATTGGGCAGCGAGTTGGTACTGTGGATAGAATCCCGCCCTGGAAGTCAGAAAGACCTGACTTAAAATCTGGCCGCAGACCCTTACTAGTTGTGTGATAGTGGACAAATCACTGTTTGCCTCAGTGTCCTCATCTGTAAAATGAGCTGGAGAAGGACATGGCAAACCACTTCAGTATCTTCACCAAGAAGACCCCATATGGGGTCAGGAAGAGTGGGACATGACTGAAAAATGACTGAACAAGATAACATTAGCTTTTCAGTTGCTGTATCATGGTGTTTACTTATTTTCAGTTTGTAGTCCACTGAATCTCCCAGATTCTTTTTAGATGATCTGTTATCAAACCACACCTCACTCATCTTGTACTTGTGAAATTGGCTTATTGAATTCAAGTTTAAGACTTTATATTTATCCCTATTAAATTTCATCTTGTAGTTAGGATTTGGCCAAATATTTTAACCTATTGATATCCTTTTGGATCATGAGTCTGTCATCTAATGTGTTAGCTATCTCTGTCATCTCAAATTTTATAAGCCTCCTATCTTTGTTCAAATTTATTGATAAAAATGTTTAACAGTACAGGGCCAAATATAGATCTCTGGGGCACTCCACTAGAGACTATCTTCCAAGCTGACATTGAGCCATTAATGACTCTCTTTGGATCCAATTATGAAATCCACTCAGAGTCCCTTTAATTCGTCTATTGCTTAGTTCACATCTTTCTTATCCATAAAAATACATGAGAGACTGTCAAATGTCTTGCTAAAATCCAGGTAAACTATAAGTTTTGTTTCCTGACCTACCAGCCTAAGTATCTTGTCAAAAAAGAAACTGAGGCTTGCATGACCTATCCTTGATGAATTCAGATTTTCTCTACCTCATCTCATTTGCTCCCTGTGATCTTTCAAAGATCACTGACAGTGTTCAGCAATCATGTACATCAATTATTTCAATCCTCTGGAATATAGTTTGTGCCTGGTGATATGAATTCATCAAGGGCAGCTAAATATCTCCATGCCTTTCTTGAATTTCAGTTCCCTTTCATACAGTTTTGTTTTGACTTTCTGATTCAAATGTGATTCTCTTTGGCAGAGGATGAATTGAGCAGCTACACTTTCTCTCTATGAAATCCAATATTATTGTCATGTCCACCCTGAGCTATGGTTCTGTCCCTTCTCAGATCTTCCTCTGTTCCCTAATGTAGCTTAAATTCTTTGTGTGTGTGTGGTGTGTGTGTGTGTGTGCTAGTGTCCTTAGCATTTCTTGCTAGCTTTATCTCATTTTGAATAATGGTTTCTTGGCATTATTATTGTACAGTTTTATTCTAGAATATATGTAATTATTCTTTCAAGACTATGCTACAGTATTCTCTTGTAATCATCCTGTTAGCCTTGCTTCCTCTTTCTCTCCCTTCTTTCCTTTTTCTCTCTCTTGCCTTCCTTTCCTTCCTTTTTCTCTCTTTCTTTCCTATCTTTATTTTTATTTCCTTTTGATTTATTGGTGAAATTGTTTTTGGCACATCAACCAGTTGCCAGGAAACATTCAAATAAAACCCCTACAAAATACATTCTTTGAAAACAGTTAAGCCAAGTTATCTAATGTTGTGATTGTGATTGATAACATATGTATGTTAAAAATCTAATCAATGAGTCACTTTTGCATCTACATTGATTTTTTTAAAACAACCCTCCCCCCACCCTTCCTCTTCATTGGAATTGTTTTCTTTTGGTTATTAGCATTTCATTCCTGAAAGCTTGCCATCTCCTCTAGAATTTTAGCCCATGGAATCCTACCTATTCTTTCTCTGAACTTTTTGAAATCTTTCAAAAAATTTAGAATACCTTCTGAATTAGGATCTTTATTTTCTTTCACTATCACCAGTCTAAAATGGAGTGGTCACTCCCCACCAAGGTTCCCATCATTTCTATTTCAGAAGCCAATTCTTCCCTTTTGATGAGAATCAGATCTTGAAAAGTAGCTCCCCTTTATTGGTTCCTCCAACTTTTAAATAATGAAATTATTATGAAGGCAAGACAGTAATTTATTAGGGGCTCTATTTTGGACAGATGGTGAGTTCCAACTGGTGTCTGGATAATTTGAAGTTCCCCATTACTAATATGTCCTGCTTAAATGTTAGGCTTAGGGTCTATCTCCTGAAGTCCTCATTTATTTCTTCTTTCTGTCCACATGACCTATGCTGCACTCTGTCAATATTCTTGCTGTTTCTACTTCTGCTGCATCTGAACACTTTCCACTGTGTTTCACCCAACGGATTACTAGATTTCTTCACATAATTATGTCTTCTTAATATACAATGCTCCCCCCACACCCTGTAACTATCCTCTCTTCCTTTTGAATGAAGCATCTTTCCAAAATCATTTCCCAAGAGCAAACAAAAATTTATTTGCCTGAAGTGTTGCAAATCTAATCAAAAGGGATTTAACTTGAAAAGAAGAAAAAGGAAGTTGCCAACATAACTCTCCCAAGTTTGATAGCATGGAGCAATGGTTTCCAAATAGGGGGCTACAGCCTGATTCCAAGGTGTATGTGATTGATTGAATGATGATGACAAGATGAATCATACCTCCCCTCCACATGAGCCAATAGCATGGCTCATCTTCAGTATATTCTCTCACTGCAAATATACTCCCCCCTTTCATTCTACTGAGCAAATTCCCAATCTTCTCCCTCATGAGATGGTTGTTGACCAGTAAAAGCAATAGCAACTTAATTGCTGCTTGGACATTCACAGCTGTGCAGGTGCCATGGGGGAACACCTCCCATAGACCCCTGGTCCTCTGATCACCTCAAAATTGGGGCAGAATCCCTTCAGAGGCTGGGAACTCTGGAGTAGTAACCATTAAGCAATAGCCCTGCCTCTTCCCTTTTTGTTTTAGAAGGAATAGTGACTTCCATAGGATAAATGGGCATTGGGTTGAGATCTTCATTACATGTCTCATTATATTATCCCCAGTGCCAGGCATGGGACCCAACACAAATTAGGTGTCAAGTAAATGTTAGTTGAATTGAAAATGGCTTCTGAAAGGAGTGACTTATGATGATCTAACCCACCTTGTCCTCCAAATAAAAGGGATCACTCCTTGTTTATGTTCATTTTTAAAGACTTAGCAATTATCAAGACTTTGCAGCCCTCTTCAGAAAGGTTTCCATCCCACTTATGAAATCATTGACTGAGACATTCAGTAACAAGCCTGGATTAAAAGTTAAATGCTCCTTGGAAGTTTTAAATTTATGTGAATGAATTCAGTCAGTGAACTTATCTTTTTGTTTTCTAGGAATTAGCCAGCTGTGGATGGAGCAAGAAAGAGAAACACAGCCTCGCCCCTAATATTGTGGCCTTTACCAGGAGGTTTAATCAGGTAAAGAATGGAATGTGATTTCCTGTCTGCCTAGACTTTATTTGCTGACTCAGATCTGTCCTCATCAGTGGCTTCCTTTTGGTACCTGCTGCTTCGTTCCAGTGCTGCTAGAAAGATAGATTCTGACTTTGGCATGATGGGAAATAGATAAGACCATAGGAGTTAGTGCTGGAAGGGACCTTAAAAAGCCAGTCTAATACTTTTATTTTCAAGTTGAGGAAACTGAAACTCAGGAGTTTACTGACTTCTTAAGGCCATATAGGCCTTTCTTCACCTTTACCTATGAGGAACCTCCATTAATGTCCTGCTCTGATGCCTTCTAATGGCACAGAAGTGATCCTGGAGACTCTGCCTATGAGAGCAAAAGTTCTGGCAAGACCTCCCCAGGTGGAAAGGTTTCAAGTCTTGGATAAAGATAAACCATTTGACTGGCATCTGAGGATCAGCCTAGCTTTTTAGAGAGGCTCATCACAAGAAGATAGGTCTTTTGAAGGTGCATTTTATTGGTCATAGCAACTTATGAAGTTATCTACTGAGGCTGCGTCTGATGTCAACAAAGGGATGGATAAAAATATGGATGAAAACAATGGATCCTTGAACTAAGTCAACTCCTGGGAGGTGACTCTGTAGTTCAGTGGCCCAAACCTGATACCATGTAAACTTGGCAGTGCCTACCCATGCTGCTGTGTTTTTAGATCTTTTCCCAACAAAGTGTGGTAGATAGAATGCTGGATGTGGAGCCTGAAAAATGTGAGTTCAAATCCTACCTTAGTCTCTTACCAGCTGTATGACCCTGGATAGGTTCTTGGAGCCTTAGTTGTTTCATCTGTAAAATGAGGTTAGCAATGATACTTACCCACCAGGTTGTGAGGCTCAAATGAATCAATATATGTAAAGTACTTTGAATATGAATGTTAGACATTGTTATTACTGTTGCATTTCTTTCCTTTTATTTTCACAGATTATAACCAGGGTGGTGACCTTACCATCAGACATTCTGTATGACCAACCAGCCGAGTTCCTAAGTGTTGGCTTCCCCTAGGGCCCTCAGCCTCTCCAGCTGCTCATTAGCAGTAGGAAATGCCTAACGCTGGAGATCATTCTTGCTCAGTCCCTTCTGTGTTGCTCTGCAGTCTTAAGGATACCGTACAAGATCCATGTAACCAATTAATTGTTGTGGGCTCGTACTCCAAAGATTAAAGCTCCTCTCCATCCTCAGTGTGATGGAGAGAGAAGGGCTAGGTTAGTTAGACCTGTTATCAAAAGAAATCCACCTAGAGTAGCTCAGATATCTTTTGTCCCTCTTTTCACATGCTTTTTCTTCCCTTTCAACCAAGTTTGGCTTTAAAAGCAACAAACAAACAGATGTGCAAAATTGCTGTAAATTCTAAGGGGATTTGCTTTATTTTTAAGAAAGATATTTGACTTAATGCTAAGCCATTCACCACCTCTGGCCAGCTGCACAGCTCCATGTAGGCAGAGCAGTCACAGATTGTGCTGCTGTCAGCATTGCACCAAGGTGCCAGCTTTTTGGGTAAAGTCGATAAGAGTTTCTTTTTTGAACAGATGCACAGTGTTACCATCAGTATTCATTCTATAAGCAAGTATGGATGGCATATTAGGATATGGAATCCCTGGTGCCTGAGAAGGGAATGGGGCCAGTTAAGAGCTAGTGATTATGCTCTAGTCAACAGGGCTCCAGAGAAGAGTAGCTGTGGTTCAAGTGTGATCTGAGAGAATAAACAGGATACCATGCTGAGTCAAACCAGAGTTCACAAGATAATCCAATCCAAAGGCCAGACAAGAGGCAGAAATAGGAATTCTTAGCAGTGGAAGCTGGGGTAAACCACCCTGGAGCCAGGGAGGACACAGTGTAACTGAGAATGATGGCATTTGTAGGATAACAGCTTTTTCTCCATTCAGGACACCGTCATGCTGGTCATGACCCCGCCTTGCTTCATAGCATCAACAATATCTTTGTTATGGAAACTGCTTATAAAACATATTAAAATCCAGTCCCATTCTGACATATATTTATTTCTTTGAAAGAATGAAATATTCATTTAATTTATTTCATGGTAAATCTGAATCAAATCTGGGAGGAATAGCTGACATGTCAGATAACGGAACTGAAATTCCAAAAGATTTTAACAGCCTAGAGCAATGAGATGACTCTAACAAAGTGAAATTCAATAGGCATAAGTGTAAAGTCCTACACAAGGATTCAAAAAAGTCATTGGTACAAGTGTAGAATGAGAAAAGAGTAGCTAGACAGTAGTTTATGTGAAAAAAACTTTGATAGAAGGGCTAGTATACTATGAGGTCAGTCTAAGTCAGGAGGGACATTTAGTATCAGTAATTGGCACTGGGGCTGCATTGAAAGAGTCAATGCTGATAGAACAAGGGAGGCACTATCTTGGCTACACTCTAGCAGATAATCCCTGAAATATTGTGTTCATCTGTGGGTCCTTCAAATATTGACAACCCAGATCAACTGATAAGCATTTAGTAAGCTCCTATTACGTGGCCAGCACTGTGCTGGGTACTGTGGATGCCAGTGCAAAGAATGAAACAAGCCCTGCTCTCAAGGAGCTTGTGTTTGTCCTTCGTTCTTGAAGAGGACCATGATAACATCCAGGACATGATGACATGACTTGCAATTGACTTTATTTTGAGTGAGGGAGGACTGTGCGAGGTCACCAGCCTCACTTTTTCCTCCAGAGCCCTCTGGGTCCAGTGGCCAGATATTCATCAGGATTACTGGAGATAGCTCAAGATGCAATGGAAGATCCTGGCCCTTTTAAGCTAAGGTCTTTTCAGGTTCTCACTTTAAGTGAAGCAACACCTATTCAGTGAATAGGCTTCTTTTAAGAAGTGAGTCAAGGATCAGAAGCAAACACTCCAAGGAGGGACAGGGTGAAAAGAGAGAATAGAATAAATGGGGGGCAAGATAGGATAAAGGGAAATATATTTAGTTTTTCACAATATGACTACCATGGAAGTGTTTTGCATGACTACACATGTATGACCTGTATCGAGTTGCTTGTCTTATCAATGAGGGTGGGTGGGGAGGGAGGAAGAGAGAAAATTTGGAACTCAAAGTTTTAAAAACAAATGTGAAAAATTGTTTTTACATGCAACTGGGAAGTAAGATATACAGGTAATGGGGTATAGAAATCTATCCTGCCCTACAGGAAAATAGAAGGGGAAGGGGATAAGAGAAGGGTGGGTGGTAATAGAAGGGAGGGCAGATTAGGGGAAGGGGTATTAAGAATGCAGGCCATCTTGGGGTAGGGGTAGGGGCGAAATAGGGAGAAAATTTGGAATTCAAAATCTCATGGAATTGAATGTTGAAAAAAAATTAATACATGTTTAATATAAAAAAAATAAATATAATCTTGCAAAAGGAAAAAAAAAAGTGAGTCAAGGGATGGCCCCTTTAATTAAAAAAAAAAGAATTAAACTGGAAGGGGAAAACCCTCAGCATTGGTGACCAGAAGAGAAACAGTTACAATTTACATTCACTCTGAGCCTGGAGCATCCAAAAAATAACCATTAAGTGGTGCTTGGGCAGAGACCTCTTCTTGTCCAATCTGTGGGCTTCAGAGTGAATTGGGTTCAAGACTTGGTCTTTGAGAGAGAGAGATCTATCTAGTAAAGGAGCTTATATCCTAACAAGGAAGACAAGTATGGATATAAGTATATACTGAATAAATATTAAGCAAAGAGACTAGGGCAACCAGAGAAAAGGGAGAAAGGTTACCAGGATATTGATAGGATTGGAGGCCAAGCCATCCAAAGACAAGTTGAAGTACCTGGGAATATTTGCCCAGTAAGAGAAAAGATCTGATTGGATTCTGTCTCATACAGAAGCTGGATTAAGATTATTTGGCTTCTTGGGGCAGCTAGGTGGCACAGTGGATAGAGCACCGGCCCTGGATTCAGGAGGACCTGAGTTCAAATTTGGCCTCAGACACATAATACTTCCTAGCTGTGTGACTCTGGGCAAGTCACTTAACCCCAATTGCCTCACGTAAAAAAAAAACAAACAAACAAACAAAAAAAGATTATTTGGCTTCTCCCAAGAGAGCAGAATTAAAAGTAAGGAATAGAAATTTGTAGAAAGGCCAAGCTTAGCTCAAGATAAGGAACAAGTTAACAATTAGAACTGTCCAGAATCTAAATGGCTATCCTTGGGAGGTAATGAGTTTCTCACACACACACACACACACACACACACACACACATGCACGTGTACGTTGTGTATTATATATAATATGTGTGTGTATAAATTTGTATATATGTTATACATGAAACACTGCTTCCCAAGGATAACCACATATATGTATATATGTGTATGTATGTATATGTACAGACACATTTACATATATACACATATACATACATACATATTTATATATCATTCACTTCCACAAGATTTTGAGTTCCAAATTTTCTACCCATCTTATCCCTCCCCCTACCCCAAGGTGACATGCATTCTAAATACCCTTTCTCCTATTCTGCCCTCCCCTCTATCTCTCCTTCCCTTCTCTTATCCCTTTCCCCTTCAATTTTCCTGTAGGGCAGGAAAGATTTCTATGCCCCATTTCCTGTATATCTTTTTTCATACACATATTTTTTAAATAAGCAGTTTATTAGGCACTTATGTTCCAGTCACTGTGCTAAGTGCTGTGGAAATATTTAACCTCCACAACAACCATGGGAGGCAGATGCTATTATTATCCCCATTATACAGGTGAGGAAACTGAAGCAGACACAGGTTAAGTGATTTGCCCATTGTGTCACAGATAGTAAGAATCTTGAGGTTAGATTTGAGCTCAGTTCTTCCTGACTCCAGGCCCACTGTTCTTCCCCTATGTCACTTTGCTGCCTTACCACTGGAGGTATTCAGGCAGAGACTAGATGACGATTTGTCAGAGTTGCTGTAGAGGTGATCCCAATTCAGGAATATCTAGATAACTTCTGAGGTGTCCTTTAGCTCTGAGATTCTACTTTAGGGTTCTTGTGGAAAAACGACATCATTTCAGTACTGAAAGCAATGAAATTGCATTATGTAGCAGCTTGAATGGCCTGCAATCCTAGAATGTCAGCATTGTGAGAGTATTTAGAATTACTTTAGTCCAGGAATTTGTAACCTCTTTTGTGTCCTGGGTCCCTTTGGCCGTCCAGTGAAGCCTAGGAACCCTTCTCAGAATCATGTTTTGTTGCCTTACATTCATAATTGAAGGAAACACTAAATTTCATTTAGAAGTTAGTGAAAATAAAGGTGTAATTTTTTTTTCCCATCCAAGTTCACAGACACCTTGAAATATATTAAATTTTTAAAAGCCTGTAGACTAACCTCAGGTTAAGAACCCCTGGTCTAGGAATATATGTGAAGGAAAAAGAGGAAGAGAGAAATGTTGTTTTTGTGTGTATTTCTGTAGGCCCTGGCATAGTGTCTTAAACACAGAAGGCATTTAACAAATATTTGAAATGAATCATCTCCAAACTCTTTATTTTATAGACGAGAAGACTGAGAGTCTTGAAGTTTAAGTGTTTTGGACAGGGTCATAGAGCAGGGTTATGTAAATCTAAGAAGACCAAATTTTGAGTCATTTAAGCATCAGCTTTGTGTGACAGTGGATTTAACATTCTACATCCATAGTACACCCACCTCTAAAACAAAGGCTGTGTATTGCTTCATCTCTTCTCCAGAGCCAAGGCTGGTCATTATAATTACTCAGCATACAGTTTTATTTGATGTTCTTTTCATTGACATTATTATCGCTTTATTTTACACGGGAGAAAACTGAGGCCCAAAGAAATTACCTAGTCGTAGTCATAAATCACAGAGCAAAATCTCAAACTTAAATCTTCTGAGAGAGTTCCAATCTAGGCTTTTGTCTTCATTATTAAGTGAGGAATTTTAAGAACTTTGGGCAAGATTCAATGTGATATTTAAAATGCCAGGTATAGCCAATCCCCAATAAATATATGCTCAAAGGACCATAGCAAATTATTACAATCAGAAGAAAGAAAGCTCCAAATTACTAATCATAAGAGAGATGCAAATCAAAATTACTCTTGAGTTTTTGCCTTATATCCAGCAAATTTGCAAAGATGACCAAAGATGGAAGTAGTCAATGGGGAAAGTTTGTGGAAAGGTAAGAACACTAATGCATTGATTGTGGAGCTATGAAGTGATCCAATTGTCCTGGAAAAAAAATAGAAATTATGCAAGGAAAGTGACTTAAATGTGCATACCTTTTGAAACAGAGATCCTAGTGCTCAGCATATACACTAAGGAAATAAGACAAGATTTGTATATCTATATGTAACACCTTTTTAAATAGCAAAGAATTGGAAACAAAATAGATTCCCATTGGCCAGGGAATGGCTAAACAAATTGTGATACAATATTATAATGGAATATTAATACTTTGTATGAAACAATGAATATAGAGAAGTATGGGAAATAAAATGTGAACCAGTACAAAGTAATCTGAACCAAAAAATATTCAGTTTTTACAACAATGTAAATGGAAAAATAATACAAACTAAATGTCCAAAAATGAATATTATGAAATTATATTGAACAAGTGTGGCTCCAAAGAAGAAATGTAAGATAACACTTCCCTCCTCTTTTCAGAGATAGTGACTATGGGTATGAGACCCCAAAGATAATCAGACTGATATGTTTAGTTTTACTGAACTGGTTTTTTTCCCCTAGTTTTTATGCATTGTTATAAAGGATGGCTTTCTAGGAGAAGCAGAAATAGGAAATGTAGGTGGTCTAAAAACAAAAGACATCAGTAAACATTTATTTTAAAATTTGTTGGGTGTCAGTTTCATAAAATAACAAAATCTATGCAATCTAAAACCATGTTATTATTGTTGCTCCATCATTTCAATCATGTCCTACTCTTTGTGACCCTGTTTAGGGTTTTCTTGGCCATGATGCTGGAGTGGTTCGCCATTTCCTTTTCCTGTTCATTTTATAGATGAGGAAACTGAGGCAAACAGGGTTAAGTGACTTGCCCAGGGTCAAACAGCTAGAAAGTATCTAAGGCCAGATTTGAACTCAGGAAGATGAGGCTTCCAGACTTCAGGCCTAGCACTCTATCCACTAGGTCACCTAGTTGCTCCAAAACTATGACATTTATGTAACTATTGATTGGTTTTTCGTTTCTCCCTGCAACTGGCTTTTGTAATTGTGTGTGTGTGTGTGTGTGTGTGTGTGTGTGTATGTATATGTATATACATATAAATGTATGTACTCACATATACATATGCGTATATATGTACACATACATACATATATATGTGTATGTGTGTGTGTATATATATATATATATATATATATATATATATATACACACACATAAAATGTGATATTCAAGGAATCTAGTGAGAAACTATAGTGAGTGACTCCATTCACCTCAGAACTACACAGAAAGTCATCCAGCAGCCTGGAGTGGCCAGCAAAGCCAATGCCAATTCAAGCAAACAAACTGCAGTTTCCCAATAGGGCCAGAGATAGACACCTATAGCTCTGTATCTGGCAGCAGCAGGAGCAGAGGGCTCCTGTAAGAAAATCCCTACCATGGTCAGAAACTCATAGCAAGGACCTTGGAAACTCCTAGGAACGGAAACAAGTTATGCCCAAACAGCAGTGTTCATACCAGAGCACCCCTGGCACAAGTCTTTGGCACCTTATCCTTTTATACCATAGAGGGTCCCGAAGCTCAGGTGTTCTGATCCAGGGAGGAGCACTTGTGATTCAGGTGGAGACCAAGCTGGCCCAACCATCCCACCCTAAAATGGCAGCAGGGGCAAAGGTTGGCTGTGGCCCAAAGCTTTAATTCATAGGTTAAAACTGAGGGGTAAACAAGCAGAATGAGGTAAATACACTGTAAAGGATTATAATAGATCCAGAGATATCTCCCAAATTCAACCTATAGGAAATCTATTTTAAAAAGAAAATATATGGGGCAGCTAGGTGGTGCAGTGGATAGAGCACCGTCCCTGGATTCAGGAGGACCTGAGTTCAAATCTGGCCTCAGACACATAACACTTAACTAGCTGTGTGACCTTGGGCAAGTCACTTAACCCCATTGTCTAGTGCCCCCTTCCAAAAAAAAAGAAAATATATAAAGAATATAAGGGGAAAATAACTCCATAACAACTATAAGTGGTGAATCAAAGGAAAATACTAGAAGTGAAACAAGAGCAGTGATGATTTTATCAGTGGAAATTACATGAAAGAAAAGACATTGCCATGTTTTCTGACACTGCACCCCAGGAACCACAGGATCTTTC
Source organism: Phascolarctos cinereus (assembly GCF_003287225.1). Taxonomy (NCBI): domain Eukaryota; kingdom Metazoa; phylum Chordata; class Mammalia; order Diprotodontia; family Phascolarctidae; genus Phascolarctos; species Phascolarctos cinereus. The sequence goes on along the minus strand of NW_027555625.1, from coordinate 296,209,926 downwards.
CATTTCATCTGTGGCTGAAACTTTCCACGTAGGTTGTCTCCCCATTAGAAAGTGAGCTCTTTGAAAATAGGGAGTGTCTTACTTTTCTCTTTGTATGTCTAATGTTTAGAATAGTGCCCTGCACATAGTAGGTACTTAATAAATGTCTTATTCATTCACTCATTCATAAATAAATGCTTTACTCATTCTTACTTGTTCCTACTTTGGTCATCATGCCCAGTGGAGAGGGACCAACTTTTTAAACATAAAGCTTATGTAATGCTATCTTATCTAGGTCTAGTCCCCCAGGTAGGCACTTGCACCCACTCAGATTGGGCATCCCCTTATGAAGTTTCTTTTCAGGGTAACTGTAATTGGTTCCAAGGATCAGTGCCTTTCTAGAGTCCATATCTGGAATTCTCTTTACCACAAGGAATCACATTCGTTGAAGCTTTTTCCTTCTTTGGGTTGTTATCCTTCTGCATCTGTGACTGTCTGTACTCAGTATATCTTTCTCTGCTTAAAGCTGGATGCTGTTTTCTGTTACTGATCCAGTCTCTCCAATAACATGATCAATGGGGGAAGGGGGAATATGACACCACTTTAGCTTCATTCTCTCCCCTTCCCCTGCTGACCTCTGAAACAGTTGTCAGGAATCCTCCACTATTTGACTACTTTGCTGCTGGACAGAATCAACTGCTGAAATTCTTCTCCTATTCAAAGTTCCCAGGGGACATGGTTAGCTAGCTTGGTTAGCCAATCATGCTGTTCCCTTCTTGATTCAATTAAAGAGGAGTTCACACCTCATAAAGAGATCCACAGGGTGTGAGCCATCTTGTTCACACATTTAAAACTTCATCAAGACCTTACACTGATTACATTAGCTAAGCTAAAGAGAAATCAGTTTCTCCTCCTTTATGCTTCAGTGACAGCTGAGACTGAACCTCATCTTCAATCATAGTAATAACAATAACAACTTACATTTGTATAGCTGTTTTGTGGTTATGATGCATTTCTTTTTTTATATATAAATTTATTTATTTTTAGTTTTCAATATTTACTTCCACAAGATTTTGAGTTCCAAATTTTCACCCCATCTCACCCTTCCCCCCACCCCAAGATGGCGTGCATTCTGAATATCCCTTCCCCTAGTCTGTCCTCTCTTCTATCTCTCCCTGCCTTCTTTTATCCCCTTCCTCTTCTGTTTTCCTGTAGGGCAGGATAGACTTCTGTACCCCATTTCCTGTATTTCTTATTTCCCAGTAGTATGTGAAAACATTTTTTTAAACATATGTTTTTAAAACTTTAGGTTTCAAATTTTCTCCCTTCCTCCCTCCCCACCCACCCTCATTGAAAAGGCAAGCAACTCAATATAGGTTGTACATGTGCAGTTATGCAAAACACTTCCATAGTAGACATGTTGTGAAAAACTAACTCTATTTCCCTTAATCCTATCCTGCCCTCCCATTTATTCTATTCTTTCTTTTGACCCTGTCCCTCCTCAGAAGTATTTGCTTCTGATTACCCCTTTCCCAATCTGCCCTCGTCTCTATCATCCCCCTGCTCTCTTGTCCCCTTCTCCCCCTATTTTCCTGTAGGGTAAGACAGATTTCCATACCCAATTGAATGTGTATGTTATTCCCTCCTTAAGCCAAATCCTATGAGAATAAGATTCACTCATTCCCTCTCACCTTCCCCCATTTCCCCTCCACTGTAAGAGCCTTTTCTTTTCTGTTTTTTTTGTGAGATAATTTACCCCATTCTACCTCTCCCTTTCTTCTTCTCTGAGTATAATCCTCTCTCATCCCTTAATTTTATTCTCCAGATATGACCCCTTAATCTTCAACTCACCCTGTGCCCTCATCTATCTCTATCATCTATCTATCTATCTATCTATCTATCTATCTATCTATCTATACATAAATTTTTTCCTCCAACTACCCTAATACTGACAAAGGTCTCATGAGTTATAAATATCATCTTTCCATGCAGGAATACAAACAGTACAACCTTAATAAGTCTCTTATGATTTTTCTTTCCTGTTTACCTCTTCATGTTCCACTTGAGTCTTGTATTTGAAAGTCAAATTTTCTATTCAGCTCTGGTCTTTTCATCAAGAATGCTTGAAAGTCCTCTGTTTCACTGAATGACCATTTTTTCCCCTGAAGGATTATACTCAGTTTTGCTGGGTAGGTGATTCTTGGTTGTAATCCTATCTCCTTTGCCCTCGGAATATTATATTCCATGCCCTGCAGTCCTTTAATGTAGAAGCTGCTAAATCTTGTGTTATCCTGATTGTGTTCTCCAATACTTGAATTGTTTCTTTCTGGCAGCTTGTAATATTTTTTCCTTGACCTGGAAACTCTGGAATTTGGCTACAATATTCCTAGGAGTTTTCCTTTGGGGATCTCTTTCAGGAGGAGTTTCAATTTCTATTTTTCCCTCAGGTTCTACAATATCAGGTCAGTGTTCCTTGATAATTTCTTGAAAGATGATGTCTAGGCTCTTTTTTTGATCATGGCTTTGAGATAGTCCAATAATTTTTAAATTCTCTCTCCTGGATCTGTTTTTTAGGTCAGTTGTTTTTCCAATGAGATATTTCACATTGTCTTCTATTTTTTCATTCTTTTGGATTTGTTTTACAGTGTCTTGATTTCTCATAAAGTCACTAGCTTCTAATTGCTGTGTTCTAATTTTTAAGGAAGTATTTTCTTCAGGAATCTTTTGGACTTCTTTTCCATTTGACCAGTTTTGCTTTTTAGGGCATTCTTCTCCTCATTGGCTTTTGGTATTTGGGTTAGGCTATTTTTTAAGGTGTTATTTTCTTCAGTGTTTTTTTGGGTCTCCTTTAGCAAGCTGTTGACTTGTTTTTCATAATTTTCATGCATCACTCTCATTTCTCTTCCCAATTTTTCCTCTACTTCTCTTACTTGCTTCTCAAAATCCCTTTTGAGCTCTTCCAAGGCCTGGGACTGATTCCTATGTTTCTTGGAGGCTTTGGATGTAGGAGCTTTGATTTTGTTGTCTTCTTCTGGTTGTATATTTTGATCTTCTTTGTCACCAAAGTAAGATAATATAGTCTGACTCTTTTTGCGCTGCTTGCTCATGATCTTGGCCAATTACTTGAGTTTTAAACTTTGTTAAGGTAAGAGTCTGCTTCCAATGTAGAGAATGTACTGTCCCAAGCTTCAGGGGTTTGTACAGCTGTTTTCAGAGATACTTGTAGGTACCTATAAATTTTCAGTTCTTCCAAGGTGGTATGATAAGGGGCGAGATGTTACTCCTTTCCTGGCCTGTTCTCTGGTCTATTAGTGACCACAAGCACTCCTTTCTGTCCTGTAACTGTGAGAAGGGTTTTCTCTCCACAGCCGCTACAAGCTCCACTGTGCCAGTGCTCCTCACCCCCAGACCGCTGCCCAGAACTGTGACCCAGATTCAAGCACGGGCAAAGCAAGAGATTCCTACCTGCATTGGCAAAGAGGTCCCTGCAATCCCCCTTTGATCAGCTGCTGGATTCCCCCTCAGTCTGTGGGCCAGAAGCTAAGGAGGCAGCCACCAACCCCAGGGCCCGCGCTTCACAGGGGAACTCAGCTCTCAGGGAACTGGAGCTGAGACCCCGCGTACCTCTCTCAGCACTGCAGAAATAGACTTTTTCCCACTGACCTTCTAAGTCTTTGGCATTCGTGGATTGAGGAGTCTGGAAACCGTCACAGCTGCCAGTGATTCAGTCCTCTGTGGCCTGCTCCAGGTTCACTGTGGCCTGCATGCCCACGCCACTCTGCGCTCTGCTGCCAGCCCACCGCAATATACCTTTCTGATCAATCATCCAGGTTATCTTGGGCTGGAAATTTGTTTCACTCTGTCTTTTTGTGGGTTCTGCTGCTTTAGAATTTGTTTAGAGCCATTTTTTACAGGTATTTGGAGGGGTTTGGGAGAAAGCTCAAGCAAGTCACTGCTTTCACTCCAACATCTTGGCTCCACCCCTGGTTATGATGCATTTCACACAATATTATGTTACTTGGGCTTCAAATTAATACTATCAGATAGGTAGGGCAAATAATGTCATCTCCATTTTACAGAGGGATAAAGTAAGGCTAAGGAAGGTTAAGCAGTTGTCCAAGGTCACACATTTAATAGATAAAAGAACTAGATCTTAAACCTAGCTTTTCTGAACCTAAGGGTAATATTTTTTCTACTGTTCCATGCTGCTAACTGGCTTTCATTGTGCTCTCAGAGTTGTGGTATAGATGAACGTATTTTTCAAACTGCATCTAAAGTTTCTTGGGGTGAATTGAATGGTGGAAATCAAAGATCATAGGGGCAGCTAAGTGGCTCAGTGGATAGAGCACTGGCCCTGGATTCAGGAGGACCTGAGTTCAAATCCAGCCTGACATATAGCACTTACTAGATGTATGACCCTAGGCAAGTCACTTAACCCCATTGCCTAATCAAAAAAAAAAATCAAAGATCATAAACTCTTAGGGTTGGAAGGGACCTTCAAGTAACCATATGCTCAGTTATCAGGGTTGGAAAGTTTGTGGTAGTTCATATTAGAGTAGCAGCTGAGAGATTGTAGTTAACTAGTCGTGTAAACTCAGGCAAGTCATTCCCCCTCTATGAGCCTTTGTTTTGCCATTTGTAAGATAGAGATAGTGGCACTTTGGTACAAACTTCTTCACAGGGTTCTTCTTTTGAACCATAAAGCCATTATAGAAATGTGAATTCTTACTTTAGGCAAGTCACTTTCTTCCTCTGAGCTTTGATTTTTTTCCTATGTTAAATGAGTAAGAAGGAGTAGATGGTCAACTAATTATAGGGCTGAAAGGGGCCTCAGAGGACATCTAGTCCAGCTTATACCTGCTTAGGATTTCCCTCTCCAATATAATGGACAATCTAGTATATGGCAAATGACTGTCTAATATACTGAAAGAAGACTTCAGTGACAGGAAACTCATTACCTACTGAGACAACCCATTCCATTTTTGGAGAGCTGTCCTTGCTAGAAAGACCTACAAAGTCTCCCTTAGCTCCAGTATTCTGTGTTCTAATATTCTAAATGCTAAATTCTAAGGTTCGGCCTAGCTCTAACCTTCTGTGTTCTAGCTATCTATGAATGAAAGTATGAGTGAATGAACAAGCATTTATTAAGCAGTTACTGTATATGAGGTCCTGTGCTAGGTGCTGTAGATGTTCATAAAAGTGAAACAATCTCTACCTTCAAGGAGCTTATACTTTAGAGTCTAGTAGGGAGATACCACACATAGGGGAAAGTGAGGTCCAGGGAAGGGAGCTTTGATCTGGTCAATCACAGGCAATAGTCTTAGGTCAGATCACTGTCATAGTAGCAATGGTAGCATTGAGATTTGTGGTGGAAGGGCAACCAGCAAGATGCCTACAGTGAGGAGGCCCTGCTTCCTTCAGGGATGACTAGATAGAATGTAAAATGTAGTCTGGTGTCCACTAGATATGATGGACTGAGTTATTACCCATTCCCTTTCACCAATCAGGATAGTTAGTGCCAAAGCTGAGTGGATTAACCACTCCAGAGTAGGAGTTGTGGGGATTGGTTTCTTGAGATCTAGGTCCAGAGAATTACTCTTCTTGATAAGGAGAAGAGGGATTACCATATAAATGCTTATTCCCTTCTTCCCCTGTAGCTTGGGTAAGTTTTTATTTATTCACCCACTAATAGCTTAGCCCAGGGTAGTTTACCAGAGCTGAATGAACTTCCTTCCCTACCTTACTCTCCTCAGGTTCTGAAATCTCTTATCACTCTAAAATTCTATTCTGTGTTCTATGTTTTAACATGGTATGATTTTTATGGACTGTGGCTCAGGGGGTGGTTCCTGTTTATGTCCCTTTTCTAGCCTGGATTTGTAGTGAATGAGGCAGTGGGAGATAAGGCTGGAAAAGTAGGTTACAGCTTGTTATAGAGGGCTTAAAATGCTTGGCTAAGAAAATTATATTTTTTTCTTTAGGCAGTGGGGAGCCTCTGAGGATTTCTGAGCAGGAGAGTGATGTGATCAGAGTAATGAGTTAGGAAGATTGTTACTATGGCAGCACGTGGGGAATAGATTGGAGGTGGGAGAGATTAGAGGCATAGTCTCTGTCTTAAAATATTTACCAGTTGTCAGTGGGAGACAGATTGGACCTTTTCTATTAGGCCTTAGAGAGCAGAACTGGACCGATTTAAGTTACAGGGAGAAATTTAAGCTCACTATAGAGAAAATCTTTCGAGAGAACAGGATTTAGATTCAATAAACCTTTCTTTTGAATTCTACCTCCATTTCTTTATAGCTTTGTGCTCATGCATGTGTGATTTAGCCTACCTAATTTCCTCATCTGTAGAATGAGAAAGCTGGTATATAATCTCAAGGGTCCCTTCCAATTTTAACACTCTCTTTTCTTTTTTAAAAATAATTTTTTTTATTTCTTTCTTTGTTTTTTTCACTGTCTAGATATTAATCCAACCTCTCTCCCTTCCATAACATTCTATTTTCTAATAACACTCCCAGTTCTAAAATTCTGTGCTCTTTGCCCTAATATTCTCTGTTCTAAGGTTCCTTCTAAATAGAACAATCTAGATTCTAAGGTCCCCTTCAGCTCTCATATTCTGCTTTCTAGTATCTGTTCCACCTCTAACATTCTACATTCTTTGGTCTCTTTTAACCTTTATATACAATGGAAACATATATCATCTCAGAGGTAAAAGAGACCAGTGAAGTTAGTAGTTCTACTTTTAGCTCAAACAGGAATTCCCTTTGCAATGAGGGGAACCAAAATGGAGGGCAGGTTGTTCTCAGCACAGCCATTCATAATATCCCTCTGGATATTCATCTGGCGAGTCTTCTGTGATCTATGCTGTGAAGCCTAATGGGATGCCTTGCTGTTTGTCTTTGACTCTCCAGGTCAGTTTTTGGGTCGTGCGGGAGATTCTGACAGCACAGACTTTAAAAATAAGGGCAGAAATCCTGAGCCATTTTGTGAAGATAGCAAAGGTAAGTTAGCACTTTCTGATGCACCTCCTCCCTCAGACTGAAGGGAGTTTGGGTTCAGTTTGTATTGGTTTATACTTTGATGAATGGCTTTCAGTTTGATGAAGGCTGTGTCTTGTCACTTTGAGTTTCTTTGGTTTCTGGCCTCTAGAAGTGTATGCTATATCCTGCAGTCCTTGATGACTGAGCCTCAGATTCCATGGCTGAGAGTCTGTTGTTACCACGTGGCTCCGTGAAAAACTAGGTACTGTTCCAGCAGTTCCTGTACAAAGGAATTCTGTCATGTTCATTCACAAGGATGGTTTATTGATGTCCTGATTGGTTCCCTAATGACCTTATAATACTCCTTTTATCTCTGTTTTTTTCTCTTCCTCTGCCTCTATCCTCTCTTCTACTTTAGCAAACTCAAGAAATATTCATTAGTGACCATGGGATGTAGTAGAAAGAGTAGGGTTTTGAACTTAGAAGAACTGAACTGAATTCTGGCCCTATTTCTTATAAGCTATGTGTCTCTAGGCAAGACACTTTATGTCTCTGAAGTCTTAATTTTCTTCTATAAAATGTATGGGGGCAGCTAGGTGGCACAGTGGAGAGACCTCCGGCCTTGGAATCAGGAGGACCTGAGTTCAAATCTGGATTCAGACACTTGACATTTTCTAGCTGTGTGACCCTGGGCGAATCACTTAACCCTGATTGCCTCACCAAAAAAAAAAGTATGTACTAATATCTGCATTACCTCATAGGGCTGTTGTGAAGGAAGTCTTCTGTAATGATAGCAATAATGATGACAATGGGAACAATAATAATAACCAAAGTCCATTGTGGAGGGAGGTTAACAGTGAGCTGCACAGTAGAGGAATGCCCACCAAAATTCTTAGTCAGATGAGACTTAATATACTCTGAGAACGTAATAGTTATGGCAGTGGTTTTTATTCATATTCTGGTACCATAAGGTATCAAGATGTACTAGAACAAATCAGAAATATAATATAACAATAATCTACCTGCTACAAATAGTGCAGGGTAGATGGTGCTGTTCTCTACCGTGGACAAACCACAAGTACATATGAAATGAACTGATTATATGAATTCTTTTGTTATGCATTAGGCCCTGTTTTCCTACCAAAATTGGAAACAGATCCTACTAGTTATAGGCAGGGGTGTCATACTGATTTTTGCCTATAGAATCCTCAATGTCGAATTATACAATAATGTATTACTGACCAGTTCAGGGCAATGATAAGGAAAACTCTATCTTCAGTCCTATATTAGATAAAATAAGAAATGATATTGAGGAGCTACTACAGTCTGGGGAGGGAAAAGCTGAAGAACCTGAGGCGACTGAAAATATTCGCTTAGTGCAACTTGTAGAAGGTCTACCTAATAATGAAACAAATGATAAGAAGTACCAGCGTCTTAAATTATTTTTGACAATGAGATGGACAGACTTTGACTGGAATTTTGAAAAGCCATTTTTGAGTTTGATAGCATGACATCAATTAGCAGACCAACTATGCCAAAACAGAGCATTTCACAAAATTGGCATTCGGTATAATTATTGTGAATTTATTAATTCTCCTACAGTATTTGAAGGAGAGTATAAAAACGTTTCAGAACCTGCACCCCAAGAGAATATGCAAAAGCTCTTTCCATGGTAAAAGTCACAGGAGAACAGGTGGAATTGTCAGTGAACACTCCATAGGAGGAATGACAGGCATCCTTCACTATGGCGGAAGAAACTTTGGAGACCTACTGAAAAGATCTACAGAAAGTCATTTGACGATGACATCAATATCTAGCTGGTATACTCAGAAACTTGAAAGACATATCACTCAATTAAAGATAGCACAAATACACTTGTGGAACAGAATCTAGAAAACAAAAGGATAATGGCAATTCTAGATTCCTTTAATTAGTCATTGAAAGCAAAGTTGAGAGGTTAAGGCAATACAAGGAGTCCAAATAGTGTACAAAGCACAAACTATATGGTGGCAAGAAGTCCAACACAATGGAAAAGCCAAGTTGGATCAAATGAGAATGAGACAGCTTGAATACAATTAACATGATGAACTAGGGAGCACTTTCAGCAATGCAGATGACTGAAATTCTGACTTTTCTGCAACTGTGTAGTTTTGGAGCTAGATTAAGTGAATTATTATTGGCTTAACACTTCACAGAGGCACTTGAATTGCTAGGAAAACGTTGTACCAGCTTCCTTTATGAGGCAAGTCTGTCTCATTTTTCTTACCTGGTCAAGAAGCACCACCTCTATTGCAAAACAATGAGAACACAGTGACCCCTTCTAATATAGACCAACCTGTTTGTTAGGTCTTTTATACAAGGCATTCACTGCTTGTGTCACTTTTAAAAAATCCATAAACACCTATAAGAAAGCAATATATTGGCCAAGAAGAAAAAATGTGTGTTCCAGTAATTCCTAGAGGTGTAAGAGAAATTTATTATTAATTCAGCAATTATTGAAGAAGCTACATGAAAGCACCATGACATTTATTCTGATTTTATTGACTACCATAAAGACTTTGACTCCATTTCATAAAATGTAAACTTTTTTAAAAATTAATTTATTTTGAATTATCAACAATCACCTCCATAAGCTTTTGAGTTTTAAGTTTTTCTCCCCCTCCCTTCTCACCTCCTCCCCCCAAGACGGTGTACAATCTGATATAGGCTATAGATATACATTCCTATTGAACATATTTTCACATTAGTGATGTTGTAAGTAAGAATTAGAACTAATAGGAGGAACCCCTAGAAAGAGGAAACAAAACACAGCAGAATTAAAAAATAGCAAATAGTATGCTTCGATCTGCATTCAACCTCCATCGTTCTTTCTTTGGATGTGAATAGCATTTTCCATCATGAGGCCTTTGGAGATGTCTTAGATTCTTGTATTGCTGAGAAGGGTTAAGTCTATCAATATTAGTCATCACACAATGTGGCTGTGACTGTGTACAATGTTCTTCTGGTTCTGCTTACTTCACTCAGCATCAGACCATACAAGTCTTTCCAGATAAAATGTAAACTTTTAAAAAAGTTTATCTGAAATGGATTTTAATCATCTCTTTTCTTTTTGTATCATCTAGATGTACGCCTTTCTTTATCCCTCCCTTATAGCAAATTATTTTTATGAAAGGAAGAAGAGAAAAAAATCAGTGAAACAAATAAACAATTATCAAAATATGTTTTTTAAAAGTTCTGGAATCCCAGGTTAAGAACCCCTGATCTAGAAGGTGTCCAACCAAACCATGTACAATGTTAATGAAACACAGGGCTCATTACCCTATGGCATCTACAGAAAGATTATCACTTTCTCAATATAAAGGAGGAAGAGTAATGATAGATGTTTTCGAAGCACATGACAAACATAAAAATTTGCAGAAATACTTTTGGAACAATCAGACCTCTCTTCATAAGTAATAAAGGCTGACAGTGGTTATTCACGATTGGATCTGTTAGAATTACCCCGAATTGGTTTCTTTCTGGATAGGGCCTATAAAAGAGATAAGATCCAAGAGTGGAACCAACAGGCACTACAATGGTGAAATCTACATGAATTCAACCAATATATTTTAATTAGTTAAAATATGTTAATTAGAATTCAACTTCATTGTTAGATGAAGCATTTAACAAAGGCCTTGGTCTGTAGGTTCATTTATAGAAATGGAAAGGGGATATATTATGGTAATTCAGAATCAGGTCATTGCCACTAGAAATACATAGAGATTATTCTCAAGGGTCTTGAATTTACTGATCAGTGAAGGTTTTGAGGCAAAATGGTAGAAACTGCAGCTGTAGGTTGTAAAGATTTTGTATTTACCAGATACCTAGAAAGACACAGTTAGGTGGTTAGAATTACAGATTAGTAACTCACAGTCCTTATTAAACTAATCTTTCTAATCTTTATAAACTAAGATAACGAATCTCTGTACTATAAATACAAATCCATAAAATATCGTTGAGAATTCAACAAATAAATTATACTAGAACTAGAGTACCTTTAGAAGCAGAACCATTCATTGCCTTCACTTGCCTGAACATAACAATGATTCGTACAAATTTAAGTACAGTGTTTTTAAATAAATGTTACTTTACTAAATCTTCATTATCTCCAAACTGTATGTAATGAAAAGCTTTCAAAACAGAGAGATCTAGTAGAAAAAATTAAAACCATACGAGAAGAGGATGACATATGTGTTTACTACTACATTTTACTACAGTTTACTACTAAAGTTGTCACAGAGATGTTTTCAGTGAGTCTATAGAAGATGAATCTATATCCTAATACTCTATTTGCAAAAATAAGAGTATTTACCAATACCCTTATTCATTTACAGATTTTATCCACCGCACAATAGTCCACAAAACATTAAATATAAGTGAATAATGACAGGATAGGAACTGGATCTTGTAACATTTCTATTTGACCTCTGTCAAAAAAAGATAAAAACAAGATAATAATAACAATAATAGTGAGATAATGATAATAATGGTAAAAAAAAATAAAAGGATGATAACAGGAAAGTGATTTGCCTTAGCCTAATTTCTATCTGGAATCCATTGGAAAAAAATGAAACAAATGATATAATAATAGCTCCCATTTCTGTGGACTTTAAGGTTTACAAAGCATTTTCTTTTAATACCTCTGAGAGATTGTTAGTTGAAAGGAATTAATGCCACTCAACTGACTATTGTAAGCCAGAATATAGTCAGATAAAAGCTAGAGCAAAAGGCATAACTGTTCAGATACATACTACAGGCATTCAATTTAAGGCTTATGTTGAAGAAACAATTAGAGAACAATAAAATATCAGAATACAAAGAAATGCTATATTATGTGGTATTATTAAGTACTTTGGGGCAGCTAGGTGGCACAGTAGATAGAGCCCTAGGACTGGAATCAGGAAGACTCATCTTCATGAGTTCAAATCCGGCCTTAGACACTTATTAGTTGTGTGACCCTGAGCCAGTCACTTAACCCTGCTTGACTCAGTCCTCAACTATAAAATGAGCTGGAGAAGAAAATGGCAAACTACTCCAATAACTCTGCCAAGAAAATCCCAAATGGGGTCACAGAGAGTCGAACACGATTGAAAAAAAACGGACTTAAATAGTTAAGTACTTCAGGCATTCGGAAATGTGAAAGATCAATGTGAGCTGAGCAGTCAGGACTTGAGTTGGACCCCTGACTATGAGTAAGGATTTGGATGAGTGGAGATGAGTGGGTAAGGCGTCCATGCATAAGGCATCCATGTGTTACATCCAAAAGTGCTAGTGGGATTCTGGTAGACAATGCTGGCCCTAGACCAGCATACATACTGACTTGCTGTAGGCAACCATAACTAATTCTAGTTTATTAACATAGACCCATTCCAAGGAATTACTGGGTGTATTGTCCTGAAATATGAAACTTGGTAATGATAAACAAAAAATCTCTGTCTTCTTTATAAACTCGTCTTCCATATAGCTGCCAAAATCATCTTCCCAAAAGCACTGATCTAACCACGTCAATTCCTTGATCAAGAAACTTGAATGGTTCCCCGTTGCTTGTTGGACAAGGCACATACTCATCAGCTTGCCATTTAAAGCCCTTCACAATCTGGTTCCAGCCCAAGTTTCCAGGCTTATTGAACATAATCAGTCTTCGTCATAGACTCTATGTTTCAGATATAGAAGGTAGCCTGTGTAAAAACAGGGAGGTAGGAGACAGAATGCTAACTTTAGGGGCATTTCAGATAGAAATTAGGCTAAGGCAAATCACTTTCCTGTTATCATCCTTTTATATGTTTTGTGGACTATTGTGCAGGTGGATAAAATCTGTAAATGAATAAGGATATTTGTAAATACTCTTATTTTTGCCAATGAGAGTATTAGGATATAGATTCATCTTCTGTAGACTCACTGAAAACATCTTTGTGACAACTTTAGTAGTAAACTGTAGTAGCATTCTGTCTCCTACCTCGTTTTTACACAGGCTACCTCCTGTATCTGAACGTACTCTCTCCCCATCTCTGTTTTATAGTATCCCAGGCCAGCTAAATGCATAGAGGCTGATTATGAAGGTATCCAACCAAGGGAAGATTTTTGTTTTTTGATAATAGCAGTTCTCTAAAACTTAATTTCAATCCATGGCTGTGAAAGGAATATTCACAGCCATGTATTCTTGAAATACTGAAATTAATTTAGCTTAAAGATTTTGGTAACTAGAAAGATTCTACCCTATCTCTGAATTTTTCAGTATGGATATTGTGCTAAGTTTGACCATCTCTCCCCACCTCCTGCCCTTCCCCTACCAACCCAGTTTGCACATCAGGATAAGAAATTTATTTAACGTTGAAATGAATCCAAAATTCTCCGTAGCCTGGGACATGGTGTAAACGAATAAGGCAAAATGATTAGTGAAATGGGGTATTGTATTGTCAGCTGAAATGTATTACTGAATTTTAATAAAATGTTTCCTTAGGCATTCCTATCATTTACTGAATGTTTTGGTAACCAGAGATAACTTATGTTAGTATTTTTGGCATAATGAGAATATTTGTTTTTAAAATTCTAATATCACACTGTTCAAACTTGTTTAAAAGGAAAACATAGGAGTATTATAAGACTCTAGCTGCATTCTTCATAGGAAAAATAGACCTCTATCCAGTACTTTGAATCATTAGCTCATGACATTCTAAAAATTTGGGAATAGAAACTTATTTTGCAATAATTTGGGGGCAATGGTACTTTCTATGGATTTCCTAGAAATGTAGTCTCTCTGTGAGTTTTTGTTAATTTTAACTGAATTTTAAGAAAAGGACATTTGGCAGTATTTTATTTTATGAAATGTGACATTTTTGGTTACATTGTTTTAGCAAAAAAGAAATAACCTATTTTATGGTGGTTGTTTTTTTTTTCAGAAACTTCTAGAGCTCAACAATCTTCATTCTCTCATGTCTGTGGTATCAGCATTACAGAGTGCACCCATCTTCAGACTGACAAAAACATGGGCTGTAAGTTAATCCTCTTGTTTCCATTTCTTTCTTTGGGGGAGAAGAAGTGACTGCTTTTTGCTTAATAATCACAAAATTAGAAATCACATTCTTTGTGACCTTGGGCAAGTCATTTAACCTCTCTGAGTCTTCCAGCTCTGACGTTTTATGTTCCGAGGTTCTTTCTAACTCTAACAGTCTGTGTGCTAAGATCTTATCTTGTTCTCCTCTTGATTTAGCATTTAGTGTTTTAAGAACCCTCAGATCATGATTTAAAGTACTTTTTGGCTTTAGCATTCTGTACTCCATGATTTTACTAGAAGTCAAAAACTGATTATTGATTATTATTGACAGGGATGCCATTTCCTCCCATGATTTATGTAAATCAAGGCTCCCAGAAGACTGACTTACTTTGCTAAAATGTGGAATGCTGGTGGTCAGCAGTTTTATGAGGGCCCTGTGTTTGTTTTCAAGAGTCTTTTCTTTTGTTCAGTGAGGCAGTTGGGGTTAAGTGACTTGCTCAGGGTCACACAGCTAGTAAATGTCAAGTGTCTGAGGCCGAATTTGAACTCAGGTCCTCCTGACTCCAAGGCCAGAGCTCTATCCACTGTGCCACCTAGCTGCCTTCTCAAGAGTCTTTTCAAAGAAAACTATGATATTAATCAAGAAAAGTGGGGACTTTTGAGCAGGAAGTCTGGTGGTTATTGTAAGTGGCATAAAAGTCAGTCAGCTTAAATGGATAATTTAATACCACTAGCATTTATTAAGTGCTTACTGTGTACAAGGTCCTGTAGGAAGGACTGGGAAAGAGATACAAAGATGAAAAGCAACACATGCTGTGCCTGCAGGAAGCTTACAGTCTAAAGGGGGAAGAGGTGTGTCATGAACATAGTTGAGTATGATATGAGGCAGAATGATAGATAGAGACAGTGTCAAAGAAGAGATAGAAGAAAAGGCAAATGGAAATTTTAGAGTCTAGGAATATAGCTGGGAAACCTATAGGGAATAGACAAGGGTGGGGACAGCTGGGAAGGCTTTAGTAAGGAGATGACAGCTAACCACGTCCTTGAAGTAAAAGACAGATATCAACAGAAAAATGAAGATGAGGAATGTTCTAGTCATAGCAGATGGATCACACTAATTCTTGGAGGTGAGAGGGCACTGTGAGGTCAGAGAAAAATGAGTAGTCTGATTTGACAAAAACAGAGTGCTGGGAAAAGGTAGAATAGAGCTGGAATGTGACATTACCAGAAACTTTTGTGTTATGGTATAGACAACAAAGAGCTACTTACTGATCATCTTGGGGAAGGGAATTATCATAGTCAGATTTTTCCATTAGGCATTTTACTGTGGCAGCTATATGAAGAATAGATTGTAGAAGGGCAAGAATGGAAAAAGGGAGAGTAGGTAAAAAGTTGTTGAAATAGTCCAGGGGGGAAGTGATGAATGACTGACCTAGGATATATGAGTAGGGAAGTCTATGTCAACAAGTAGAATTCTGCCAATGTAGAGTTGACAGCATTTTGCAAATTATTAGAAAGGGGGGGGCATAAAGCAAAGGGAAAGAGGAGAATCAAAGGTGATTTCAAGGCCATGAGGGCAATGAATAGGTTTTGGAGGGATGATGTTATGGGAGAGGTAGAAGGACAAGAACTTAGAGTTGGAATCTTATGGTATATAATTGAAACTGCAGTTAGTGTTCTGGTATGAACAGATTTTAAAGTATTTAAAAATCTTTCTCCCACATAATTTAGCATAACACTAGGAACAGAGAAAGATAATTTTTGTCACTTTAATGGTCAGTCTCATCATCCAAGCTGTAACCTTGCCACACCGCTCTGCAGCCTTACTTTGTTTTAATTCGGAACTTAACCAACACAAATTAAAATTAGTATTTCCATATATAAAGTAGAACAGAAAAAGACGATTATACCTGAAACTATAAATTTCTATTATGCACAGCTTGCTTTTCCTTTTAAGGATATGATAAATTCAACATATGACTATCAAAACTATCCTGTTTGTGTTTCCTTCTAGACTTCCTTCTGTTCTTTTCTGTACAGTAAAAGTGATTTAATGACCATCTTGTCTCTCTTTTTTTGGGGGGGAGGGGTGCATAGCTCTGTCACTATCCCCCACCCATCTGAAAAAGAAGAAAAGAAACCCCTTGTAACAAATATGTGTGGTCAAGCAGAATAAATTTATGTATTGGCCATATCCATCATTCCACACCGAGAGTCTACCATCTCTCTGTTGTCAGGAGGTGGGTAGCATGTGGTCCTTTGGAACTGTTGTTGGGCATGTATTCATAAGATCATAGAATATTAAATTTGGAAGGAACACTAAAGATCATCTAATCCAGGGGTGGGGAACCTGCAGGTCCTCAAGTGCATCCTTTTAACTGAGTCCAAGTTTTACAGAACAAATCCTTTTATGAAGGGAATTTGTTTTGTGAAGTTTGGATTCAGTCAAAGGCTACACTTGAGGACCTACAGGGTCATATGTGGCCTCTAGGCCGAAGGTTCCCCACCCCTCATCTAGTCTAAACTTCTCATTTTACAATTTTCTTCAAATTGACAAAGAGAGAAGGAGAGTGATTTACTTGTGGTCACATAGCTATTAAATAGCAGAACTGACAACAGAGAGGTGGTGGACTCCAGGTATGGAATGAGACATGCACTTTTGGACATGACCAATATGTGAATTCATTCTGCTTTACCTCCAATGTTGTTTTTCTCCTACAATGTTGTTGGTATCATATAAATTGTTCTGGTTCTGCTCTTTCCACTTACATCAGTTCATACAAGTCTTTCCAGGCTTCTCTAAAACTGTTCTTTTCATAATTTCTTATAGTATAATGTTCTATTATATTCATATACCATAATTTTTTCAACCATTCCTTAATTGATGGGCATCACCTTAGATTCCAGTTCTTTGCTATCACAAAAAGAGCTGCTATGTATTTTTCTACATCTGGGTCCTTTCTCTCTTTCTTTGATCTCGTTAGGATGCAGATCTAATTATGGTATAGCAGAGTCAAAGGACATGCACAGTGGAATGACTTGTTGAGCATAGCTTCAAAGTCTTTGCGGCTAGTCTAAGTGAGTTTATGTTTCTGACCATGTAGAATGTTTATGTATTCATAGGATCATGGGATATTCGAATTAGAAGGAACATTAAAGTCTCATTTTACAGTTTCCTTAAAGCTGACGAGACAGGGAAAGTGATTTGCTTGTGGTCCCATAGCTAGTAAGTAGCAGAGCTGTGATTTGAACCCTTAACCTTTTCATAACAGATCCAGCATTTTTTCCATTGAACCAAATGTTCCTATAAGTTATTTCAACTAAATTCAATTAAACAAAAATATAATAATAATAATTGCTAGCATTTATATATACCACTATAAGATTTGCAAGGCGCATTACACACATTATCTCATTTTATCCTCATAACAACCCTGGGAAGTAAGGTCTATCATTATCCTCATTTTCTAGATTTGGAATCTAATGCAGACAGAGGTTAAGTAACTTGCCCAGGGGGCCTGGTAAGTATCTGAAACAGGATTTGAAGTCATGTCTTCCTGAGTGTAGGTCCAGTGCTCTGTCCATTACATTATCTAGTTACTTCTAATTCACACCTGGCTTTGCGTAAGGGACTCTAGTATAAGGTCCAGGGATAAAAATGTACAGTCTTTGCCCTTAAGGAACTTTCAGAGGGAGAATAGAGCATGTGCACTGACAAGTACATAGATAAGTAAATGCGAAATCTATACAAAATAAATTAATTACAGGATGGGAAAAGCACTAATGCCTGAGAGATCATCAGAAAGGACTTTGCTTAAGAAATAGCACGTGAACATCTAAAACTAGGTGTCCCATAGACATCTCAAACTCAACATGTCCAAAGATGAGAGATAGTTTTAGATGCTTTGTAGACACTTGGTGATACAGGATTGTAGAGTGAAAAAAGAAAGAGAAAAGAGATGAGGGCCCAGAATGGAGATTGGGGGCCACTCACGGTGAGTAAGTACAAGATGCATGAAGATCCAGTAGTGGAGACTAAGGAGAAGTCAGATAGGTAGAAGGAGAACCAGGATGGAGTAGTGCCACAAAAATCCAGAGAAGAAAGTATCAAATGTTGCAGGAAAATAAAGAAGTGTGAGGGCTAAGAAAAGGCCATTGGATTTTGCAGTTAAGAAATAATTGGTAACTTTGGAGAGAATGGTTTCAGTTGAGTTGTGAGGTGTGAGGCTGGTTGCAGTGGAGTCAACCGGGTATCTGAAGTATGGTCTATATGCTCTATTGGCATCCTCACAATATCAGAAGAACTAGAAGAAGGTCCCTAGCATGTCAGACAGGTCTCCTCTGGTAAATTTATGGGAAGATGCAGATAAGAGTCACACAGGGCTAAGAGTCATTGATAGATTGTGATCTACATGGTGACGAAGAAGTGCCTGCGAATATGGTGTCTAAGAATGGGGTTTGGATTTCTGAATGATATCTTAACCTTTAGAAGAGTGTGCAAACTGCAACCCACTGGCCAAGTCCAGCCTTCGGTCTGTTTTTATATGGCCGATGAGCTAAAAACGTTTTTACATCTTAAAACAAAGTTGTATTTTAAGATGTAAAAACCATTCTTAGTTCATAAGATATACAAAAACAGGTGGCAGGTTGGATTGGGCCTGCAGGCTATAGTTTGACAGCTCCTGACCTATAGGAATGACAAGATCCTGGACAGAGATAAAGTGGGCCTAACAATAATGTTAAGAATATATTTACCTGATCACCTAAACTAATTAAAAGCACTTTAAATCGAAAAGATGAAGGAGAGAGTAGCTACAATAAAGGAAAAATAATAGCTATTGAGTCACTCCCAGTGCCTGGCACTTAGTAGGTACTTAATAAATGTTTAATGATTGATTGATTCATAAGAATATCCAAGAAAGAAGCCAAGAATAAGACTCATGACTTCAAATGTCTATATCCAAATACACAAGGTTTGGTCAGTAAGCAAGATGAACAAAAATTCCTAATAATACGAGGGGGCAAATTTGATCTCATAAATATCATTGAGACTGGATAGGAGGAAACCCATGACTAGAATATAGCTCTGAAAGGGCATTATTTGAAAGAAACATGATTGGTGAAAGGGAAAGAGGGCAAGGCAGCATCATATAGTGAGAAGATATATTCATGTGCAGAAATCCAAGAACCGGAAGGGAGAAGCATGGTAAAGAGAGTATGGTGAAGATCAATGGAGGGAGAAATGATTTTGTCATCAGGTTACTACGGACCACCTGGAAAGAAAGAGGAAATAATTGAGCAGTTCTGAGCTGGAATATAAGCCTAGCATATGATATATGACTAATGAGGCATGATATCATACTCATAGGGGATTTTGGTTATCTGTACATCTGCTGGGGCTTGCACTGCCAAAAGCAGAACCACTAATGATTTCCTTAATGATAACCTGTTTCACCCTTCAAAAGGTAGAACAATCATTAAGAGGTGACACCATCAATAGAGGAATGGAACAAAACTCAAGGAGACCTAAGTTCAAACTGTGCCTCTGACACTTATTTATCACAGTGCTTATTACAATGCCTGGCACATAGTAGGCACTTCAGTGCTAGTTGACTGACTGTGTGACTCTGGGCAAGTTACTTTACCTCTGTCACTTTCTGTTTCCTCATCTCTAAGAGGGGGATTATAATAGGTTCGTTGTGAGGATCAAGTGAGAAAATTTATGTAAAGTGGTTTGTAAACCATACAGTGTTATGTAAATGCTAGCTATTATCATCAGTGTCAACAGCAGCAGGAACAATTATGTTTCTCACCGAAAGGGAGGAGCTGGTTGATGGGGAAGAAATGATGGGAGCTTTGGGGGGGAAGTGAATACTACCTCTCACAGTTTGTGAGAGAGGTGAGGAGAGATAGGTATAGTTTGACATAAATCTTAAATTTGAGGAGAGCAGATTTCAGTGGGTGCAGAGGAAGAATAGGTAGGATTCCATGGGCCTAAATTCTACAGGGGTAGTCAGCTCAGCCCCAGATGGAAGGGGAAATTTCAAGAATAAAATTTTGAAGACACCAAAGGAAACATTTCCAGTGAAAAGGGAAAAAAAATGAAAGTTCTCTGAAGAGACTAATGTAGATTTACAGATCATTCATTAGCTGACTAATTATTTTTTAAAATATATGTACTTAGGGAGGAAGCAAGGGTAAGTAAGAAAAGACGAATACAAAGCTGTGGCATGGTCCTGTAAGAATAACATCAGAAGTGCTCAAGCCCAGTGTGAGCTCAGGCTGGCAGAGCAAGCAGAGGGTAACAAAAAGTTGTTTGTTTTTTTTAAGCTACACTAGTGAAAGACAAAGATCAAAGAAGGAACAGGACTGCTATTTAGAGTGGATGATAATGGACAAGAGAGAAAGCACAGCTGCTCAATTATTATTTTATTTTTGTTTTCTCTTCCACGGAGAACGGCCTTTGGACTTGAAAGGACAAATGAAAGTGGCTAATAGGGGGCCGGTACCCAGTAGAAAGAAGGAGGTAGTGAGAGAGCACTTAGCCGTCCTTGATGGATTCCAGGTCACTTGGCCCTGATAAAATATATCCCTGGGGAAATGAAAGAATTGGCAAATGAGATTGCTGAGCCATGTAATCATAATCAGCATAATCTGAAAGATCACAGAGAATGGAAGAGGGGTTTGCAGGACTGGAGAAGGGCAAATGTTGTTCCAGTTCTTAAAAAAAAGGGAAGAGAATTATGTCTGCAAGTTATAGGCCAATAGGCTTGACTTCAATTCCAGGGATAATTCTAGAATAAATTATTAAAGAGATGCATTTGTGAACATATAGAATGGAATGCAGTGATCACAAAGAGCCAGCTTGGGCTCATCCAGAGCCCTAAATAAAGTGGTATCCTATATAAAGTGGTGCTTTCAGGTCAGAAGCATCATTCCACCGTGGTTATATTTGAAGTTGTACAGGTAGGAGGTGTCCACATGGGCTGCAAGGATGATGTTTACTCTGCAGCAGGCATTTTTCCCCCCATGCACTGCATTACTGATGAAGTAATCTTCTGGCCTGGGCTTGACCTTGTGGTGCTTAGTGTCCATGTAAACACTGAGCATATTATTGCCTTTATGGAGCCCATAGACCAAGGTCATGAGGTCTGGGAACAGAAGACCTTATCCTCATTGAGCTATGACCTGTGAGGCCTGTGTTCTCTGTAGATCTCCCAAGGTTCTAAGGAAGCCTGGATTCTAAAATGGTAACAGAGTCCAAAATGGACCATTTTGATTACATACAATTTAAAAGCTTTTGTAGAAGCAAAACCAATGCAGCTAAAATCAGAAACAAAACAGTTAAATGGCAAAAAAAATCTTTATAGCAAGTTTCTTTGATGAAAGTCTAATTTTTTAAGATAAATGAGGACTTTATTCATATTTATAGGGAAAAGAGCCATTCCCAATTGATAAGTAGTCAAAGGATATAGACAGTTTTCTAAGGAAACAATCCAAGCTATCAACAATCATGTGAAAAAAATACTCCAAATCACTAATAAAAAAGTACAAATTAAAGCAGCTCTGAAGTTCTACCTTATACCTAACCAGACTGGAAAAGTTGACAAAAAAGGAAAATGACAAATGTTGGAGGGATTGCATTTAAAACAGGCACATTAATTAATGCACTCTTGGTGGAGCTGTGAACTGGTCCAGTTGTTCTGGAAAACGAATTTGGAATTTTGCATATTGTTACACTGTGCATACCCTTTGACCTAGCTACAACAGTACTGGGCCTATATCCCAATGAGATTTTAAAAATTCTTTTAGTCTTAGAAAAAAAGGCTAAAAATACATGCAAAAATACTTATAACAGCTCTTTTTGTTATAGCAAAGAACTAGAAACTAAGAGAGTGTTCATTATTTGTGGGGAATGACTGAATAAATTATGGTATATGAATGTAATGCTGTTCCATTGGGCATGATCAGTGTGGGAATTTGTTTTGTTTGGCTATCCTTGGGTTTTTTTTTTACAAGGGTTTTCTTTTATTCTTCTTTTTTCAATGTGGGAAAAGTGGGAATAAGAGAAAATAAATGCTCATTAGTCAAAAAAAGGTTAAAAAAAATGAAAGTTACATTTTTAAAAATGAAGTCACTTAAATTTCCTAGGCCTCACTTTCTTCATCTCTAAAATGAGATTAGACCAGGTAGTCTCTGAGGTCCTTTCCATTTTAAGATCTATGAAAGTTATGAAGTATCTCATGCTGTTCTTGTGGAAAACATTGAGATATAGTCTGGATGATAGAAGAGTTAGATGAATTCAGAACTGATTAACAGGCTGGATTGACTTAAAAAGAATTCATTAAGATTTGACATCAACTTAGAAGGAAGTCTCCATCTTAGTCCCCCATAGGTCTGTGCTTAGCCCTGTGTCATTTAACATTTAAAAAATAAATTGCTTAAATAAAGGCAGAGATGGCATGCTTCTCAAGTTTATAGAGGGCATAAAGCTGGGAGGAATAGTTACACACTAGATGACAGAATCAGGATGCAAAAAGCTCTGACAAGCTAGAACGTTAGGGTACAAATAGTAAGATGCAATTCTGTAGTGTTAAATATAAATGTATACACATGGGTTAAAATCACAGAGGCACATTTAGATAGCTATTGGTCTGAAAAAGTTGGGGATTTTGATAGACTGAAAGCTAACATGAGTCAACAGTGGAATATCTTGGGCAAAAATGCTAGTGTGATCTTGGGCTTCATTAAAAGGGACTTATATTCCAAGAGGGGCAGGTAGATGGCACAGTGGATAGAGTGTTGGGCCTAGGGTCAGGAAGACCTGAGTTCAAATTTGATCTCAGACACTCACTAGCTGTGTGACCCTGGGCAAATCACTTAACCCTAGTTGCCTCAGTTTCCCCCTTTGTAAAATGAGCTGAAGAAGGAGATGGCAAATCGCTCCAGTATCTTTGCCAAGAAAACCCCATGAAGAGTCAGGCACAACTGAAAACTAAACAACAACAAATATATTCCAGGAATACGGAAATAATAGTCTTTTGCAATCTAGGCTGGCCAAACTACATCTGTGATATTGTATCCAGTTGTGCATGTCACTGTTTAGTTTAACAATTATAACTATTGCTGGGCCCCAGGGGCTAGGGTGCTGTGCCTTCTCCCTTTCCATCAAGAGACTTTTCTTCAAAACTGTGCATATGGTCTGAGTTAAATCCTAGGGAAGCCTGGCTTCTAGTAAGAGGAGTAAGATTCCTTTTCTCAGACTCTTCAATGTGTTACACCCTCCTATTGTTCTCTAGGGAAAAAAATACTTAAAGCTTAGCTTTGGTTCATATTAAGTGTCTCAATCTATCTTGTAAATCAGGTGTAAGACAGGTTTGTATTTCCTGTACACACAAAAGAAATGCTAAACACAAAAGACTCTCACAAATTTCTATGAACAGAAAGTCTTAAAACAGGATTCAGTAACTTAACACTACTGTTATATTCTCCCTGGAGGTTGAAACTTAAACCTCCTCAGAAAATGTTGCAGTTTATTGAGCCTGCTGCAAACAAATCCTTACATTTCACCTGGCTTTTGCCTCATCCCCTCAAAGACTCTTTCCACTGGCCAGCTAGGCCAGAGCTTGCAGTCTTTCTCTTGTTCTACGTACATCTTCTCTGATGCAGAAACTTGCCCCGCTACCAGTCAGTTCTACCCAGTGGACCCAGGCCCGCTGAACCTCTCTAACTCACAAGGTCACTTCCAAGCTGAGAAATGCCCGTTTTGACACTGATGTTTGATCACTTGTTCTCAGCAAAGAAGTACAAGATAAGAGAGGCAGCCGGATGTTCAGGCTTGTGCTTGCCCTGTCGAGTACTTCTGTAATTGTCATATGGTTACGGTGGTGCAGTGGTGACCTGTCCTCTCTCCCATGCCTCTAGTGAGAGGTTCAAAGGGTACTCACATACTCTGCAGCCAGGAAGAAGAAGAATACAC
Organism: Phascolarctos cinereus; assembly: GCF_003287225.1. Taxonomy (NCBI): domain Eukaryota; kingdom Metazoa; phylum Chordata; class Mammalia; order Diprotodontia; family Phascolarctidae; genus Phascolarctos; species Phascolarctos cinereus. Next base: position 296,185,958 of record NW_027555625.1, on the reverse strand, counting down.
AGAGAACAAATTATTCCCTTTTAAAGTCCCATTGAGCCGTCTGAATTTCCTCTTGGTGGCCAGTAAATCCACCCAAACCATTAACCCCCAAATGTCCTTCAGCACTGAGCTACCATGGTCAGCTAGAAGCAGTCAAGGCTTCATTTTCCTCAAAGCGTCAGAGTGTGGAGGCAAGAAACCTCTGGGAATGCAGTGTGTGATCCCTGGTTACGTTAGAAGTTATACTGAACAACTGGAGAGTCATCAGAAGAGGGCAACCAAGCTGATGAAGGACCCTGAGTCTGTGCCATAGCTGGATCACTTAAAGCATGGAGAAGACGAAACTCACAGTGGCTATTTTCCAGTATTAAAAGTGCTGTCATGTGGAAGAGGAATTAGATTATCTGTTTCGTCTCAGAGGAATGAACCGTAACAATGGGTAAAGTTACCAAAAAGGACAATTTAAGCTTGATGTAAGGAAAAAATTTTCTAATAATTAGAGCTATCTGAAAGTGGAATGGACTACTTTGGGAGGTGGAGAACTCCCCTCAATGAATGTCTTCGAGCAGAATCTGCATGTATGTTTATTGGAAATATAAAAATGAGCTTTTCATTCAGGTGCTGATTGAGCTAGATGGCCACTAAAAACCTTTCCAGCTTCAAAATTCTGATTCTTTGATTTGGCATCACTGAAAGGGACACCCACATTGATGCACTCACAGATGCACTGGAGTATAATGTTGGGTCTTAGATGTGAGGCAGTCTCATTGAAAATTATGAAGAAGAATTGAATTCTTCAGTGAAATATTTGCCTAGCTCATGCTTGGACTGGAATGATTGGTGAATGCATTCACTGCCAAATTCTTTAAAGGGAAGTCCAGCAGATTATCTTGGACGGGACAAATTCATTGTTTCTCCTTGCTGAAATCACTTTGGTATTTTTGGTGACCACAGAATTCTAAAATCACAGAATATTATGGTAGTGGTGGAAGGGGACTCTAGAATACAGAATGTTAGAATTTAAAGGAACCTCTAAAGCATAGAATGGTAGACTTGAAAGGTAGAATCAATCAATAAATATTTATTAAGTGCCTACTCTATGCCAGTCATTGTACTAAGTTCTGGAGATACAAATAGAGGCTAAAGTCACTCCCTCAAGAAGCTTACAATCAATTACAATCTAATTCTTGTTCCTCCTTGGTTTTTGAAGAGAACAAATGACATCACCAGGGTGACTTGCCAGTTGTGCAAAGTCATCGGCCTTACTCTATCTACATCAAGAGAATTTTTAAAAAGCAGAAGTTGCAATCATGCTATCAGACAAAGCAAAAACAAACATTCACAACATAAAAAGAGATAAGCAAGGAAACCACATTTTGTTGAAATAAACTGTGGATGACAAACCAATATCAATATTAAACTTGAATCCTCCAAATTCCTCAGCATCCAAATTCACAAAGAAAAAATTAGCTGAACTACAAGAAGACATAGATGGTAATAATACAACAGTTGCAAGAGAGTTCTATATGCCTCTCTAGCTTTAAAAAAATCTGTCTTTATTTTTAAATTTGTTTCTTGTGTGCAGCAAATGTTGAGTATCATTGTTGAAAGGAACCTTAGGACACAATGTTAAAGGTGGATTTTCTCACATAGCACTTTGTTCTCAACTCTTTCCTGTGTACTTATCATATATTTAGTTTGAATTGTATTAGTGCACGTGTCAATCAATCCACAAACATTTATGAAGTGCCTTCTATGTGTCAGACACTTTGGTTCTGGAAATACAAGTAGAAAGAATGAAACAATTTTTTACAGGCTAGGAGCTTACATTCTAACGGGGAAGAAATGAAAAACATAGCATATATACGAAGGTAATGAATACGAGTATATATGTATGTGTGTATATATGTATATGCTTCATATATATGTGTTTATGTATAAGTATATATACTTCATATATGTATATATATGTGGTTCAATACAAGGTAGTTTGAGAGGGACAGCACTAGCAGCTGGGGAGAGAAATGATTTTATGTATAAGATGACCCTCGAGCTACATTTTAAGGAAGAGAAGGACTTTCTGAGGGGAAGTACAGAGGGAGTGCAAACTCTGAGAAGGCAGGAATCGCATTATATCTAAATTTTGCATTGCCCTCTGTATCTAGTAGAGGGCTCTGGACATAGAAGGTGCTTAGTAAATGGGCAGTGGACTGAGTTAAGGTATTGTGTTGGTCAAACAAATAAATGTAGGAAAAAAGTTAGGAAGGACATTGGCAAGCTGGAATATGTCCAGATTGAGATAATAAGAGGATTGTAGTCAATATTATAGTCAACTTAAGGATGAGAAGAAAAGATTGCTATCTTTCCTTCAGGTATTTAAAGAGCTATCCTGGGGAATAAGGATTAATTTTTCTTCTTCTTAGTCTTAGCATGCAAAACTAGGAGCAATATGTGAATTATAGGGAGAGAGATGTAAACTTAAAGTAATGAAAAACTGCCTAAGAATCAGATATATCCAGTTGGAATGGGCTTCGGAAATAGTGAGTTCCCTGTCCATAAAGGTCTTCAGGGGGAGGCTAGAAAACCATCTGTCAGACTTGCTGTGGAGCATGGTATGCTCAGGTATGGATTGTGGGGAAGGTTACTGTTCAGGTATGGATTGATTTCAGAAATCCCTTCCAGCTCTGAGATTCTATGAAGTAGTAACAGCCACAGTGTGGCTCTAATTACCTATAGCAGATGTAAAGAAACAAGGATATTGAGATCCGCAGAAACCATGAAAACCAACCTGGCAGTTATGTCTGAAAATTCTAGTTTCTTCATGACTAAATGGCCCTGCAGCATGTTGCTTTATACTTTAGGGAACTGTTTCCCTGACGGTACATCATGGTTCTTTGATCAGCTTAGGTGAAGAAAGTGACCACCTTGACTTTAGCATATTGAGTCACTCTAGAACCAAGTCTCCATGACATTCTCCTATACATTCATACTAATGTTGAATTGTGGTTGTCGCTGAGATAAGTCCCTAGTCAGTCTGAATCATTTGCAAAGAACTGGAATATAGAGTCTTTGGAAGGAGTACAAAATCACATTTTCTAGCAAGGACAAAAGTATGGCTAAGAGCCCCACAGCTGCATCAGCCCATCAGATGCATCCTGCTTCTGGAATGTGCATGCTGGGTAGGGCTCAGCCTCTTCAGTGTCAGAAGGTGGAGTGTTTATTACCCTCTGGAGTTCAGGGAATGATTACTTACATGGAAATGAATGCAGCTATTGAGTGCCTTCTGCATCATTTATTAACGTAAGCAGGCCGCCTTAAGTCACGTATGGTTTTGTTCATTTGAAGCCAGTGTGTTTCAAACTCATTTATTCAGTGGATACCCTCTTGTCATTTCCCTCTCCTCACATACGCCATTGGCTCGTATGATCCCTCCTCTGAAGAAGTTAAGATTGCCATGTCATTGAGAAAGGGAGTAAGTATCACAATAAACATGTTTCAGAAACAATGAACTTTCTTTAAAATACTTTCCTTTCTGCTGATTATTTCTCAGATGAATTTATCTAGCCCTAACCTCTCTCCTGACTTTGAGTCTCCCATTTTCAACTCCCTATTGGACATCTTAAATGAGATGTCTTACAGACATCTTAAATTCATCACATCCCAAATTGAACTCATTATCTTTTTCCCAAACCTTTTCTTCATCCTAAACTTTCTTTTACTGTTGAGGGTACCACTATTGTCCTTGTCACCCAGGCTCACAATCTAGGTGTCATTCTCAACGTACTACTCTCTCACATACCCTTGTATCCAATCAATTGCCAAGTCCTGTAACCTCTACCTGAAGGAAGCCAGGGAACCCAGGAGGAAGAGATGAGTTGGAAGAAAATTCCAGGTATGGAGGATAACCTGTGTAAATGCTTAAAGTTGTGAGATAAAATATCTTATTTGAGGAACAGCAAGGAGGTCAGTACCACTCAGTCACAAAATACTTGGAGGGGAGTAATATGTAATAAGACTGAAAAGGTAGGAAGAGACCAGGTTATGAAGGGCTATACATCTTCCAGTATTTGAAGGGCCATGGTGGGAAAGAGGGATTAGGCTCATTCTGCCTGACTGCATAGTGTAGAACTTGGAGAGGGGGACATCGCAGAGAGGAAAATTTCTGCTTGAAGGAAAGGCTTCCTAGCTGTGAGAGCAAAGCCGAAGTTAAGCGAGAGTTCTCTGTCACTGGAGGCTTTCAGGTAGAGGCTGATGACCTCTTGTCAGAGGCTGCTGAGGTGGGGTTCCCTAGTCAGATGAGCAATGGACTCGTGGATGGCTGAGGGTTGTTCTGCTTCTGAGATGCTGTGATTCAAGGAAGAAAAATCAGTTGGGAGATGGGAAACTGGAGGTCTATTTTTAATGACTCTGAAATAAGATCCTCTTCAAAATCAGTGTGGTTTAGTAGGTGGCAAAAGAACTTGTTAAAAATTAGAATATTTTCTTAAATTAATATGGATAGAAATTTTTTTTAAACTACAAATTAAAATAAAATACCAGAAGCAAGAATGATGTACTAAAATTAACACCTATTCCTGGCTGAAAACAAAAGAGGAAACAAAGTTATTTTTTCCCTCTTTGGTTAATTTTAAACCAATTTGAGATGGAAAAGTTGTTCTGAGTACACAATTTCAAAGATAATTTAACAAGACTTTTGGAGTTGAAAAGAGATTTAGTTTTTATAACAGAAATTGCAGGAAGTTAGAAACTTCTTCCCTTCCCTGGGCTAACATCTCACACCTGGGGCTCTGGTTCAACCTCAGTTTATGATTCTTGCATCTCAGCCTCTGCTTTCCTGATGTTTTTGATATGACTAAGGGTTGGGGTAGGAATCACATACATTGATATAGCATTTGAGGTTTTAAAAAGCATTTTTACTTATATGATCTCATTTGATCTTGATACCATTTTATAGACAAAGGAAATGATGGTTAAGAATCATCCAAAAAAGAATTAGGAGATTTTACAACTAATGAAACTGAGACTCGGAGAGAAGAAATGACTTGCCTGAATTTACACAGTTAATAAGTGGCAAAGTAGGGATAGAAACCCCAGGTCTTCTGCCTCCAAGGCCAATGGTCTTTTCATTTTACCATATTGACTCACCAAGTGACCTCTGAGGTTCTTCAAATTCTGAAGTTCCATAGACCTTGTGTGCTACCTGAAATGATAGGAAGGAATCCACCATGTTTTCTAGCCAAAAGTTAGCTCCACAACAGTGTAAAAAGCTAATAGGTAATTGTCATAACTGACCAGACCTGGCCTCAAAGCAGGGAGAGATTGTAACATATAGGCAGAAAAAGTTCTGGAAAGGTCTGAGAGTAACCAAAAGGTTGTGATCTAGGTTGGGAGCTCTAGTTCAGAAGCAAGACTCTGTACTTCACTTCAATTTCTTTTTTACATTAATTCATTAATTTATTTAAAATAATTTTTTGTTATATTTTGTCTTTATATTATCAATATTTCTCCTGGTTATCTCACCCTTTCCCTGAGAGCCATCCCATATAACAAATAATATTTTTAAAGAAAAAGATAAAAATCAATAAACCAAACCAAATACATTGAAAAAGTCTGAAAATATATGCAATGCTTTGTCCACATGGACCTCCTACCTTTGCAAAGAAAGGGAGCAGAAGCAATGGTGTGCTAGTGAATATTTAACAACTAGTTCTCTTAAAAATGTACCCACAACACACTCTTAAGTTTAATCTACATAATTGACAGTTTATGCATCACTTTTTAAAGTCGGGATAATCAACCAAATAACAAATCAAGCCCCGTTGTTTTTATAGCATTTGCAGATTTCTAAGGTGTAAATACCCACAGTGAAAATTTAACAATAGGCTCTCAAGCTGGTTAGAGATGTTTCAAGTATACCCCTGGGTAAAAGTATCTTCTTCTATCTCTTCTTTAGGAGTCAATTAAATTTCAATTCAGCATTTCTTTATGTTAAAAGAGGCAGCTTGGCAAAGTAGATAGAGCACTGGACTTGGAATCAGGGAGACCTGAGTCTAAATCTTGTTTCTGATACCTACCAGCTGTGTGACACTTGAGAAAGTCATTTGAGTTCTCTGAGCTCTATGTTCTTCAGCTGTAAAATGGGGGTAATAATAGCACTTGCCTTCTGCAGTTGTTTTGAGGATTAAATGAGACAATATTTGTAAATCACTTTGCAAACCTTAAAGCCCTACACACATGTTATTGTTGTTGTTGCTATCATGGGCCAGTTGGGCAAAGAGGCAGGAGGAACTGGACGAGGATCCCTTCTAGTTGGTAAGTTGGGGGAGGCGTCCTGGAGGCGGTGGTACCTGAACTGAGTCTGGATAAAAGCTGGGGAGGAAATGAGACAGTTCATGAGACAACAGCAGCAACATTGGCTTTAGGGAATAACTGGTAGTCTACATTGGCTGGAATATAGAGCATGTGAAGGGGAATGTGATACAAAATCAGAAATGGCAGTGTCTTGAATTCCGGGGCAGAGGGGCGGGGAGGAATTCTATTTTATCCTGTATACTATGGGGAACCGTGAAAAGTTTCTAAGCAAAGAAGTGACATGTGATAGGAAGATTGTTCTGGCAGCGTTCGCAGAATACATTGCAGGGAGGAAATGCCAGAGGGAGCTTAGGCGACTGGTCCAGACAAGAGGGAAGGCAAGAGGCCCTTACTGAGTGGTGACAATGAGAGTGGAGAAAAGGGAGAGGTGGAATGGTATTATGGAGGTAAATGGCGAGGAGTTGTCAGCTGATTGGATGGGGAGAAAGCAGTGAGGTAGAGGAAAGTGTCAAAGGTGATTCTTCCAAAGGCTTCTGTTTGGATGCTCTTCCCAGTCCTGACATAGAGGGACCTCCCATTATCGGCTCTGGTGCATAGCACAGAGCCTGGCACATAGTAAGCACTTAAATGTTTGTTGACTGATTGGCTTTTTTCCCTTCTTTGGCCAAACATGTATCACCCCAGAGGCCCAATGTATATATAACAAAGTTTCTTCAGTGTGCCCTAGAGCCTGTTCCTTTTCTGTGCATATCTATTTAATAACTTTAGGGAATGACTTGACTTAAATCTTCTACTTCCCAAATTCCGTGAGTGCCTCTGGAATCTAACTACACGTGTAGCCCCACCTGCTTAACAATGAAGTCCATTCTTTTTTCCATCGAGCATCACAGCTGGCAAATATGCATACTGCAGACTAATGACTGATAGTTGACTGGGAACAGTTTAGGGGTTAAGGTAAGGCATCCCAACCCCAAGTCTCTAGCTGTCAGCCTCAAACTGTAAACCAAGTTCTAGATACAGTTTCTACCACTAGTGTTTCTGAGATCTGTCACTGTAAATTTTTTTTTTAGGCAATTAGGGTTAAGTGACTTGCCCAGGGTCACACAGCTAGTAAGTGTCAAGTGTTTGGTCCGAGGCCAGATTTGAACTCAGGTCCTCCTGACTTCAGGGCCGGTGCTCTATCCACTGCGCCGCCCAGCTTCCCCCGTCACTGTAATTTAATGAAGCTGTAGTGCTTTGGAAGCTGGACTTGAAGCCAGAAAACCTGGCTGGAAGCCCTAGCTTTGCTGATCACATTTGACCTCTCAGGACCTCACTTTCATTATCTGTTAAGTGGATGCAATCATACTTGCTGTACCTGCCTCCTGGGGTTGTCATGAGGAGCACATGACATAACAGATTGAAAATGCTTTATGGACAGCAGAACACAAAATAAAGGTCAGATGCTATATTTATTATTAAGGGAAAATATGGATTTATTATTGATAATGTTATTAGCTGTGTGATGCTGGGCTTGTCATAACCTTTTTGAACCTCAGTTTCCTCATCTGTAAAATGTGGGGTTTGCATTTGGTCTATTAAGTCCCTGCTAGCTCTAGATCCCATGACTGACTTGGAACTTAGATTTTACTGTTACCATTGCACAATCTGGGAATCCTACATTTGCAAAGGATCTCAAAGGTCATTTAATCCAACTCCTATGTAAAACAGGGGTCCCTTCTATGCTATAAGGGCAGCTAAGTGGCTCAGTGGATAGAGTGCCCAGCCTAGAGTCAGGAAGACCTGGGTCCAAATCTGGCCCCAGACGCTTACTAGCTGTGTGACCCTGGGTAGGTCACTTAACCTTGTTTGCCTCAGTTTCCTTATCTGCAAAATGAACTGGAAAACGACAAACCACTCCAGTATCTTTGCCAAGAAAAACCCAAATGGGGTCATGGAGAATCGAGCATAACTGAAATGACTAAACAACAACCTTTACCTTATCTAACTCTGCCTCTAGCGATAGGGAACATACTGTCTATTCATGTAGCCCAGAACACTTTTGGATAGTTCTAACTGTGAAGCAGATTTTTTTGACCCATAAAATTATTTTTGTGACTTTCTTCCATTGCTCTTAGTTTTGCTATCTAGGACCAAACAAAAAAAGTCTGATTCTTCTTCAGCAGGACAGGCTTTCAGATACTTGAAGACAGTCTGCATGTCTGGATTCCTGAGTCCTTTCAACTGATCTGCCTGTGACAAGATTTCAAGTTCCTTCTCCAGTCTGATCATCCTCATCAGGATATGCTCCAGTTTGTCAATTTATTCCCTGAAGTGTGGCACCCATAATTAAATTCAACAGTGCTTAGAGGTTTGCAAAGCACTTTACAAATATTATCTTACTGTGACCCCACCCCCAACAACAGCCTTGGGAAGTAGGTGATATTTATTATCTCCATTTTAATAAAGGAAGAAACTGAGGCAGACAAGGCTAAGCAACTTGCCCGGGGTCACACAGTAAGTGTCTGATACAGGATTTGAACTCAAGTCTTCCTGAACCCAGGGCCAGCTTTCCTTCCACTGCACCACGTAGCTGCTACTATCCTTTTCATTAGTAAAGTGCCTTCACATCTATTCTGTATATATTATTACCCACATTTTACAGATTGTGAAGCTTGAAGCTTAGGAAAATGAAATGACTCCCTCAAGTTCCCATAATTCTATGGGAGAGTTGAATTTGAACCCAGATCTCTTGGCATGCCCCACCCCCCCTTGACCATTCCAGTTCTTATTCCATACCATTCTGAAAATACAGAAATATCATCAAAGCAGACCTCATGTAGAAAATAACTAAATTGGGATGTAGAGATATTATTGTGGAAGTGTATTTTTATTTACATAGTTGATTTTTATCCAGCTATTACAGTATTTGGAGAGAATATTGGAACATTCCTCTACCCATTAAATATGATATGTTTATATACCAGTGGAAATAGTTTTCTTTGCTTAGAAGTATTAATATAAAATGTTTTAGAAGGATAAATTATACAGATTTTCCTGAAAGAATATATAATTTCAGAAATTAATCAAATTTCTTCTCTGATGACTGTCCCAAACTTACATATGACTTTCAAGTGATGGAACACTGCTGGAGGAAATCATAAATTACTTTTGCTGAGACCACTGCAAATTTACTCTCCATCTTCAACTTGGTCCTCAAAACTGCACAAGTCTTTTTAATTATTTATGACTCTCTTTCACACTCCCCACAGCAGCTTTTCTTAACCATCTCCTGCCTTTTCAAGTCCTAAATGCCATCTTTAAGCCCTTTACTCTATGCAAATGTGACCTCCTAAATCTCTTCACCTCACAGTCGATTCCCTTCTTCCCCTCTAGTCTCAGAAGATGATCCTTCAGGGCTCTTCCTTGCTTAGGCTACCCACCATCCACTTTTTGCTCTTTGTACCATCTATTCCTACCTTCTCTGGCATCTTGTTGCATCCATCTTTTCTGTCTTCTGGCTCCTTTTTTGTTGCATACAAAATATATGTAGGTACCTATTCCCCATCCTAAAAATCCTTCCCTTGATGCTATCTCCTCAAGAAATTAGCTCATCTTTTTCCTTATACTCCTAGATGTTGGTCACCGTCTCCATTTCCTTAATACTTATTCACTCCTCATCCTTGATCCCCTCACCAGCCTAATATTGCTACTACTCTGGCTACTACTGAAATTGCCGTCCACAAAGTCGCCAATAAACCATCTAAACACCCACTTCTAGTGACCTTTTCTCAGTCTTCATCCTCCTTGACCCCCTCTGTAGCATTTGATAGTTGACTAGTCTTTATTCCTGGATATTCTGAAGCTCTTCCTGATCCTTGCCCCTCCTCAGCTGTTAGTACAGTAAGTCCTGTTTAACACTCATGACTTCAACCATTTGCATGATTTTATTAGTAACCTCATTTTCATTTTTGCATTGGCAACCATATGCATTCACAGTTATGCACAGCAGAGAAAAAATGAGAGGCTCGATGTGCACAAGTCTGTGGAGCTGCTGGTATTCTCCGAGGATGGCTTGGTATAATTGACCAGCTGGCTAGAGGCATAAAGGCTGTAGATCCCAGCCTCTAGGTTAAACATCAACTCGCTTATGCTGTGCCCCCACACCTAGAGATCCTTAAGGATCTCCAATAGCACATGAAGCAGGTGGATTATTCCAAGCTGCTGTGTCCATGATTTCTAATGCCAGCCACTGGCCATGAAGGACAGAGTAATAGAGGTGATGCTGAGCCCTTGCCACTCTTGGTGTCTCCCAACAGTCCCGACAATCTCTCCTTAGTTTTCAGACGGCAGCCAAGGTTTATAGCAGCATAGTATACAGTATGATGCCCTCACACTACCATCTGACCCAATGGAAGGTAAGATTCACATTAAAATGTTTTAATTTTAAGAATTTTATTTGCTGTGTACAGTATTTATGGCATTGTAGATTTCATGTGTTATGAAAGGTGAAGTATTTCCATGTCTGGAAATAATTTTTTTTATTATTGAGATGTTAGCACAGCTTCAGTTTTCTCATCTATAAAATGGGAATAATAGAGGTGTTGTAAAAACTTAATGAGATAACATATCCAAAGTGTTTCTCAAACCTTAAGGTGCTATATTTATGTTACCTTTATTGTTGTTGTTGGTCTGAATTTTTAAAAATCCTATAATCAGGGCAACAGGAGAGAATTCATTTAAATAGCCCACTGCCTTCAGGCATAAGAGCATAGCTTTGTCTGGGACATTTAGTAACTAATTTATGATTTTAAAATTCAGAGCTAGACATGTTCTTACATGTCTTAATATGGAGAAATTGAATCTCATAGACTTTCCCATGGCGGATGAACATGTATTTATTGAACACCTCCTATATGCTAGCTTTCTGAGGTTTGAAAAGGAAAACACATATTCCTGCACTCTAAGAGTTCACAATCTTATTGAAGTGATGAGACTAACATACATAAAAGGATCTTAGAAACTATCAACTCCAAACCCCTAATTTTATAGGTGAGTGTATGGAGGCCCAGAGAGAAGAAGAACCTTGCCCCTGTGCTGTTTGACATTTTTACCAATGACTTGGATAAAGGCAAAGAATAAAGGTACAAGAGATTCTTGACAAAGTAGGCTGAGTCTAATAAGACTAAATTCAATAGAGGCAAAAGCAGATTGTCTTTCACTTGGGTACAAAAAAAAGTCAACTTCACAATAATAAGATGCAGGAGGCATGGACAGAGAGCAGCTGTTATGAAAAAAGATCTGAGATTTGTAGTGGACCACAAAAGTAATATGCATCATCCAGCCTAAAATATGTACAATGCAGTCTTGGGCTGCTTTTAGGAACATAGCTTTTAGGAAGAGGGAGATGACAGCCCCATTGTACTTATCAGGTCCCATCTGGAGTATTGTGTTCAATTCTGGGAGCCATAGTTTAAGAAAGACGTTGATAGTCTAGAGTAGAGGGGTCAAACGTGTGGCCCAAATATAGCCAAAACCAGAATAAAATGCAATTGGGAAACATTCAACAAAATAAATAAAAATGTAATACAACATAAGTAATGTTAATTTGTAGTTTTCTAAATCAATCTTTGGCAGGCAGGGATCCATTTCTATTTGAATTTGATATCACTGGAGTAGAGAGTGTCCAAAAAAGGACAACCATAATGGCAAAGGTCCTTGAGTCTAAAGCGTAAGAATCAACTGAAGTAATCGGCATGTTTAACCTGGAGAAGAGAAAATGGTGGGAAGTGGGGGCAGGGTGCTTTCAATTATTTGAAAGGCTATGATGTGAGGAAGAGATTATACTTGTTCTCTCTGACCCCAGAAGACAGAACTAAGAGCTAAGTTTCAGAGAGACAAATTTAGGTTTGGTATAAGGAAAAACCCTCTAACAATCAGAGGTGTCCAAGAATGGAATGGGTTGTCTTGAGAAGGGATGGGTAACCTCTCCTTGGAGGTCTCTAAAGAAAAGCTAAACAACCATTTGTTGGGGAGATCCTGGGAATATTTTTGGAATACCAGTTGGACTAGATGGCCGATGAGGTCCCTTCCAGCTTTCAAATTCTATAATTCTATAACATGCCTAAGGTTCCATAATTAGTAACCCACATCCTGTGACTCCAAAGTTAATTCTCTTTCTTCTATATCCTACTCTCTCAATAAAGGACAGACAATAAGAGGTCAGATGAGGGAAGAATCAGTGTGGGCTTGCGTGGTCAGGGTAGAGGGACCTTAATGACAGACTGAAGAATTCATGAGTCAGTGGAGAATAACCGAAAAGTTCTGAACAGATAGGGTGTATTATCAGAGCAGTGCTTTAAGAAGATTAATTTGGTGGTCATGTCCACAATGGTTTGGAAGTAGGGAACAGGGTGAGAGCAAAAGACTATAGGTAGGGAAATAATTGAATCATAGAATGTCAGGGTTGGAGGGGACCTTAGAACATTGAGTGGTTGAGTTGAATGGGACAGCAGAATTTTGTTTTTTTCATTTAGCAATGAGAAAACTGAGTTCCAGAGATAGGAATTAACTTGTATGAAATCAAATAGAAACTGGGTCTTCTGTGCTCTTTGTTGTAAGACAGCTGAAATAACTCAGGTGTGAAATATCACCTTACACATTTCATGCCTGTTCTGGTCATTAACATTCGTGGAGTTTACTGTGCCTTAAAGCAGTGGTGTCAGACACAAGTGGAAGCAGCAGCCACTAAATCGTACATAAGGATCTCTATGGGTTATGTATTGACTTAGAAAACCACATGCTTCTATACATTTCTTTTTTTTTTATTAATACATTAACACATTAAAATCATAAAGGAACTACATTTTAGTCTGGTTCAGGCTACACTTTGGAGTGTTGCAGGCTGCATATGCTTCATGGAATGTATACTTGACACCTCTGCCTTAAAGGACATGACTGGCTGAGATAGTACAGTAATAAAAGCAGTGAATCCAAGCTTAGGAGGCTGCTCAGCAGCTACAGTCAATAGCCTCAAGGAGAGAACCTGCATTTCTTCCATGAAGCTGCCATACAAGTAATGAGCAGCAAGGCTTTCACTGCTGGTGTTTGAAGGCATCTTGATCAGACTGTCCTTGTTGAGCTTTAATAGTCTTAGAAGGGCAGAAAGAGGAGAGAGATAGGATGTAGTGGAGCTGAGGAATTTAGATTTCCTTGAGTTTATTTCATTTTCTGCCTTTTCCTCTGTGCTATGAGTATTCTACTAAGGCAGTGGTTTCCAGACTTTATGTAGCAATGCCTCATTTCTTTATATTAAAAAATTGTTGCCACCCAATTTTCATAAAACTATCTATGAAAATAATTTTCTTGGCTCCTGTTTTATATAGTAGAGAGATAAATTGGAGCACCTCTCCATGGAGTGAAAGTGTACATGTTCAATTCCATGGAAAGTGCTCCAATCTATCCCCTGTTGCATTTATAACAATAGCAGTTGTTAAACTTACTGTAAAAATAACAATAGTCACAAATAGTTTATTGATTGAGAAACCCTTTATAATCTTCATATTTTCAACTTGTAAATAATAGCCATTAATACCACTGTGATAGATCAGTTTGAAAGTTTGTCTTTTGAAATAGTTTCTCTAAATGCAGAATATTGATTACATTGCTACTTATAATTTTTTTTCAACTTCTAATTGAGATATCTTTTATAACAGCTTAACAGATATCATATAATGGAGCAGAAACACCCGTATCATATAAGATTGTAATTGGCTATAAAATTTTGATAGAGTGCTAGTCGTCCATTCAGGAAGTTCAAATGTGTCCTCAAACATTTCCTAGCTGTGTGGCCTTGGGTGAGTCATTTAACCTCTGACTACCTCAGTTTCTTCATCTGTATAATAGGGATAATAATAATACTTACCAGATTTATTAAAAGAATTGATGGAGTATTTGTAAGGCATTTTGTAAACCTTAAAATGATATATGAATGCTAGTTATTATTATTATTATCAACATTATTATTATTACTACTCACCCAAGGCCAAAATATAATTAAATGTTCAGATTCAAATGCTTATTTTAATCTGCTATCACAGGACATCCATTAAACATTCTTGTTCCAATGGAGTAAGATCAAATATATTCTATTTTCCATAGCAAATGGTGCTCTTATCTATTCCTACTTAGAAATATTTAGGACTTTAAAATAAGAATTGTTTCTTTAAGCCCTCAAGTGATAAATAAGTCTTTAATTTCTTCTATTTCATTTGAAATATGGGTAATTTTAAAATTAAAATACTTTTAAACTTTATTATCTATAGCTCTTTTTCATAAATTCAATCATTTTATCTTTCCAAATTATAGTATGAATTTGAGGACTTTTAATTGGTTTATTTAGAGTAACAAGTTTTCCCACTGCATTTAATATACTCAATATGTAAAGAACAAAAAAGTAATTGTATATGAAACTGTGGACTTCTATTACATAGTTTGTTTTTTAAGTGTACATTAAATAAACCTGAGAGTAATAAAATTGCCCTGCTAAATATGTTCCCTTCTGAACTTCCTTGTTTATTTTTTCTGGGCATTTCCAATGTTTCTTTGATGCTTTTTTCTTCCTTTTTTTCATCAGTATTACTACCCAAGCCATCCCTCCAAATGTCTGCCAAATAGCAACCCTCTCTTTTAATGAATAATAAGTTTGCATTTCATTCTGACATAAATTGAACTCTGTTTATGTAGAGTTCAATGGTTCTACCACATTTTATTATTTTATTATTATTTATTATTTTCATTGAAAAAGCCATCAATTTCATTGAAAATTTCTCTTGACATGACCTTGCTATAAGTAGATTTTCAAAGATAGCAAATCTTCCCTAATAATTGTTTCTACCACATATTCTACATTTGATCAGGTGATCTATTGCTTCATTCATTTGCACAATAAAACAAGAAGATTTTAGTTTCCCAACTAATTGATAACAAAGGTCTTTAGACATGTGGGTAATTCCCCTTCCTACCATATTACCTGAAAGTAAAACCATTCAAAGATGATTTGCCTATAAATCACTAGCCATCATTTTAAACATATTTTAGCTTCAGGTAGCACCAACATTTTTTTCCTTTTGAGTGGTGCTTTTTTCCCCCCTGGTAATTTTAAAATCAATTTTACATACTATGCAAGCAATCCTGTTATGTAATGGACTTTTAAAAGTTTTTTTTTAAATTTACTAAGAGCGTCTTGTTTTCTTTAGAAAATCTGTCTTACCTTGCCAACATATTCAACATGAACACTTCCAAGATGTTTCCATTTATCAGGTTTCCAACTCTACAGGTAAATTCTCATAAAACAAACACAACAGCATTTCCTTTTCATCAGTAACAGTAATTGTGATTCCCAGTGATAAATATGGACTCTCAATTTGGACTTTTTATTATGTGTTTTTGACATCATGATTAAAGTAATTAATGGCAGAAAGGCCAGGGTCACCCACTTCATCCTGGGCCATCCTCAGTTGTCTTGACCTTTGTCTTGCCACTGGACTTTGATGACTGGAGAAGAGAGGGGGGCTGATGACTTTGTGAAACTCTGCCTCACGTATATCCAGTTCACATACAAGTCAAGATATCACCCCTTGATGTCATTAGTCCTCTTTAGAAACAGAGAAACAAACAAACAACAACAATGTAAACAGCCTTTGTTACATTTATTTGTTCTAATTTGAACTGTTCAGGTAGACTTTCTTTTCAAGACAGTCATATACATACTTATCCCAGAGGGATATTATTTTACTTTTAAAAATTAGAGATGACAATTTAAGACAATGAAACTTAAATTTAACTGCTAAAAATGCCAAATGATTACTACTAACTAATCTTGGATTACTTATTTTTAACAACATATCATTGTTTTTAGAAATCAGATTATTATATTGTAGTTATCAAAATGTTGTAAAATATATCAGATAAATGGTACCTTTACTTCCATGCAAAGATTATTTAACTTCTGGTTTACTCACTTTACATTCAAATGCATTAAGCAGTGCAACAACACCCTTCATCTGTGTCATGATCCTGTACCCATTGGTGACAAATGGCAGATGGTGCCTTAATTGAGATCCAGCAAACACTGACTCAAATTTAACCTTGTTGGCAAAAAACTGTATTAAATAATTACTGTGCTTTATTCACTGTGAGATGAAGTAATTTGCAGTGTTAGTCTCACTTTTGATGACTTTGATTTGAACTTTGTTTTCATGGGGGAAAAAAGTGGATTTATTTATCTAGGAGTTATATTACAAATATTCAGTCATTTTGGCCATTGCTCCTTGTTCTTGCTCCTGTGGAGTGCCGTGCCCCACAATTTGGAGGATTCTGACCTGGGAGGGTTTGCATGCAGGGCCTTAACTGCTTGAAATCTTGGGATTGGGGAATATACCAAAGGGACCTGGCTGTGATGAGTCGCTGTCACAAGGTCAGCGAAGGCTTGTTCTTTTGAGTCATTTCCTCTCTCTTGCCTGTGCTGGTATACAGAAGGAATCTTGGCCTATCCTCTATTTCTGGCAGCTTGTAGCTTCTCTGAAAGAAGGTATTAATTTGCCTTCTTAATCCTACTAATTAGCTGCTGGAATGTTTTAACTACCCAATTCCTTTTTATGAGAAGAAATTTGGCTTTCTATTCCCTATGACTTTTTTCTAATCTCAGCAGAGGCCTTAAAATCAATCACCTTTTTCTGATCAAAAGTCTATGCATATTTTCCTATCCAAATAAGAAACAGTAAGAAAAGGGGGAAAGATTACATAATTTCCCATAAGTCTGTGAAGCTGTGTGATGGAGTAGGAAGAGTATTAGATTTGAAACCATAGGATAATAGAAATGGAAAGAACCCCAGAAGCCCTTTATTCCACCTCCCTCATTTTGTAGATAAGGAAACTGAGGCCCAGGGAGTGAAATGATTTTTCTAGGGTCACACACGTAAATGTCAGAGGATCTTTTAACCCAGGGCCTCTGACTCCAGAGCCCATATTCTTTCCATTATTCCAGAACTTGTATTTGAATCCCAAGTTTGCCTTTTAGTAGTTATATAACCTTAGATAATTAATTTCCCCTTCCTAAGAATTCCTCATTTGTAAAATAGAAATAATATTTCCTGTTCAACTGATTTCATGGAGTTATTTTGAGGAAGTACTGAGATTATAGAATCATAATAAGTGTAAAGGTTCTTTGAAAAACTGTAAAGTGTACTATACAAACATCACCTATTATACAACTTTACTCACGTTGCCTATTGAATTAAATCCAAGTTTAGTTTGGCATTTGTGGCCTCTACAACTATTTTTCTAGTCTATTTCATATTAAGTCCCTTCACAATTCTCTCACACATGTAACAGTGACTACCTTTCTACCACTTTATCCCTCTTTAATAACAACCATCATAAATATATTGCTATTACTTAATGTTTCACTAGACCTACGATGCCATCAATATGTATTCTTTCCACTGGCACGAATCACAACCCAGCCATATCTTTTCATTTGGTTTAAACTCTTATTCATGACATGTAAATTCTCCATAGGTATTAAACCAATATCCTAGGGGCTTTCCTTTTGATCTCTCGACATTATTTGGGCATCATTGCAGCATATGGGCTTTCTCTTATCTTTTGTTCTCTCTCTTCATGGCTGGTCCATTGCTTTTGCTGGACAGACATTTCTTTGATGATTTTTTTACTCTACTGCATGAGTACAATTCATTATGACCTGTAATAGTCTTCAGCCTATTTACTCCTAACATGTATTTCTCCTTTTCTCGTATGGGTGGCCTATAATTTTGATTCCTTGGAGATTAGGATATTCTAGGATTTGTAGCCATGTTGTATCACTTTAAGAGTGCTAGTGTTTAAAAAAGATGGAATTTTGTTTCAGGGAGAGGGTTGGAAACATTGAAAATGCTGTGCATTTTCCCTAGTGAAATTGAGTCGTTGTCCTCATGCTGTTGCCTGAGTAAGTTACTTAAGATTCTTGGGTCTCAGTTTCCTCATTTTTAAAATGAGAGGGTTGATCCTGGATGGCCTCTGAGGACCCTTCTAACTTTACATCAGCAATCTGATCTTCCTATTGATGATGTGATCTTATTCAATTCTGGGCTCAGTTATGTACTAAGCCCAGATATATGTATGATGGACCAACTCTGTCTGCATATCATCACTTCATATGATGATCCGGAAAACAGATATTTTTTCATCTACTTTTTTTCCCCTGTGTGAATAGTTGGGCTGAACTCTCAAGTGATTTGGGATCTCATTAAGGAGGCTTTGAAATGTTCTAAGATTTTATGCAATTAACATCATTTCATTCACAGGGAACAATTTGTAGAACCTGATTGTCTGTGGGAAATTTCCCTTCTATATTAACCCTCTTCCAGTGACAATAACAGATACCTATGTCCAGCATAATAATCTTTCTGTTTTTATGCCTTATCTGAATGAAGTAAGGCATTAAATATCAGGAAAGTATCAGTTCTCTCTGGGACCTTACATGACCTTGACATATGCTTTGGAGACCCCTTGTTAGAAGAAAGCCTTTAAATCTTCTTTTTAATCAAGTGCTTCCTATAGTCAATAAAAAATAAATATAATGTGATTTTGCATCCTCTGCACCTTTCAGCCAATTGTATGAATATAAAGATGTGGTGTACCTCAGGCAATTACTGACAAAAAGCCTACCTCTTCCCTTTTAATGTCCTTATCGAGGATGACCTCAATGCAAGAGTAAATTATTCTCATATCTTTAGAATTGAGAAAGTAGGTACATGGATTAGTAGTGACTGGTATCTTCTTGATTGCCTCTTTGGTGGTAATAATGCCTGTAATTTTTTCCAATCATTCAATGTCTTTCTCTCTCTCAAATATTATGAGAATTAATTATTTGATGCCTTCAAAATTGTGTCACCTTTGCACAGACCTCTTCCATGAATACGTTGCTTGGTTCAACTACTCTTCCCATTTTTCCTAAGTGTTGTTTCTACTTCTTCATACAGCAAAATAGGGACTGTGACTTTAAGAGTCTAAATGTGGTTAGTTCCATCATCATCATCATAGCAAAAATAATTTTTATTGTAAAAATCTTGATAAATAGTTTCCATTTTTCACCCATTTTGTTCTCTTTTCAGTTTCATCCCTAAGTGCTCTCAGGGTAATATGGTTTAATTAAATTTCATCCTTAAATACTTGGGAATGACCTGGCTTAATTGGGACTCATGCCAAGATTTCTGTGAGCTCTTTATTTTCCCTTCTACCACTCTCCACTGTTTGATTAGCCAATACTGCTTATAATCTATGACATTTTATGTTGGTTCATATTCTAAACTGGTGGTGACCTTGATGTCATATCTCTCAGCTTGGTGAGGAAATAAGTTGTTTGCTTAAGCAATTTCTAGTCCCTTTTGGTCTCCTGATTGTGACAATTGCTTTGCATGGGTTAAACTTGTGTAGGAAATGGTGCTAATTGATACTGATATTGTTGTTTTTAAAAACCCAGGTTAGGTTAAAGCTGTTTTAATTCCATGCCGTATCTTCTTATTTTTATTCTTTCCTAATTTGGTACTGCTTTTGATCTTTAACAATTTGATATTCCAGTGGTCCAGCTGCCACAGATAACTAATTCAGAAATGACTTGGTAACCAGATGCTTCGTATTTGTTTTCATTTTTAAATGATGTTATTTTTCACTTACCAGGTCCAGCACCTCCTAACTTTTCTTTCTGAAGAAAAACATTAATGATATAGGTATAAGGCTTCTTTGAATTCTAAAAGCCAGCATATTGCATAGTGCCTGGCACTTAATAGGTACTTAATAAATATTTATTGGGCAGCTAGGTGGCATAGTGGATAGAGTGCCAAGCCTGGAGTCAAGAAGACCTGAGTTCAGATTCAGCCTCAGACACTTACTAGCTATGTGACCTTGAGCAAATTATTTAACTCTGTTTGCCTCAATTTCCTCATTTGTAAAATAAGCTGGAGAATAAAATGGCAAACAACTCTAGTATCTTTTCCAAGAAAACCCCAAAAAGGGGTCATGAAGAGTCAGACACAATTGAAAAATGATTAAATGACAACACATGTTTATTGGCTGACTAAAAGCTTGGGCCTCTTTTGATTGTGAGAAGCATTATATAGCATAGAACACAGGATTTGGAGTCATGAGGATCAGGCCTGGATCAGATCCTGCCTCAGTATGTTACTAGTTGTATGACCATGAGTAAGCCTGAATAAGTCATCTAACCACTCTATTCCTCATTTTCCTCATCTGCAGAATTGGGGAAGGGTCTTACTCAATGACTTCTAAGTTTCCTTCCAACTTCAAATCTGTGATCCTGTGATTCTTGATCCTGAACCACATCTTCCATCATATTTTCCACTGTCCTTCCCTGGACACATCTTTGCATTGAAGTCGGTCAGCCAACAAAGATTTATGAAGAGCTTACCGTCTGCCAGCGTTGGAGATACAAATAGAAAGAAGAAAGACAGTCCTTGCTCTCAACCAACTTATAATTG
The DNA here is from genome assembly GCF_003287225.1 of Phascolarctos cinereus. Classification (NCBI taxonomy): domain Eukaryota; kingdom Metazoa; phylum Chordata; class Mammalia; order Diprotodontia; family Phascolarctidae; genus Phascolarctos; species Phascolarctos cinereus. The sequence goes on along the minus strand of NW_027555625.1, from coordinate 296,165,130 downwards.
AATGTGGAAAGACAATACACAAAAGAAAACAGAAAGTAGTGGGGGAGGGGAGGCTAGGTACCCATCAAGGAGGCAAAGAAGTCCAAAATGAATACAGCAGCATGAGAAATGAGGAGATGCCTAAGGTGTTGTCTCTCCTGTCCCTTCTCCTTAAATGGAATTTATGGCTCTGGCCTCCACTGATGAGGTGAAAATTCCAAGACTGATTGGATCTTGCAAAATGATGAGATTTCCCAATGGGGAATTTGCTGAGGGCATGACAGAGAAGTCAAAGAAATCCAAAATGAATGCAGCCTGGTAGAAAATGAGGAGGTGACTGAAGTCACCAAGTATTAAAACATAGGTTGATTGAACCAATTAATCAGTTGGTTAATAAAGATTTATCAGTGAATTCTATGTCCCAGGCACTGTGCTAAGTGTTGGGGATGCAAAGGAAAAAAGTGAAATAGTCTTTGCCCTTAGGGAGCTTATCCATGTATATCCTTACATAAGTATATACATAATATGTAGAAGGGAATTAGAGCAGCTGGTTTGCACGGTGGATGGAGAACCAGGTCTGAGGTCAGGAAGACTCATCTTCCTGAGTTCAAATCTGGTCTCAGATACTTACTAGCTGTGTGACCCTGGTCAAATCACTTAGCCTTGTTTGCCTCAGTTTCCTCATCTGTAAAATGAGCTGGAGAAGGAAATGGCAAATTATTCCTTTATCTTTGCCAAGAAAACCCCAGATGGAGTCACGAAGAGTCAGATATGACTGAAACAACTGAACAACAGCATAGAAGGGAGTTAAGGAGAGAAGACACGAGGAGCCGCGGGGAGGGGGGTGAGAAAAAAAGCTTCATTTTGAAGGTGGCAACATCTCAGTCTGAAGGACGCCAGGGGTTTGGAGAAGTGGCTGTGAGGAAGGAGTGGATTCTGGGCATGGGGGACAGCTCATACAAAGGCATGGAGATGGGGGAGGTAATATGCAGAACAACAGGTAGTCCATCACGAGCAGTTTATAGCATGCGTACAAGGGGACGCTGGATGAGAATTTAATTCGGAGGGTCTGATCAGGCTCTTCCTAGAATTTCTCTACATCCTCATCCTCTGCAATAGATATGGACACATGTGTTATTTTCAGGGTGGTCTTTTTTTGGCTTTGCTCATTTTAAGCACTGTAGCTTAAGCAGTGGTCATGGGATGATTGCACAACCCATGAAGGGATGTTTCTTGTTGTCTTTGGATGCACAATAAAAGCAAATCCACTGACTCCTCTATTTGCCTCTCTAAGGAGAATCCATGAGTCATTCTTCTCTTTAACTATGACTTCCTTATTTATATCTTCTGGTTTCATTTATAGCAAGAGGTCAGTAGTGATATGATTTACTTCCTTCAGTAGTATATTGACTCACAGGTCATTGGACAAAGATCTCCCATTTAGAAGACCAACAGCTAAGTTCATGTTTAGACAGTCTTCAAATCTATGGTTTCTGGCACCTTTGGGTCTCTTTTCCACTAATCTGTCCACATTTCTGCAGGAGCAGAAAAGAACCCACGTAGGATTCAGGGCTTGGCTCTTGAAAATCTTCTAGTCTAGTGGTGTCAAACAAATAAAAATGGGAGCTATTAAACCTCGCATAAGGATTCCTGCAGGCTGCATATTGATTTAGAAAATCATACATTTTATATATTTCTTTAAATGAATACACCAGCACATCAAAATCAGATAGGAACTGTATTTTAATCTGGTTCAGGGCACACGCAGACTTCTGTTCAAGTCCAAACCTCTTATTTTACACATGAAGAAACCAAGACCCAGAAAACGAAATGACTGGGAAAAGGTTATATAAGTAGTAAATAGAAGAATGAAGATTCAGACTCAGATCCTTTGACTCCAGACCCATTGTGCTTTCCATCACATATATCCCACATACACTCCATACCATAAAAAGGACTCTCTTTTCTAAAGCAAGATTCTAGATGTTTTTATAGCCAGCCACATGCCTCTGGCAGAAATTACATCTTTCTTAGAGGTCTGAGCCCCCATATTGTTCTTAACAAAACACATTTGAAAAGAATGTAACATTTTTCGGGGTTATACAGTGTGGTTTTATTTCATTTTGGTGAGGTTTTTTTCCACAGCAATGAAAACCATTTTTTACAGATGAGCAAAATGAGACCCAGAAATTCAGTGAATTAAAGTCACTGAAGATCAATCCACGTGCTCAGATTTGTAGCATTTTTTGCTGTGCCTGCTGAGTGAGCGGCCAGTGGTCTCTGACTGGCTAGCCACCACTGAAATCCCTCTGCTGTCCCCTGAGTGAACATTTCAAGGTGATTTATCATTTACTAGCTGAGCTATGCAAATATTTTTTTTTGTGGAATATCGATAGAGATTTTCTTAAAATAGATGTGGGTCAAATTCCTTTTCCTCATTTAAAAGAATATATAGCAAACCCATTGATATCGAGCTTTCTCTATGGAAAAACTTTTGGCAAGAAAGCAGCTGAGTTCGGCAGTTGGAATCAGCCCATCTGGGAGGGTCTCGAACTGAAATGAGAGGAGCACATTCTGAGCGGCTCTGGATTTCTCGTGGAAAAAGTCTTTACTGCACGTGCAGCAGGGTCTTTGGTTAAGGCTGACGCCTCACTGCATTCTGCGTCAGTGCTCTGCATGTACTTTTGACACACGTTCTTGTTAACTCTTCTAAGACTCAATGGCAGTCATTTGATCCAAGGATCCTGCTTCATTTAGGAAACTCTCAAATCAGAGTCAGGCAGGACTTGGCAGCTCATCAAGGCTGCTGTTTTGTGGTTGTGGCTTCTAAACTCAACTCATTCAGTGGTGTCTAGTTTGAAGGTAACTGGATCTCCCAGTGCTGAGCTAAGACTTCTTTCAAGACACGGAACGAGAGCCATGAAGCACGTCCAGTTTGCTGTGAAATTTTAACTGTTAAGATGTTGTTATCAAAATATACCTGAGTATGGCAGCTTGGATGATGGTCCCTTGGAGTGAAGGGCCTGCTGTCTAGAAAGAGGATGATAGCGGGTTAGCTGAAAGGGTCTATTTCAGCTATCAAGACTGTGCCAAGTTCACTGAGTAATGTGAGCCCAAGGCCTCATAGCTTACTTCAACCCTGAATCAGCTGGGCCCCAACACTCCAGTGTGCTGGGGCAGGGTGCCCTTCAGTGGCATGTTGGGGAGATTGCCAAGGAGGAAGAAAGGGCCAGGTCCTTGGAGAAGAATAATCCCTTTCTCCTCCCCTCCCACCCAACCTTCTTCCCTGGTTGTTGCCAGTGGAAAGTTGCTCAAAGCAAGCAGAAGGGAAACCAAGCTGAGGTCTCTTTTGTTCAAAGGTGCTCTGACTATTTAGTGATTTAAGTCAACACATATTTATTAAGTATTTATTATGTCAGACATTGTGCTAAGCGCTGGGGCACTGAGGGACATACATCATAAAAAAATTCAAGGCTAAGCAACATGAATTTCTGGGAAGAGCACAGGTAGAATGGGAAGTCAAGAGATTTGCTCTTCAGGCCTTAGACAAATGGGCTATTACCATTCAAATGAACCTTCAGGATGAACCAATAAGATCCACCCTACCCCCATTCCACAGAAAACTGAAGCTCAGGGCGGGTGTGAAAGGGTTTGTTTAAGGTCATACGGTCACAGAGCCAGGAATAGAATCCATATCTTAGGCTGCTCAGTAGAACACTTTTTGCATTGTTATTCTCATTCTTTAAACTTCTCTACTTTAGTTTTTTTCCTCTGTAAAATGTGGGTTAATAATATAGCCCTTTTTACCTCATGATGTTATAATGATGCTGTCGTGAGAAAAAAATAAAGGCGTGTATTCTGAGCATTTAAAAGTATACATTCTAAATTTTCTGATAGGTGTTCATTCATTAATAGATGCAGAGTCCAGAGCAAGGGTTCTTTTTTGATGCATGGACCCACCTTGGCAGTCTGCTGAAATCTATGGACCCCTCCTCAGAATAACATTTTAAAATAATTGAATTTCAATTAAAGATTAGTAGAAATAAGGATGTATTTTATTTTCATCTCCAAGTTCATGGACTCCTTTAAATCTTTCCACGGCCTTTGAGTTAAGAACTCAAGTCTAGATCAAGGGAGGTGATAGACAGTCCTGCTATTTTAGGGGGCCACATCTAGAGTATTTTGTTTAGTTCTGGGTGCCATATTTTTTAATAAGGGCACTGACAAGCTAGAGGGTGACCAGGATGGTGGGGGCAGAGGGAGAGGATAGAAACCAAACTATATAAGTATCAGTAGAAGAAACCAGGCATATTTAGCCTAAAGAAGGGAAGACTTAGGAGACATATGTAAAACAAGTCTTCCTCGTCTAGTACAAAAGACTGTAGTAGCAAGTATCACTAACACATATAATAGCTTTCTTCAAGGATTTGAAGGGAAGTCGAGTAGCAGCAGGATTAGATTTATTTTGCTTAGCTCTGAAGGTCAACATTAGGAACAGTGGGTAGGAGTTACAGGAGCAGCAGATTTCAACTCATTATAACAAATTCCAGTAGTCCCAAAGTAGAGTGGGCTTCCCTGAGAAATAGTGAGTTTCCCCTTATTTAACAGAGGTCATGAAGCAAATGCTGGATAACCTCTTGGTGGGGGATGTTATAGAGAGGATTCTAGTTTAGGTATGGGTTAGACTGGAAAAATTCTGAGATAACTTTTTTTTTTTGGCTAGGTAATGGGGTTAAGTGACTTGCCCAGGGTCACACAGCTAATAAGTGTTAAATGTCTGAGGCCAGATTTGAACTCAGGTCCTACTGACTCTAGGGCCAGTGCTCTATCCAATGTGCCACCTAGCTGCCCCTGAGATAACTTTTGACTCTGATATTTAGTGATTCAATGAGAAACATTGGCAGAATGCTGGGCAGTATATCTCATATTGTTTCCCAGAAGCAAAAATTCATGGAATTAGATATGATCTCAAAGGATATCTTCTGTAGCCTCCCATGAGTGGATTAGCTAACCGTGCTGTCTACCAACCTGATTTTTTTCTATAGTAACCAAGAACATCAACATGTATAGTGGAAGGAAGCTAGAACCAGAGACCCTGGTTTTGACCACCTGAGTGACCTTATGTAAGTTATTTCACATCTCTCAATCTGTTTTCTCATTTGGAAAATGAGAGACTTGGACTAGATTCCAGCCCCGAGTCTCTGATCGTGCTTACCTGTGAGCCTCCTCATATTTCCTGACTTCTGGAGGCTCAGGTACCTGGGCATCCAGTCCAAGGTACAGGATTTGTTTTGGGTCATCTGGTGAACTAATCCCTACGTCCTTCTTCCCACTGACTAGGTGCCCCAGGGAAAGATCTGGTGGTTTGGCTGTGGATGACGAGGGTGAATTTGGTGTCCTGATAGCTGGGTTTCCACTTTGTTTGTCATTGTCTAGCATAGGGGTGGGGAAACTGGAGCCTTGAGACCACATGTAGCCCTCTAGGTCCTCAAGTGCAGCCCTTTGACTGAATCCAAACTTCACAGAACAAATCTCCTTAATAAAAGGATTTGTTCTGTAAAATTTGGACTCGGTCAAAGGGCTGCACTTGAGGACCTAGAAAGCCAACGTGGCCTTGAGACCACAAGTTCCCACTCTTCCATATAAGTTTTTCCCACAAGTAGGCCACATGATCAGAAATCTGTGGGTGCTAACCATATACATTTTTATTGATAATCAGGATGGAGTGAATGGGTAAGTTTCTATTCTAATACTTCTTCCCGGTCTGGAGGGGACCCTGGGCTCTCAGAGTCTGTGCCAGCAGAGCACAAGTTATAACTACTCAGCTGTCAAGCTAGTCTTCATAAATCCTTTGCCACCCCAAAGCTTCTTTGCCTAGAAGCCCAAGTCCTGTCCTAATGTCTTGTTTGCTAAAATCTAAGGTCTAATAATCTTAATAAATGTAATGTATTGCTCTTATATCCCAAAATGACAGATTCAATGAAAGAATATAATATACGTAAAAGTGGTGGGATGGAGTGGTGAGTGAACAGGGTTATTCAGCTACTCATACCACATATTCCATCTCCTACCAGCGCATGCACGCATATACACACATACACACACATACACATATTCATTGTCTTAAACGAGGTCTCTAGCATCAACATTTTCTCTCTTCTCTGGGAAGCTATAATAAAAGGATCTATAATTCCCTTTTTAAGCCTAAACCAAGGCAAAGAGAATGCTGTGACAAAATACCTCTGTTAAATCTCTCTCCCTTTTCTCCTGGGATGCTTTCCCCGAAATCATTTCCTCCATTGTATTTGCCTGTGGTTAACACTATTTATAAGGAAAAAAGAAACATTTAAAAACAAGAAAGGTAGACAGACAACCCCCTTCACTGCCCTCCCCATCCCAACCCTCTTGCCTAGAGAGTAAGGCTTCAGGATCCTAAGAGGAGAGTCCCAAGAGAGAATGGAAACTCAGAATCTCTTCCTTAGCTCTGCAATCTAGTGGGGTTTCAGCAACACAGAATTCATGTTTTCCAGGATACTCCAGGAACATGAAGGACCCACACAAGCTCATTCCTTCTCACCCTTGTGGCTGCTGCTTCTGCTTTCCTTGCTTCATTTGCATGGCTCCTCCCAGCCTTCCCTTCTCAAGCTCCCTGGGTCTTCTATACATCTTGATAGGAGCTGGGTTCCTTCTCAATTCTACTAGCTGCTTGGACCCATTCTAACATCTTTTTAGGGCTACCCAGAGGTGTGACCAGTCCCTTCTTGCCCAATGATTTAGGCCCCCTTTCAAAATGAACCAAGGAATTTGTTCACATTTCATAAAGAATTGAGCTAGTTCCAGTTTCTACAATGTGTTTAACGCCTCCTAACTTATGAATGGATCCTGATCTTCAGATACTATCTGTCATACATGTAGAAAAACTTATAAAGTGATAAAGAGCAAGGAAAGCTCATTACCTTCAGAACAATTGACACAGGACAGGCTATTTACAAATAAATTGATATTTTGAAGTATGTGTCACCTCACTGATTTGGATACTTTGAAGTTACAGAAATACAGGCTATTTCTATCTATGCCTTCTTACCCTGTACAATTCTTATTCAAGTTCTCCTGGAAATCTTACACAGGGGCTCCACCCTACATGCTGGAGGATGAAGTGGAATGGGGGTGCTAAGATGGGAAGGGTAGAGGCTTCCTAAAGATAGATGTCTTCCTGTTTCACAGGTACCAGATGGAACACGTGGGCTAGCCATTTGTCATCCCTTACTTTCACTACAATGTTTGTCCACCTCCTTTTTTGGACAGGCCTCTCACTAATGATTTCCTTTATCTTCACATGTGGAATAAAAACAAAAACAAATAACAGACAAACAAAAACCCCCCAATACTTTTCAAGTATATAAAGGCAAGGTAAGTCAGAAGGGGGCACATAGAATTAATCATTGTTATTTCATTCAGTTAATCAAATTGAATAAGTAGCTACTTTATACTAAGGGTGATGTAAAATTTAAGTAAGACAGAGTCTGCCCTCATGAAGCTTAAAAATAAATAGGGGGATGCAGTGCTGTTATAATACACAATAACCCTAACCCTAAACCCTAACCCTAACTCTAACTCTTCATTGAGACTTTTGGGATACCTTGTATTGCATGATAAATGCTTATAATGTAAATGCTATTTTGCCCAAGAAAAATTATGTTCAAAACTTGTCCTATAGCCTCTGTCCTGTCATAACAGTGAAACTCTTATTTCTGTAGCTGTTTAAGGTTTATAAGCTGTTTTCTTCCCAACAAGCCTGGGCAACACATAATGCAGATATTATTATCTCCATTTTACAGATCAGGAGACTGGGGCACCAGATGGTTAGCAAAGTGCCTTGCACATAGTAGGCATTTAATTAATGCAAGTTGATTGATTGAAGTTACTTGCCATTCAAGGTTGTAGAGTTGGCTAGTAAGTAGAAGAATCAGCATTTGGACCCCAGACTTCTGACTATACATGCAGAGTGTTCTTTGAATTGTGCTATGGCTCTCTCCTACTGATTTGCCAGTGCTATCCCTAAAAGGGTCCCTAAGCTCTAATAGTACTGACTTGGACAGCAAGACTCCACTCTTAGGTAACTATAAATCTCTATATATTACTTTTTGGGCATTACAACCCTCATCTTACTCCATCTCTAGGAAGAGAGTATGTGTGTCCAGGTACCTTCTCACAGGAATTTGACTGAACCCAGAAATGTTCGTAGGATCTCAGAGATGGAGTGGAACTAACTCAAATGGTGGGTAGTTCCACCGTTATCTAAAGTGGGTCAGCCCTCTACAACATCACTGATAAGTGCTTATCCAGCCTTTGCTGAAGAACTCAAGCAAGGAAGAATCCACTACTTCCTCAGGCAGCCCATTTCACTTTAAAGATGAAGAGCCCTTCCTATGCTCCCAGCCCCACCATCCACACCCCTCTAGTTCCATAACTCTTCAAAGAGTAATCAAATCAATAAATCAACATGACCGTTCCTGGAAAGAATGTCTCAAACCCATTGGCTCCACTCACCATCCCTGTGACTGCCCAGATCAGCTCTTGCCTTGACCACTTTCTAACAACTCTAATTGTTAAATAGCTTTCCCTATGTTGAGCTTAAATCTGCTTCTCAAGACATTTCCATAGCCTTAACTAGCACAGGGCAATTAGTGTTTTGGCTCAGGCTGCCTACATGTGGGACCTAAATTCCTTCCCATGGTGACCACTCTCTCTGTGCTTCTCCTAGAAATCTCTGCCAGCCCACCATCCTCTTTGACCCATTGTCAGGTCAAAATCCCATAGGGACTCAAGCCAGACTCTTTGGGGAATTATAGGATCATAGATTTAGATCTGGAAGAGACTTTGGAGGTTATCTAATACAGGATGTCAAACATGCCCCACTCTTTGGGTTTGCAGGAATCAGATTAAAATGTAATTGGGTAAATAAAAATACAGTAGAGCAAGATGATCTTACCGTGTGATTTTCTAAGTCAATATGGGGTCCCTTGTGTTCAAGTTAGCAGCTTCCTGTTTCTGTTTTAGTTTGAGATCACTGTCCTAGTCCAGCTCTCTCATTTTATAGGTGAGGAAGTTGAGACCCAAAGAAATAAAGTAACAGTCTTATGTCATCTAGATTATAAGTGACAGAGCTGGGGTTTGAAACCAGGTCCTCTGACTCCAAATCCAGAGCTCTTTTCATATCAAATGGACTGTGTCCGTCCCCCTTCCACAGCAAGTGCACTAATTGTTAATCTGTCCTCTGTCCTGCCACTACCAGGGACCCCTGCCATCCCCTCATCTGGAGGAACAAGAATTCCTAGTGCCCTTCTGCGAACTTCTACTCACTGGTCTTAGTTCTTCCATATGACAGACACCATGCAGTTCAGGTCAAATCGTTCTTCCATGAGACAGCTTTTTAAATTCTTGAAGACAGTGGTTATGTTCTTGAAGAAACCCAGCCTTTTACAACCTGCCCTCTTCCTGCCTTTCCGGTGACACTACCCTTCTTGCGGTTCTCACACCTGACACCCCCCATGCTGACTCCCTCTATTTTCTTTTATTTTTTTGCGCTTCATAGTATTTTATTTTTCCCAATTACATGTAAAGATAGTGTGCAACATTCCTTCTTGTAAGATTTTGAGTTCCAAATTTTTCTCCCTCTCCCCTTCCCAAGCCAGGAGGCAGTCTGATATAGGTTATACACGTACAATCATGTTAAACATATTTCCACATTAGTCATGTTGTGAAAGAAGAATCAGAACAAAAGGGAAAAACCACAAGAAAGAAAAAAAAACAAAAACAAAAAAAGTAAGAGATAGTATATGGATGTGCACTCAGACTCCGTAGTTCTTTCTCTGGACGGGGATAGCATTTTCCATCATGGATCTTTTGGAATTGTCTTGGTTCACTGTATTGCTGAGAAGAGCCAAGTCTATCATAGTGGATCATCACACAATGTTACTGTGTACAGCGTTCTCCTGGTTCTATTCACTTCACTCAGCATCAATTCATAGAAGTCTTTACAAGTTTTTCTGAAATCCACCTGCTCATTATTTCTTATAGCGCAATAGTATCCCATTACCTTCATATACCACAACTTGTTCAGCCATTCCCCAATTGATGGGCATCCCCCCCGCCAATTTCTGATTCTTTGCCACCACAAAAAGAGCTGCTATGAGTATTTTTGTACATGTGGGTCCTTTTCCCTTTTTTTTTAATTATCTCTTTGGGATACAGACCTTGACTCCCTCTATTTTCATTGGCTGTTCCCCCATACTTGTAATGTTCTTTTTCCTTACCTCCACCTTCTGCCATCCTTGGCTTCCCTCAAGACTCATTGTTTTCCCCACTTGGTAAATGGTCAAAGGATATGTACAGGCAATTTTCAGAGGAAGAAATTAAAGCTATCTATAGTCACATAAAAATACTCTAAATCACTATTGATTAGAGCAATGCAAATTAAAACAACTCTGAGGTACTATCTTATACCTATCTGTTTGACTAATGTGACAGAAAAGGAAAATGATAAATGTTGGAGAAGATGTGAGAAAATTGGAACACTAATGCATTGTTGGTGGAGTTGTGAACTGATTCAATCACTCTAGTTAGCAATTTGGAACTATGCCTAAAGGGCTATAAAATTGTGCGTACCTTTGATCCATCTAGGGACCACCAGGTCTGTATTCAAAATCTCATTAAAGCAAATGTTAAAACTATCTTTACGTGTAATTGGGAAAAAATACTATTATGTGTGTGGGGGGGAAGACTCAGAGCTAATCCTACCTTCTGTAAGAAGCCTTTTCCAGTTCCTACCTGACCATTCCATGTACACTGTTTATATTTTTCATGTGCATAATTGTTTTTGTATTGTCTCTTCTATTAGAATGTGAGCAGGGACCATGTGTTTTGCCTGTCCTTGTATGACCCAGGTCTTAGCACAATGCCTGGTACATATTAGATGTTTAGTAAATGTTTGTTGACTGACTGTGCAGGTCTGCCTCTGTCTCACTTGAGGAGTTGCAGAATATGCATGGATTGGTAGTTATGTCTCACTTCTTGCTCAAAGAAAGTCTTGTGGACAGGGGGAAAAAAACTTGCTTTAATGTAGAAGGAAAGAAAAGAGAGAAAGAGAACAAACCAGAGTTCTCCTGAGCCTCTTAAGGCATTTCCTGGGATTAGGAGAGAAACATTTGTAGATAGGGGTCTTTGACTAGGGCAATTAGGGCTGGCAACAGAAGAAGTTTCCAGTGGCACATTGTAAGATTAAGCAGCCAGAGAATGGTGTCAGTCTCTGAACTTTAGATAATCAGTGTGCCAGAGATAAGACTGAGAGTCCTGTTTAGAATAAGAAAAGTTTCTGAGTGAGTTGGACTCAACCTTAGATGCAAAATCAGAATTAAGTTAAGTAATGCTTGATAATAGTTGAAGTTCAGTGAGGAAGGTACTAAATTATACCTTATTTCAATGAATCCATAATCTCATTGGTATGGTTACTTTTTCCTGTAGTAGAGACCCAAACCAATCCATGGCTTCTCATCCTCTGTAGGTCCCATTCATGTCTCCTCCATACATCTTCAATAGAGTATTCAACCAAGATTCTGGGAGCCTTTTTCTGATTCTTTTCTTTTCTATTTATTTATTTTTACCTTTATTATATATTATTACTATTTGGACATACCTACAAAACATTTTCCCTATCTAACCCCTTTCCACATTTCATCCATAAACAATTAAATAAATAAATAAATTTTGCATGCAGTTAAATGTCATTTACTGACCCAGTGATTAGCACTCCAGCATCATTTGATCAATTAACATCAATTTGTTTTTACAATGTGATCTTTACTTAGAAAATGTAACAAGAATAAGCTACACCACAGTCTTCCCCTCTACCACCTCAGCCCTTGGAAAGAGTGGGCTCAAACTTAAAGGTTGCAATAAAACATTCTTCCTGACAAGTTTGCTTCTGAATGTTGCAGAAACACAGAATGAGTTACTCCGTGTTGTTTGGCCTTATCTGTTCTTGCCTGATCTGGATCCCAAAGGGCGTTCATCTAGCTCACCTGCTGGCAAACTCTATGAACTCATTGATACTTCTTTACCTATGAATAGGAAAGAACAAAGTTGCTATGTATTCATGCTCATGTGTAGGTCTGGATGGGAAAAATAGGCTATTGGTGCTGCTACTACCTCTTTCCTCACTCAGAGGACAACAGCAGACCTTGCCTTGATTGCCACTAGGGAAGAAAAGAGATTGAGTAGCTCCTGTGGGAGTCTTTTTTTAAAATGCATACTCAGTTCTAGCTCTGCTGCCAATAAAGAAGCCTTTCTTTACCACATAGTCGTCTCCTACCCACATACTTTACCCTTCCTCCTGTCCCATATTTCTCATCTGACCCCTCTCTCTAGCTTGTGAGGGAACATAAGATCCTTACCACTTACATAAGACCCTTACCACTTGCATGTCAATTAGCTTGCAGTCTTGTGCCCCTCCAGGGCAGCCCACAGGAGTTTGCTGTTCACCTCCAACTTCAGTGGGTCCCTGCCCCAGGACAATCTCCAGTGCCATTATGAACCAGCTTCATTCCATTTCCTGTGACTCTGTCTTCCTCCACCTCACTCCCCACCCCCTAACTCCAACCCTGGGCCTTCTCCAGCACAAGCAAGGCATGCTAGCCTCATGATCAGGCTCTCATGTCATTTCTTCCTCCTGTATGCTCTGAAACAAGCCTCTTGGTTCCTTATAGGACAAAGCATTGTCACCTGCCATCAAGTTGAATCCCATTGGAAGACATAAACAGTCTAATCAACTGAACCTCTCTCCAACCCCTGATACTCTGTATTCCCTTCACAGCGATTCTTAACCTCTGGATACCAGTTTACAAACCTGTTCCACAATCCCAACTCAGCTCTTTCACCTATCCACCTCAACCACCCCTTCCCCCTGCCAAGTTCCTACTCCAAATTGTTCCTTCCATTGTACCATTTGGCAAATCTTATAATGAACAAATTTCCTTTCATCTTAAACCTCTTACTTTCTCTTTCCTTCCATGTTGTGGTCTCTCTGAGATCTGGCTCCTCTTGATCTCACCATTTCCCTTACCACTCTCTCTGCTGCTGGCTACTCTCTCATCCAAATTTATCATCCTAACCAAGTCCTGGTGGTTCTCCTCTGAGAAAAGAGGCAGGAATATGCCTCTCCCCTTCCAGGACTTTCACCTTCCTTCCTCAATAAATAAGTTCAGTGCCTGCACCACAGTCTTTCTTCATCATCTCTTGTCTTTATACTGGGGGGCTGTAGTTTTTTTTTTTGTGATTTCTTGAAATAGAGCACTGGAAAACCAGCCCATTGGGATTCAGATAGAGCTATTTGACCATGCATTAGGTGGCCCTTCTCCTTGCCATAGCCAACTGCTCTATGTGTACCCTTGACCCCATTTCCTTCAGCTTTTGTAGAAAATTGACATCATCATTCCTGTACTCTCTTATCGTCAGTATTTCCCTATCTACTGGCTCCTTCCCTGCTTCCTACAAACATACTCATTTCAGTCCCATCCTTTAAAAATATATAGCAATAATATAGAAACTATTTAGAAGAGGGAACCCATGATGGGTACTTTAGAAACTTTAATTCCTTGTGGAATACAGAGATTAAAGAAGTAATGAATAAACATAAGGACTATAAATCAAAGAATTGAAGTCTAGAAAATATAGAAAAGAAAAACAAATTATAAAGAGAATAAGGGAAAGAAATCCTTTTTTAAAAATGTGCAGAAAATAAAATTAAAAATAAACAAAACACTGTCCCTGGAGTCAGGGGAACCTGAGTACAAATCCCACTTGAGACATTTGACACTTACTAGCTACATGACCCTGGGCAAGTCACTTAACCCCAATTGCTTTGCCAAAAATAAGTAAATAAATAAACAAAACAAATTGAATAGGATGAGAGGAAGAGGGATTTTACTTGATTACTTAATTAAAAAAAAAGATGGGAAGAATTAGATAACTATGTAAAAGGAAGAAAGAAAAAGGAACTAATAAGTTAAGAAAAATTTATTACTTTCAGTAAGTTTTGGGGTAACAAACATGAGTGGGAGGCTTGAAGGTGAAGGGAAGAGAGCCTATAGGAACAGGGGTAACTTGGAGTAGATTAATCTAAAATAACTGAAGAGACAAAGTACTGGATTTACAGAAGGAGAAGGAAAAATCTTCCTTCATAAAAACTTCTTTAAAAACTGGAAAGTAGATTGGAAGAAATTAGGCTTAGATCAACATCTTATACCTCATTCCATGATATATTCTAAATTAATACATAATGTTAATATTAAAGATCATACTATGAAAAAAAATTAGAAGAGCAGATCATGTGCTATGAGGGAGGAGATGTATTCTTAAACAAACAAGGAATAGCGGTAATTACAAAAGCTAAAATCAACAACTTTTGGTTGTATAAAACTGAAAAACTTCTGCACAAACAAAATTAATATATGTAGGTTAAGAAGAGAAGTCATCAAATAGGAAAACTATTTGCATCACATTTCTCTAATAAAGTTTTGGACTCCAAGATAAATAAATAATTAACATATACATATGTACGTATGTATATGTGTATGTGTATATATGTATACATGCATATATATATCTACATACATATATACATATATGGCATTTCTCAAAAAAAGAATGACATGCTTTTAGTGAACATATTGAAAAATGTTCTGAATCATTAATAAGAGAATTGCACTGAAGTTTTACCTCACACCCTGCAAATTGGTAGAGATTATAAAAGCTAGCAATGATCATTGTTGGAGGGGCTATGGGAAGATAGGCATACTAGTACATTGTTGGTGCAGCTGTGAAAAAGTACAACCATTGTAGAAAGCAATTTGGAATTAAGCAAATAAAGTGACTAAAACATCCATACCTTTTGGGCCAGAGATTCCATTACTAGGCTTATACCTCAAAGAGGCCCTTGATAAAAAGGAAATCCCCATATACACTAATATGTTGGGATGGCAGCATTTTTGTGACAAGAATGAGTTGGAAATATAGTAAATTCCCATCAATTGAGGCATAGCTAAACAAATTTTCATACATAAATGAAATGGAATATTGTTGTGATAAAAGAAATGATGAATATGATGAATACAGAAAAGCATGGAACAATCTACATAAACTGATGCATAGGGGAGTAAATAAAGAAGCAAGATAATCATGATGACAACAATGGAAATGGAAAATACAACCATTAAAAAAAACATGAATATTGTAAAATCACAGAGAACAGGTATGACTCAAAAGAAAAGATATGAAAGACACCCACATCCTTAACACTTTGCAGAAGTGGGATGTCTACAAGTGAGGTATGTAACACATACTTTTCAGACTTTTTCAATGCATTAATCAATTATGCTTATTTTAACCTCTTTTGTGTCTTTTATGTTATTATAGCCCCACTTTATTTTTTTGGATCATTTTGTATACATTCTCTTTTATTTTTCCTAACAATTTTATATACCTTATTTCCCCCCAATTACTTGTTAAAACAATATTTTTTAACATTTTAAAAAAAGTTTTGAGTTCCAAATTATATCCCTCCACTCCCCTTTCCCTGAGATGGCAAGCAATCTGATATAGTTGATACGTGTGCCATCATGTAAAACGTTCCCATGTCAGTCATTTTGTATAAATAGGCTTGAATAGAAAGAAAGAACAAAAGAAAGTGAAAAATTGCATGCTTCAGTCTGTATTCAGACAGTAGCAGTTCTTTCTCTGGAGGTAGAGAGCATGCTTTATCATTAGTCCTTTGAGATTGTCTTGGATCATTGTCTTGCTGAGAATAGCTAAGTCATTCATAGTTCTTCATTATACAATATTGCTGTTACTGTGTACAACATTCTCCTGGTTCTGCTCACTTCACTTTGCATCAGTTCATGTAAGTCTTTGCATCAGTTCATGTAAGTCTTTCTAGGTTTTTCTGAAATCATCCTGCTAATCATTTCTTTTTTTTTCTCCCTTTCTAAACATATCTTCTGTTCATTCCCAATTGTATCCTAGCATTCAAGTAAGCAGAATTGGCAAAGATTCAAATGACCATCTATTTTAAAGCATTGTCAGAAACATAGATACGTCTAAAGCATTTTAAAGCATTGTCAGATACATAGAAACAAAATTTCAGTCATACTAGTTACAAGGATGGTAGCCTTCTTTAAAGCATATTTTATTTCTTTTTTTATCGCCTCCCCATCACCAGAATTTCTCCCAGTATTCCTCCTCCGTACCCTCAGAGAGCCATTCCACATGATAAATGATATTTATTATGGAGGGGCAAAACTTGGAAAAGGAAAAAAAATCAGCAAAACTGATGAATACATCAAAAAAAAATCTGTAAATATGTGCAGTGTCCCACTTCCACTGGCCTCTCACCTCAGCAATGAAGTTAGGTAGAGTTGTCTTCTCAAATCTCGTCTTCAGATCCATTCAAAATGGATCCAAAAAGCCTTGTTTATATGAAATTGCAGTGGTGCCCTGAATAATTCCTCCTCTAAACATCTAAATATAAGCAAAATAATAACAACACTATATTGTTTGTTTTATGTGTTCTCTGATCTTTTCTGTCCATGTAATAAACAACTTCAGTTGCCATGACTTAAGTGCTGTAGGTGCCCTGTACTTGGAGAGAAAAGACATAGGTTCAAGTCCTGGCTCTGCTTCTTAGCAGCTCTCTGGTCCTCACTTCCCTTCATATTTTCTTCAAGGATGTCCTCAATATACATGTAGATCAAGATTTTATAAAGATAAGAGAGTTATTATATGTATTGGTAGTTAATAACTCTGAATTATTCCAAATAAACATAATTGATAGGCTGTAAGGAATAATAGATGTTTATTTTTTCCTTTTAGCAATTTGAAAATAGTTTGAAGTTTATGATTCAATGTATGATTTTAAAAAAATTTTCTTCATTTCTTTGGTGTTGAGATGTATTAATTTTATAATAAAAATGATTTAAAAATAAGTAAAGCTATTGAGAATTGGTAGGTAGTTGATAGCCTCTGAGAAACTAGAAGGGTCCTTAGAGATAATTTAGTCTAATCTCCTTATTTTATTGAGAGCATTTATCTATCTATCTATCTATCTACCTATTTATTTATTTTATTTATAAACTCAGAGGGGTGAGGTAACTTTCTGAAGGTCACACAGCCCAGGCAGGAGCCAAACCCAGATCTTCTGAATCAGAGCCCATTTCTGTGTCACAGTCTAGCTAGATCCCAATTAGTGTGAATAATGAATCCTCTGGAGTAGTCGCATATTTTGGAATTCTTGCTGTTCTTCAAAGTTATAATTTTGTAAAATATGATCATTTGTTCCAGCCTGATGGAAATATGGCATGCAAATTCAAATAATGCAACCATTATTGTGGGACTCCCCATTCACAATAATTGGGATCTAGAGGTATGTAACAGAGAGGAAATGCAAGTCAGGCTACCAAGTGTCCCATTTCTGTGTGAAGAATTAATTTATACAGGAAAAACTTCTTAATTGTATTCAGGTGTTTTTTTTTTGAGGGGGGGCACAAATTGCCATATAAAATATTTTTTTGTATGCTCTGTGATAACTTTTGCTTCTTTTTGCCTGCTGGCTGTGGTTTTACTCTCTTCACACTCCTGAATTGTTCTCTCTTTGCTCTAGCTTTTGAATCGAAAAGACAAGACCACTTTTGAGAAGCTGGATTACTTGATGTCTAAGGAAGATAATTATAAGAGGACTCGGGAGTACATCCGAAGCCTGAAGATGGTCCCCAGTATTCCCTATTTAGGTAGGTGGCTAGGAATAGACTCTTCCTGCTTGGACAAACATGTTCAGATTTCTATGAAATGTCTTGTAGTTTCTGATTCTCAAATTGGCAAGTATTTTATCATGAATGTGCAAGGTGAATAAGACCATGGACTAGCTGAACTTCTTCCTCAGGAAAAGCAAGGTTGCTGATATGGTTCAAATGATAGTGCTGCTGGGAATAGGCTTTGGGAGGTCCTTTCTCTGTATTGGGCCTGGAAATAAAATGCTGTTCTGTGTAATGAAGTGCAATAGGAAAAGTATGATCTGGATTTGAATTATGGCTTTGTCATGTACCAACTGTGCAACTCTGGGCAAGTCACATTCCCTTTATGGATTTTTCAGCTATAAAGTGATGAGGTTGGGCTCATAATCTCTCAATTCCTTTCTAGTGTTGACATTCTGTGATTCTATAATATGGACTCCCACTCCTTCCATGTCTGCCTCCAGAGCTACTGGGAAGTTAGACTTTTCATTGTCACTTGGGAGAAGAAACTTTGTTGTTCAAATTAATTCAGCAAATAATTATCAGGCATCCACTATATGCAAGACACTATGCTAACATCTGTATATCTATATCTAGATCTAGATTTAGATCTAGATCTAGATCTAGATCTAGATCTCTATATATATGTATGTATGTATGTATATAAAGATAAAGATATGTGTATGTGTATAGATAGATATATGTCTGGATAAAGAGACAAAAATGAAACAGTCCTTACCCTAAGAGTTATAGTCTATTGAGGATATATAATATGCACACAAATTAGTAAATATAAAGTATTTAAAAGGGAAAATGCTAATGACTTTGAGGACCAGGAAAGATCTGTTGTAGGAGCTAATACTTGAACTGTGCTTTGAAGGAAGATAAGAGACAGAGGAAGGAAGGAATGTTTTCTGAGTATGGGGAGAGGGGAACAGAGCTCTTGTGCAAAGGCCCAGAGATGAAGATGGAATGTCATGGACAAGGGAGCAACTATGAGGACATTTTGACTGAAACAGAAAATGTGTGTGTGGGAGCAATACGAAAATAGACTGAAAAGATTGGTGGGAGTAAGACTGTAAAGGGCTGTAAATGTCATGCTAAGGATTTTGTATTTTATCCTAGAAGAAAGAGAGCTAGAGAAGAATTCTGAGTAGTAGAGAGATACGGTCATAATCGGTATTTTAGAATGATCAATTTGGCAATTGTTTAAATAATCAATGACAGGTGGAAGGGGTTGGAGGCAGAGAAACCAATTAAAATTGCAATGATCCCGGTGAGAAGTGATGAGGCTTGAATTTTGGGTAGGGGCTTAGTGAGTGGAGAGAAGAGGACAGATGCCATAGATGTCACGAAGGTAGGATCAGTAAGAACTTGCAGCTGATCGATTAGGGAAATGACAGGGGGGAGGATGGCACAGGGTGGGAATCAAGGGATATGGAAGAGTAAAGAATGACTCCACATCATCAAAGGATGACCTTGAGTGACTGGAAGAATGGTGGTGCTTTTGACAGAAATAAGGAAGTTTTGAAAAGTATTTGGGAAAAAGTATAATGACTTCTGTCTTGAATCTGTTGATTTTGAGATTCTTCCAGGACACCCAGAAATAGGTGTCCAGTAAGCAGTTGTTGATGTGGGCTGGAGTTCGTAGAAAGACTAGAGATGGATTTGAGAGTCTTCTATGGAGGGATGATCATTGAAGCCATGAGATCATCAATGGAATGTGGAGAGAAGAGGGAGCCTAGAACAAATCCTGGAGGGATGCCCACACTTTCCTTTTGTACTTTTGTTTATAGCTAAAGAACTCAGCTAGGTCTTTCTCATTTGTATTTTCTGAGGCTGTTATGGCCAGGGCTTCTGGGCAGAGAATGAGGGGCAGAGGAAGGGGTTGCCTGAACACGGCTTCAAGAGAAAAGGCCAAAGTGCACAGTTTCCAACTGCAAAAAAAAAAAACACAAAAATAACTAAAAAGTGGTGTGATGTGAGGAAAGAGCATTGAACTTGGTGCCACGGTACTTGGGTTCCAATTCAGGTTCTGTTTCTTAACATCTATGTAACTTTAAGCAAATTATTCTGGGGCTCAGTTTCCTTCTCTGTAAATTAAGGAGCTTGAACTAAGCACCTAGGTGGTACAGTGGATAGAGTGCTGGCCTTAGGCTTGAGTTCAAGTCCTGCCAAAGACACTTGTTAGTTGTGCATCCATCCCTAGGCAAGGTATTTAATCTTTCTAAGCCTCAGTGTTCCTAATCTATAAAATGGGAATAATAGTAGCACTGACCTCACAAGGTTGTTTCAAGGATCAAATGAGATAATATACATGGAGCACTTCACAAACTTTAAAGTGCTGTGTTAATGCTAAGTATCATCATCATTATTAATAGTGCACTAAGCAATTTCTAAGGTCCTTTCTAGCTCTAACACCATTATTACTACTTTTATTAGTAACATTAGCTCATATTCCTGTAACGATATAGATCTCATTCCTATAACAGTAATTGTAAAAATAATAATAATATAGCAATTTAAAGCGAAGCTTTTCCTTTACAGCTCTGGAAGGTAGCAGTTCTAAAGAGACTTCCAGCTCTAAAATCCCATGAGTTGTCTTTCCTTAAAGTGACTTCTTTCTCATTTTGTAGATTTTGAGAAAATTAAATATCCCTGAATCTTAATAACCTGAAATAACAAACAGTAACATCTCCTTTGGCCTAGAAGACACTCCTTGGCATCTGCACTGTCCCATCTGCTAATGTGCTTACAGCTGAAAGGCCTCTTTACTTTCTGTCTTCTCCTGTTTTCAGAGTTTTTAGTTCTATTGGGGGAAGCAACAGGATCTGGTGACCAAAGGTGAAGTCATTCACTCTGTGGTTTCATCAGGAGGGGAGGCCAAGCTTTCCATGAGTTCGTATAAGGTACAGTTGTTCAGCTTCACACTGACTAGTGAAGTAGAGGTGACTAGATAAGAAAGAATGACAGCAGGACAAACAGGGACTGTGAAATGAGAATATTTTTGTTTTCTCCTTCTGGGACACCCTTAGGGTAGATGTCTCAATGGCTCCAAAAGCCCATTAAGAATAAATCATCCCTTGGGGCAGCTAGGTGGTACAGTGGACAGAGCACGGCCCTGGAGTCAGGAGGACCTGAGTTCAAATCTGGCTTCAGACACTTGACACTTGCTAGCTATGTGACCCTGGGCAAGTCACTTAACCCCGATTGCCTCACAAAAAAAGAAAAAAAGAATAAATACTTCCTCAAACAGTTCAGATTAAAGCCCTTGTGTTCCTGTCCTGTGCTATTCTTGTCTGTGTCTTCCCACATATCTCTCATTGATGCATGGTAGATGATCATCCTCTATCTCTTTTAGTATTGTGGGGGTGTGGGAGATCCTTGTGGTACAGTGAATAGAAAGAGTCCTGGCTCAGCAGTCAGGAGGCCTGGGCTCAAATCTCACCTCTAGTGTTACTTGTGTGACCTTTAGCAACTCATACCCTCAGGCCTCAGTTTCCTCATCTGTGAAATGGGGTGGAGAAGGGGGGCAAGTGGACTCAGAAGCCGCTTCCAGCTCTAGAGCTATGAGCTGATGATCCCGCCAGATCAGCACTCTGTTGAAGCACAGAATTTTAGAGCAGGAATCCCCTTCCTCTGCAGTCCTCTGCTTGAGAAACTCTAGGCGAAGAGAAGCCTGGGGGCAGCCTATTCCTCTTTTGGACAGCTCTTGTTGTTAGGAAGTTTTTCCTTAACACCGAGCCAAAATCTGTCTTTCTTCAGCTTCTACCCATTGCCCTGTGGGTCCAAGCACGAAACTCAAATCTCTCTTCCTGGCCAGTGCTTAAAAGTTAGGTAAAATGATGTCGACAGGGAGGAACATTCCTGGTGCACTACCCCTTGGTACACTGGTGGGGCTTCCTCTGCATGGACAACCTGTCCAACTTGGGATAGTGGTTTCAATAAACTTTTCCTCTTGAAAGAATGTTTCTCCCTCCCACCCCACCTCCCTTGAAAGGATGTGTTTATCTAAAGAGGAGAAGTTACATAATTCCTGGAAAAGCACATTATAGGAAAAAATGCCTGAAACTTGACCATTCCTTTTTCCCTTGGCAGAGTTCCCTCTGCCGCTCTTCATTTTTTCTTAAATTATACTTGGGGAGCAGCAACTGGCCTCACTTGGATTTTTCATGCTGGGTTGGTCAGCCTCACCAGCAGAGTTCAAAAGCTGCTTGAGCTGTAAATTTCTAGGGCTTGTGTTTTGGTCACAATTAAAAAAAAAAACTTCCATGGAAAGTGCCTGAACAGCAAACTTTCCAAAGGGAATAAGTCTTTTCTTGCCTGTAAGGAAGCTTTCCCATGTTGTGCAGTTGGGAGGGTGTTCCTAGCCCAGAAAGCAAGAGGCTCGGTTCATTTTTCCACATGCTCCAGAGCCCATTGGCTCCATGCTCCTGTGTGCAGGCCACGTGCTAACAATTCTCTTGCAACATAGCTTGAAAAACATGGTAGTGCAGGCACGTTTTTAAAAAAACAGACTCCCTTTGTAGTTGAGGTATCTTCCAAGTTGCTTCAAAACACTAGAGTCCCTGCAAAAGACTGTTTTGATCATTAATGACTAGTTTCTTCATTCATTCAGCAAAGGTGCATTTAGTACTTCCTATATATAAGGCATTGTGGGGGATGAAATGGTGAAGAAGAAACAATTTCAGTCTTCAAGAAGCTTTTAGTTTTTATGGGAACTGATAAGAATAAATAGAGTGAAAATTAGAGCTTCGTAAGTGTAGAAGAGGAGTGAAAAGTGCTCTCAGAGCCCATGATGGAGAGCTCACTTCCTTCCTGGGAGGATCAAAGAAGGCTTTGTGGAAGAAGAACCTGAGCTGGGTCTTGAAAGACATGTAGAATCCTGTCCACCCCAAAGGAAAATTATTAGAAAATCACAGAATTTAGAGTAATAGGGGCCTTATTATCATATAGTCTGACACCTTCATTTAACTGAGACCCAGAGAAATTAATTGACTTGCTTAAAGGTTATAAACAGAAGAGCTAGGATTCAGACTCAGCTTCTGTGATTCAAAATCCAATGGACAGGGGGTAGATAATAGAAACATTTGGCTAGAGTCTACAGTAGGGGAAGGCTAATTATTGAGATGAGACTGGAAAGATAGAATGGAAGCACAATATGGAAAGCCCTAAAGTCCAGGATCCAGAGTCTGGACTTTAGTCAAAAATTGTTGGGGAGCCATTGAATGTTTCTGAGTAAAGGAATGACATGATCAGAAGTATGAATTGGAAAATTAATCTGGCAATATTTTAGAATGGGATCAAGTGGGAGAAACTGGAGGCAAGGAGACCTATTAGAAAGTTATTGAAGTAGTTCTAGTGAAGAGATAATGAGCTTGTGAGAGAAGATGGGGGCATAGAAGAATAGAGAGAAAGGGTCAGCTATAGGAGATACTATAACAGATTGCGTGTGAGACAAGGGAAAAAGACAAGGATGACTCTGAGGTTGGATTCTTGGTCACTAAGAGGAGGAGAATATGGTGATGCCATTGATAAAATAGAGAAGTGTGGTGAAATGACCCCTGCTCAGCTACTAGAAGGGGAGGTGGGATATATTCTGGATATGCTGTAGCTGTAAAGGTTTTTTATTTGTAATTATGGCAAAAATACGCAGTCTTCAAGGTCCATCTTCTCACGCACAGGACCATGACTCATGATGTGATAGGGAAGTAATTAGAATAAGGAGTGGCCTGTTGCTGGTAAAGAGCCTGGTCAGATTCCAGATCCCAAATATCCAACAAGACTTCTGGTCAATTAGATTTTAAAAATCTTTATTAATAACTACCATATGTTCAAAGCTAGGAATAAAAAGATGAAAATACACATCCTTTTCCCTCAAGGAGATTACAGTCTAACAGGGGAATATAGCAATGTACACCTCTAGCTATAATAGACATAGAGTGTAATAGGGACAAAGGAGAGATCCAGACAAAGGGCTTTAGGAAAATTTGAAGAGAAAGAGCTCACTCTCCTCTGGGAAAACAGTTCTGAAAATTTTTGGTGTCAGGACTCCTTTGCGCTCACTCTCTCTCTCTCTCTCTCTCTCTCTCTCTCTCTCTCTCTCTCTCTCTCTCTCTCTCTCTCTCTCTCTCTCTCTGTCGGTAATTGGGGTTAAGTGATTTAGCCAGAGTCATGCAGCTAGTATTATGTGTCTGAGGCTGGATTTGAACTCCCATCCTCCTGACTCCAGGGCTGGTGCACTTTCCACTGTGCCACCTAGCTGCCCCCTCCTTTGTACTCTTAAAAGATTATGGAGGCTACCCCTCCCCCCCTCAAAGAGCTTTTGTTTATGTATGTAATCTATCATTATTTACTGTTATTAGAAATAAAAATATCTTTGTATTATTATGAAAATAGTTTTTACCTCATGGAGCCCTTGAAAGGGTCTTGAGGACCCGCAAGGTTCCCCATACCACAATTTGGGAACTGTTCCTCTGAGAGGATCAATGAAGGCCTAATTGTGGAGATGACACCTCAACTGGGCCATGAGGGAGGAGAAAGATTCAAGATGGAATCTACAGGTTCTGGGCCTTGTCTGTTCTCTGCCAGCTAAGGGAGGGCACTCTTGCCCTTAGACTGTTCCCTTACCCTCTGCCTAAGAGTGGTAGAAGCTCCACAGGCCTGAACATGCTACATTGTAGCCACAGCCCTTTAGGCTTTGCTTTCATTACAAGTTCCTGGATTTCATTAAGACCTGGCCGACTTGTAAGGACTGTTAATAAAGACCAAAATCCCTGCCCTGGGTTCATATTTATCAGCACCCCAGACTGAAATGTTTCTTTGTACTCTGTGGGCAGATCTACCTGCCTCTTAGGAGATTTGTGCTCACCCACCTTCGGCCCCAGGCTCACCAGGGCAGCCAACCCTACCTGAGATATTTGATGAAAGCCCATAAGAACTGTGGGCCATTTTTAACAAATGCCATCCATTCTTCTTCACCTACCTGCACAGCCTCTCTAAATCATGTCAGATCAGCCTCCCCTTAGCCTGTCCATGGCTCTTCCCTGAACTTCCCCAGGATCTAGAATCACAGGACCTCACTTTTAGGAAAAGCACTCATCACAGTCTTCTCCTCATTTCCCACCAACTACACTACTTTTGGATGTCTTTGAACTCCTTCATCATGCTTCCCTTCCCCAGGAAACTTGATATTTGGAAATCTCATTTTCCTGCAAGATTGAATCTGCCTGTTACTCACATTTCATCAATAACCTCTGCCTCTCTGATTGGACCCTGTGACTGGAGAACAGGACCATGGGCTTTGGGGCCTTTCAGGAATGGGCACAGCACAGTCTTCCCCATATTTTCTACTTGCTACAATGTTTTTGGACTTTTTTGGACATATCCATCACCTTCCCTCACCCCAGAACCCCTTACCTCCTCCCCACCCCCACTTTTATGTTTCCTTTTATCTTCCTCCTTTAGATTGTAAGCCCCTTAAAGGCAGCGACTGTCTTTTTATTTTTACTTGTATTCATATCCCCAGCACTTAGCATACTGCCTGGCACATAATAGACACTCAATAAATGTTTATTGACTGACTGACTGAGGAACTGCATTTGAATTATGGGTATTCACGCTTGCTAACTGTGTAACCATAGGTAGGGCCCTTGCCCTCACTGGGCCCATTTCTACCTCTTTAAAATGAAGTCATTGAACTAATGACCTGAAATTCCATAATCCTTAGTAAGAGTTTCTTGAGATCTTATGATGATGACAGACTCCCTCCTTTTGGGAAAGGAAATGTGGTTCTCATTCCTGATGTGATGCATAAAACATTTACAGTGTGCTAGGTGCTGGAGAATTTACAACATTTTATAAGGTATAGTCCCTCCTGGAGTTTACAGTCTAGTGCAGGTATATGAAATATAGATAATTTAGTTGAATAAATATTTATCATGGACCTATCATTTTAAGAGCCCTGTGCTAGGATCTAGGGGAAATATACAAGTTAGATAAGAATTACAGTAACCTTTGTTAATTTAGCGCTTTAAGGTTTATAGAGTACTTTCCTCCCAGCAGTCCTTCGGAATAGGTAGTATGAACTCCCCATTTTACAGATTAGGAAACAGAAATTGAGAGGCTAAATGACACATGGTTACTGGAAGCATTGGAGCCTGGTCTGGAACCCAGGTCCTAACTCCAAGTCTAGCACTCTCTCCAATGTGCCATGCTGCACATGCTTCATGGAGGAGTTGGCATTTGAGCTGACCCAGATGTTGGCAGGTGAATAAGGTCTTGCACTGCTGAGTTATGACATATGGCTTATGAATACACTTGTGTTCAGAAGCTCTGCCATTGTATGAGTCACTTTCTTATGTTATATTTGTGGGATGTTTGCCATGGCAAACTCTAGATTTAGAGACTTCTGGCAATTCCATTGGTGCTCGTGTTTCTAGGGCTAAAACATCTTTGTACAAGACAAGGGCACATTGTCGAAGGGGTCAGAAAGGACTCCTTTTTGTCTCGAGAATGACTATAACAAGAGGACATCCTGGCCTTGAATTCCTCCACCTTCACGAACTTTACATTCTCTGGAATCAGGGCTGCATCTTCTTCCAGTTGCCTTCTACCAGGGAACCTCCGTTTCCTACTATCTGTAGGCCTGTTCTCAGTAGGGGGGGGGATTTTAGCAGCCTCCTTGGAGTAATAGTGCTCACCCAATGTGACCCCATTCCAGTGTCTCCAGATAAAAAGGCCTTTTTTTTTTTACTGACAAATTGTATAGATCTCCATTATTCCTTTAAAAGAAAGGAGAAAAACCCACTATCCATATCACCTGTACAGCTGTTCAGTAGATCTCATCCTTAGGTCACGAGCATCTTTGGGTGCGTGTACATGTCTGAGCCAGAGCTGGAAGGCCTCTTCTAGAGGACAGTCCTCCCTACCTCCACTTTGGCAGCCAAGATACCTATTAATATTTTCATATGACCTGAGTGGGGGAAGGGGGGAGAGGGGGCAGTTTGAGCAGACTACAAGCTTGATATGAACCAAAAGTGAGTTATCAGCTACGAAAGTGAATTTGGTCTTGGACTCCATTTATAATAGCATAGTGTCCAGTAAAGGGAAATAATAGTTCCACTATATTCTAACCTTATCAAGACATTATCTAGAATACTATGTTTAGAAGTAGGCATCACATTTAAGAAGGGCATTGATAATCTAGAGAGTATTAAGAGGAAGGTGATTTTGATGGTAAGGGGATTGGAAACTTTGACACATAAGGATAGGTTGAAGGAATTGGGGATGTTTAGTCTGGAGAAGACAGAGTTTGGAGGCAGGAGATTAGCATGATAGCTTTCAGGTATTTAAAGAGCTAATTTTGCTAAAATAGGCAGAACTCAGTGCGATGGGTTGATGAGGACAGCTATGTTTTGATGTGATATAAGGAAACATTTCCTAGCAATTTAAATGTTTGCAAAATAGACAGGGCTACCTTGGGAGGAAATGGACTCCCCCTTGAAAGCCACACTTGTTGGGTATGGTGGAGATTCTTGTCCAGATAGGGATTAGACTTGGGGGCGGGAGGTTCTGGTTCCTTCCACTCTGAGATACTGAGATTCTGTGAATAAGCATCTAGAATCCTGGGGCATCTGGACTTGAGCAAAAGTGCCATGATGCTGCATACCTAGGGAAATTTTTCAGATCATTTTATTGAAAAATTCATACCCATCATGCTTCTTTTAATGGTCACATTTCATCTGAATTAAGGCCAATAGACCTCCTCTACATTTCTCTCTCATTTCCTGTTTATATTTGAAGAAGATCTCATAGGTTAAACATTTGGAAGGACTTTAAAAATAATAAGGCAGCATATGAATACGTCAAAATAGCATTTGTGGATTTTTATTGCAGATTTGTGTCATTACAAGGATAATTTGGGAATATATTAAAAACCCTACTTTTTATATATACAACACATGCTACATCAGACATCACTTTAATACACATCATACATTATTTTGAGAAATACTGAGGTAATAAGGGGAACAGGCACGCACACGTGTATGTACAGTATATAATAAGGCATGGGGATCTCACAGATTTATTGTGTGATATTGGTGAACTGCCAAGAGCTTCCCTAATTGTTAGCCCATCATATTATTTTGTTTTGCAACATGTCCTATGATAACGTTAAGCTAGAAAATTATGTCAGCTGGCAAGATTGATAGGGTCAAGATTCTGTAAGGTAGTTGTGCTCTTCACAAAAAAATTGGCAAATTCCATATTGGGTAGGACAGGTAAATTAACTGAATGATCTTGTTCTTGATAACATAGCTTTCTCAGAGTAAAGTGATCTTGTATCTAGAGATCAGGCATCAGTGTTTTGTTGGCATTATCCACTGGTGTTCATGACCTGGTGGGTTGGTTTTTGGTCTGGAGCCATTTTCTGACTCACATGGCTAGATACTGGCTGAACTTAGATATAGCACATGGTGGAAGATGTTGACTGTTATTTGTGTGAAGGTTGAAGTGATGTATTGGCCAAACTGTGAATGAAAATTCACTCATGAACTATAGAGTAGGTGGTTAAGATTATAACACTGACTGACTCCTTTCCTGACCAGAAGCCTGGGCCCCAGCCTACCTCCTGTCCAGGGGCTTAGGAGTCCTAAGACCTCATTCTGAAAGAATTCTTTTACCAGAAGGTACTGCCAAGAGGAGAAGGATGGAACCTGTATGATTATAAGGAATGGGGAAATCTAGTGAAGGACAGCAGTAGTTATTGAGGAGGAGAAAAGATCTGTGCCTTATCATGCTGGGAGGAAAATGGAGGAGAAATGGAAGTGCAGAAATGGAAAGAAAGTCCCTGAAACTTGGTTGAATACCAACAGCGTGCCTTGACAGAGAAAGCTGGGAACCTGCTGTATCTGAGACATTAATACTAAAGGCGATTCCAAGAACCATTGAATCATAGCATCTCAGAGTTGGAAGGGACTTCAGAGGTCATCTAGTGCAATGAGTGTCTTTGAATGGTGGACACACATTCACTTGTTGGACTATTCAAGTGCATCCTTTCTCAATTTGAGATAATGAAGCATAAATTGAGTTTAATCTCACTGGTAGCTGATTGTTGGTTTGTCAAGTGCTGTACGTTGTTTCAAAGGAGATAGTTTCCTGTGACGAGGATAATTGACAGTTTGTAGAAGCTCAAACACTTGAGAACTGAAACCATACGTGCATATGTATGTATACACATACACTTGTGTAACAGTGTATGTTAAAACATACACTTACGTAAAGTAAAAATATTCTGCTGTTGTGTGTTCCCAGTATTGAGAGCCAATTCCTTAGAAAAGCTATCTGCAGTCTTACCCTTTTCCTCTTCTGTCTACAAAAACGGGCTACATTAGTTGCTTCCTGGCATGAAGAAAGGTCTCACAGGCAGAGAATACTGCATCATTTGAATTTAGTTATCTGTGGCAATGGTTTATGAAAATCGGATGCAGCAACAAGTCCTTGCTTCCTTGTAACAAACCTCAAAGACCTGGAATTCCAGGCTGCAGAAGAGATGATTTCTGGAGAGTTTGCTCAGCTTTTGCTCAGGCTGGGTGGTGGCAGATGGGAGTCCAAGGTTGGAAGAGAGAAGCTTCTTTTAGTGGAACGTGTTGGGATTTGGTCTAATCATCATCACCACTTTCTTAAGAGAATAAGACCCTCCTCGGAATTCAGCCCAATAGACTCCATCCTGATAGCGACTTCGATAATGACCTCCTCGGTACCAAACCCCATTGAGATTGGAGTGGGCACAGGCATTGTACCACCAGCCTCCTTTCTGGTAGTGAGCACATTTCCTGGAGGAAAAGCAGAAAAACAGGTGAGGTTTACCTACAAAGAGGAGTATATTTAGCCGACTTGCCCTCCTCTATGTATAATGAGGTACACTCTTGAGTTAAATTAGCATAGAGTATTCCTGGCAGAAAGCAAAAAGGCAAATTCTCCTACCCTTGCATAAACATGGGGCAGTCTTCCCAGCTTCACAGAGACATGGGAAGATCCCCTGGAAATAATTCAGGAAAGGTGGTTTTATTTTTTTCTTGAGGATGAGTGCTAAGAATACAAAAATTAATAATAATGCAAGGAGTTTATAGTCCAATAGTAGGATATGACATGTACACAAGGAAGTAAACTATGAAGGAGAATGTGATGGGACAAAAGAGACAGCCAAACAAAGTGACTCAGGGAAGTCAGAGGAAGTTCCAGCTGGAGTGAGTCAGGTGAGCATTCACAGAAAAGGGGGCAAGCACTTAAATAGGCAGGGATGAGGAGAGAATATGCTCACAGAACATAAAATCATAGATTCAGAACCCAATGAGGCCTTGGAATTCTTCTAGTCCAGCTCCATCATTTTACAGGTGAGAAACTTATGCTCAGACAGGTTTAGTGTCTTATCCAAGATTATACAGGTATTAAGTGGCAGAGCTGGGATTAGAACCCAGTTGCTCTGACTCAAAATCTAGTTCTATTCTCACTGTACCATGCTGCTGGTCCTGGCTTAGTGAAAAGCTTGGGTGAATGCAGGTATGAGAAGGCAGGTCAAGAATGGGGAAAATTAATAGTCTATTTGAGCCGAGAATCAAAAAATATAAGCTCCTTCATAGGTAGAAGCTTTTATATTTTGTATCACTGTTGCCTTGCACAGTGCCTGGCATGTGGTAGACAGTTAATTAATTATTATTGATTGATTAGTTGATATGGAATGTCTAAAGGGGAGTAATCAAATGATTTCTGTCATTTAACATACATTTTTGAGTGCATTCTTTATGTGAGTTAGGTATTGGAGAAAGTACAAAGTTTAGATCAAATGTGGACCCTGACCTCATGGAGCTTAACCGAGGGACAAGACACACCAATACAGATAACTGTAATATATAAATGCATTTGAAATTTACAAAGCAAAGTACTATGGGGAAAAGTTCTAATGGGGAAGCATGTTCTTCAGGTCAGTGAGTGGGGATCAGGAGAGGCTTTGTGGAGAAAGTGGCATTTGAATCAGGTTTTAATGAATGGGCAGGAATCCAGTAAAGGAAGAGAGGGAGGGAAAAGGTATTCTAGACATGGAGGTAGGAAATTTCAGAGAGTATAAAAAGGAGAAAGCAGAGTCTAGTTTGGCTAGAGTGTAGAGCAGAGGTATCACTCAAAGGCCACAAAAAACTCCCAAGTGTGGCCTTACAACATAAATAATGTTAACTTGTGGTTTTCTAAGTCAATATGCAGCCCACATGGATCTATTTCTATATGAGTTTGACATTACTAGTGTAGAATACAAGAGGGAAATGATATGAGGTAAGGTAGGGAAAACTAAGGGGACAGTAAATAGGGAGGGCATTATTGAATGTCAGGCAGAGGAGTTTGAACTTTATTCAGAGGCAATGAGTCACTGAAGATTTTGAAATGGGACCGGTATGACCAATTCTACATATAAGAAAGATCATTCTGGCACTGATATGATGAACCAATTAGAGCAGGGAAAGAGTGAATGCAGAATGACCCAGTAGGAGATTGTAGCAGTAGACCAAGCAAATACTAATAAATGCCCTGTGCCAGGGAAATGTCAATGGGAATAGAAAGGAAGGGATAAATGAGACAGATGTTGCATAATTGGAATCAACAGGACTTGATAACTGATTGGATGAAAGGGATAAGGAAAAGGTAAAGGCTTAAGGTAGCCCTGAAATCACAAACTTGGAAGACCAGGGAAATGGTTCTGTTAATGGAAATAGCCAAACCAGAAGAACAGTTTGGTTTGATTTATCTTGTCAGACATTTCCCAATTACATTTTAATCTGATCCAAACTATACTGGGGAGTTCTGCAGACAGCTGGAAGTGAGTTTACCCCTCTATTCTACAGTATCCCTGAGAAATGATCTTGCAGCCTCTGAATACTTTCACCGTGGAGGGCTCACTACTTCATGGGGCAGCCCATTCGATGGTACTAAAGCTCTGATTATTAGAAGGTGTTTCCTTATATTGAGCTAATATCCATCTTCATGTAACTTCTACCCATTAGTCCTAGCTCTTCTTTCTGAGGCTACAGGCTCTTCTATATGTCAGTCTTTCTGCTATTTGAAGTCAGGGATCATATTTGCACTTCCCTCCCCCCATTGTCCTAAATCTTTTCTTCTCAACTCCTTAGGCCATATGTCATATGAAATAAGTAACTTATTTCAGATTTTCTTCTTCCTATTGCCGCAGTATCCTTAATCACCCTTGACCATGAAGGGGTATTGCTATGGTTTTCCTACTTCAAAGACAGGAATCCACCAGCAGGTACCTCTCTCCCTAATATAAGTGTCTGCCTGAGTGTGGTCTTGCACTGGCTCTTCTAGCTCATGCTGGTACCTAGAAATGACCCCTGTTAGGAGGATAATGGGATCACCAAATGTAGAGCTGGAGGGAACCTTAGAGATCACTTGGCCCAATCCCCTCATTTTGTGGGGGAGGAAACTGAATTGACAGACCAATAGTTTTACAATTGACAGTCCAGCTGTGTGTGGAAACAGATGCTTCTACCATATACTGTTGTGAAGTACTCTCTCTAGGCCCTCATACCTGCATAGACATCATGGTCTCTATCCAGGGTGGTGAACTGCTTCCCGTTGTGCCAGGTGAAGGAGTCGCCAGCATTGCCATTATACCGCCCAAGTCTCAACTTGTAATATTCACTTTCTGGTTCCAGGCGGAAGCTCGCATATTCCGCAAAGACTTTTCGGCCAGACCAGTCTTCCATTGTTACAAGCAGTTTGTAGTTGGCTTGGTTTGTGAGCCAATAAATGTTCTCCAGACCCAGCCAGTACTCTCCATCAATGTTACCAAATCCTTGCTGTAAAGAAAGAGACAGTGTTACCAAATGCAGTCACGGGGACTAGTCACATCTGGCAAAATGGCTGACCCACTCTTTGGCAATGCTTGTTATAAAAAGAGACTGTATGCTTTGGACTTATTTCCTCTTCAACAAATGAGCATATTTCCTGCTTTTGAAGGCAATTCCCTGAAGCTGTCAGCATAGGTTAAATTCATACAGGCAGCCTGAAGAAAGGTCAGCCAAGAAGAATAATGGGAATATGGAGTATGCTCTCCTTTCCCACATAGTCTTTCCCTTCCCCCTTTGCCCTCCCTCCCTGCCTTCTTTACTGTCATTTCAATTCTCCAAGTGGATGGGGTACAATGAATGCAGATTCAGTTTTGGTCCTCCTGGGTCTGATAACCCTCTTTGTTGTTGTCGTTCAATTGTTTCAGTCATGTCCAAGTCTTCATGACCCCACTTGGGGTTTTCTTGGCAAAGATACTAAAGTAGCTTACCATTTCCTTCTCCAACTCATTTTATAGATGAGGAGACTGAGGCAAACAAGATTAAGTGACTTGCCTAGGGTCACACAGCTAGTAAGTGTCTGAGGCCAGATTTTAACTCAGTTCTTCCTGACTCCAGACCCTCTAGTTAGTGCCATTGTAAACCATCTGCCCCTCAGTGTGGTCCTTGGAGCTCTGGAGTTAGCATTCAGGGCAGACTCAAATAACTGTACTTTTGTAACCAGGAAAAAAGAGCTGTTCATTTACTTCCCTTATCTAGGGGAGATCAATAGAGCTGTCCAAAAGTGAAATGGAGAAATCACATGATACAGCAACAACAAAAAGCATTGACTCTGGAGTAGGGATGTGCTGATTTAACAACCAGCTCTCTTGGGGTGGGAGAGAGGACATATACATAACACACTTATAAATTTAATCTGTATTATTATCATCATTCCTCATTTTCTTGAGTTTAGTCAATCAACAAAACAATAAATCAAGTCCTAATTGTAGCTTTTGCTTATTTTCAAGGTATAAATACTCACCCTGAAATTTTAACAAGTAGCTTTCCTATTAGAGCTGGCTCTAGTACATTGCTGACCTGAGTCTGAATCCTGCTCCTGTGTGACCTTTGGGAAAGTTATCTAATCTACAGGGGGTTCTGTAAAATGAGAGAGTAGGCCTAGGTGACCTTTGAGGTCTTTTGGAGCTCTAAAGCTGTAGTCCTAGGGTGATGGCTTAGGACATAGTAACTTCCCCTTTGTTGGAGAGTCGTGAAGGGGAGTCCAAGTGAAGACCTTTGAGGGACATTGTAGAAGGGATTCCTGCTTAGGTAAGAGTTGGATCAACTGACCTCCAAGGTTGTGTCTATTGTGAGATCTATGATCTGTGGAATAAACTTAACATGTTCATCCAAGGATAAGGAATACAAAAATAGAAAACAAGATTCCTACCCACCAGGAGACCACAGTTTAAATAGAACACTGGACTTAGAATCAGGAAGCCCTGGGTTCAAATTCTTCATCAGACACTCAGTAACTGTGTGGTTTTCCTGATCTTTAAAATGGGGATAATAATAGAACCTACCTCAAAGGATTATTACCTTGAGGATCAAGGTATGTATATAAAGTGCTTTACAGACCATGAAGTGCTATATAATTGTTAGTTAGTATCATTTGTTATTTTAATCAGGAAGGTCAGATTCATTACTAAAAAAAAAAAAGGTCATTATTTAAATTTGAAATTGTGTGTGGGACCAACTTTGAGAATAGTTGGCATTCAGTGAAGGAGGGAGATCATTGTGGACTGGAGTTAATAGGGAAGGCTTAATGGAAGAGGTCTGATCTGAGCTGAGCTCAGAAGGAGTCTGATTGGGGGAGTGGAATTCTAGGCAAGGAGACAGACATAACGGAAAGCACAGAGACAATGTGTTCATGGGACAATGAGTAGATGAACCAACTATCATTAAAAGTTTGGGCAATAAGATTAGAGAGGTAATAATGAATAGCATTCTATTTCTGTAGCACTTCAAGTTTTACAAAGTAAGGACCTAGAAGAAGAGACAGATATAAGATATGATGTTTCAATGGAAAATTGGACAAGATTGAGTACTAGGCATGAAGGAAGAGGTAAGTATGATTCTAAGGAGGTGTGGCATGGTTTGGGGAGCCCAGGATTTGTCAGAAAGTGAGATCAAGAGCCGACTCTGCAACTTACCAGTCATGTGACCCTGGGAAAGTCCTTTTAATTCTGTGGGCCTCAGTTTCTTCCTCTGTAAAATGAGGGGATTAAACTAGATGGTCTCCAAGGTCCCATCTAAGTTAAAATTCTGTGATTTTGGTTTTACTCCTGGGCAACTGTAAGGAAGGTACTTACTAACAGACATGACAGGCGTCATAATATAGTGGACAGGGGCACTGGAGTCAGGAACATATGGATTCAAATCCCATCTTTAGAACACTTACTGCCTCAGTTTATTCATCTATAGAATGAAGGGGTTGTACTTGAGGGCCTCTAAGGTCCCTTCTGGCTCTAACTATAATCCTATGATTCTGTGAAGTAGAGAATTTGAGAGGGAAGCTGCTTTGGGAAAAAAGGATGACTAGTTTGGTTTTAGATATTCTGAGTTTGAAGATGATAGCAAGAAATATGTAGGAGGCAGAAATTAGAGCAGGGGGCCAATGACTAAGCCTTGGGGGATGCCTAGAGTTAGGTGGAAAGAAGAGGAGCCAGCAAAGAAAAAAAAGAGAAGCTGTCAAAAAGGTTGAGAGAGAACCAGTTCAGTGTAATAAAAGGGAAGCCAAGGAAGAGAGAATTTCAAGCAGGAGGGTATGGTCAACTGCCAAATCCTGGAAAGAGATTGAGAAGAAAAGAGTAGCATGACCATCAGATTTGGCAAGGATCATTGCCAACCTTCAAGAAAGCAATTTCTGGAAGCCAGATTGAAGGGAATGAATAAGGGACAGAGTGGGATGCTTTGGAGGCAATCAGAATATGCACTGATTTGAGAATTTGGTGATGGAAAGAAAAAAAATAGGATGGTGGCCAGGAGGTGGGGGGAGGGAAGCTGCATAATTAAAGCTTTTTTCTTTCAAGATAGGGGAGACCTCCGAGCTGATATACCGTGCAAAAATAAATACTGTGTTATAGCAAAGAAATACTATGTTATAGCAATCACACCAATAGAATATAATCATCTATAATCAGTTCCTGAGTTATTGTCCAGCAGAAGGGAGGAAGATGAGGGAAGAAGTGTTTAAGGTGAACCTGAGAAGGTAGAGAGGTAAAAGACAAGAAAGAAGCCTCCAGCTTGTAACCAACCTCAGCAGCTTCTGACTAGCCTGGTATGTGAAGGAGCATCCTGGGAATCTCAGTAATTAGAGTAGATGCCCTTGTTCTAGTAAAAGTATGGGCTTCTTCTCTGGTAGAAGCAATTCTTTGAGTCTCACCTAGATCTTAGAATGGAGGACTTCCACATCCTCAGGGAAGGAACAAGAAGTTTTCCAACACCTATAGTTGAATGTGAAACTATTTTCTAGGGCTAGAAGTAAAGTATTTTCTGAGCTCAGACGTGAAAGTACAGGTATTTCACATACACAGGGCTGAGAGCAAGGGTTTTTGCCCTGCCTACGGCTGAAAGGAGGGGTATTTCCCATGCCCTGGGTTGATAGTAATATTTTTCCACACCTGGGCATGGAAAGGATATGTCTCTCATACACAGGGATGGAAATTGAGATTTTTTTTCCGTATCCAGGGATGAAATCAAGGGTATTTTTCCAAACCCAAGATAGGAGTGAGAGCATTTTCCACATGTAGGGCTGGGAGTGAAAGTTTTTTCTCACATCCAATATTGGGGGTAAAAGTATTTCCTATAAATCAGAAATACATTCCAATTTCACCATATGAGACTTGTAAGGAAAAAAGATTGAGTGGCTCTGGGCTTCCATAGGGATTCAAGAGACTCAACAAGAATAAGACAGTTCCTAGTGGAAGGTGTTTTTAGAGAAAGTATTATCATGAACCTCCTCATTAGATTTATATCATAACTGCATTGTAATTATTGACCTTCATGCTGAAAATATCTTTACAGGTAACATTTAACAAAGCAAGTTGGTTCCCCCCCCCCCCCGGAACAGATAACATCATTCTTTCAATGAAAACTCCTTACTTCAAAAGCAGTAGAGTTCATAGGGTTTTTGTCAATTCAACTGAGTCAGAAGCATTTATTAAGCACTTACTAAGTGTCATATACTGTGCTAAGTGCTAAGGATACAAGGAAAGATTCCCAAGGAGCTCACCTTATAATGGAGAAAGACATGTAAATGACTAGGTATATATAAGCTATATCCAAGATAAATGGAAGATAAGCTTAGAGGGAAGGAGCTAATTAGTATATGTGTTTGGGGAAGAGACCAGGGCAGGCCTCTTGCAGCGGGTGGGATTTGAGCTGAGTCTTCAGGGAAGCCAGGAGGCAGAGACAATCAGAGAGAGAGCATTCCAGGTATAGAGGACAGCCAATGAAAAGACACAGTCAGAAGATGCAGTGTCATGGGAAGGAAAATGTAATAAAACTGGAAAAATACAAAGGAACCAGGTTGTGAAGAACTTTTTAGATTTCATATTTGATCCTGGAGGTGGTAGGAAGCCCCTAGAGTTTATTGAGTGAGACAAAAAAGGTGATTGTCACTGGCTCTTACCTTATAAGTCTCCCAATTCCGGAAAAATTGACAGATCCATCAAGTCGTCTCTGTATAACAGTCCAGCCACCGGGGTCATGCCTCTGGTCACACCAAACCTGCATAAGTCGATTAGTATTTTCAGGCTTCACAAGGTAAATGGAACTGGTGTCATGACCATCCTCCAGTGCCTGAAGACAGTCTCTCCATGGGCCTGTATGAACAAAAACCTGCTGGTCTATCATAGAGTAACCAAGGATGATCATAAGTGCCCCTAACGTGTGACTACCTCTCTAATCTCCAGCCCCAACGAAGACCCTCTGGAGCTACCCTGGTTTGTGGTGAACTACAAAAGAGGCCAGAGTGTATAGCTTCAGAGAAACCAGGTATTTTTATCCCACCTAGAGCAATACCTCTACACTCAGCCACCTGAAAAAATGCCTTAAGTGACTTGGGGAGTTAATCCTACCCTGGAACTCCTACCCTGATCAAGCTGTCTTGATTGTTCAGTGAATGAGTGCAAATTCAACCAGTTTACTATATCTATCTGGCCCCAGACCACCAGAAGAGACTATGCTTTACATTCCATCCCACCATCTACCTTGCTACCGTGAATGTACCCTCTTCCTTGCTGTCCATCTTCTGTTCCAGTCTTGAAAATCAAATCAATACTACCCTATTAATATTGTTCCTGAAAAGGGTATGTCAGCTGACTACCCTATGGCTCAACCTATCATCCTTGTGATTCTCCAGATACTCCTCTCCTTAGCTATCACTCCCATACATGTGTTTGTCCCCTCCACCCCATAGAATGCAAGGGTCTTGAGGGCAAGTACTATCTCATTTTTATATTTATCCCTAGTGCCTAGCACAGTGCTTGGTACTTAGTAAGTCCTTAATAAATGCATTTTCATTAATTTTTCACTCATTCATTAGTTTTTCTACCTTTCATAGTACACACAGTCATTGTCCCTAAAGAAACACTTTATAAACCTTAAAGAACTCTATAAATGTAGGATGTTCTTACTATTATTATTCCTAGTAAAATTCTCTCTGGAAGGGAACTTCCTTTGGCTTTAGCCTCATTTCATACCCCCAAGCTCCTCATCTATTTACTTATTTGGCACTTAATGTGGCATGTACTTTAATGCACTCTGCTCATTCATTGGCTGACTCTGGCTGCCTTCCCAGGCTCCTGATGGAATAGGAGACATGCAATGAGGCTGCCATTTCTTCACAAAATGTCAGCAGACAGTATTGACTTTTCTGTCCCATGATCCCAATTCTTGTTTGCTGTCCTCATAATAAATTCTAAGAAATGGATGATGGGAGCCATCTTAAACATGTTACTGGCAGAGAAGAACCTTCCTGTTCTGTGTCCATAGCAGGAGGGAACCCAATGAGATCTGCCGTAGGGAATAAAAGTCAGTGGGTGAGAATGTGGCATAAGTTGAGAATGTGAATGTGGGATGACCCCATTACCATTTTATGGCACTAAATACAGATGAAACTGGGTATTACAGCTATATCTGATAGAATATGTTAGTGATATGACAATGTCCAAAAACTATGGATAAAACTTTTTTGAAAGCCCTCCCAAAACTAAAAAAAAAACCCAAACCATCCCCCTCCAATTAGTTTTGTATTGGAGAGATTTTTTTAATGAAAAGATTTGTGGTTTTCCCCCCAGAAATTAATTATTATAAATATGATCTTAATTTGTCTAAAAACTAAGTTTATTATTTTTTGTTTGCCCAGTTCAATTTGTTAAGCACCTACTATGTGCCAGGTGTTGTGTAAAGACAAAAATAAAGCCAGCTCTGCTCTCAAAGAGCTTTTCCTTATGATGTCATTTTTTCCTGTCCATAGCAGTTATTTTTGACTCTTTCTTTTTCCACCCTTCTCCTATCCTATTTGTCTCCAAGTCACATTAATTCTTCCTCTACAATATCTCTTATATCCATCCCCTTCTCTCAGCTCCCACTGCTAACACCCTGAACTGTAACTAGGGCCAGGCATTTAGACCTTTTCCATGTGCCAGCGTGAATGGGATTGAGCACTTCCTTCTAATGGCAGCCCAGAGCCCACCATCTTGGTGCCTTGTGGTCCACTGGATTCACAATCCTGTAGGGACTGAGGGTGAGAGAATAGGGCAGTGTGAGGTCATAAGTTGACAGAGGACAGGGGAAGATGGAGTGGCAACAGGCTGCCCCCTCTCTAGTCACAACTGCACAGACTTCACACACTGTTGCTTCCCACTCATTTCCTCTCCCCGGTTGTTTTCTTCACGTGCCACTCCCTTCTCCCAACAAATCCTGACTATTCTCTGCCCTGTTGTATCTCTACTCCTAACCCACAAATGTTGCTGCTACCCAGGTACAGGTTATCATTACTAAATACCTGAGCTATTTTAATAGTGTCTTAAAATATCTGCTTCTGTTCTCTGCTCCTATTCCAATTCATTCTGCTACAACAATCTTCCTTACATAGATCTAGTAATGCTTCTCCTTAGCTCAAAAACCTCAATGGCACTTTATTTACTACTGAGTAAAGTTTAGACTTCCTTGCCTAACATTCAAGCCCCTCCCCATCCAGGTGATCCTCCCCCACCTCATATACACACACCTCTCCAGCCTTATCTCATGTTACTCCCCTCTAAGCCCATTGGACTGCCCTCTGATCTCCAAACACTCCCTGTGTGTTTCTACCTTCCTGCCTTTGCTCACATCATTCATGGAATGTCCACCCTCCTCCTCTTTCCCTGTTTAATTCCTGTTCATCCTTTAAACTCCAACTCAAATGACTCCTCCTTTAGAGAGCCCTTCCTGAGCATTACCCCTATGAATAATAATAGCTCCCATTTATAGGGTGCACTAAAGCTGAAATGGTGCTGCACCCTTTCCATTGGACCTCACCTAACACTCATGTAACACTTTGTTTTGTAATCCTCTGATGTATTTGGGCTTTAGGGAAGGGAAGAAAATAAACATTTATACAAAACCTGCTGTGAATTGTCAACGTTGATGTCTTATTCCCCACTACTAAACTTGTTCCTTATGAATAAGAGCCATGTCTTACCTAAACTTCATCTTCCCAGGTACCTCGCCCAATGCTTTGTTGAATTGAATTATTTGGTTCTGACTAATAATACATTTCCAGTTCATGACAGCCAACAAAAGATATGATGTCAGGCTACATTAATAGAGATAGAAAGTCTGCAATAAGAAACATGATAGTCCTACTGTACTCTGCTTGTATAAGAGGGTTATATTTGGTTTGAGTACCATATTTTATGAAGGACATTGACAAACTAAAGCATATTTTGAAAAAGATAACCAAGATGGGTAGAAAACTGAAAAGCTGCTCTATGATGACTGAAGGAATTGGCATCTTGGTGATCCGGTGGTGAGAGTGCTGCTCTTGGACTCAGGAAGGCTTGAGCTCCAATCTGGCTTCAGACACTTACTAGCTCTGGGCAAGTCACTTAATCTGTCTGCCTCATTCTCCCAATCTGTAAAGCGGATCTATCAATAGCAACTACTTCCCTGGGTTGTTCTGAAGAGAAAATGACATAATATTTATTCATAAAGTGCTTTGCAAACCTTAGTGCTTTATAAATAGTAATTGTTGTTATGTTTAGCCTGGAGGAAAGAAAATTCAGAGAGGAAAGGGTAATTGTTTTTGAGTATCTGGAGGGCTGTCATGTAGAAGACAAACTAGACATGATCTGATTGGCTTCCAAGGTCAGAACTCGGAACAATAGATGGAAGCTGCAGCAAGATAGCTATTGATTTGATATAAGACAGAGATTCCTAACAGTGACATCCACCCAAAGTGGAATGGGCTGCCCCGGAAGATTATAAGCTCTTATCTCTAGAGGTCTTTAGGCAAAGGTTGAATGGCCACTTGTCAGGGATGCTCTGGAGGGGATTCCTGCTTTGGGTACATGTGACTAGATAACTGAGTTTTTGTGATTCTGTAAAGAAGCACCTTTTTTTTTAAAAAAAAAAGAAGGAATTTAACATATTTGAAGTTGCTGGAATATTTGCCATGGAATTTCTGCCAGGCAGAAGGCTAGATTAGTAAGAGGTGTTTGCTTTGAAAGAATATTAATTGAACTGAGGCTCAGTGGAGTTTTTAAGACTATGAAAAAATATTGAAATAATTTTTTAAAAACTACAATAAATTTTTGTTAATGAAGCAGAATTTAAAATGTGCAGTAGGCAAACCTTTTCCTTCGGAAAACTCCAAATAGCCCCACCAGCGCTGACTTTGGCTTGCCTTCTAGAGGGTAATTTAGAACTGAGCCCTTTGCCAACAATAACACTGGCATACAGAATGATAATGGAAGGAGAAGCCTAAGCCGACAGCCCAGACATTTGCTTTTTCACACGGATATTTGAAGGCTGGCTATATTAAGACTATATTTAGACTCTGTGGACAACATGGTATAACCTGGCCCAAGTGAAAGGAAGTATGCCCACCATTGATAGGTGGGACATAAGCTTGACTTTGAATGTAATTGAACCTTCCCTACCATTATGCGGGCTTTGAATGCAGACACTTGGTTGCATTCACCGGCCACAGGCTGGGGTAAAATATATTTGTATAGTGTGGTTTATTAAAGGTGGTCCTAGTCAGTTCACAATTTAGATGAGTTCCTATTTGTAATTCTGAAAGTGCCCTTAATCATTTGAATCCCCTTCATCTTCCTTAATTTATATTAGTTTTTTTAAATTTATGGAGTAAAACAAGCATTTCCATAAGATAGTACGTTAAAAAAAATTGATTGTGCATGAAACTGCAAATCTACTATGCACAACTTGCTATTCTTTTCAAATATACAACAAAATTATCATGCAAATTTCTTTTTTTTTTCCCTTCCCTTCCTTTCCCCCTCCCTGGAGATGTCTGTTATTAGACCCAAATAGGTATGTGTGTGTATGTATATAAAATTATTCTATACATACTTTTTTCTATACATGCATATTTATCAGTTCTTTCTCTGGATGAAGATAGCCTCTTTTTTCATATGTCCTTTATAGTTAATTTGAGGCTTTTAGAGGGGTGGCTAAAGTAAGGAATTAATATCAATTAAATGTTTGTAGTCCATAAAGCTCTTTGGCTGGACACCAGGGGAGATACAAAGGTTTTATAAGATACGCTTCTTGCCCTCAAAGAGCTTATAGTTTAGAAAGGAGATTTTTAAAAATTGAAATATTTTGGCCACAAGGACATACACCTTATACTCAATACTCAAATGGATCTAAGATCTCATTGATAAAAGTACACCCTCCTCTCTGTTCTGTTCTACCCAGACATGCAACTCTTGCTCATGACCTCCCATTAATTTGCCGTGCTAAAGATCTTCCTCTCTTCTCCTAACCTCATGAGGACATCACCAACCCAGCTCACTAGCTATCAGTTATCTCTCATTGTTTCCACATAACCAACCCATCCTCTTTTTTCATTCATGCAGCCCATTGTATACTATATTACAAATCTATAGATATTTTATTCAAAATTATGTAAGTCGGTTAGACTTCTCTGGACAAGTTAATCATATATCTAGAGATACTCATCCAGACCATTGGACATGAAAAATAGTGTGGAGTAGGAGATAAAAGAAATGGCCTTGGGGATATGAAAATGGGGTTCTAAGCCCAACCTCTAACATGTACTGGTTGTGAGACCTGGGCAGGTCATCTAACCTCTTAGTCAACTCTCAATGACTCTAACTTGAACAGTTTCCTATGTGCAATGGTAGAATAAGTTTCTCCCAACAAATTTCCTACGTAAATGAAATCATTGATCTGGTTGGTTTTGTTTGTTTTGCTTTGTATTGTTGTTTTTTTTTTAAAGAATAAGTCAAGGGGAAAACAAAGTAATGTAGGAGCTCTAACGGTGAAAGGTCATTCCTAGCTAGTGGCTAGGGAGGGATCAGGGAAGGCTTCCTGGAGGATGTGTTATTTTAGCTGGGCTTTAAAAGATGGGCAAGAATTCAGTCCTCTTACATAAAAACCTTATTGAACATCTCACTTTCATCTTTCTAAAAGGGGTGGGTGAGGGAACCTATCTGCCCACTGTTTGTCAAATGACTTCACCTCTGTAGGCCCTA
Organism: Phascolarctos cinereus; assembly: GCF_003287225.1. Taxonomy (NCBI): domain Eukaryota; kingdom Metazoa; phylum Chordata; class Mammalia; order Diprotodontia; family Phascolarctidae; genus Phascolarctos; species Phascolarctos cinereus. The sequence continues at coordinate 296,121,684 of NW_027555625.1, read as the reverse complement.
GTCTCTTAATCTGTAAATGGAAGAGTTGGATTACATAACAGAAATGGTTCAGATGTATTCACTGTTTAAGGGTCGGTCACACAAATGCTTTCTTCAGAACAACTCATTTTCATTATCTGGAAAATGAGGGTGTGGAACTAGATGGTTTCGAGCTCTAAATCTGTGATCCCAGGAACTTGGAGAGGTACAAGCAGTGCAAGTATTATTATGCCCATTTCAGTGATGAGGAAATTAAGGCCCAGAGGCATAAAGTGATCTATCCATGGTCAGCTAGCCAATTGAGTATCAGAGGCTGATGTCGAACTCAGATCTCCTAACTCCATAGCTGGAATTATTTCCCTCTGACAGCACCGTTCTTGAGATCCTGTCGAGTACTAACATAATGTAAATCTGTTTTTCTTAACTCAAACTCCTGATTCCTGTGATGATAGATGTAATAGTCAAAGTCTCTGAGGCTTACTGACTTCTTCTAAACTTTCTTATGAGGTACACAGTGTGGGATCTGGAATAAAAAAAAAACCTCTTTAGACAAGGGTCCATGGGAATTGGACAGAGGTCTCCCGGGGGGCATATCCTTGGTGTTCTAGGAAGCTCCCCATGTAGAAATGGTGTTTGGGGTTTCTAGAGCAAGAGTTTTACCCTCTTGTGGGTCATGAACTTCTTTGGCAGTTTGGTGAAGTCTATGGACCTCTTCTCAGAAAAATGCTTTTAAATAATTATAGTAAATAAAAATTTCAGCAAGAAGTTAGTCATTTTTTCCCCAATTCAAGTTAACAGACCCTCTGAAATCTATCTTTGAACCCCAGGTTAAGAACCCTTAGTTTAGACGGAGAACTGGTGTTTGGGGATGGGGAGGAGGGGAGGTACCTGCCTGCCTGCTTGACAAAAAATGCCTTAGGTACCTGAAAGGCAATAGAAAAAAAGCTGTATCTTCCTGGCCCTGTAAACATTTCCACATTCTACATCCTCCTCCATCCATTCCTTCAGTGCAGAGGGGGATAAAGTGAATTTGCTTGTTTTTACCCCTAATATCAGTTAGGCTGTGAATGAGTCCTGGCTCCAAAGAGGCCAGTTTCCCCTTCTTTGGCCAGCACAGGGTCTTGTCCTGCCCATATGCTGATAATAGAGCTCTCTTTCTTTTCCATTTATTTTACTGTGTTAAGCGAGGAGGCAGCTGGCCTCTTCCTCTTTTCTGATCCCCTCAGCACTCTCAATTCAATCATATTTAGTTTGCTTCAGCAAAAATACTGCCAGGCCTAGGGGAAAGAAAAGCATGTCCCTTCTGAGTCCTCAGCTCCCTCTTACTGTTACTGCTCAGACCACAAGATGTGCTTTGAGCTCTTCAGTTAAACTTGGTTTTTATTTGGGCTTCTGAAGGGTAGGAAAGTAAGTGAAAAAATTTGCTAAACAAGACTCCTTTGGTCTTTCTGATTCCTGCTCTAGCCCTGTGGGATTTTTACAACCGTGTAAAATGTAAATGTGGATGACCAACATAAAAATGTTAATGGTCTAGACATCCACAGGCTTTTGATAGAGCCTTCTACAGCTTTAGCATATTGGCTTTGAGAGGATTTCTGTTGCTTATGGATTTTATTTTATTATGGCAATTACTGCTCCCTCTAATGCTGGCCTCCCTTAATGCTCCAGCATGGTGTGGTGGGTGCCCTGGGCTCTCAATGGCCAGGCTAAATGAGTGTAAGCCCTTGCAGGTCCCATCACGGGGAAAGTAGGAGCCCAGCCATAGACTGCATGTATGTCATCCAAGGACCACGCTATGTGTGGAGAGACACACCACTCACAGATTTGCCAGCGGTTGATTAATATTTTTGCCCACAGAAGCTCATGCCTTCTAAGATGGTATTGATGAAGCAAGGCAATGTGATATGAATTTGTAGTCAGAACAACCTAGGTTCAAATCCTGCCTCTGACACATACTAATTGTGTGACCCTGGGCAAGTTATCTAGCCTTTCTGAGCCTCAGTTTCCTCATCTTTAAAATGAGGCAGTTGAACTACATGGCCTTTGGCATTCCTGCCTGCTCTAAACCTATGATCTGGAGTCTTGGAGCCTATGTTACTTTCTGGATAAGACAGAAACTAGTGAAGAACATAGGTTTACTACAGTATAGAGGAGGCTGGAAGGAGAATTGTATGGGAGAAAGCACCCTGGGCCTGAAGTTAGAAAACTTGGATTCAACCTCTCAGTTCTTTCACTTCCTGGCTGGTGGTCTTGCACAAATCATATTCCCTCTTTGGGTCTCGGTTTCCTCATTTATGAAATGAGGCTGGGTTCGAGCAGGGGGCTCTTCTCCTTTGGGTCATGGACTCCTTTGGAAGCCAGGAGAAGCCTATGAATACCTTCTCAGGATGATGTTTTTAAATGCAAAAAAAAATAAAATATGTAGCATTATAAAGGAAACCAACCTACTGAAATAAAGATGATTTTTTCCCCATCTAAGTTCACATCATTCCCCCCTGAAATCTATCCACAGACCCCCTAGGCTACTGGAAAGAGCATTCAGATTAAAAAAGCCCAGCTCCTTCACATACAGTACAATGGCTCTTCACTGGTGTGTGTCTGTGTGCAAATATGTGTGCATGGATGTAGTGGGCAGGGAGGGGAGGCAGCGTGTAATAGTGGATAGAGAGCTGGACTCCAAGCCAGGAGTATTGCTTTAAGTCCTTTTGACCCGTATAGCTATGTGGCCCTGGTCAAGTCACTTAACTTCTCAGTGATCTAGGAAGTTCTCTAGGATTATAAGATGAAATCACAAGTCCTTTATATAACATATATATGTATATGTATATACTGCATGTATACCAACTATATACATATATATGATTCCATATACATAGGCAATTCTTTGGTTGCTGGCATCCACATTACACTTTTTGAAAAACTAGGGTGGGTTTTTTTTAGATCTTTAGATGTGTGCTTTTACTTAACAGATTCATTAGTTCTCCATGTGTTCTTGGGAACCTGACAGCTCTTGGTAGGGCAGATGTCCAGCCAACGAAAATAGTAACAAACTCTCTGAATCTCAGGACTGTGAGATTTTCAGCTGGACACTCAATACCATTTAATCCAACTCCCTTATTTTTACAGTGGAAGTAACTGAGTTGTAGAAAGGGAAAGTGATGAGCCCAAGATCACAAGTGGCAGAGCTGGGCTTGTAGGTAGATAGTTGGACTCCAATACCATCTTTCTACTAGAGCAAGATGTTTTAATCTCAGCTGTAGTGAAAGGCAGTTTTAAATTTAAAAAACAAAGCAAAAAAGGAAGTTTAGGCTAAAAAACTGGAAAATAAATATGGAATCATAAAAATAATTTGCCTAGTCAATGTTAGAGTAAAATCAAACTGCCCTTTTTCATATTTAAATTTAAAATACAATGATGTCACAATAGAAGGCTGTGAGGGAATGCAGTCAGATTCCAGCTCCTCATCAAATTGGGGGTAACTTGATAGGTAAGAATTAGGTTGAAAGCTATCAGCATCTGAACTGAAGAAAAAGTTAACCAGTCACATGATGAAGATGTAGAATCAAACACAACTGGTAACATTGGTAAAATAAATAAATAAAACAATAAAACAAACCAAAGGATAAGCAAAAGGCCTCTAGGGTGTGGGGGTAGATTCTCTCTGGATGATTTGTAAGGAAACTTGAAAAGGAGCAGAGAATGAGAAGGTGTAGCTAGTTTGTGCTATTTATGGGTCCACAAAAAGAGTATCCACACTGATGAAATCACATACTGCTCCAAGTATCAAAGCAAGCTGAGCAAAAGCTTCAACTTCACTGAATCACAGAATCTGAGTTAAAGAGGACCTGACTTAGCACAGCCCACATTTGAATGACAGTCCCCTTAAAAAGATCCCTGACGGATGTTCATCCTGCCCCTACATGAAGGTCTCCAGTGATAAAGAAGTTTTTTATGTCTTGATGAAGCCCATCCCACTCTTAGCCAACTATAACTGTTAGGGATTATTTTCTTTCCCTTATATTTAGCTGAAATTTGCATCTTTTCATCTTTCATCCATTGCTTCTAGTTCTGGCCTTTAGGACTAAGAAGAATAATCTTCTAATCCTTTTTCCGTAGGACAGTAGTTAAAATACTCAAAAACAATGACCTTTATACCTTTCCCCCCCTTCCTCTCCTGCTTCCTCTCTCCACACACCCTCCCCCCCAGCTTCTCTTTATTTTCTTCTTCAAGATAAATAGCCCCAATTCATTCAACCAGTTCTTATATGGCCCAGTCTCCAATCCTCCCACCATCTTGGTTGCCCTTTTCCAAATGTTCTCAAGGTTGTTATTGTCCTTTCTAAAATGTTACACTTGGAAATGACCCCTCCTATCTTATACTGTAAGTGTTTTCCTTTTTCTTTTCAAATGACCTCCCACTGCCCCTCCACCCCCAACTTTCTACCATTTCCCTTGAAAATCATGACCAGTGTGAAAGGAAACACTTAAAGCTATGAATCACAGAGGCACCAGATGTATTTCAGTAGGAAATTCCAGGTCCAGTTTCGGCAGCTAGTCAATTCTCTGTTACTAGGAAAGTTTTACAGTGTGAGCACAGAAAGTATTCCCCTTTGGAGATTCCCCTTAGAAAGAAAGCCTTTCCACTCTCCAGGTTATAAGGTAGAAAGAGGTGTTCCTTTCAAAAATGATTGTTCTTCAACATGAAAACAGAGAATAAAAGGAGCCTGAAAGGGGAACCTGGACCTTTACCAGGAGGTTAGGGGGTAGAAGAATGTGATACAGATGAGAAATGGGTAAAGAACCATGGAACACCTGGAAATAATAGACACAAAGGTCTTCCCAAAGAGGAGGGAGATGGACCTACTGAAGAAGAATCAGCTGCTTCTCCTCCAAGGAATGATGATGTGGACACACAGGTTCTGTGAGATGAGAGGTAACCACCTCCCCCACCCAAAGCCAGGAAAGATGAATAGCAGCCATTGGTGAGAATCTGCTCAAGGGTACCAAAGTAGCTATTTGTCAACCTGATAACAAAAAAGACAGTATGTAATCTGCTGTCTTCAAAGAACATGTATCCAGTATGTGGAAAAGAATCATCCAGGACTTAAGTCAAATGATGATGACTGGTATCATTTTGGATGTTTCATAAGTGTATGAGCAATACTGTCTTAAAAGAATCTAGAAGTAAGAGGCAAGAAACCACAGCTGCAGATGGGGTTCTCTAAAATAGGACAATTTATTTCCTTGCCCCGCCCCTACCACAAATCCACTCCTTTCTAAATTCTCTCTCTGTTAAGATACCACCATCCTTTCAGTTCTTAGATTCATTCCTGACTCATCATTCTTCCTCATCCCCCAAATCCAGTCAATTGTCAAGGCTAGATTATTCTACCTCCACAACATTTCTTGGATCTATTTTCTTTCTACGTAGGTGGCCACTATGCTAGTTCAGGTGTTTATCACCTCTTGTAGGGATTAAGGCAATATCCTTCTAATTGACGTTTTTGCTTCATTTCTCCCCTTTCCAATCCAGCCTCCACATTGCTGTTGAGTAATATTCCTAAAGCACACTATGGCTATGTCATTTCACTGCTCAAAAATATCCAGTGGTGCCCAGTGGTTATAGTGGTGCCTCTAGAATTAAATGCAACTCCTTTCTTCGGTATTTCCATTTAGGAATGGCAAGAATTTTCTAGCTGGAGTCTTAAAAAAGAGTATCAGATGGAATTTAAACTGAAAAATGAAGGAGAACATTGTCTATGTATACCCGCTAAGTTAGATACCTTAAAAAGTAGTTAGATGGGAGGAAAAAGAAAATTAATAGTGATGCCTAGAAAGTCAGAGGTGACAAAATGCATAAACAGAACTAGCACAAAGTCCAAAATATCAAATGTTTATTCACAAATACACAACTTATGGATAACAAGCACATGGTCTAGAGATCCTAGTGAAAGGAAGAAAATGTAACCTCCTAGTTATCACTGAAATTTGGTAGGATGAAAGCCGTAACTTAACTAAAGAACACAACATATTCAAAAGAGACAGGATGAGTGAAACAAATGTGTATGTGTGAGAGGAGTGATGCAGGGTAGCACTGAATATTAAAAAGATATATGAGGAAATCTAAGAACCAGAGAGGGGAAGGATAGTTATGGGTATTTGGGTGAAGATCAATGAAGGCACAAACAAGCAATATTTTCATTGGAAAATATTACAGATCTCTTGGACAGAAAGAGGAAACAGATGAGTTTGGGAAAGAGATTACAAGTCCTGCACAGAGGTATAATATAATAGTTATGGGGGTCTTCGATTATGTAGGCATCTACTGAAACTCTCTCATTCTGCCAAAAACAGAGAAGCTAATAATTCCTTGACTTGTCTTACTAACAGTTTCATCTTTCAGAAGGTAGAAGAAACACTGAAGTAAACTTCTTTTCTAGATCTGATTCTCTTCAACAAAGAAGAACTTGTTGCTGAGGTGGAAATGATGTGAACCATGTGGGAAAAGTGACCACTGCATCTTATAATTTGTGATAGAACAGGAGAAGAAAGCCAGTCACAGTCTGATATGCAGAACAGACTTTTGGAGTGTTTTTCTTTTCCTGAAGAATTCCAGAAAAGGATAGGTAGAATCCCAGAGACTAAAGTTCTACAAAGGAAGTCCACCCACATGAAACAGAAGGTTCCCAAGAATGAAATTCTGAAGACAAAAAAGAGAAACAATTCCCATGAGGAGAAAAATAAGGAGCTTTTAAAAAGATTAACATATCTGCACAAGGAACTCCCTGACCAATTTAAATTTTAAAAAGAAATATACAGAAGAGGAAGGCAATGGGAATTAATGGAGGACAGTTGCAAAAAAAGCTTGTCATGATCCTGTAAGAATTTTGCCAGTAGGTCCAAATTTCAGAATAAGCTAAGACTGGCAAGAACAATGAAAAAGGTATTTTAGGAGATTCAAAAAGAACATATCACTGTTTGCACCAGAGAAGAAGACATGGATGGGTTGAGACCTACAGCATTGGAGAGATTACCTACATCATTAAGATATCAAAATATTCTCAGAATTCCATTCTTGTGAAATTTGCATCCCTCTTGGATTGACTTTCCCTATATAATTTACATCCTTTCTCAGCACCTTGTGAAGTCTTCTTTCCAAAAATCTAGTACACATCAGGCTATTCTTGCTTCCTTCTCTTCTGTCACAAACTCTTAGGATGGAGAGGTCCCTTTCCTCCAAGGCTCACAACATTTCTAACCCATCAACCAGTTTGGTTTTTTTTACTTTTTTATTATCAGATAAAGTCATAGTAGTGGGTGGTGAGATGTAGTGGAAAGAACAGTATGCTTTGTGAAGCAAAAGACCTGATCAAAAGCACAGAACCAGGAAGTGAAGGCTGCAGTTTGAGGACGGATAATAGTCCTATCTGCCTGGAGTGTAGAGTACATAGAAAAGAGTATGAGAGAAGGGTAGAAAAGGAAGGTGATGCCATACCGTGAAGGGCATTGGATGAGATTTAAAACTGAGAAAGCAATAGAAAATGACTGAAGATTTTTGAGCAGAAAAGGATATGACCTGATCTATGCAGCATGTAACAGATTTTTGGAAGGAGAAGAAAATGGAGGCAGAAGACCTGTTTAAAGTGTTATTCTTTTAATTTGAGGTTGAGTTGCTAGGACGTTTATGGTTTCCGTGTTCATGGTTTACTAATCCGTAGAAACCCAAATACACTATGTATTTTTTTGTTTCGCATTATGAGGACAACACCGTGAGAGTCAGACCCAAAGAGTCATCTTTAATTGTTTTTTGTCAACCTGGACTGCTCTTTATAGTAGAGCACACCAGAGAGTTGTCTATGGCCCTGTGCTATTTAACATATTTATCAGTGACTTTGAGGCAATGCAGTGCAGTGGAAAGATGCTAGATTTGGAATCAGAGGACTCTGATTAAACTTTCAGCCCTTTTTTGAATCCCAACTCAATTTGCTACCTCTGTGACCTTGGACAAGTCACTTAACACCGAACAGAAAGATTTATTAAGTGCCTACTATGTTCCAGACACTGTGTTAGGTGCTGGGGATATTTTTTAAAATAGTGCTTGTTCTCAAGTAGCTTACGTTTTATCGGCCTCTCTGGGCCTCAGTTTCTTCATCTGAGGAAAAAATAGGAGGTGAGATTGGATCACCTCGAAGGCTTTACAGCTCTAGATCTATGATCTTGTAATTTTGTGGAGTCAGAGGTGCTATGCTTATCAGATTTCCAGATGACACAGTTTGTAGCAATTCATCTCTATTGATTTGGGATTTTTCTCCTATTTCTCCCTTTTTATTTTGTGTCCCTGAGTCCTCGGGGAAGGTAATCAGGGCTTTTCTTTCTCTTTTCTGTGTTTCTCTGGGTGTCTGCATGGGGCTATGTGATGAGATCACTTTCTGCCCTGGAGTCTTGGTTCAGGTTATATCTAAGGGTTAATGACACGGTGTCCTGAAGACTCTTCTGAAGAGGCATGGGTCTAGTTTTCCTATCACTGGGAGAAATTGCCTGGTGGTGGGCATCTTGAAAGAGAACACAATTCAGTAGGAAGCCTGACCCCCCCCCCCGGACCCTATCATCTTCCCATCTTGTACTACAGTATTTGTTTTTCAGTTGTTTCAGTTGTGTCCAACTCTTTGTGACCCCATTTGGAGTTTTACTGGCTAAGATTCTGAAGTGGTTTGACATTTCTTTCTCCAGTTCACTTTACAGATAAGGAACTGAGGCAAACAGGGTTAAGTGATTTGCCCAGGGTCACACAGCTAGTAAGTATCTGAGGCCAGACTTGAACTCGGGGAAGAGGATCCTTCCTGATTTCAGGTCCAGCACTCTAGCCTCTGTGCCATCTAACTGCTCTTAGAATATTTACTTGAGAGAATTGAGTATTCCAGCATAGAGAGAAAGGGAGAAGTACCAGGTTGCTTATGGTTAGGAGGCAAGATGATCTACAACTTGGACTGTTTCCACGTGTCGGTGGGGACCTGGCCTGATGGAACCTCCATAACCCACTTCCTTCTCCAGGTCTGCCCCCTCTTTTGCTGGGTATCCTGGTGCTTATTTCACAGTGGAATAAACTCAGTAATAGGATCCCATCAATTCTTTTGATCCACCTAAGCAAACATTTTCCCCAGAAAGTAGAGTTTGTGGCTTCCTCCGACATCCTCTTCTGCTGCCTTGACACGGAGGTGACTTTAGGTTCTCAAAGCCTGGAAGGGCTGGCAGAGCCTACCAAGCTGAAAAGACGTCAAGGTGGGGACAGAGATGGACTTTGTGTCTTGCATTTGAGAACCGGCCTAGGTCAATACAGTGGTTCATTGCTAGAAGGTTGGCTGCTAGGCTACAAATTCTTTTGGTTACAGCAGCTCGTGAAGACCATTGGCTAACTAGAGCAGCTAGAATATAAACTGCATTCAGGCAGGCACCAGGGGACCAGGTTTTTGATTTCACTGGTAAAGGGAACTCCTGGGTGAGGAAACTCCCTCCACTAATAATATAGCTTGCCACTTTCTCTTCTATTTAGAGAATTGTAGAGAGCATTGAGAGGTTAAGTAACTTGCCCAGGGGCACAGAGCCAGTATGTGTCAGGAAGGATTTAAATCTAGTTCCTTTTTACTCCAATCATGGCTCTCTGTCCAATTCAGCTTGCCCACCTGTGCTCTATATTTGTTGAATTACAGTGATAGGAGCGTTAGGCATTAGAGCTTTAAGGGACCTAGAAAATTGGTACCATATAATAAAGCTATTATTTTATTGATGAGGAAATGGAGGCACAGAAAGGTGAAGTGATTTGCCCAAGGTCACACTGGGGTTTGCGTCCAGGTTTTCTGACTCAAAATCCAGTGCTCTTCTCATTACAACTCTTCTGATTTTCCAGATGTGGAGGATTGTTCTTCGTGTTGTGGGGAGACAGAGAAAATGTGAGACACAGAGACAGAGAGAGATATCTCACTCCCAAGTAAAGCCCAGCTCCTTCAAGGATTGGAATAAATGTATGCCACAAATGACTTTCAGCTCTTTGGGATAAAGCGATAAGAAACTTTTATGTGTGACAAAACTGTTCTTTCTAGCTCCTTTCTTATTTGCACTCAGTAGAGAAAGCATTTGATTTACATATTTTAAAATTTTCAACAAGAATGTAATTTGTACAATGACCTTGTGGTTTCCTCATGACAGCTCTCATTGGCCAGAGTATGACAGGACCATGTAACCTTAGGTTAGCACCTTGAACTCCAAGTCCTTTGGTAGGCAGACCAATGTAAGAACGATGGAGGAATTGAATTTGCTTTTTATGTAACTGAGTAGCAAAATAAATATATGAGATAACATTTGGCTTCCTGCCTTTGCCTGAAGCAGCTGGACTTATTTAAAAAAAAAAAAAAAAAAGAAAAAGAAACTATCTTTATTCCACTGGGTGGTTTCTTGTTTTGTTTTGTTTTGTTTGGGTCTTTTTTTTTAAACAGTTATATATACAGCTGTATGACTCATGCTGTCATCATTGGGGATTTGTGCATAGAATCATAGTCAAAAGTAAGTGAATGCTTCTGAGTGTTACGTATTTGAGAGGCAGCCTGGTATCACGGAAAGAGCCCTGGTAGGCTGGCGACCCAAGTTTTAGTCCTACTTCCATCACCTTTACCATGAGTACCTTCTCTCTGTAGCTCACCTCTAATTCATCCTATTTGTGTCTTGTTTGTACAGAGTTGTTTGCATATTGTGTTCTCCGTTAAGCAGTGAGGTTCTTGAGAGAAGGGATTGCTTTTTGTGTTCCTTTGCATCCCCAGAATTGTGCCTTGGGAAATAGTAGGTACTTAATAAATGCTTATTTTTCTGGCTGACTGAGCAGTCAGGCATCTTTATGACATTCAAGTACATTATTGCCCTTTTTTATATCTCAGCTTCTTTATTTCTAGGACAAAGGGGTTAGAACCATGTGGTCTCTGAGCTTCCTTTCCTCTCCCATATCCTATGATTCTTGGGTGCCGTAAAAGCGTAACAGTTCTGGGAGTGATAGCCTTGTGGGGAAAAAAGTATAAAGGAAACATGGCAGATGTGACTTCAAAAGAGTGAGAGTGACTCATGGGCCATACCCATGTAGAAATCAATCTTATTGTTTTACTGTTTTTTATTTTTTAATTTTAGCCCAGACTTGTGCTTGGGAGTCAGGAGAAACTAAATTAAAATCCCATCCTCTGGCATTTACTATGTGACCATATGCAAGTCATTTAACTGCTCTGAGACTCATTTTTCTTACCTTTGAAACTCTGTGTGGAGGGGGGCAGAGTAGTGATAATACCTGTAACACCTAAATTACCAGGTCAAATGAGATAACATGTGAAATACCCCATAAACTTTAAAGCATAATATTGATCTTAGTTGTTGTGGTTGTGGTTGTTATTTCATCAATCTGGGAAAAGTCTGAAAGTGGAAACTTCTTCCACTGAGCAGACTGGCAACTCACTCTAATGTATAGTCTTACAGAATTACTAGAGAAACAGAGAAGTTAGGGGATGTGCCCAGGGTCACACAGTACTATCAAGGGCTTGAACCTGGTCTTCCTGGCTTTTAGGCTGTTCCTTTATGTTCTTTGCCATGCTATATCTCATTTAAAAAATAGCTAATTTCATTGTCACAAGGAATCATTGACCATGTACAGTATGGTTTTGCTCTCCTGGCTATGGGAAAACCTTTAGGGAAAATCTTGGCCTAGAGTATGGGCCTTTAGCCTACATGAGAGAGCTTGAAAGGGGTCTTTGCTCCAGGCCTGGCAGCTTTCACACACCTATAGGCTGGATGGAGACATGCTTTTTACATTGTGGTTTGGAGGCATTGTTTTCCAATGGAAATATATTACATGAATTATCTGAAATATTTTCTTGGACTTTCTAAAGCATGGAGGGATTCATAAATGTTGAGCCTTCTATTTTCTACCTTTTCTGTGGACCATTTATTGGATTTTTCCTCTCCAGCAGGGTATCCAGTATTGCACATTCTTTTGTAGGCTGGTTAGACTAGTGGAATTGTGGAAAGACTATGTGAGTCCTTATTCGTGTGTGTGTGTGTGTGTGTGTGTGTGTGTGTGTGTGTGTGTGTGCGCGCAGTGAACTTATGATTTTATTGATATAAGGAACTGCCATGAAGAAACTGTAACTCTACCAAAGTAGATGGTCATTTTCTCTTCAGTTTGCAGTCTTAAAGATTTACCGAAACACTGAGAGGTTAAATGACTTACTTAGAACTATGCAACTCCATCTGTCTGTCTGTCTATCTATCTATCTATCTATCTATCTATCTATCTATCTATCTATCTATCTATCATTTGTAGGACACCACTTAGAAATCTTTTTGATTATAAGGCAGTAACCACAAGTTATGGTAGATAAAAGAACTAACCTTGGGATGAGAAGCCCTGTGTTCAAGGCCCAGGCCTGATATTGGCAAGCTGTGTGACATTGAAAAAGTACCTTTTTTGGACACCAGTTTCCTTATCTGTACAATGATTCCTTTTAGCTCTGTTGTTTTATGTTCCATAGTCCCTCTCAGGTATACTGTGACATTCTGTGCTCTGTTACCTCCCTTCCATTCCAATAGTCTGTTTTCTAAGGTCTCTTCTAGTTCTGACATTTATTCATTTATGTTCCAATGTCCCTTTCAGCCCTAATAGAATTCTCTAATGTCCATTTTGGTCTTGATATTCTATATTCCAAAGTTCCTTCCAACACTAGCCTTCCTTGAGTCTGTGATCACCTTTTGTAAGATCAAACATTTCTTCTGAAGCAATTATTTCCTTATCATTGAAGTCCAGACCATACCCAACTTATGATTAGATTCTGTTGCAAAGCCGGGTTGCAAGTCCTTTGTTGGGAACTTGGAATGTATTTTCTATACACATTTGGTTCTAGAGATGGCTGACTCACCTTCCAGGCCAGGCCCCAAAAGACAACATAATCAATCAAGTATCTGAGAGTCTTAATAGCCTTTCTTCAATTATGCTTCTTCATGATATATAAACCTCTTTTTATGGGAAAAGAAATTTTGATTCCAATTTAGGTTGTCAGAAACACATCATCTTATACTCCAGTTTATATCCTAGCTATCTCAGAGAAGTGATTCAAGCATCAGTCCCTTGTTAATTCTCTGTGCTTGTATAAGGGAAGACAACTCTACATTTATCTTAGAGAATGATGATGATTTGTGTTGTATGAAGTATTGATATTCTTTACACGTATCTAAGGGAAGTCAGCTCTTTACATTAATCTCAGAGAATGATCATGATTTACATTTTTATTTCAATTTAAATTTAAGATTTGCGAAGAGTTTTGTTTTTTAAATCACCAACCCCTGTGGGGTAAGAAGTACTTTTACTGCTATCTCCATTTTACAGAGAAGCCAACTCAGGCCCAGATAGGCTAATGAATGCATAGCTAAGTGTTAGAGTCAGGATTCAAACCTAAGTATCTTGACTCCAAGTATAATGTTATTTCTATCATACTACAACATAGTTAAATTTAGATGTTGAGTCTAAATTAACTTGTTGGGGAATAAAGGGCAATATTCCTCCTCACCTGCCCAATGAGACTGAATTTGAAAGAAAACTGAACTGAAAGTCAGAAGAGCTAAGTTTGAATCTCTTCTTTTAGCTTTAGTTCTTTGATGATTCTCTTCCTCTCTGTAGTAGGCAGCTGGGTGGTGCAGCTGTGCAGACAGAGTGCTGGCTCTGGAGGCAGGAAGACCTGAATTTAAATCCAGTCTTAGACACTTCCTACCTGTATAACCCTAGGCAAGTAGCTTAAACTCTGTCTGCCTCAGTTTCCTCAGGTATAAAATGGGGATATTAATAACACCTATCTCCCAGAGTTATTGTGATGATCAAATGAGATATTTGCAAAACACTTAGCACAGCGCCTAGCACATAGCAGGTTCATAATAAATGCTTCTTCCCTTCCTCAGATCTCAGTTTCCTTATCAGTAAAATGAAGAGGGTCATCTATGATTTCTAAAGTTCCTCCACCCTGGCATTCTATTCATGAGTCTCTGTATTGTCTCTTCTAGCAGAGAGAGCGGCAGATGTTCATAAGTCAGGGACTGCCTGAATTCAAAAGCAACTTGTTTATATATCAGCTGGTTGACTTAAAAGAAATTAGATAACACATGTCCTGAGGTGGGGATTGGTGAGGGTAAGGCAAGTGATGGGAGAGGAGCTAACATGTGCGTTGAGAAAGCAAGGACATGGTTTACAGAAATAGGAAAAGTCCCTCTGAATATTTTCCCACATTTCCTTATCGGTAGCAGGAGGGTCTCTGTTGGCCTTGTAGCCAATCTGTCCGTCATCTAGTGGCTTACCAGCCCACACTCTTCACCTCAGTTATGGGAGCAGAAACTGATTCCTGTGTCTGGCATTAAACATAAAGTTCCATCAGGGTTCATGGGCTTTGGTGATGAGAAAGTCATTAATTCTGCCTATTAAAATGAAATTAGGAACACAGTGTAACCTAGCAGCAACACTAAACATTTTCTTCTAATTTTCCCCAGGTTGTATTGGCTAGATTCTCTTCCTGCAGGGAACCAGCAGCCCTTACCCACAGATTTGGCCTTTGCTCAAAGTTAACCAATTCATTTTTATTTTAATTAGCCTGCCTAACTTTATTTTAGCAGCAGCCAGGTTTGGTTGACTGCTTTATGTCTGTGATATCAAGATGATTTAAGATCAAAGAATGTTGGATATGGAAAGCATTTTGCAACACTCCCCCCATTTTATAGATGGGGAAACTGTGGTCCAATGAGGGGAAATTACTTTCCTTAGTTTGCAGAGACAGTAAATGGAAAAGTGTCCTTTTGTTGTTGTTTTTTACTCTTTTCTGCCTTCTGGCTCTGTTTGGAATGATTGCCACTGGCCACGATTGTCTGACCGTGGCACATCTGTGTGTTTACTTGCCTTGTTTGGTCCCAGCACCAGCCCATGCTGGCATGTGATTCTACTCTCATCCTTTCCTCCCTCCCCTTTAACTAGATTGAGGGGGATTTGATCTTTAGAGGGTCATTGTTACAAGTCTAGTGTCTGTACTGAGAAGCTCATAGTATTTTAGGATTTTAAAGCTAAAAGAAACCTTAAAAATCATTCTAATCCAACCTCATTTTACAGATATGGAAACTGAGGTCAAAGAATTTCTGATGAATGCTAATGAGTAGTAGAATAGGGACTCAAATCCATTCCTTCTGACTCCAAGTTCCGGCACTTTTTATTAAGTCTCATAGCCTCTCCGTTATAACATTTCCTCATCATCTCAAATAGTGATCATATTACAACTTTTTCCTGGATATTGTGTGTTTTTTGTTTTATTTTGCTTGTTTGTTTTTGCTTTTTGGTGACACAATCAGCGTTAAGTGACTTGCCCAGGGTCACACAGCTAAGTAAGTGTCAAATGTCTGAGGTCAGATTTGAACTCAGGTCCTCCTGACTCCGAGGCTGGAGCTCTATCCACTGCGCCACCTAGCTGCTCCAACATTGTGTGTCTTTAAAAGTGAATGTACTTACTTCAATTAGAACTAGAAAAAGTTGCCCAAAATGGAATGGAGTACTCCATAAGGTGGTGAGTTCCCCATCACTTGAAGTTGTTAGGAATTCTATAAAGGGAATTCCTGCTCTGAGTAGGGGCTTGGGCAGGGTGTCCTCCAATATTTCTTCCAGCTCTGAGGTTCTGTGAATATCTCTTAGAAGCAAAAGGATAGGACTATTCCTTTTGTTCCTTTGAAGAGGCTTTTTCACTACTTGAGAGGAAGTGCTGCTATGGTAACTGAATAAGTTCCATGAGGACAGGTATTTAGAAAGTTTGGGCTGGGAGACATCTTAAATAGAAAGCATCCCAAAAGTCTTAATGCAGTTTTAAACTTGAATAACTAAAAAACTGCACTAAGACTTTTGGGACACCCTGTCTTATCTACATCTAAAATAACTCCCTGATTTTACAGATGAGAAAACTGAAGCCCTGAGAGGAAAAATAACTTGCTGAAGACCACATAGGTAGTAAGTAGCAGAACTGGGTTCCAAATTAACTCTTCCCTGTGAATCACCTCCCCAATGCCCCTAGAACCTAGCATACTGTACATAACAGGTGCTTAACAAATATTTGTCTAATTGAGTTCTATTGAAGGGTCAGGGGGAGAATAATATGACCAATCCACAGACTAAGAACATAGAATCACAGATATCAGAACTGGAAGGGATTGTATGAGTTTCCTCATCCAAATTCCTCATTTGAAAATGAAGTTAAGGGACTCGACGGAGGTCACACAGTCAATAAATGACAAGAATTGGAATTCAAAACTGAGGCCTACTGTTCCCATTCCAGGGTCTCATTAAGGTTTATAAATAAAAGCAAATGTCCAAGAGACTCTTGCTTAGGGCTGTGGTTTTACTCTGGTGAAAGTGAGTGAACTCTATATCCACAGGAGATTCTGACTGCCTATGTCAGGAGAAAAGGGGGCTGGCAGAGAATGGAAAGCATGAGCGTGATTCTGGCATAGGAGCAGACCCAGACAAAGAGAGGCAAGCGCCAACCGAGAGTTATCAGGAACAAGTTCGATAAGAGTTTTGTGTTTTCTTGGCTGGGGAGAGAAACAGTGGATCTTGTGCCTCCGGGGGCAGTTGCTGCCTCTGACTGAAAGATGATCCCCATAGTTCCTGTTGGCTAATCCTGATACCACCAAAGGAAAGTCAGCCTTTGTCTGCTGCTGCGTTCCTTAGGCATGAGGGCTTTTTTGCCTTTTGTCTGTTGTGTTTCTATGGCTCTGAGCTGTTATAAGGCTATGGAAGAGAAAGAGAGGGATCAGGCGATGCGGGGGGAGGAAGAGAAGAAAGGGGAAGACCCTGCTAGCAGTTTTGAAGGACCATGGAGCTGTCAGGGCTGCTGTGCCCTGCCTTCCAGGCAGCCAGGGGGATGAGGGTTGGGGAGGGGTGGAGAATATGGCCCAATAACTAGAAGTTAAAATTCTTTGGTTGTGAATAGGAAAGGAGTTAGATTTGAAGATAGAGACGCAGGTTCAAGTCCCTAGCTGTGCGCCTTTGGACAACTCACTTTCCATTCTTTCTCTGTAAAATGAGGGGTTCAGACTACACTAGGGGGTCTTAACCTTTTCTATATCCTCAACCCCTTTAGCAGCCTAATGAGGCTTATGGACCAACCCCCTCTCAGAAGCACGTTTTTAAATAAAGGAAATGCTAAATTTCAGTTAGAGGTTAGTGAATTTTTTTCCTGTCCAAGCTCACAGATCCTCCAAAATCTGTCTACAGACTGCTCTCATGAGCCCCAGGTAAAGAAACCCTCAATTAGATTGATCTCTTCTAGCCCTAACATTCGAAGAATGACTGTTGAGAGATACCCGACCACTCATTGAGTAAAGGAGTGGGGAGGTTTATACTTCAGTATCGAGAAAGTGAGCAGTGGCATTTTTCACTCTATCTTTCTATGGGGAATTGTAGTGCTTGGCTTAGGTCAGTTAGAGCTAAGGAAAATGGGTCCTTGTGTTAGGCTATGTATGTGTTAGTCAGCTTCCTCCATCCTCACCTAGAAACATCCTACTGTTCCTTGAAGCCTTCAGTTCTCTTTTATTCTGCATACATTAGTTCATTTAACTGAAGGGATCATAAGATTATAGATTTAGAACTGGAAAGGACCTTAATGGCCATCAAGGAGATGAGGAAACTGAGATACAGAGAAGATAAATAACTTACCCAGAGTTACAGTGCTGGTGTTTGAACCCTGTCTGTGTCCCTATCTACTATGCGTGATGCCTTTTAATTTCATTCAATTTGATTCAGTCCAGCAAATATTTATTAAACACCTACCACCACCAGCACCAGCACCAGCACCACCACCACACCACCACCACCACCACTACTACTACTACTACTACTACTACTACTACTACTACCACTACTACTACAACAACTATGCTAGTAACAGCTAGCACTTATATAATGCTTTAAAATTTGCATTGCACTTTACCTCATTTTATCTTCACAACCTGGGAGGCAGATATTATTATTGTCCCCACTTTATTATGCCTTATGCCTAGTATTGGGGAGCTCCCTTAAGAGGTTTACATTCTCCTAGGCTAGGGGGGACTACAAGGACATAACTATAAAACACGGTACTGTGTGATGATGCAGAGGAGAAATTCAGACCAGGTGCTGTAGGAAAATTTGGGGAGGGAGAGATCATTTTCGGTTGCAGAGACTAGTGAAATGCATAGAAGATGGTGTAGATGAGCTGAGAATTGAAGGGGGAGAAGTAACTCAGGTGCAAAGGATGATCTGTGCAAATATAGAAAGGTAGGAGAGAGCAGGCAAACTCAAGAGGGCAGACCACCTTGTGATAGCTGTCCAGGGAGATTGAATATAGACTATGGGAAGGGAAGCAGAATGAAGTCAAATGGGAAAAGTTAGTTGGAGCTGGGTTGTAGAAGGCCTTAAAACATAGCACTGGACTTGTAATCAGAAGAACTAGGTTCAAATTCTCGTTCTGACACTCCCTAGCTATGTGACATTGCGTAAGTCACTTACTTAGCCTCTCTAGTCCTGAGTTTTCTCATATGTAAAATGGAGCAATTGTATTTGATGAACTCAGTGGTCTATAAGGACTAAATTTTTTTTTGTTTATGCAAAGTTAAGGAGTTTGCATTTTATCCATTAGACAATGACGAACCCTTGAAGGGTCTTGAGGAGGGGAGTAGTATGAAATTTACTGGCAAAGTTGAAAGTATGCTGGCCTGCGAGTCAGGAGAACTGGATTGGAATCCCAGCTCAGATACTTACTAGCTGCATGACCCTGGACAAGTCACTTAAATTTTCAGATCTTCAGTTTATTGACCTGTAAGATGATGATAAAAATACCTGTACTACCCACCTGACAAGGTTGCTGTCAGGAAAGCACTATGCAAACCCTAATGTGATTTGCTGTTGTTCAGTATACTCATAAATATTTGAATTGAGATTTCATTGTGGCCACTTTGAAACAAAGACAACATGGATATTTTCAGAAAGGTGAAGCGATCCAGAGATGTCAGCAAGATCAAACTGAGCCCTGAATGTTCCCGCCCTCAACCCCCATCCCACCTCATCTCTAGCCTGTAGACTTCCTCTATGGAATGACTTAGAGGAAGCAGCTCCCCAGCACAGACAACCTATTGCCAGTGTGAATTGCACCAATTGCAGTGTGAATAGCTCCTGCTAACTTTCCCCTGTTAATTTTCTCCTTTTCTCCATCTATCCCACTACTGCTCTTTTCAGGTTAAGCCCTAGTAATGAACTAGTATCTTTGCTCTTTCTTCTAAAAAAAAATTCTAGATAGTCAAAGTTTCCCACATATTTATTGCTTGCTTTAAGTAATAGATCTGTGCATGAAAAGTAATATATACATCAAATATATATTTGAAATCTAGGTGAGTTCCATTGCTATTTTTATGGTATTTTCTGATGTGAGAAATCACTTATATTATCTGATTTGCAAAGTCAGTGTCGTATCATGAGTTTTCTTAAAGCAAGGTATTTAATACTCGCACAGAAAGGCAAAATAATGCAGGGAAATGAGGAGTGGATCGGGGGGCAGAATATTTCTAGTTTTTCCACTAACTCCGTGGGTAACTCTGGTAAAGTCTATTACATCCTCTGACTCATGGCAGAGTTGGGGAGTGGGGTGGAGCAGAGTGGTAGCGGCTAGGATCAAACTGTATTAGATGGTCTCTAATGCCCCTTCTAGCTTTAATAGCTCATATTCTGTTTTCTAACATCCTATGGCCTAATTCCCTTTCAGCCCCAAACAGTTTGTGTTGGGGCTGTATCTGAGATTCTATATTCCAAGGTCCATTCTGCATTCTAAGTTCCCTTTCAACTCTGACATTCTTTGTTTTGAGGTGTCTTCTAACTCTAACATACTGTGGAAAAACGTTTTTGCTGTTTTACCTTCTTACCTAGATAACATAGGCTACCAGAAACCAATACAGTCTCTCCAATATTCTTAGTTATAATAGGACCGTTAGAAGGGAAGGAAAAGAGGACAGGCTTCACTTTTTCTTCCTCTTTCTTCTTCTCTCCTCTTCTCCCTCATCTCACTTTTCTTCCATTCTCCTTCATATCCATTCCTCTTCCTTCCCCTTTTCTCCTCTATCCTTCCTTACCTTCTTCTCCTCTCCTTATCACCACCTTTCTCCTTCTCTGCTTTCCCTTTCCTTGCCCTCCCCTCTCATATTGCTCCAGTGAAACTCACTGCCTCTGGATCATTGTTTCACCCAATGTCTTTTATAATGGAACTAGAATGACATTAGATGGAATATTTCTGTTTCCAGAAAAAATATACATTTCAAAACTGAATATTGAAGAACAGGTATCACCAAAAATGTACTGGCATTTTAAGATGCCCAGAAGAAATTAATTTGATATAGTCTTAAAATGACAACTCTCTCTTCCTTTGGCATACTTATTCAAAATAGACATTATAAGCCTGTAGATCAAAATCAAGTTTGTCTCTTTAAAAAAAAAGTTCTCTTCACTGTTTTTATGTTTTCAATACCTTTCCAAAAATGTTTCCTTCTCATGAATTTTAAGTGACAGACTGGTATAGTAGAAAGATTAAGAGATACAGAATTAAAACAACTGGGTTTGTAGCTCTGCTCCTCTACCAGCTAGTCATGGAACCTTGAGTAAATCATTTAACCTCTCTGAGACTCTATGGAAAATCAGGATAATGATGCTTGTACTGTTTATCTCACATAACTTATGGGGAAAGCACCTGGTAGACTTTTAAATGCCATGGAAATATGAGTTACTATTTATCTTTTTTTTTGTACCGAATTATAGAATTTAGAACTACAGTAAACCTTAGGGATCATCTAGTCCAGCAGTTTTCAAAATTTGGCCAATTGACCCCTCAGTTTCTCCAGAACTTTTCAGGGGTCTACAAAGTCAAAATTATTTTCATAATAATACTAAGATGTTATTGCCCATTAAAATACTCCTGCCTTTATCTGAGGCCAGGTTTTCTTCAATATATTTCAACCAAACAACATATCACAGCAAATTAAAAGCAGAAGCAGATATGACAAGCCAGATATCTTCTGTTTAAGCCTAATATTAAAGAGATTTGCAAAAATATATAAAACAATGTCACTCTTCACTAAATTTCCTTTGTTTTGGAAAATATAGGTTTTTAAAAAATAAAATGTTATTTACTTTAACATGTGATGGCTTTATTATTGTTTTAAATGAATAAATTATTATTTTAAACACTTAGTTTTGATTTCTAATACAGTATCAGTAGATACAACCCACATAACTCTTTGGGATCCTCAATGATTTTTAAGAGTGTAAAATGGTCCTGAGACCAAAAAATTTGAGAGCTGCTGATCTAATCTCATCTCCTTATCTTATAAATGAGGATTTTGAAACCCAGAACAGTTGCATGACAAGGTCACCCAAGTGAAAAAAATTGGAGGAAGGAGGGCCAGAAATTATACCCATGTCTTCTTACTCCAAATTCAATGCTACCTATACCATACTTTACCACATTAAATTATTGCCAATGATAGCCTAAAAATCTACTGATCTCTCTGTTTTTAGAGTAAATGTTCCTAAAGAAATATCTGTGGTTGACTATAAAGACAGAGTGACTTACCAGATGGTTTATCGGTTGAGGTTGGGATGCCAGTGACTGTAGGCATTGTGGGAAGAGTTGGGGGAAGCACCTTCAAATTCTGATCACTCTGAATCTCATTGGTGGAAATCTGGTTGATGATCCGATTGTAGGTGGGAGGCTGATAGACCCGGTTTGGTGGTGGTGGAGGAGGTGGCTGTGGGATGGGTCTGGCAGCTGGCATCCTCTGACAGTGTTCTTCTAGCTGAGCGATGATGGTGGACTGGTTGTTGGCCAGAGTGGCTAAATGCTGGTACTTGTGCTCTAGGTCCTTATATTTGTTGGCGAGCTGAAGCATGTCAGCCGTTTGGTTGAGTATCTTATTCTCAAGCTGGGAGAGCTCTAACGCATTGTCCCGTTTACGAATGATTTCATGCAAGAGCTGCATATAGAGCTGCGTGACCCGAGAGTTCATGTTGCGGCTCTCCTTCCGTAAGAGCTTGACTTCATTGACTATCCCACCATCCACTTCCACCAATTGCTGCAAACTTTCAATCTGTCTCTTCTGCTTTAGAAGCTCATTGTTCAGTAGCTCCAGTTCTTGTTTGTGAACACGGTTTTCAAGCTGAATCTCAGGTTCCTTGGAATTGACACAGATGGCCCCAGTGACTCTCTGCTGTGGCACAATGAATGTGTAGGTGCACTTGTCCTGAGAGTCACTGGCTCTCTTATACCTGTTCAGATAAACGAATTCTTGCTCCCTTCCCTCTTCACTGCTCCCTAAGTCATCTGCTTTGCCAGCAGCAACTCCTACTAAAGCGGCCAGGACCAGGCAGGCCAGTCTCATTGTGTTCATGGTCCTTTAGAAGTATTTATCTCCTGGCAATGAAATCTGAGAAAACCTGGAAGTGAGCAGAAATAAAAGATTACATATAGGTCACCTTCTTTCTATAGAGTTTAAAGCACTCTTTAATTGTGGTAGTAGAAAGTATGTTGGACCTAGAAATAGGAGACCTGGGTTCAAGTCCCACTTATCTTTAAAAAAATCTTATATTCATAGTGTTTTATAACTGTTTATGTTATTACCTTATCACATGACACTTACTAGCTCTTTCTGTAAATTTCAGTTTCCTCTTCTATAAAATAGTACAATAATAGTTGCACTACCCACTGCATAAGGGTATGATAAAGAAAGTGAGTCATAAATCTTAAAGCACACCAAAGTGAAGGGAGTTATTAATAATAATAACAATAACAATTTAAAATGCAAAAATTTTATGTTTACAAAGCATTTATATTTAATCCCTTGAGAAAGCTTCCTTTGCCTCCATTTTTTCAGCTATAAAATGCAGATACTCCATTTATAACAGATTACCTCTGTTTTATAGATGAGGAAACCAAGACCCAGAGAGATTAAATGATTTGTCCAAGGTTACACACATAATAAGAATAAGAAAAAGTATTAAAATCCAGGTTTTTGACTCCTAATCTAGGACTGTTTCCACTACACTATCACTGTAAGCAACACTATGCTATGGGAAGAAATAGACATTTTAGACAAGCCTTAGTCTCTGCCCTAATGGGGTTTATCATCTCATAGGAGGATAAACCACAAACACAGTTAGTTATAATATACAATATTATATGATAAGGGCCTCAAAGAGGGACAAAGTGAAAGGCCGTGTGAAGGAAGAGAGAAAAAGCTGCTATGCATTCTCTGACTTTTCTATTATTTCACACAGTCTAGATGTATGGTATTTTAATCTACTGTTCCCACTTTGCTAGGGGGAGGGAAGGCTGGAGATAGCCCCTCATTGGTACTTACTTGCTTAGAGAATAAAAGAAATGGGGGCAGCTAGGTGGTACAGTGGATAGAGCACTGTCCCTGGAGTGAGGAGGACCTGAGTTCAAATGTGACCTTATACTTACTAGCTGTGTGACCCTGGGCAAGTCACTTAACCCCGATTGCTTTAAAAAAAAAAAAGAAGAAGAAGAAGAAAAGAAATGGTACTTTGGAGCTAGTTATTTTCACATTTTAAAGAATTTAAATTTTAAAACAAAACTATCTTTTCACACATTTAGAACTTTTTTGCAAAGGTTGTCTTAGACCTAAATACAAGTAGCAGTGATTCCCATTTCTAAGGCACTTTTCTCAGAATCACCCTTTGAGATAAGTGGTACAAGGGTTCTTATCCCCTTTTTTACAAATGAAGCAGCTGAGTCTCAGGTAAATTTTGTGTCTTGCCCGAGGTCATATAGCTAGTAAGTAGAGGGGGGATTGATACTCATGTCTCCTGACTCCCAATTCCAGCTCTCTTTCCATAGCACCATGTTGTTAAGATAAGAATAATGACAATAACAAAAATTCATATTTACAGCACATTAAGATATATGAAATGCTTTCCTCATAAGAATATAGTGTGATGTACTGGAGAGAGAATTGGCCTTAGAGATAGCTAGGTGACGCATTGGCTAGAGCTCTGGACCTGAAATCAGGAAGACCTGAGTTCATATCTGGCCTCAGATACTTACTAGCTGTGTGACCCTGGTCACTTAAGTTAAAAAGTCACTTAAATTCTGTTTGCCTCAGTTTCCTCAGATGCAACATTGGGATAATAATAGCACCCACCACCCAGGGTTACTGCAAGGATCAAATAAAATAACATATTTAAAGCCCTCAGCAAAGTGCTTGGCAGGTAGTAGGTGCTATATAAATGTTAGTGATTATTATTGTTATTGTATAGTTCTTTACTGCCTAGGCGACTCTTCACGTTGCAGAGCACTTGTCTGCATCCTTAGAAAGAATTCATCAATGGAAATCCCCTGCAACAAAACAATAGCCCTAAAGTATTCAGTGTTATTGATGTCAGTTGGGAAATAGTCAAGTGCAAAATGTTATTTAAATAACTGCTTTCCTTCCTGCTCCTTCACTAATAGTAATAGCTGAAATTTACATATTGCTAGAGGGTTTACAAAACACTTTGCATACATTATGTCATTGATCTTCACAATCCCCTGTGAGGTGGGTACTACATGTATTATTATTTCCTATTTTACAGATGAGAAAACTGAGGCTCAGAGAAGTTGGAAACTTACCACGGTTACATAGCTGGCAAATGTCAGGAGTAGGATTTGAACACAGGTGTATCCTGACCCCAAATCCAGTATTCTTTCCACTACCTCATGCTGTATCATAAAAGCAATCAGAACTCAGAGTCAATCTCAGGCGGTGGCCAAGAGATCTCCTAACTGGTGTTTAATTTGGAGAACTTACCCCCGGGCAGAGAGTGACACACAGCTCATTAAACAGGGCAACGGAGCTCTGTTGCCTGGCCAGGAAACCCCTACACCCCATCTGCCTGCCTGCCTCACCCGTAGGTAGTCATCATTTACTTAAGTGAAGGGCTGATTTCCAAACTTTGTCTTGTTTTATCCAATGGGAAAAATACATCGGGGCTTTGGAGGGAAAAGTAACTTTTCCCAGCATCACACAGCTTCAAAATGGCAGAGCTGGAGCTTACACCCATATCCTGAGTTCTGGCTCATATATCCTAAGGTACACAAGACACTTTGGTTTCGAAGTCCAGAAGGCACTTTTACTAAATATCTAAGGTTTTGTTTTTTTTTCCCAAAGGGGCAATCTCTAATTATAAGATGTCCTTTGTTTCTGGTTTTTTGTTTTTTGTTTTTTGTTTTTCCCCTCTATTCACTCTAGGACTGGGATTAGTGTGTCCTAAGCTATTAGAGCTTGAAACTGCACTAAGGCTCTTGGGACACCCTGCATAGAATCTTCTTACTGATCCATCCCCAGTGGCATCAGCCTTTTCTGTTTGCAATGATGCTAACGAATGCACTATTGCTGAACCTCCATTCTTATTATAGTGTTGCTGATGGACAATGTTGGGCACCAGCATCTTCTCTAGGGATAGGAAATTTGGGGTAACTTCACCTAGGATAATCCAGAGTGCTAGTCACAGCTCCAGCTAGATCTGACCACAGTTTTCCTCATCTTTTCCTTTTCTGATTCTGCTACATAAGTCACAATTCTTGAGCAGCAGAGATTCCTTTGATGATCCACGTGTACCACAAAGATGTTGTAGGTAGGCAAAGACCATGGAGCAACATCTGAGCTGAACCATTCCTCCCAGCCTCAACTAATTCCACTTTAAAAAAAAAAAGATTTTATTATTTATTTAAAACATTTTTTTCTTTTTAAATTTTGAGTTCTAAATTTTCTCCCTCCCTCCAACCCCTCCCACACCCACTGAGAAGGCAAGCAATATGAAATCAATTATACATGTGAAATTATGCAAAACATATTTCCATATTAGCCATTTTTATAAAGCAAGAAAAATAATGTGATAAAAATCTATTTTAATTTGCACTCAGAGTCATCAGTTCTCTCTTTGGAGGTGGATATGAGTCCTTTGAAATTGTCTTGGATCATTGTATTGATCAGAGTAGCCAATCCTTTTATGGATGGCTATTATTACAACATTGCTATTACTATGTACTATAATCTCCCAGTTCTTCTCATTTCACTTTGAATCAGTTCATATAGGTCTTGCCATGTTTTTCTGGAACTACCTCCTTGTCATTTCTGATAGTGTGACAATATTCTATCACAATCATGTTCCACAACTTGTTCAGTCATTCACTAACTGATGAGCATCCCCTCAATTTCCAATTCTTTGCCACCAAAAAAGAGCTGCTATAAATATTTTTGTCCATATAGATCCTTTTCCTTTTTTAAAAAAATCTCTTTGGGATACAGACCTAGTGGTGGTATTGCTTGTTCAAAAAGCATGCAGTTTTAAAGCCCAATGAGCCTAGTTTCAAATTGTTCTCCAGAATAGTTGGACCAGTTTATTATTCCACCAGCAATTCATTAGTGTACCTATTTTCCCCTCATCCCTTCCAGCATTTATCATTTTTAATAGGTGTGAGGTGGTACCTCAGAGTTGTTTTAATTTGCCTTTCTCTAATCAATAGTGATTTAGAGCATTTTTTCATATGACTACAAATGGTTTTGATTTCTTCTTCTGAAAACTGCCTGTTTATATTCTTTGACCATTTATCAGTTGAGGAATGGCTCTTATTTTTATAAATTTGACTCAGTTCTATACTCTGTATTTGAGAAATGATGCCTTTGTCAGAGAAACTTTGCTAGAAAAATTGTTAATATTACTTCATTGTCTGTGGTATGTTTTAGCATAATGTAGTTTCCCTGATTATCTCTTTTAATTAGAATTATTTTTGTTTTGGCTGAGATTATGATTGCTACCCCTGCCTTTTTTACTTCAGATGAAGCATATTAGATTCTGCTCCTGCCCTTTATATTCCATTTAATTTCACCATCATGAATGGGTTAGTTCACTCCTTGGGTCTCTCACCCAGTGTCTGTTACACAAAATCCCTTCTTATTTTGTGGCTCCCCCAAATGCATTGGTAGAAGTACCATGTAGTCACCTAGCATGCTTCCACTGTTCCTGGCAGTCCTAAAAAACTGAAAGTATCCTTGGGAAATATCCCACATACTGCACAAATCACTGCTCATGCCCTCTTCTGCTTTTATGCCCACAGTGTCTCATTCTTCCTCTAATATTAATATTTATTCTTACTACATCACCTCCTAGATTGTTTTCTTATCTGCTAGTTGAGGGTCTTCACATGTTAGCACATTCTTATGAATGTTCCTTATACAATCAGGGGATTTCAAATGAGATATTTGTAAAAGCACTTAGCACAATGCCTGGCACATAGTAGGTGCTTTATAAATGCTTCCTCCCTTCCCCTCATTCCCTGTAGTTATTTCCTATATTGGATCCATGCCAGGTGATCATCCAGCTACGACTTAAAGCCTTCCTGAGGCATCCATCCCATTCCACTTCTGATTGGCTCTGGTATCTAGTTCCCTGAAACTTCTACCCGTTGTTGCTCAGTTCACTATCTGTGGTCAGGCAGGAAAATTGTAACCCCCCCTTTCTTCATGGCCAGCCTTTAGACACTTTTGTCCTCTCCAGCTCTTTTCTTCTTCAAGTGTAGTATTCTCAGCCTTTCAACCGATTCTGATATGACACAGCTTCCAGTTCTCTCCCCATCCTGGTTGTCTCCCTCTAGACACACTATGGTTTATCAAAGTAGTTTCTTAAAGATGGTGGCTGGAACCAAACACAATACTCCAACCACACTTTGGCCAGTGTAAAAAGTAGCGGTATTCTCTCTTCCTTCATTATGGACATTTTGCTTGTGTTACTGCAGCCTGAGATTGCATTGGACAATACGCCTGGGAGGTAGGTACTAAAGATACATTCGCATTTTTATAGATTAGAAAATTGAGAGTCAGGAGTAGAGTGACTTGCCTGTGGTCACACAGCTGGTAAGTGTCCAAAGTGAGATTCAGGCCCCTGCTCTGTCCACTAGACCAGTGGTGGCAAAGTAATAGGAATGGGGCCACTAAATGAGCAACATAACGACTTAGAAAAGCAGATATTTACATCATCTCTGTGCTATTATATTTTTCATTTATTTTATTAAATAGTTCCCAATTGTATTTTAATTTGGTCCAATTGCACTAAGAATTATTGCAGGTGGGTTTGACACCTCTGTATTAGGCCATGATGCTCCTTTTAATAAGGAGAGGCAATGGATGGGAAGCCCAGTTGCTATAGTGGTTGCCCTGAGCTATTAAAAGGAGTCAAGAAAGGCCTTTACTAGATTGGGCTGCTTGATCCTCTATGGAGGATTTACAGAAAGACATGGAAAAGAACCACTGAAGTCATGAAAGGATTGCAATCTGTACCTGTGCAGGGAGTGTTCATACTGATGAGATCACAGCTTGGTCTAAGTAGAAATGAATTTAACACTACACAAAATCACAGAATCCTCTAGGCCAATATCTCATTTGATAACTAATCAAGTAGGGATTAGACTATATGTCCTCAGAGGTTCCTTCTCTTTGAAATCTCCTGATTGTATAAGGAACATTCTTTGCATGTCAACATCCTCCCTCTCCTTTAAGGTCTCTGAAAATGGAGAACTCACTAATACCTTAGATGACTCCAATTTAGAACGTGTATAACTGATATGAACTTTTCCTTATCCCTAAGCTCAAATCTTCCTTTTTACAACCTCATTGTTTCTAGTTTTGCCTTTTGAGGCCTAGTAGAATAAGCTTGATGCTTCTTTCACAAAATAGTCCTTCAAATAATTAAAGTCTGAGTTCCTGTCCTCCATAGTATCTTCTCTCTTTCCCCAGCTCCTTCCAATGCTCTGTATTGAGACAAGATATAAAGACTTAGTTCAGTCAAGATAACTATGTGTTAGGGGCAGCTATGTGGTGCAGTGTATAGAGCACTGGCCCTGGAGGCAGGAGGAACTGAGTTCAAATGTGGCCTCAGACACTTGACACTTACTAGCAGTGTGACTCTGGGCAAATCACTTAACCCCATTGCCTAGCCAAAAAAAAGGTAAACTATGTCTCCTGCTAATTTTCTACAGTCAGAAGTTTTATTTTTTATTTATTTATTTTTTGGTTAGGCAGTGGGGTTAAGTGATTTGCCCAGGGTCACACAGTTAGTTAAGTGTTATGTGTCTGAGGATGAATTTGAGCTCGGGTCCTCCTGAATCCAGGGCCGGTGCTCTATTCACTGTGCCACCTAGCTGCCGCCCAGTCAGAAGTTTTAACAAAGGAGGAAATGCAATTCTAGATGCCACATTTTTGAAAAGATTATTGATAAACTTTACCATGTCTAGACCATGTCATATAAAAATCAGTTGAAGAACCTGAGAACATTTTACATGGAGTGGAGAAGGCTTGGGCGGGGTGGGGGAGCATGATCACTGTTCTCAAATGTTTGAAGGTATGTCATTTAGAAAAAGGGTTAGACTTGCTTTGCTTAGCCCCAGAGGGCTAATAATCCTGTGTGGAAATTTCAGAGAAGCAGACTTTGGCTCAAGGTAAGGAAAAACTTCCTCAGAATCAGATGTGCCCCAAAATGGAATGGGCTGCCTGAGGAGAAGCCCAGGCTTTCCATGGAGGTTCCTTCACAGGAGCCTGGATAACCACTTGCTGAGGATGTCATTGGAATGTCTTGTGCGGGTGTTGAGTTGGACTACATGCCACCAACATCCCTTCCAACTTTGAGATTTTCCTACACCGAAATTTATCTGACACTTACCAACGAGAGACTGTTTTCACCAGGATGAGCTCTTCCTCACATCCCCACCCACACCCAATACAAACCCGGCGTGGCACAGTTCCAGAGGGATTGCTTCTGTGTTTTCTAACAAGTCTATATTGACAGCTATTTAACCATCCTCTGGCAGTTTGCAAATTGAGCTGCTAATGATTCACTACTGAATTTTTTTTTGAGACTGGATCTCCCTTCACAGCCACACTGGTAGTTTAGCAGCCATTTACTGGCCCTATCCCACTGCTATGTTAAAAATAGAAGATTTTGTCTGCTCTGTTTCCATCATGGGCCATGTTGACCCTCCTTAGACAGTCTGGTAGCATTTTGCTCCCAGGATTTTACCATATTGGTGCCAGATCCTGTGAGGATAACCCATTGGCTTTTGGTCCTACTGGAGCTCAGAAGTCCTGAGCTTAAATGATTCACCAGCCTCAGAATTCCTTAGTAGCAAGGATTACAGGTGTGTGCCACCGTGCCCTCAAAGAATCTTTTCTGAAACATAATCTTCAATTACATCCTTCTTTCTCTGCTTTTCTAACTCACCGTCCATCCTTAGGGTCATTACTCTTCTTCACATCTTTACGTGGCCTCTGATGCCTTGTGAAATGGCTTTTGCAAGATCTTACCTCCATGAACAGATCCACCTTGTCTAATGCCTAACTTTTCACCTCATTATCTGGGCTTACGTTTAATAAAACTGCAGGATCTGGGAGATAGTATCATACAGTGGAAAGAGTCAAGACTCTGGAATCAAGGACCTGTATTCAAACCCTGCCTCTGATACTACCTGTGTAACCTTGGGCTTGCTGGGGCCTCAGTTTCCTCTTCTGTAAAATAAGGGGCTTGGACTAGATGGCACTGGAGGTCCCTTCTAGCTCTAAATCTATCTAGCTCAATATCTGCCTAATGAGAAACCGCCTACAACTTCCCTGAAGTGTCGCCATCTAGCCTCTGCCTAAAGCTTCCCAGTGATGGGAAACTCGCAACCTCTTGAGGTAGCTCATTCCACTTTGGGAAAGCAGTATAACCTAATGGATAGAGTTCTAGACTTGGAGTCAGGAAGGCCTGGGTTCAAATTCTGCCTCAGACTCTATGACCCTAGACCAGTCACTTATCCTCTCTTGGCCTCAGTTCCTCATTTCTAAAATGTGGGAATTGAACTAGGCAGCCTCTGTGTTCCCTTGCAGCTCTAAACCTATAATCTAATGACTTCTTATTAGAAAGTGTTCCTATACACTGAACCGAAGTCAGCCTCTCTGTAAACTTTCACCCACTGGTCTTACATCACCATTGCAGGGCCAAGTGGATCAAATATTTCCATGCTTTCAGTACTGAAAATTACCACTGACTTTTGCTTACTGCCCATTGTAGCACAATAGTTGAAGTAAAGTAGGCTGAACCATGCCAGCCCCTCCTGAGCCTGATGGGGGAATTTCTTCTCCACCCCTGAGGCCTGCTCTTCTCTTCTCCCAGAGTGGTTCTGTTTGAGGAGCATTTCTTGATTGTTCACCTGGGCATAAAGCCAATCTTCACCTGGTACAATTTCTTACCATCCCCAAAGGCCGAAGCTGGGCAGTGTTTCAAGACTTTGGCAGGAGAGTCAGCTGCTGCTCAGCCTTTGGCTTACTTCTCTGCCTGTTCCTGTAGTGGCCCCAGGCTTCCTTGAGGTCCTCCTCTTAGTGGCTGAAACAGGCTAAATGGTTTGTCCGATGAACACCCAGTGGGAAATCTGGGAGAGCTCTTTACCCCAATCTGTTGGAATTTTGTTGAGAAGTAGCCTTTTTTTTTGGTGCTAGGAGACTGCACTTGATAGAGAATCACCTATGACATTTCCAGTATACCTTTCATTGCTGTACAGAAGGTCTCTTGGAGCAGAGACATACAGTGGGGATTTGTGTTTTAATTACCTCAGTACTTCAACATCCCTGAGTTCTTCTGGCGCTTCTTCCACCATTGAAGATGGCAACTCCTCCAAGCCTCAGCGGATGAGTTAATGAGTTGCTCTGGCCAGAAAATATCAGCACTCCAGTCAGTTCTCTGGGGATAAGCACCCTCTCTGTGCTAAGGCCATGCTGGCTCAGTCAATCCTCAGGCAGCAGGCACATGATCTGTAGCCAGACCTACTCTCAAAGTCTCTTCTATTTGCTAGAACCAGAGATTGCCTTCCATGGGCAAAGGGTTCTGGGTCCCAGAGTCATTCCCTGCCTCAGTGAGGAATTGATAGGAGACATCAGGTGGGTGTATTCCAAAGAACATTTTAATATTGGTTGAGATTTCAGGTATATATGTTGAAGAGTTCTAGTTATTGTTCAATAACTAAATGAAATGAATCCCAAGAATTCTCAGCCAAGTTAATTGTCCTGGTTGATTCTTGTCTTACAAGGTTGGCTGTTCTCAATGGCCAGTAATGAGTGTGTTTACTTTTATCCTCTTAATATTTATTTGGTGAATTGTGTCTCGAGGGAAGTAGTGTAATAACATCCCTATCACCTTATGAATGGAGAGAAAGTCAACTTTCATAGAAAAGATGTTGGGTTTTTTTTTCTGATTTCTACCCTACCCCCCAAAAGTTAAATAAATAAAAACAAATCAAAATATTTTCCTTGGCTCTTAATATAGAAGCAATAGAGTCTTAAATTGCTTTTCCACGTCGTGCTGTTAGAAGTTTCCATTCTGCACAAACTTTCTTTGTTTGCTTCCTCAAAATCAAGTACATTTTGACAAATTCTCATGACTGTGTTTAAACACTTAAATGAGATTTCCATAGGTCTCAGGCATTATACAGCCCCAAGTGGAATGTCTCTGAGCTCATGGATTGGGCCTATGGCATGACCTCACTGCAGGGAGATGTTGCCATATTTTGTGGGTCTCTACATTCCCTTGAAGGATCATGTTGCAGGCAACACTGTGTGAAAGGACTTTAATAATTTGGGAGGGAAAAGGCCATGTTGGGGCTGAGGTGGCAAGAAGAAACTCATACACCAGGCTAAGGAGAGTTTAATGAGGAACTTAGACCTCATTTAGACCTTTAAATCCTGGGAACCATGAATGCTGAGCCCTGTCTTAATTCAATGAGCAAAGTAATTTCCAAAAGCCAAAGGCACCAAAACCTGTGTCCGAATAGTGATAGGAAGGCACAAGGAATTTAGGCCAGACAAAGGAAGAACTTCCTTGATGTTCAGGATTTTCAAGCCATCTCTGGTTTTGTTGTCCTTGAAAACTGAGGCAGAATTTCCTTAGTCCAGAGTGCAGGCCTGCCTCTGGCGCTCTTATAGTCAGCCTTCAAGAAACTGGCCATCTCCCAAAGCCACTAGGAGTTCCAGCTCTGTGATGCTTGACTGGTAGACCACTGTAGCCAACTCAGGGGAGCTGCATTCTGCTTAATCAACATAGTGCCTTTACTGAATATCATTGTTGAATATCCTTCTTCTGCTATGGCTAAGCAAATCTCTTTTTGTTAACTGTTAAGATGAAATATACATGTCTTGTTTCTTTACAATCTCTAATCTAAACTACTGGAGGACCAATGACAATTGGCAATGTGGTATAGTGAGCAGCATGATGGACTTGGGAGCCAGGGAAATCTAGGTTCAAATCTTGACCCAGAAGCTTACCAGCTTTGTGATTCCTGGACAAATCATTTCACCTGTCCAGGCCTCAATTTCCTCATCTGTAAAATGATTTAAAATGTCACTTACAGCTCCAAATTTTTGATCCTATGATCCCATACTTGTAGGAACATGGAAAAAGGTTTTGCACTGGCTTGTCAGAGAGAAAAGAGGCTCCTGGGTAGTATTTGCTCCAAGGTGCTGGCAGAATGGGGTAGTGAGAGGATGAAAACACAAAAGCTGTAGTCTTAGCATTCTCACCTGATCACTGTGTCACCTTGGGCAAGTCATTTTCTCTACTCTGCCTACTGCCTTCCCTGGCTTCCTTTAAGTCCCAACTAAAATCACACCTTTACAAGAAGCCTTGCCCAACTTCTTAATTCTAAGGCCTTCCCTCTGTTAATTTTTTTTTCCTATTTTATACTGTATATGGCTTGCTTTGTATTATTTGTTTGCATGTTGTCTCCCTCATTAAATTTTAAGCTTCTTGAGGGTTGAAGGCAGGAACTGTCTTTTGCCTTTTTGAATCCTCAATGCAGTACCTAGCACACAGTAGGTGCTTAATTAATGTTGATCAAGTAATTGATTTCACTTCTTTGAGCTTTAGTTTGCTCATCTTTGAAATGGGCACAACAATTCTTATGCTACCTACTTCACAGGGCTGTTTTGGGGAAAGCAGCAAATAAGATATGGTTTTGAGTCTCAGTGTGGGAAACAGAGGAGGCACCCCTGACATGTATATTCCATATACTTTTAAGATTGTTGTTGTCGTTCAGTCATTTCAGTCGTGTCTGATTCTTTGTGACCCCGCTGGGGTTTTCTTGGCAAAGATAATGGAGTGGTTTGCCATTTCCTTCTCCAGATATTTTAAAGAGATGATTCAACAGTTATTTTGCTTAGTTTGTAATTGTATAGTGGAGAGATCACTGGATGAAGGACCTAAATTCACACGTCCTGGCTTTTCTACTTTCTAGCTGTGCAACTTCGCACAAGTCACTTAACCTCTGGGCTCAGAAATAAGGAAATTGGATTCGATAATCTACAAGGTCCCTTCCATCTCTAAATCTTATGATCCAGTGAATGGGGTTGATGCTACATGTACAGTAAGGGTAAATACCGTTGTGAGAACTCAGAGACCAGCAATGGTCACTGACTTAGACATCAATTGTCTGCAATTGGTAAAAGGTCTTCCAAAATAGTGTGTTACTCTGTCATTGGGTCCCGTGCAAAGTGGGGGTCCCCCAAACTGATAGGATAGTGAGAAAGTGACTAGGATTCAATACCGAAGAAAAATATCTGGGGGTTATAGCTTGCTACGAAATTAGACTAAGGGATCATTGGTAAGTACTGTTTGGGAATATAACTGAGACAGTAATGCAAGGAGTCACTTTCTGATTTCACTTTCTTTTCTTAAGAACTTAATGCATTTTGATAGCAGTTTACAGTTTACAAAGGCATCTCTTTTTTTCACAAGTAAAACATTAATTTTAATTAAATTAATGAAAAAGGAATTGATGACATTTTTATTCAATTCTTTCAAAGTTCTACTACAAAGGCATTTCTTAAAGCAACCCTGTGAGGGCTTATAATGCAGAGATTATTATCCTTGTTTTGCAGATAAGGAAACTGAAATTCAGAGAGGGCAGTGACTTGTCTATGACTATGTAGCTAATAAGTGGGGAAGTGGCGACAGAAAACTGTAACCTCTGACTCTAAAGCCAAAGCTGTTTCCATTATGATGTATTACCTCCCTAACGTATGTATCCCTGAGCCTTGCATTTCAGATATACTATAAAGGAAGAGCATTTTACTGGAACCATGAGACCTAAAGTCAAATCTTCTCTCTACCAATAATGATGAGGTATGGGATTTGGGGGAGGTCACGTCTCTGCTGTGCCCCTATTTCCTTAAATGCAAAATGAGGGAATGAACTAGATAATCTTAAAGGTTCCTGCAAGTCTGTGGTTCCTTTGGCTGGTTTTTTATACAGAGTATCATCTAAGAGAACCACAGAATAGTGGCTAAGAGAGCTGTGGGCCTTGAAAGACAGTAACCTGAAAACAGGGAACCGTATAGTCATACCTCCAGCATGCATACATAGGGACAAGAGTGGAGATGAAGATGACATTCCATGCCTTCAAGCAAATCTTTGCATGAGGACTTCTTAGCCCACCATCCTTGCCTTACCCCTGGGCCGCGAAGGAGATATCTGTGTGTGTGTGTGTGTGTGTGTGTGTGTGTGTACACATGTGTAGCTAGGTGGTACAATGGATAGAGTTCCAGGCCTAGAGTCAAGAAGACCTGGGTTCAAATCCAGGCTCAGTGACCTGGGGCAAGTCACTTAACTTCTGTTTGCCTTAGTTTCCTCAACTGTAAAATAGGGATAATAATAGCACCCACCTTATGGGACTGTTGTGAGAATCAAATGAGAAAACAATTGGAAAGCTCTTAGCACAGTGCCTAACACTTAGTAAGTGCTATATAAACATTATAGCTATGTCTACATACATATATGTGTATATATTTGTACATATAATTATAATATATACATGATATTATGATATATGCATATTGTATTAACATATACATATATGATATGTGTGTATGTATACACACATATATTCTGCACCATTTGCTTTACCATAGACATACACACTGCTGTTTTGGCATGCTGGGAATAATAACCAACTTGCGCAATGCCATAGAAGGTCATTCATTCATTCATTCATTTAATCAAAGGCATTTGTTAAATCCCTGCTACGTACAGAGTCCTGGGGGAGGCACAGATTATAGGTAAGATGTGGTCTGTGCACTCATGGAGTTTATAACTTAGTAGAGATATAGAACACAAACTCCTATGGTTATGTACAACAATACACCCTAAGTGCTGTAGGGAGGTGTAAACAAAGTGTTATAAGAAATCCAAAGAGGTCTTTACTGAATGAGAAGATAGCAGAAGCCTTCAAGAAATGAATGGACTTTGTGTCAGGCTTTAAAAAATGGATTTAAATTGAATTCAATATTTGAACAAGCAAAGAGGAGAAAGAAAGACATTCCACAAATAGGGAAAGGCAGCATTCCCTCTGTCTACAATGCCAGCCCCATTTGGGGTTCTGTGTTATGAGCAGGCACAGAGGTGCTAGCATGAGACATGAAGGGGGATACATTTTACCATTTTGCCCCAAAGTTCCCCACTTGGCAGCAGC
Organism: Phascolarctos cinereus; assembly: GCF_003287225.1. NCBI lineage: Eukaryota > Metazoa > Chordata > Mammalia > Diprotodontia > Phascolarctidae > Phascolarctos > Phascolarctos cinereus. The sequence continues at coordinate 296,085,043 of NW_027555625.1, read as the reverse complement.
TGAGTACTAATGCAATAGATGGTTAGTGAGTAAGGAGTGGTTTGAGGCCACTGGTTTAATAGTATTGTTTGGTGATGTCATCTAAGAGTATTTATTCTCTCTGATTTTATGCTGATGGTTTTGTTGTAGGTGGGAAGGAAAGAGCTTCCACCAATCTGAGCCTCCGTCCTTTTTCCATGTGCCCATTGTGAACCCAGGTTGGGTATTGCCTAGTTGATTGAAGAGTCCCTGTCAGAGTATTAAATGATAAAACTTAAGATGTTCCCCCCTCCAAATGGATAAATGAACTGTGGGACATTCATGTAATGGAATATTATAAAGTCATTAAGATGGTCGAGTGTGAGCTAAACAAAAAAAAAATCTGAAAAGACCTTTATGAAATAGTGCCAAATCAAAAAAAGCAAAACCAGAATGGGGTATACCCTGATTATAATTGCAGGAAGAAAGTGAATAAGGATATATGAGGTGTGTGTGTGTGTGGGGGAAGATTGAAGGACTGAAAAAAGTGAGTAGATACAAATGTGCATGGTTATTAAACATGTATAATTATTTCTATTGATGTTAAATGTTTTAATAAAACTTTTAACTTAAAAATATGGGTAATATCCCCCTTCTATGGGTACCTACATATCAATAGGGAGCTACCAGCTTCTACTCATCTCTTCTTCCCATACTTCTTTGCAGGTGGTGGGGGTCAGGGAGACCCTTGGCTTCTAGAACTGTCAAGTCCTACTCAAATGGGCAGGCTTTGAGTATAAGCCCAGTGATAGCCTGTGTGCCTTTCAGCTGAGGAGCAGGATGAATAAGGATAGGGGCTCATCTCCAGAGAGTAGGTCACCAGGGAGTGAAATTTTGGCCATAGCCAAACAGTTTGCTGAACAGTTTGCTGAGGCATGAAGGGGCTTTGATTTGTACTAGTAGAGAGAGGGCCCACCTCAAGGAAATAACAGACCTTTTGAAGTATGAAAGAATGAAGTCTTCAAAATGCAAAAGAATAAATCTCTTTGGCAGAAATTCAAGTCTGATTTCACTAGGGAAGAATATTTGTCTGTGGCCCAAAGGTGGTCAGCCAGAAATAATGAGTGTTCCTGATAAAATGCGCCCCTCTGCAGCAAAACTGAAACAGATAATGGGGTAACTGGAATCATTTGGGCATCACTCATAAGAGCACTTCCTTTACCCACTATGAACCTCACTTTCCACATTGCTACAATAAAGGTTTTAGACAAAATAATCTCCAAAGTTTCCACCAGCTCCAAATCCTATGAAGAAAGCACAGACATAGTTTTCAGCTGAATCAAATTTTTGGGCTAGTGGCTGATCTCTGATTTTCTGTTACATTTGGTATGATTTTGTCACTAATTATGCCTTTGAGGAGTTTTCTATTGTTCAAGCAGGGAATGATATGAATTATGAAACTTTGTTTACAAATCTTACAAAATGTAGTCTTTAGTGTATAGGGAATTAATGAATGAATGAATGAATATAAATGAATGAATTTTGCTCTGACAGAATTGTCTTTTCTGAACAAGATACCTTATTCTTCCCTGCTGTATATATACAAAAGCTCTCTTTCTTCCATGATATTGTGATCTCCATAATGTCCTTTCAAAAAACCAGGTTTCCATGCTTAAGGAGAGGTGCAAGGTTGTTCTACTAAACATTCATTCATAGAATCACAGAGTTGGAAAGGAACTCAAAAATTATCATTTAGTTCAACCTGTACCTGACCAAGTATACATTCTGAAACCTTCCTGACAAGTGGTCCTGCTTGGTGGGGAGCTCACCACCCCAGGAAGCAGTTCATTATACTTCTGGACAGCTCTTATTGATTGACTGGTTTTTCTTGTAAAGCATTTATTTGTTAAGCATCTATTGTGTGTATTGAGAGCTCTGTGCAAGGTCCAGATACAAAGATTAGGGTAGCTGTTTTCATGAAATTCATAGTCTTCTGGGGGGAATCCAGTCTACCCAGCACAGAATAGAAAGGAGCCCCCAGGCAGAAATTTCTATTAGAGAAACAAAGACACTGCTCTGTGCTTGTGGGGCTCCAAAATGTTAAAGTAGACTTTTAAAATTAAGTGCTTTATATCTTTTAATTAAAATAATTAAGCAAAAAATTCCCTTTAAGTCCTATAATTATTCTCTCTTGAGAGGCAGAGTGGTATGGTGGATAGAGGGCCAGCCTTGGAATCCAAAAAACACAATTTTAGGTCTTGCCTCTGACACATAATGCCTTTGTGACTATAGGCAAATTATTTAACCTTTCATCACCCACAGACAACTCTCTAAATCTATAAATTAGAGATGAGTTGGTGATCTGTATCAGTACAGGGAGTTTCTTATCCCAGGAGTTCTCTATGTATACATACACATAGACATACACATACACACACATTTTATTAGGCTGTTTCACAAGTATGATTATAGACCTCCCTCTCTATGCCTCAGTTTCCTCATATGTGAAAGGAAAGCCTTGGACTAGAAGGTTCCTAAGATTCCTTCCAGCTTCTAATTCTATGATCCTTGGCTTTGTTGGGCTCATTCAATATCAGCAAGTTGGGTCATAATATTTAGAGCTGGGAGGGACATTAGCGATCACCTAGTCTAAACCCTCCTTTTATAGAGGGGAAGCTCTGGCCTAGGCAGACAAAGTGAATCTCTCAGCCAATAAGTGGCACCCTGGAGAGGTGAAGCCAAGTCCCTCAACTGAAAATCTAGTGTTCTTCTTACCACACTAAGCTGCTTTTCCCTGCTAGCCCCTTGCTTCTGTACTTTCTCCTTTTTCTCTTGTTAAAACTAATATTAACAACTCACATTTCTGTAAGTCTTAAGTACGTGAGTTATTATTCCCATTATACCAATAAGGAAACTGAGGGGTAGCCTTAGAAAGGTGTTTGCCCTAGATCATGCAACTAATAAACAGTTGAGCCGGTATCCAAGCCCATGGCCACTGACTAAAAATCTAGGGCTCTTTCCACAGCACCGAAGTAATGTGGTAATGAGACTTTCTGAAACTGCCCTTCCCAGAATAACCCCAGATGACACAGTCTCTGGCTTTCCCCCTGTCCCTCTTGCGGTTTCTAATTTTTTTCTTAATTAGCTACTGCCAAAGCAGCTTCTTTCTTAAAAACCATTAATTGTGAGAAGAAAGACAGGCAAGATAGCTGCCCATGCCCAGAGAAGTCTATTGCTGTAGTATGCTGGGGATTTTTCCTTGGATGAACTTGGTGTATTCTTCGGAATAGGTTCAACAACTGATCCCCTAGGAAATGTTTCTGCCCTTTTTTTTGAAACTTGATCTAAAACAAATTAGGTGACCTGGGTTCAAATACAAGCTCAGTCATTTATACCCTGTGTGATAAGCAAGTCACGTCCCTTCTTGGAGACTCAGTTTATTCACCTGCAAAATGAGGGGGCTGAACTGGATCTCTATGGTCCATTTCCTCTGCAACATTCTAAGGTCCTGTCAGACTCTGATATTGTCTCTTTTAACATTCTGTCTTCCAAGATCCTCAACTCTAAAGTTCTGCGTTCTGAAGTCCCTTCTGACTCACTGTCCTGTAATGCAAAGCGTGCTGAGTAGCTGAATGTTATATGCCTTCTGTAGATTAAATGTTTAACATTTGTTGAAAGGAACCATAACCATGAAGATCTCTTCTTGGGAGGACCTTCTGGAGAGGACTAGAAAGTGTATGCCACATAGTTGTTATCTGCTATATTGCCTAATAGCTGGGTGGAAGTGCTGCACACATTGAGAAGATGTGTTTGGGATGGAAAAGAGCTTGGAATTGTACCTAGTACTTCCTGCTATGAATCAGTATGTTGGCTGTGATTTGTTACCGGAATTCTGTGGGGGTGACCATTGATTGGGCTGCTTCCCAAAACAAAGCCACTGAATATATCGGGAGTCCTTATAAAAATGGGTCCCTTTTCCCTCTGAATAGCTTAATTGGGGGGGGAGCTGATCTTAGTCTTTGGAAAATATTCAAATCCCATCTTCTTGCAGAGGGGATAGGTTAACGTATGGTAGATAGCAGAAAGAAGATATAGAGAGAAGATAGGGAGAAACAGAGGGAAGGACTGAATCACAAAACATTAGAGCTGGAAGGGGACCTTATAGAATCACAGACTTATGCCATATCAGAACTGAAATGGATATTAGAGACATTATTTAGTCTAACCACCCCCCCTTCAATAAATGACAAAACTGAGGTCCAGAAAAGGGAAGTGACTTGTCCAAGACATCAAAGCAATAAGTGACAAAGCTGGCTTGAACTGGGACCTTTGTGGCACTAAGACCACTGAGCTTCCACTCCAACACCACTTTTCACCAGACCACAAACATGGACTGTTCGAGGTGAAGAGGCCTTAGCAATCATTGATCTGAAGATTGAGAGTCTGAAGGATCTCTAGAGAACATCTAACCCTTTCCTCTTACGGCGGGAGAAAGTGAAGAGCTCTTTGGAGATGTTCTGTTTTGAAATAGTATCTGGCGCTGGGAGATTTCAAAAGCTTTTCTGGCTCCAGTGCATTCTGTTGTCTCATTTTCAGGCATGTTGAGCAGAGGATAGGGCCTCCCCTATTTACTGCTCACATACAGTAGCTTCTGGATGGGGACACAAGGACATTTCCCAGATAGCATCTTGGGGCTAGGCTTTCTTGAGATATTTAGTCAGCAGAGTTTGACCAATGAATCAGTGGGCAAAAACTCCATGTTTTCTCCGAGTACTCCATTCTAGGGAAGCCCTTACTAGTGGCCCCTTCTTTGAAGCCAATCACCTTGGAAGAGAATGTGGAAAGAGTTTGCTCAGCTTTCCCAAGTGGGTTTTGTTTGCAAGAATTCAGAGCTTGTCTGGGGATTCGCTTTCAAAACAGTAAGTTTGATACTGAGGATAAGCAGAACCCTTCTTCCAGCCTTTGTCTTGTCTTGTGCCTCACCCCCACCTTATCCTTGCCTTTCCCTCCCCCCAACCCCCAACCCAAACACATCCCAGCTTCTCCACAGTAGCCAGCTCTGTACCTGGAGTTGAAGTTTGCACCAGAATATTCTCTAGCAGACAAAAAACGGAGTTGAAGCTTTATAGAAATCACCCACAGGTGTCAATTCACATTTTAAGTTCTAAGCGCAATTATTAAGCGCCTAGTGTATGCAAGGCCCCATGCTTGATTCAGGGTATGATTTTTTTTTCCATGTGCTCTGGGTTCAGAAAGGATGCAGAAATTATCCCCATCACTCCCTGGGCACTTCCTTTTTACACCTACACCATAACACTATATAGGGGATGCATCACCTTCTCTGCTTTGTTTCCGGACAACTGTTTGCCCCTTTACAGGGTTGCTCTAGTTTCTCAATTTGCTAAAGTGCCTTCACAAAACCATGGAATGTTAGAGCTGGAAGGGACCTTAAAATTCGGCAGGTCCAACCCCCTCACCTTACAGATGAGGAAACTGAGGTTCAGAGAGAAGTAACTTGAATACACTAAGTCAATATCAGAGCTGGGAGGAGGGGAGTTTGAGATTGAACCCCAGGTCTTCTGATTCTAAATCCTTTGCACCTGAGGTTGCACTACACTGCCTCTCCTTGTACCTGGTAAGAGTTTCATGTTTCCTTCCCTCTCTCCTTCCCTCCCTAGAATGTTGACTGAAATCATTTTTTGCCTAGCTGTTGTCCCAAATGGGGAGTGGAGCAAAATCATCCCCACGGCCCCCGACCCTGCCTTAATCAGTCAGCATCCTAGGAGCCCCAAACCCCTCTGGCCACCCTTGCTGCTACTTACCTACTTTCCTCCTGTTTGGCTGCCTGATGCCACTTCAAACTTTTCACATGCTTTTTCTTCAAGGGTTTCCTTATGGGAGGGCTTCCCTCATGGTCCCTGGGACCTCCCTGGAATGCTGGATCAGACTGGTGCCCCAGGAGAAAGTGCTTTGCAACCACCCGGGGATCCTGGAGCTAGAGGCGGGGTGGGGAGGGTCCGAGAAAGGATTTTTAAAAACCAAAACCTGGAGTCTCCTCGCTCAGGTAGCGGTCCTTTATCCCAGAAGTGTCCTGTGTTGCACTGGACTGGAAGACTTCGGCCCCATGCCCTGGGCCTGAGGGTGGTGGTGAGGCTGCCCTGGGGCCAAACTCTGCGCTTCTGGACTAAGGCTTTGAATCCATCCTTGGGGCAAGGCTAAAGCAGCCTCATTTGAACTTCAGCTCCTTTGTGGAGGATTTACATGCCGGAGGAGAGGAAAAAAAAAAAAGACGTTTGGTAAAGCATGCGGCAAGCAGGCCGCTCCTGGTTGGTTCAAGTCACATTTCTCCACCCACCCATGCAAGAAAGAGGAGCCAGAGAGTGGGGCTGAGGGCGTCCCCTTAGCCACAGACCTGGAGCCTGCCGGCTTGGGCTGAAGTTTAACTGGGTGATGTCACAGCTCCCTACAAGCTTTCCCAATGCCTCTGGCCTGCAGGAGACCGCCTCCTGGCCCGACTGGGACTGAAAGCACTGTCCCAGCCACCACATCCCCCCACCCCTCCTCTCCTGTTAGCCCCCACCTCGCTCCCCTCCCTCTCCCTTCTTTCCCCCTTCTCCCCTCCCTTCCCCTAAAGCTCCCAGCTGCTCCCCCCTCTCCCTTTCCTGCCTTCCCCCAGCTTCTTGGCAGACAGCATTACACCGCACCCGAGCTCCTGCCCCCTCCCTTTCCAGCCCAGCCCCCATCATTGGCAGCAGCTTTAGCAACACTCTCTCCTGGATAGCAAAAGGGACAAATGAATCGCAAAGCTCTCACCAACTCGCTCATAATAAGCTCGGTTCAGTAGAGGGCAGGAGTTGGGGTTGGGGGCGGGGGTTACCCTTTGGCTTATGTAATGTGTTTGGATTTTGCTACATTTTTCTCCAGCTGTTTTTGCAATGGTTCTGTGTTAATGGTAGTTTGGGCCAGGGTGCTCTCCTTTTTGAGAGCGAGCTGGAAATCTGAGACCAGGTCTGAGCTGATCCTCAGTAATAATACCAGTTCAAGCATTAGTTCTTTTGTCATCCAGCTCAGAGTAGAGCAAAGAGTAGGATCTGGCACAGGAGGGAGGTAAGAAGATCAGGTTCCCACTCCACTTACCAGCTCTGTGACCATGGGCAAATCATTACGGGTAAAGTGTTACTATCATGCAACCATGACTCAGAGAAATAGACCCCACTCACTCCTGAGCTAGGTGGTGGTGGTAGGGGTGTGTTGCCTTAGGATCCCATTGTCCAGAGACTTAAGTGTATTTATGATTTAATTGGCATAGGCACTCCTACTGCCAGCAAAGCTACCAGGGCAAATCATCACCTCCTCCATGTCTCTGGAGATCAAGATTCTTAACTTTTTTTTGTATCATGGAGCCTTTTGGCAATCTGGTAAAGCCTGTAGATCCCTTCTCAGAATAATGTATTTAAATACATAAAATACATAGGATTATCAAAGAGATCAATTATATTGAAATACAGCTATCAAGATGTTAAAAATAAAAGGCAAACAAAAAATAGTTCATAGACCCTAGTTTAGCAATCCCTATGGCTTGCTATGGTCGAAAGAGTTCATCCCCTGCTGGCTGGCCTTCTGCCCACACTTACCTAGAGTGGTCCTTGAAAGACAAACATATCAGTCATCCCTGGGCCATGCTCCAAGTGTCTCCAGCTTGATTGGACCTGCCAGAGCTTCAAGGACTTAAAATTATCTGAAGGAGGAAAATCATGGACACAAATAACTACAATATTAGTTGGCATTAAGCAGTAAAGCTGGGGAACTGGTAGCCCCAGTGGCCAGAAAAGGGATCAGGGGCAGGCCATGCATCTTACCTTGGTGTAACCCAGGATGAAGAATCTGGAAGGCAGCAGGAAAACCCTCAGTCATAGGAATGGAATAGGGGTTGTGTTGTAGCAATTGCAGGAGCTGCTCAGTATTCCTCAATAGTGATGAAAAAACAGGTAAGGCAGCGTGGTACAGTAGTAATGTATGGTCAATGGATTTGGAGTTGGACAATTTGTGTTCAAATCCTAGCTCTGCCACTTACTACCTGTGTGACCTTAGACAATTCATCTAACCTCTCTGGGCTTCAGTTTCCTGATCTTCAAAATCAGGGTATTGGATTAGATGGCCTTTAAAGTGTCTTCCAGATGTAAACCCTATGACGTTCACATTTTTCAGCATGGCTAGTGTAGAGATTTGTTTCACTTGACTATATGTATTTGTCATGAGTTTTGTTTTTATTTCTTTTTTCCTAGTAAGTAGAAAAAGTTGAAGGATGAGAAAATAATTACTTGCTAACTGAAAAAAAAACTTTAATTTAAAAAATCCTATGACCTTATGAGTTTGCAGATAAGAAGTAGGGCATCACTGTTGGGTCCTCAAGAGAACATTTTTTCCCAATTTCAGTTGGAGAGTTTCCCACTTTTCTTTGCTGAATACCCAGAAAATAGGACAGTATAAAGTTTCATGAGTTAACAGAAAAAAAAATTAGCAATACCCTGGTAACCTACCGTCTGGGGATAACCTCTCCATCCTTAGCTAGTCAACAGACACGTGATCCATCATCAGTTTAGAAGAAACCTACCTAAACCTATGATTCCCCTGCACAAACTTCAAGAGCTTGGGGTGAAGTGGTGTCCTCTCCACAAAATAGTTGAAGGACAACTATATGGATGACCCTGGAGAAGATCAGGGAGTGATCTCCGCCTCGTGTGCTGAGGACTCTGGAGGTGGTTACTGGCTTTTACACAAATCCCATTTGTATCATCTAAAGACCCTATGAATGAACACTAGGGGAACAGATAGTGGAATGTGGTATTAGAAATGATAAGAGAATAAAATCTCAAGGAGTTACCCCCAGAGAGAGTCATCAATCAATTAACAGGCATTAACCAAACACGTATCATCTCCCAGGCACCATACTACACTTTGGGGGTACAAAGAAATGCAAAACTACAAAAACATGTAGCAACACTAATATTGAACAATATATTTGCTGTACAGCCACATTTCTCCACCACTATAGGTGAAATGCAAGCAAACTACATTCAACAGTAAGCATTTATTAAGCAGCAAAAACTTTGTGCAAGAAACTGTGCTAACCACTGACCATGCAGAGATTTAAAAATAAAATAAAAGACCCAGTTCCTACTCTCCAGGAGCTTACATTCTGTGTGGAGGGTAATGCCAGCTTTATGATGGAGCAAAGGAGAGACTCCATCAAATGCACAGGAAATTTGCAGTGAGAGAGAGAAGACATTTTCAGCAGAGAGGATGAGGGAAGGCTTCACAGAGAAGGTTGCATTTGAACTGAGCCTTGAAGGAAGACAAGAATTTAGAGGCAGAAAAGGGAGTTCTTTCTAGGCATGGAGGGCAGAGCCTTCTTGAGTTCATAGAGGAGGTGGGGGAGAGAATATCGGATTCAGGAACAAGTAAGTCAGCTTGGCTAGAACATAAAGTGTGTAAGGGATTAATCTGAAATAAGTCTGGGAATGCAGGTTGGAGTCAAGTGGTGTAGGCCTTAAATGACAGGTTAAGGAATTTATGCTTCATCTTAAGATGCAATTTGGGAGGCTTTGAAGGCTTTTGAGTAGAGGGATTACATGGTCAGACATGCATCTGGATGGTTATTTGGGGAGTTCCTGTGGGATAATACTAGGACTACACTCTTCTTGACATTTTACGCACAGATTAGGAATTTTTTTAAAGTCCACCCCAGGATTCTAATCTAAACTCTGCCACTTAACTAGCTGTGTGGCTGTGACCAAACAAGTCAGCCTTTCTGAGGTTTGTTTCTTCATCTGCAAAATGGGAAGAATAATCTTTGCACTTCCAACCGCATGGGACTATTGCTAGAGAAGTGCTGAAAGCCCACTTTTATCTTGTTTGGGGGCTTTCTGTTTTAAGGATCAAAATGGAAAATCTCTTGGGAGACAGGAACTCTCTTTGGCCTACTGCTTTGGCCAGAGTGGAATTATTTTTCTACCCAGGACTCAGGATGTTTCTGATACATTGAAAAATGTTGGGTGAGGACTTTCTATCTCTATAGGAATTAGAACTGGAAGGGACATTTAATTCAATTCAACAAAACATTTATTCAGTGCCTATCATGTTGAAAAACACTGTGCTTAACATCATACTAAGGTATGCTGGGACCTTGAAGATCCTCTTTCCAGCTCTCTCATTTTGTAGGTAATGAGAGTGAAGCAGCATGAGGTAGTAGGAAGAAGGCTGGAGCTGAAGTCAGAGGGCCTGTGTTCAAGTCCTGGTTCTGCCATTTACTAACCACACACCAGGCTATCCTTTCTAGTCAAGTGACCGACTTTGGAGAAATCACTTAATCTCACTCACTTCACTTTCTTCATCTGTAAAATGAGGGCTTTGGACTCAGTGACCTCAAAGGTCCTTCCAGCTTTAAATCTGTGATGCTGAAACTCAGGGAAGGGGAAGGACCTGACCAAGATCACATAGATCATAGGTAGAAGAGCCAGCATGCAAACCAAGGCCCTATGACTTCAAATCCAGTGTTTTTCCACTACATGGTGCAACATGACCTCTTTCAGCCTCTTTCCCATATAGGGGAAGAAAGAGATTGAAGGAGATGACATAGACTTCTGAGCACCAAGAAAGAGATTAAGGAAGAAAAGAAGGAAGGAAGAAGAGAGGGAAATAGGGAAGGAGCAAGGGAAGAAAGGATGGAGGGAGGCAGGGAGGAATAAAGAAAGTATTAAGTACCTACTATATCCCAGGCACTGGGTTAAGTGCTTTACAAATATTATCACATTTAGGGCAGCTAGGTGGCACAGTGGATAGAGCATCAGCCCTGGAGTCAGAAGGACTTGAGTTCAAATCCAGACTCAGACACATAACACTTACTAGCTGTGTGACCCTGGGCAAGTCACTTAACCCCATTGCCTAGCCAAAATAATAATAATAATAATAATAATAATAATAATAATAATAATAATAATAATAATAATAATAATAATAATAATAAATATTATCACATTTGTCCTCACAGCAACCCTGTGAGATAGGTGTTAACTGAGGCAAAGAGTTTAAGTGACTTACCCAGGGTCACACAGCTAATAAGTGTCTCAAGCCAGGTTTGAATTTAGGTCTTTCTGACTCCAAGCATAGAGCTCAATTCACCATGTCAAATAGCTACCAAAGCATTCATTAAGTGCTTACTTTGTGATAGGCAATGTGCTAAGGTCTTGTAATACAAATTTAAGCAAAAGGAAAGACAGCACTTGCCTTCAAGGGGCTTACATTCAAATAAAGAAAGAGAACACATAAAACAGAGATGATAAGTGAGGAAAAGGAGGCAGCTGGGGTGGGGAGAAGGGAAGTCAAGAAGTTGCAAAGGGATGTCTGTGCTAAGCCAGATTTAGAGTGAGCATGGCTGCCATGGGTACTTCCTTAAATGGTGATACCACTACTCAGAGGAGTTAGAGTCATTACCAGCGTGACAAAGCTGCTGAGAAGTTGGGAAGTGATCTGGAGAATAATAAGGCTGAGCCAAGTTTGATAATCAAAGCTAACTCAGACAAAAGTCTGGGATGAAATCAACAAGACAAACAGATCAGAACCTCTTGCCCCACTCCACAGTGAGTTTTCATTTGTAAATCATATGTGCAAAACAAAAAAAAAATTTGCGAAAATGATTTAAAAATAAAATATTTCTAGCCCTGGGGGTAGGGTAAATTATTATTATTGTGAGCTGAGATTATTTTTATCATTATCAATGGTTTTATTCAAATTTCAAAGCAACTTTATAATCTTAGGGTCCAACTCAACTTTCTCCCAAGTCAGCTAGTCTTGCCAGTTAGTTCTCCCTTTCTACACTATTTTTCCCTCATGCATTTTTCCTAGAAGCCACATTTAACTTTGCTTCACCTCGGACGAGTGATGGAGCTCCCATGTAGAACACAAGTGCTTTCCAGGCCAACATTGGTCATGCCGGAGCAGTCACGCTTACCTCAGTTTGGCAAAATCTCCTCCAAGGCTGTGAACAATGGGGCTGCCACTACACATGTAATTTGTTCAGACCTCCCTCCTTCCCCACTGGAAGGTGATGAGGTGATTAAGGTGGCACCTAGCCCATTCTGACCAAGACACCATGAAAAAGAGCTCAAGACTTTTTACATCCTGACATTGACAGGTAGTGATTTAGCGAGCTTGCCACCAGAGCATGGGAGTTTTCTTTTTAGCACAGGATTCTCCCAGCTGCCAAGTCACTACAAATTGGCACTGAACTTAAACCCAGAGAATCACAGAATATTAGAGCTGCAAGGAACCTTAGAAAAGTAGAATGTTAGCAATGCAAGGAACCCTAGAGCTCATCTTGTCCAACCCCCTCATCATTTAGAGGAAGTAACTGAGGTCCCAGAGAAGGAAAATGACTTGCTCAGGGTCACACAGATAATCAGTGGTAAGACTGGGATCAGAGCCATAACTAGGGTGGGGCAATTAGAGCTTTTCCCCAGGGTGCTGAATTTTAGAGGGCAGTTAAAGCACTTGCAGTACTTCAGCAATGTAGAAACAATGGAGTTTAACACACTTCCTTCCTTTGGCAGCCAGCTGCACACCTACTTACCTGATTAAATATCCTCTCTAAAGCCTCACAACAAGTAGTTGTCCAGTTTCTGCATCAAGATTTCCAATGAGGGAGAACCCTCTACCTTCTGAGGCAACCCATTCCATATATGGACAATGTTAATTGGTAGGAATTTTCTCCTTGCAATGAACAAAAATCTGTCTTTCTCTTAATTTCTACCCACTGAAACAGTACCTTCTTTAATACAGGGATGCCTTGTTTTCTATGGGGTCAAGGAGGAAGTATTATTCCCCTGCCATGTGACATATAGATAAAGACAATCATCTTCATCATCATTGTAACTTACATCTTGCTTGAAGGTGTTTGTCACCTCCACACTTTAAACCTCTTCAATGCCCATTGGACTTCCCACTGGCATGAATCTGTGGGATGGAATTAACAAGAGTGGCACAGGATGAGCCAACACAGATGGGTTGTGATTTGCATCATTGTGGAGAATACCTATGATAATGAAATATGGACATGTTGAATCTTTTGGAATTTCATTCCATATTTGGAGATACAGTGAGGTCCTGATTAGTGCAAATCATGAAATTCCATGAAGTAGTTGTATTATTCGAATCCATACTATATTAAAGCAGAATCAATTGCCAGATTTCACATAACTTTACTTGAATGATATACATTTGAATACTTACATGAATACAATGCTTCAGGGAATTCATTATTTCACTAAATAGGACCTAACTGTAAAATGCAAATTGAGAGAGGTAACATTAAATAGTGTGAATGGATTTTGATAAAAATATAAATGATCATGTCAGATCCTTTCCTACTCTGACAGTAGGGAGAGGCTTAGAATACAGTAAAATATTGGTACCTGAAGGGGAAGTTGGGGTGGAAATTCTACTGAGAGAAAGTCTTACTAAAGGAACTGAATATCCTAAGTTATAGAGATAGAAGGGACCTCAGAGATCAATCTATCAAAGAGGACAGTCCCACTGCCAGGTGTTATGGAGCTACAGAAAATCTATGTAGTTTATGCCCTCAAGGAGCTCACAATCTTTTGCTTTACTTGTGTAGAGTAATCCTATTATTTCACAGTGAGGAAATTCCTTCTGCTGAGGAGAATTGTGTGACTGCACAGGGAATTTAGTCATTAGACAGCAAATATTTATTACGTATATGACAATAATAATAATAATAAAGATAACTAATATTTATGTAGCACTTACCGTGTACCGCAAACTGTACTAAGCGCTTTACAATTATTATCTCATTTGATCCTCACAACAACCCTGAAAGGTGGGTGCTGTTATTATCCTATTTTACAGATAAGCAAACTGAGACAGAGGTTAAAAGACTTGCACACAGCTAGTTAGTATCTGAGACTGAATTTGAACTTTGGTCTTTTTGACTCCAGGACTGCTTCTCTGTCCACCGTACTACCTTGATACTCTACAATATATCAAACCTACTGTGTGTCAGGCATTGTACTAGATAGTAAGACTATAAAGATAAAAAAATGAAACAGAACAGTCAGTAGGGGGAGACAAAATGTACATATGTGTTTATATAAATATATTTGTATGTTTTATATATATACATATGCATATATGCCTATGGTTGTATATAAGATCATATTACATAATATACATTATATGTTACATGTATACATTATATTATATAGAAGTATGATCTATAAAAATAAATATGAGATAAATTTTTGAGAGGAGGAGGTCAGTAGCTTCTGGTTGGTACTAGGAAGAGTTTCATGCAAAAGGTATTGCTTAAGTAGAGTTTTTGAGGAAACAAAGGGAATTCTAAAAGGTTGCAGTGAGGAGAGAATATCTTCCACTCAAGTAGGACAGCCACTTGAAGGACACAGTGATAATAAATGAAGAGTCACGTGTGAGGAACAGCAAAAATCCAATTTGATTAGACAGTACGGTACATGAAGGGAAGTAACATATAATAAGTCTGGAAAGGAGAGTTGGAGGCCCTTTGTAAAGTATATCAAATACCAAACAGGAATGTGACTGGAGGTGTAACAAGGAGCTACTGAAGTTGATTGAATAGTGGAGACACATTGTCAGACCTGTGCTTTAGGAATTTTATGTTGGCAGCTTTGAGGATGAAGGGTTGGAGAGGGAATTCCATTTTCAAGAGACACATACGGGCGATGAAAGAAAGGGCCAGTAATGGAGGAAAAAGACAAAAACATAATACTTTTTTTAAGTGTCATGAAGTCTAAAGCTTGAGCTGAGACTGGTGAAGAAAGTTAATGCCTCCCAAAAAGAGAATTTTAATTGTATTTGGGGGGAAATAGTATAAAAGAATGGTAAGTCTCACTGCTCAGGCTGTATATGGGATAAAAATAATGAACAACAGAGAGAAGGCAGAATCACTCAATTCACATTTTACTTGTTTTTCTGCCAAGAAGACCTGTCTTTCATCTAGAAATAACAATAAGGATTTATTAAGTATCTGTTATGTGCCAGGAGCTCTGTTGGACTCTTGGGCTACAGACAAAAATGAAGCAATCTTCATCCTCAAGAAACTTGCATTTCTATCTGAGGAGATAATATACACTCAGAAGTGTATATAAATAAGTGGGAGGTAAAATTTTGGTGGGTGGGCATTAATAGCTTGTGGGATCAGGAAAGGCTTCACATAAAAATGTTGATTGACCTAAGTTTTGAAGGAAAAGAGAGATTCTGAGAGTCATAGGTAAGGAGGGAGTGCATTCCAGACATGGGAGACAGCCAATGTAATGGCATAGATGGTTAATGGGCAATTGAAACCAACATAAGTAAGAGAATGGTAAGGGAGCTCCTGGCTACTCACCAGAAGTTCTCCATCATGCTCAGGAACTTCTTCATCCTGAAGCTCCCTCCAGGCTTTAAATCACACACTGGAAGTATGTTCTACCCTGGGGCCTCTCCCTCTAGTTGGATGGCTCCTTTGAGAACCTGTATTTAAGGACTATATCCAAGCCAGCCAAATCTCATTCTTCTCCAGACCATACTCCAGACTTTCTCTATCATGCTCTAGGCCAATCCCTTCTAGTTCCCTCCTTTTCATCTTCTTTTTCTTGGGTCATCTTTTCCCATTAGAATTTAAGTTCCTTGAGGAAAGAGATTGGCTTTCTGCTTGGATTTGTATTCCCAACACTTAGTACAGAGCCTGGCACATAGTAAACTTTTAATAAATGAATATTGGTAAAAATGTGGAAAGACTTACATGAACTGATGCTGAGGGAAATGAGCAAAACCAGGGTAACATTGCACGCAGTAACAGCCACACTGTGTGATGACTGACTTTGATAAACTTGGCTCTTCTCAGCAATGCAAGGATCTAAGACAACAAAGTCTCATGATGGAAAATGATGCCCACATCCAGAGAAAGAACTATGGAGTCTGAATGCAGATGGAAGCATACTATTTGATCTCCTTTTCCTTTGTTTTATTGCTTCATTCTCAAGGTTCCTCCCGTTAGTTCTAATTGTTCTTTACATAATGACTAATGGGAAAATATGCTTAATATGAATGTGTAAGTAGAGCCTATATCAGATTGCACACCATCTTGGTGGAGAGAGGGAGGGGGAAAATTTAAAACTCAAAATCTTATGGAAGTGAATGTTGAAAGCTAAAAATAAATCAATTATTTAAAAAAATAAATAAATAAATATTGACCACTAATTCTGGTCACTTAACCTAGTCTAACTATGTTCCAGTATGGTAAGATAATTGGTGAATGTATTCGCTATGCCAGTGTTTGAATGATCAAAGGATTCATATGCGTAGAAATGAGACTTGTATACATGGGAACCGATGCTGATGAGATGGGGTGGGGGAGAGAGAGAGCGAGAGCAAGAGAGGGGAAGGAAGGAAGGAAGGAAGGAGAGAGGGAGGGAGGGAGGAGAGAGAGAGAGAGGAGGGAGGGAGGAAGAGAGGGAGGAAGGAAGGAAGGAAGAGGGAGGAAGGAAGGAGGAAGGAAGGAAGGAAGGAAGGAAGGAAGGAAGGAAGGAAGGAAGGAAGGAAGGAAGGAAGGAAGGAAGGAAGGAAGGAAGGAAGACAAACCCAGGCCAGAGTCCTGTGTTACCTCTGCAGGTAGGGGATTGGGTATGGATAATGATCCTACAAAGGAGACTGAAAATAATCAGATAAGTAGGAGATGAACCAAGAGAGAGCAGTGTCACTAAAACTTAAGAGGGGGAAAAGGTAGAGCTGTTTAAGAATGGAATCAGCTGACTCAAAAGGGAGTCCATTGTGGAGGCTGAATATCTTAATACATTGTCTTGACTCAAAGAAAAAAAAAGCCTCCCTATTGGAGGTTTTCAGACAAAGCCTGAGATGTCATGGAAGAGATTCCTTTTCAAGAACAGGTAAGACTAGATACTCCAGACTCTGATTCAGAACTCAGATTGTTAGATTAGCTGTGACTACAGTAGCTCCCTATTGTTTTCCAGACTAATTTCACTTTACTCTCCCTAACACACTTTATATTCCAGACAAATTGCTGTGCTTGCTATTCCCCAAACCCAACATGTCATCTCCTGCCTCGGTGCTTTTGCAAAGGCTGTTCTCAGAGAATGTTCTGCCTCTTCATCTCTGCCCTTTGGAATCACTTTCTCCCTTCAAAGCTCAATTTAGGTCTCACCTCTTGCATAAACTCCTTCCCGATTCCCCCATTGTTAGTGTTCTCCCTTCTACTACCACCCAAAAATTACAATGATTTCCTGTGCGTGTGTGCAGTGTGTGTGTGTGTGTGTGTGTGTGTGTGTGTGTGTGTGTGTTTACTGAGCTGGATATATGTTGTTTTCCCTTTGTAGCATGTAAGCTCTGTGACAGCAGGGACTGTCTTCACTTGTGTTTTTTTTAAATCTCCAGCACTTAACACAATGCTTGGAACATAGTAAGTACTGGACAAATGCTTTTTCATTCATTTATTCATTATCTAGTTCCACTCCTTCATTTTATAGAGCATAAAACATGGCTCCAAGAAGCAAAAATGATGTCTAAGATAATTACTAGCAGAGCTGGGATTCAAACCTAGGTCCTCTGACTCCAAATTCAACGTTTTTCCCCCTACTGGACACACTTTTCAGCACTTTATTCTTTTAATATTTGAATGCCTTCCTTTTAATTTTCTCATGCAAGTGACTTTAGTGTGTGACTGAGTCCCTTGGAATGAAGTTCCCTTGAGCTCTAGCCTGAATGCTGTGGGGAAAATAGGAGGGATAGCTTCTGCCTAAGATGGGAGTGCATTCTTGTCTCTACTCTGCCTGATCCCGTGTTTGGTGTGTGACAGACTTGATTGGCTTCAGCAGCTAAAGAATCTGTGTTAGTGACTACAGTTGGTCACCAAGGAACCAAACAAAGCCAGAGGGTTAGGAGAGCTTAGCTTTCTGTAGAAACCATGAAAAGCAGAAGACAGTTGTTTCAGCAGCCAGAATGACTTGGAAGGTCCCTGCTGATTGTGTCATAAAATTCCATATCCTTGCTGAAGATTAATGAACAGCTGCCAAATGCCATCTCTCTTCCCTCTTGGACATAATACTGATTGGATCCAGTGCCTCCTTTTCAGGCTCATGTATGTCCATTCATTCAACAACCATTTATTAAAAGAGTCAAGGCAGCAGGATATAGTATAAAGAGTACTGAACTTGGAATAAGGAAACCTGGCATTGGGGTCTCTAAAAGCAGTACCAGTCCAATCCACCAAGACTTTGCCCCAGGGCACTGACATCCGGGGAAGTACACTTCTTTCCCAAGTGCTGTTTAGTCTTCACAACAGTCTAGAGACCATAGCCTTCCAATACCTCCTGGCCTTCCTCTAGCCCAGGGATGGGGAACTTGCAGCTTCGAGGCCCTTAGGTCCTCGGTACAGTCTTTGGACTGAGTCCAAATTTTACAGAACAAATCCTTTTGTTAAGGGGATTTGTTCCGTGAAGTTTGGATTCAGTAGAAGGGCCACACTTGAGGACCTAGAGGGCCACATTTGGCCTTGAGGCTGCAGATTCTCCACCCCTGCCCTAGTCTGAAGTGTATAGCAAGATCCTGCTTCCACCTCTAGAGTCATATTGTCATAGTATCCCTCTCCCAATAATCCTCCCCCTGTGAGCCCCTCGTTATTTCTTGTAGGGGGCACAAGCAGGCTCTGTTGGGTGGGGCTCCCCATTTTCTTCATGCGACAGCACCCATGGTCAGATGACCCCTGTGCTGCCATTGCCATCCTCCCCCAGCAAGGGACTGTCCTCTATGCCATCACCCCCACCAATCCCCTGACTAATCCTTATAAGGGCAGGTCTCTATGGAGTGGAGCTCCCCATTTTACATATGCAAAAGCACCTATGGTAGGATGATCCCTGTGTTGCTATTGTTACCACCCCAACATAGAGGACTGTCCTCTGTGCCTTCACCCCCTGCTTTACCAACTGCAGGTCACAGTCAGTCATTCTAAGTCTTAGAGTGTTGCCTGAGGATCATATCAGTTGTGACTTGATAGAAGGTCACGCAGCTGATAAGAATTGGAGACAGGATTTGAAGCCAGGTATTCCTGACTCCAGGTCCAACACTTTCTCCATTATACCACACTGCCCCTCTGTTGCACACATATCAACTTAAAAACAAAAACAAACAAACAAACCAAAAACAGAGAAAGGCCTCCAGCATGTGGGTTGGATTGGATGGATCCTTTATTGTTCTTCAGTCATTTCAGTCCTGTCTGTCTCTCCGTGTTCCCATTTGGGGTTTTCCTGGCAGAGATTCTGGAGTGGTTTGCCATTTCCTTCTCCAGCTTATTTTACAGATGAGAAAACTTAGAAAAGCAAAGTTAAGTGACTTGCCCAGGGTCAAACAGCTATGTCTGAGGCTGGATTTGAACTCAGGAAGAGGAGTTTTCCTGTCTTCAAGGCCAAGTGGTTTATCCACTGCACCGCTTAACTGCCCTCAGCTGATCCTTTACTGAGGATTTTTGGAAACACACAAATAAGAAGAACACACAGGATGAGGGGGCATGGAGGGGTTGCAATGTGCACTGGTGGAGGGCATGCTCACATTAGTAAGATCACAGATGTGTTGAAATACTATTCTTCCTCTTAGATGGGAGGGAATATATGTGGTTTTCAATCTGGCATGGTCAGGATCCATGTACTTACAGTCATAGAAGTTCAGCAACAGATTCACGTGGGGAGCTTCATGGTGACACATGCAGTGCGGAAGATACATTTTATTTCCACTGGTCATGTAGTTGGCAAAAAGCTGTTCCAAGTCACCTGTTTCTGACTCACATTCAGGACTGATTAGTTCTGAACATCAAAGCAAGCTGACATTCAGAGCCCTAGATCTTTCCAGGAAGCAGTTTGCATCCTATATGATATTTTCCTTTTCTATTATCCAACATTGTGTTATTAAAGATAATTTCTCGGTATCTTGCTCCAAAAAGGTATTAGCAGCTATTGGTCCAGCCTCATCGTGCTGGTCATCCTGCATCCAATCTAGCTTATCTATGTTCTTCCTAAAATGGGGCACCCAGAACTAAATGCAGTACTTCAGATACTGGCGCTCGCAGCTCCATTTTCTGAACACCATGCCTCTATTTGTACAGCTCAAGATGACATTGATGGCTTTGTTGGCTACCATAACACTATACTGACTCATACTCATCTGGTAGTCCACTAAAAACTTCTTGTTCTTTTCTGCATGAATGGGTTGTCTAGTCACTCCTCATCCATCCAGTACTTTATTTTTTTAATCCAAGTACTTAACTTTGCATTTAAAACATGAGGCATAGTGATACAATTTCAGGAAAGGCATTGATAAGTTGTCCAGAGGAGGGTGGCTATGATGAACAAATGTGTCTTGATCATATTGTGTGAGGATTGGTTGTAGGAACTGGGGATGTTTAGCCTGGAGAAGAGAAGGCTTAGGGAGTCATCTTTAAGGATCTGAAAGTCTGACATGTTACATTGTTCTTGGACCCAACTGATAGAACTTGGAGCAATAAATGGAAGTTGCAGAGAAGAAAATTTAATCTTGATTTAAGGGGAAAAGTGTTAACATTTAAAGGTGTAGAATGGTCTGCCTTGGGAGGTAATAGGCTTCTCCTCCCTCGTGGTGTTAAAGTACAGGTTGAATGACCATTGGAAGAGTATGTTACAGAAAACAGTTTTGGTCAGGAACAGTATGGAATAGGTGGCTCTGAGACAGAGTTTTGACTCTGCAAGCAGGAAAGGTATCCGCAGAACAGCTTTTTAAGACAAATTCAGGTGGGAAGGAAGAGGCCTCAGACCTTGGGACATAAGTCCCCTTTGGGCAAAAGACCCTGGAACATTGCTTGGTGACTTGGAGAAAAGGACCCCAGGTTGTTTCAAGGCAGCTTTTGGGCTGGCCCCTGGTGGGGCTGAGAAGGAGCTCAGACATAATGTAGGAAAGTCACAGGATCTCATCTCAGTTGAATGGTGGCAATCTTTACCTTCACTGAGTCAGGAGTGGCTTTTGTGTGAAGTCAGCCCATGTTAGATTCCTTGGTCTGTGTTCCAAGATGTCAGGTGAGTAGCCAGCCAAGATAGTCTCTGACCTGTGCACCTTGCTCTTCAGGGAAGGTATTATGAGTCAGGTCCCTAGGCCTGACAGCATGACATGATTGGGGTGTAGTGAGCATTGTCTACCTTAGGTACAGTTTTACTAGGGGAGGGATGACCCATTCCCCAAGGAGATTGGCCTCACCATTACTCAATGAATAGGAAGCTGACGAGTGAGGTGGGGAGAGGATAGAGATGGTAGGCTGAAGCTGTGGTGGCATAATTTCTCTTGACCCCAGGAAGTGGCAAGAATGTGCTAGTTCTAGATGGGCCACTGGGCCCTGAGAGAACAGCCTAACAATAATGGTACTGTAAAAGATGGTGGCCCAGAATTCAGGAGAGGGATTGGGATAATCACAGCATAAATACAATGGCCATGCACAGGGCTGGCAGAGAAATATAGAGTGCAGGTGTGATGGGCTGCAGACTCACCAAGAAGAAGGAAGAACGTGTGCTGGATATCAATTCCCTCTGATACATCACTTCTTTCTGCTTGCTAAAGAAATAGAAGAGCTCTCAGTCCTGTCAATTACAGTGTCCTGGGTAAAAGTCCCATTTACCCTACTCTACTTACAGCTCTTCTCTGATTCCCTTTCAGTTCTGAGATTCTGCATCCTGAAAAGATGACTTGATTTGGAGTAGAGGATTTGGCTTTTCATTTTGTCTCTGTTATTACTTTCTGTGTGACTTTGAGCAAGTCACTTAACACAGCCTCCTCATCTGTAAAATGAAGGAGTTGAACTAGGTGGTCTCTAAGTCTCCTTTCGGCTTTAAACCTAGCCTATTGAGATCTTTTTGGATTCTCAATCTGTTTCCAAAGTGTGTTAACTTTTTATAAATTTCCTGGATGACTCCATCTGTCATTAGAGTTGAACAAACCTGAATGTCCATTTCTTCTTTCTCTAGAAAGCCTGTCTGCTATGAGTCTGGTGCACCTGCTCTTCTTGGTTTGGGAAGTGAAGGTTCCATCATTCAGGGCTATTGCATCTGGGATGGTGTTGCATTTCAGAAAACTCAGAATAGGCTGGATCTTGACAGCTGAATTTTATCAGGGTTCCCTGTATTCTTGAACTTTCTTGCTTTCCTATAATAAGGGGGAGGACCTGGGCAGAGAACAGATACCTATTTCTTTTTCTAGGTGCTTACCTCACAAACTTAGGTATGGAGTAGTAAATGTTCTGTTCTCCAGGCCAGCACCTCCTAAAGTGGGGACCAGGATATGTCCTCAGGAGGTGTGGGATCAATCTAAGGGTGGGATCATAGATCTAAACCCACCCCACCTGCAATAGCCAATTATGGGGCTTGTCTTCCTTATAGCACTGTTCCTTAACATTCTCCCACTCTCCTAATTACCCACTTTCTGCCTTCACATTGGTCACTCAGAGCAGTTTATAACCCAATAACTACCTGGCCTCCCAGAACAGCAGCTGCCATTGGGTAAAGCTTCACCCCTTTCCCAGTATACCTTGGAGGGAGGGCTTTGTGGTAGTGGGGGGCAGCCACCAATGAGTAAGAGCTTTGCCCTCTCCACCCCTCCCCTTATTTTGTTTTGGGATGGACAGTATCACAGTGGTAGCTGTATAGTATTTACAAATAAATAATTATTCATATTTTATGGCTATATGTTCAAAAATCTTCTATTGATGGTGGTATAATCAAAAAAGTTTGGAGACCACTGCTCTGTGCCAATGTTTCTGGCCAGAGGTTAATTCCAGAGGGGTTTGTAGGGCCAAGGAGTGAAGAAGACAGCTTATAGCCTCAAAGTAGGCTGTTAGCCCAGCATTTCCCATTGATATCCCTTCAAAATGCCAAATACATCTCTCTGTGAAAATGAGTGGTAATCTAGTGGATAAGAGGCAAGACAAAGATGTGCATGACCTATAGGGGGTTAACCCACCTGTGACATACCCAGAGCATCCAGAGGCTGAGATACCTTCAGGTCAGTACTCCCATTCCTCATCAGAGTCATGAGAAACACTGAGTTCTCATATAAAATCAAACCACGGTTGTAATATGTTTTGAGTTAAAGCTGTTGTTACCATCTGAGCATTGTGTAAATTTGCTTCCCAGGGCTAATGGAACATGAGAATCAGACAGAATGCTATAAAGTGCACTGGATTTGGAGTCAGAAGACTTGGTTCAGATCCTAGCTCCGTTACTTACTGTTCCTCTGGGCCTTAATCCCTCATCCATTAAATGGGAGATTGGACTTGATGATTTCTAAGGTCCCTTCCAACTCTAAATTCGTGATCTTATGACCCATATGCATAACTAAAAAGTGAGGTTGGATTTTCGATTTCTCTCCAGACTCAGCCATATCTTCCCAGGGAATATTTTGTGTTTTGAAGCACAGGACAGTGGGACCAGACAGCAGGAGTGTACCGTCACTCAGATCCAGGCTGGGCAACTCTCAAAAGTAGTCTCACTTATAGGTCTTTTGGCAGTTTCTCTACTTGTGGATCCAGTCCATTTCAATGAACATGTAAATTCTCCATATCACTTTAGAAATTTGAACTCTACCTATATCCTGAGTATTAGAGTGAATTGTGGTAGTGGAATAACACTGAGAGTCAGAAGACCTAGGTTCTAAATCTGGCTCTGGTATTCCAGCTCTGTCCCTTTGGATATGTCACTCTGATAATTGTTGTTGAATAACAAGTGTTTTATCTTTCTATATAACAAGATTTTATAAACAAATTCATATTCTAAACAAGTGTTGTCATTGGCTTCAATATCTCTTCACTTGGCAAATGTCAAGGGTTCACTAAGGTGTTTTGTAGTTATTTTTGTCTCCTTATGACAGTTAACTTATATTAATTAAACTGTATATTATAGTCTTTCTTCTATACATAGCCCATTTTTCAGTAGATTAGGTTGTGGTTGTTTTCATTGTATGCCATATCTTTTTCTCATGTTTATTCTGTTTTTTTAGATTTTTATCATTTTATTTTTTGCTCTAACAGGTCATGGATCTGATTGTACATAAGATAGCTGATTCAGAAATGACCCCCACATCAGTAACTAGTCATTTCTTGTCTGTTAAAAGATAATCAATTTCGTTGTTTCTGATATTATTCAGTGTTTGCCATGGATATTGGTAGAGGAGATCTCATCTTATCTTGCCTGGATCTCCATTTCACTTTGCATAGTACAGCCTTCCCAGTTCCCTCCTTTCACCACACCTTTATCCATTGTCTTCCTCCATTAGAACATAAAATCCTTGAGGGACAGGGATTGTCTTCCTTGCTTAGGCTCTTGGCACATAGCAAATACTTAAGAAAAGGGCTCCCTCTCTCCCCTCCCTCTATCCATTTCTGTCTCTCTTGCTCTGTCTGTCACCCTTGTTCTCTAATTCTCTTACCTTTCTAATTATTTTCTCAAAGAAAGGTTTCAAGATCAAAGGCTTCTACATAGACTACAAGTTATTGGCTTCTCCTAATTAACAGTTTCCAATATGGTTCTCACCATCTTTACCTTTGCCTTGAAGTCACTGAGAATGAAAATGTAAGTTGATTTAATTTAGAAGTTCTCATTGAGTTTTTTACAGAATTTCTCTACTTCTTCATCCTTTGTAACAAATGCAGGTGCATAAGCTTCATTTATTTTCAAAGTGAGCTTTTTGCAAACACCTAGCACGATCAATCGTTCAATCAATAAACATTTATTAAGTTCCTGCTATGGCCAAGCACTATGTGCCCAGCAAAATGTTGGGGATACAAAAAGAGGCATAAGACAGTCCCTGACCTCCAGAGGCTTACAGTCTAATGGGAGAGACAACATGCAAAGAAATATATACAACGCAAGTTTTATATACAGGATAAATAGGAGATAACTAACAGAGGGAAGGCAATATGAGATGATTTTCCTTTGGGAGCATGATACAACCAATTACACCAACTACTTCATTTGTTTCTCCAAGGAGGAATCTATGATCCATCCTTCCATTTAGCCACAGCTTCCTTCTGTTTTCTGGTTTTGTTTATAGCAAAAAATATAAAGATGAATACAATTCATTTTCTTCAGTACATTGGTCATTAGACAACCCTCTTACTCTTTGAATACTTGCAGCTCAGTTAAAGTTTATAGACATTCTAAAAACTGTAGGATTCTTCTCCCTCCTTCCACCTCCCTTCCTACCACTCTGTCACCATCATTGTGCAGTGGTTGGGGGCAGGAGCAGAGATAAATAGAGGATTGAGGCCATTTTGTATTTTTCTTTGCTCCATAAAAAGCTGCTTCAGTCTGTTTTGGGAACCCTACTAGAAACTTTTCCAACATGCTAATGATGGAGTATGGGCCCAAGCTGAGACCTTTGTCCCTTACCCCAAAAAGAATTTGGGTCCCATTTGTCTATGGGCCCTACAAAACCCTTAAACTTTCTTTGAACTCACCTGGTCTAGGAAGTCTAGCATTATTATTCCTATCAACTGGCCTTCTTGCCTAGGCCCAGTGTATTTCCCATCTTTAATCTTCTCCAGATCCCATCCAACCTCTTTTTTATCCCTAGGCCCTATCTTCCAGTTTTTTGTTACCCTAATAAAGCCTAGCCTTCGCTTGTTTATTCCCAGATGACCCCATTCAACCTTTCAGACACTCCCATCGGGATTCTCCCTAAACTCCTCCCCCAGTAACCCCAGCTTCAGGATCCTCCTCCCCGCTCCTCCTCCAGTTATCCCAAATTACTTGGCTGTATATAAGATCCATCCTGGCCCTCATTTAAGCGCCGAGATTTCCTCATGCCTGCTCATCCTTATGAGCATCACTAATATTCAGATTCCTTAAGAGTCTGGCCTGTATGGTTCATCTATAATAAACTTTGTCTTTGGCTGAAAGAAGACTTGGGTCAAATTCATTGGGTCAGGACCCGTGTGTCATGGTTTTGGGGTCCCAGCACCCCTAACACCTACAGCCCAACATTAGAACCTACCAGAGCATGCACTCTCCTGGCTGACCTTTTGAGAACCCAAAATCCCCTCCATGCACAACTGGTAATGATGAATTATATTGACAGAATGTTCTGTAATTTGCAGAGCATTTTCCTTCTTCTCATCTGAGGGAGGCAGTACAAATGTTATTCTCATTTTATGGATGAGGAAACTGAAACTCAGAGAAATAAAGTGACTTTTTTGTAGTTGTATATCTGGTGAATGTCAAATCCAGGACTGGAATCCAATTTCCCTTTTTCTTAGCCCAGCTTTCTTTTCATAAAACCACACTGCCTATTATTCCCTCTTTATTCTGAGACCTATGGGTGAAAAATATTTGTTTTGTGTTTAAGCAGTAGTTGAGTGACAGTAAAACCTCATTAACTTAAATTGCAAAGTATGAGAAAAAATGGATTTGGAATTAAACCAGTTTGGATCCACAGATCCAGAGAGCAACAGGACATCCAGTGAGCTGGTCCCATGCTGTGGGATCCAAGCTGTTGGCTTCCTGAGGCCTGGCAATGATATTTAATGAACATTCCACAACAACTTCATGCCAGGTACTTCTCAGAGTCCTGTCTCTATACAATTTACAACTGAAAGTCAAAGAAACATGTGTGCATGTGACTCAGAAATAAATAAAACTATCCCCCCAGACCAAAACATTAGCTGGAGTCACGGGACTAAAGGCTGTAGGAGAAGTTGGACCAGACATTCCAAATGAAGTCATCATAACAGCTCCCATTTCTTCAAGATTTACAGAGCACTTTCACCACGACAGTCCTCTGAGGAAGTGAGTGCAAGTATTATAATCCCCATTGAACAGATGAGAAAAGTGAGGTCCAGAACAATTAAATCAGCTGCCTACAGTCACATATCTAGGACTCAGCTCTCCTTTGGACATACATGTTTTTGGGTGACCATTAAGGACATCATGATAATGCCCCTAAATAAGATGTTCACACTATAACCATGAAATGAAAAGTGACAAATGAGGCAGAAATAAGAAAATTTGGAAATAAGGAGTTAAGATCAACTTGGTTGAGAAAAAGGACAGTTGGCGAGCAAGTATTTGTCAATATTTCTTCAGTATTTTTGGGAGATGTTGTTAAAGCACCATCCATTCCCAAGATGTAAGTTTCATAAGTTAAGAAATGAAAGAGACTTCAAAAATCACGTAGCCCAACATCTTCATTTTACAGACGAGGAAACTGAAGCCACCACCCCACCCCCCGCCCATGTTCTAATAAACCTTGTCTTTGACTGAAAAAAAAAATAAATGCCAGGATAAGGAGTGCATATTTTGTCCTATAGGCCAGTGATTCCTTTGATCGGAGAATCAATTTAATTTCAATTCAATAAATATTTATTAAACACCTACTATGTGCCAGGCATTGTGCTAAACTCCTAAAGATACAAATAAGAAAATGAAAGACAGTCCCAGTCCTTGAGGAGCTTGCATTCTAATGGGGGAAGAAGGCAACCCACAAAAGGAAGCTGGAAAGCAGAGTGGGGTTGGGAGGAACACCAGGGAGTACTTGGTGGGAGGGTATCTGGCTCTGTCCTTTATAAAGGAAAGCTTTGGGTGGGTAGTGCTCTACCCTCTGGCCATCTCCAGTAATCCTGTTCTATATCTGGCCACTGGACCCAGATGGCTCAAGAGAAGAGAGTAAGTCTGATGACTTTGCACAGCCCTCCCTCATTTAAATCCAATTCACTTACAAATCATGGCATCACCTTCCTGATGTCATGATCCTCTTCAAGAATGAAGGACAAACGACAGCTCTGTGGCTCACCAATCAGGGGAGACAAGGCTGAGGGAGTTGGGAAGATGTTGAATATGTCCAAGGCTGTTGTGATTCACAAAATGCAATTCCATTTAAAATGTTATTGAATTCATAGTACCTTTTTGTCAATATTCATTTTCTCAATCAATAGATTTTAATCATTCAACAAGGAGGGTGCAAGTTGTTGTTAATGTTTAAAAGGTTAGGAAACATTACTGTAGGGAACAGGGAACCACTAAAGTCTTATGAGCAGGGGAGTGGTCTGGGGAGACCAGTCCATTAGATTATTATGGCAGCTATGTGAAGAATGAAATAGAAGAGTGGCTATCATTTAGGGTTATGGTCTTTATAGTGTTAGGCAGACACAGACAGCTGAAGAAACCCATCAAAATAGGCCATGAATAGAAAGGGAGGCATAGTTATCTTGTACCAAACAAAGATGATCTCTGTTTCCCTGGAGGGGCCTCTGAAGACAGTACCTAATGCAAGACTTCCACACCCAGTGACTACAAGGGTCCTAGCCTCTCTCGTGCTAGCATTCTTGAGAACCTAAAGACAAAGGCTAAGTGAGATGTTGTCAAGTATGTAGCTGTTCCATTATCTACCCCTTTTGTATATTGGAGATTTCAGACACCCAAATGCATAAGACTTTCCTAGTGATGCATAATACCCAAAGGGAACCCCATACAAGCACACACCCCAAAACCAAACAGCCATAGCAGAGCAGCACTGCTTTGATAGAAAGAACTTTTATCTGACTCTCTTACTCTCACTCTAGCACAATCAACTTTACAGCAACAGTTGAAGAACCGCCAGTTTAAGAACTGCAGTCCGGATGCCTGGATTCTCCCTGCTTTTAGAGGCTATCCACAGGCAGCTTCGGGGAGTAGAGAAGTCAATTTAACCTCTTTTTCTCTCATGGGTCCCTTTGACAGTCTGCTGAAGCCTGGGGACCATTTATATTTTTATGTAATAGAAGGAAATGTTCAATTTCAATTAGAAGTTAGTGAAAATAAAGGTATAACTTTTCCCATACAAGCTCCCCTGAAATTTATCCACAGATCCCTTGAGAGTCTGTGGACTCTAGGTTAAGAACCCCTTGGTTAGAGCCTTCATTAAATCTATTGATAGCAGCTACAGCCTTACTATTCCCACAACTCAACTAGCTGGCTTCCATGATGACAGCAGCAACCAGGAGAGTGACTGGAGAAGGAGAACGAAGAGCTCTAGTTAATCCAGAAATCATGATGATGCTTCAATAATGTCAGCATCCAATCAATTATGTCCATGGACTCTAGCCTGAGGGATAGCGTATATTTCTGTAAAAGAAAATGGGTACATTTTTGTGTCACTAAGGAAGTCAAGGGCACAGTATAAGAATAATCTTCCTACTGTCTATCCATTAACTTGTACTGAACCCCCTCCTTCATACCCAGTCTCTACCTGGCTCTGCTGTGAGGAAAGGAGAGTTGCTGAGAGGCAGCCTACCCTCAGAGGGTTCATGGTCTGGTTATTTATGCTTCCTGGATCACTGTCTTGGGCCTTCCTTGTGTCCTGAGCCTAGCTATGGGTGTGTGTGTCTGTGTCTGTATGAATGTGAATCCGAAATGCTCGGATCATCAGCCCAGAGACAAACAAAATAGAATTTAAAAAAATAAAATGAATAATAAATAATAAAATATTTAAATATAATAATAAAATAAATGATAAATAATAAAATAATATATATTTTATATATAAAATAAATAATAAAATAATAAAATAAAATTTTAAAAGACAAAGAAAATAGAATAAATGAAAGACAACTTGTACCTCAGTATGGAAAGGGAAGGGATAAGTCAGAAAAAAGGGAGAGAAACCAGATATGGGTGAGTTTGGGCCAGGAGCTCGGGGAGGCCAGTGTGGAAGTTGAGTTTTGGGTTTTTTTGAAGGAGGGCAGCCTGTTGAGAACAAACTCAGGGATATTTCTAGGCATGGGATGAGGGCAGCAATGCTGCTTGGTGTGGGTGGGTGGCAGTGTGAGAGGGAGCTGTGAATATAATCAGAACTTGAGGGAAAGGGAAAGCCTGGAGAAGAGTAGATGAGCAACTCATAGCTTCCTCAGTGATGGTGGGACCTTAGTGGGAGCACTCTAGAGACAGACTGATAGTAGTTTTAAGTTGGACCGAATTAACAAGAGGAACCAGGCTTCTCAGGGAGCTAGGAGAGAGAATAAGCTGCACTTGGAATGGGTGAGCTCAAAGGACAGAATGAATTGAGTACCAAGAAATCCCTAGAGAGGCTTATCTCTCAATATAGGCAAGGAGAAACTGTGTAATCCTACTGTGCACCTGTTTGTACATAGTTTGATTCCTGAAATGGTAGAGGTGACATAATATAATGCAAAGGACACTGGCCTTACAGGAAATTTGGGTTCAAATCTCAACTCTACCATATACGATCCCTGTGATATGGGCAGGTCACTTCATTCTGAGCCTCACTTTCCTCACCTATAAAACAGATATTCTAATCCTTGTATTAACTACCTTACAGTGCTATAGGGAAGAGAATGCTCTTCAGAAGTTTAAAGTGCTTTAGAAATGGAATACATTAGATTAGTGGTGTCAAACTCAAATAGAAACAGAAGCCATTAAACCAGACATGAAGATCCCTGTGGGCAACATATTGACTTAGAAAACTACGTGGTGACATTATCTGTGTTCTATTGTATTTCTATTTATTTTGTTAAATATTTTCCAAGTACATTTTAATTGGTTTGGCACATTAGTATTAGGTTATATGTCAGATATCTTGGTTGGTTGTTGAACTTCGTTCTCAAGGAGGACCAAAATGACATCATTGTGTTGGAGTCAAGACAGTGTGTCTGTCTGATCAGACTAATATGAGCTTGGAATGCTCTACCACAGGTCAGGCACAAATAGCCCATATGAACATTTGTGGAGATATCTCCAAATTTGCAGGTCTCATGTTTCTTTTGAGCTTTACTGTGATTCTGCTTTGCTCACAGAGCACAGTGCCTTCATGCTGGGTGGTCCTATGCCAGTGTCTCCCATGTCTCACAATCAATTGCAAAGTTTTTAGAGAGACCTTGAGAGTGTCCTTGTAAAACTTCTTCAGACCTCCATGTGTGAGCCTGCCTTTTGTGAATTCTCTATAAAATAGTCTTTTAGGCAAAGGAACGTTTCGCATTCAGACAACATGGCCAGCCCACTAGAGTTGCGCTCTCTGCAATAGAGTTTGAATACTTGTCAATTCAATTTAAGAAAAGACCTCAGTGTCCAGTACCTTATATTACCAGGTGATTTTCAGAATCTTCCTAAGAATTAAATGGAAGGGGTTCAGTTTCCTGGCATGGTGATGGTATGCTGTCTAGGTTTCACAGACATACAATAATGAGGTCATCCAACTGCCTTTACATATCATGGAATGATAGGAAAAAAGAAGAAAGTAGTAAGAGAACATAGAGACCATTTAATCCAAACCCCTCATTTTAAAGATGAGAAAACAGAAATACAGAGTAGTAGAATTACTTGTTCAAGAAGTAAAGCAGCTGAGCAAGGTTCAAACCCAAATCCTCTAACTGCTAACCCCACTTTTTCCCACCCACCATACCACAAGATAGTGAAGAGGTGGCCAGCCTGGCTTGAGTAGAGAAAGAGAGTTTCTAGATGAGTGTTTTGTGGGGAGATGGCACCAGATTGAGAAGAGTTACCAGAACCTAATTATATCAGTGTCACTGATTATTCCATTAGTTCTGTTATTCTGGAATATAGATAATGATCAGGACTGGCCAGGTTGGGTGATGGGTTCAATAGTGCTAGAATGGTAGCCAGACCTCTTTCCTTAAGAGGAAGAAGGCTTCCTCTCCTTCTCTCTCTCTCTCTGTCTCTCGCTCTCTCTCTGTCTCTCTCTCTCTCTGTCTCTCTCTCTCTCTCTGTCTCTCTCTCTCTCTCTCTCTCTCTCTCTGTCTCTCTCTCTCTCTCTGTCTCTCTCTGTCTCTGTCTCTCTCTCTCTCTCTCTCTCTCTCTCTCTCTCTCTCTCTCTCTCTCTCTCTCTCTCTCTCTCTCTCTCTCTCCCTCCCCCCCCGGTCAGCTTAGTGTATTTTCTTTCTTAGGTCATCCCTATCCTTAAAGTCATTTTCAGTCATTTCAACTCAACAAACATATATTAAGCACTTACTATGTGCAAGGCATTGTTCTGGTTCAACTAGGGATATGAAGACAAAAATGAAATCATTCCTGCTGACAAGAAGCTTACGTTCTACCACAAGGGGAATACAATCTATATACAGTGAATAAATTCAAAGTACAGGCAAAATAATGCCCAATAATTTCCAGAGGGGAAGAGTGCTAATTCCCAAGGGGATCGAATACCAGGGGGATTGTGTAGGAAGTGATCCGTGAGATGTGGTTTTTTGAAGGAAGCTTGCAAGGGAATCTATGATATGGGAGTGTGGAGGGAGTGGATTTCAGATTTTGGGGATAAAGGAAGTATTTATGCAAAGTCTCAGAAGTAGGAGATGGAATGTGATGTACATGGAGAACAGATAGCTGGGCACTTTAACTTGATCAGAGTGTATAAAGGGGAATCATTTGAAATAAGAGTAGAAAAATAGATAGAAGCAAGATTGTGGAGGGCTTTAAATGCCAGGCTAAGAATTTAGATTTTCTCCTAAATGCTACAAGAAGTCATTGAGGACTTTTGAGTTGTAGGTGACATGATTAGATCTGTGTTTTAGAAATATCAGTTTGGGGGAGCCAAGATGGTGGCATGAAAGCAGTGACTTGCTTGAGCTCTCCCCCAAACCTCTCCAAATACCCATAAAAATGGCTCTAAACAAATTCTAAAGCAGCAGAACCCACAAAAAGACAGGACAAAACAAATCTCCAGCCCAAGACAGCCTGGATAGTTGATCAGGAAGGCTTATCACACCGGGCTGGGAGCGGAGAACAGCACGGTGAGGGATACAGGCTACAGCGAAGCTGGAGCAGGCCTCAGAGGACTAAATCACAGGCAGCTGTGGCAGTGTCCAGACTCCTCAATCTATGAATGCCAAAGACAACATGGAAGGTCAATGGGAAAGGTCTGTTTTTGCAGTGAGAGAAGAGCTAGGTCAGAGCCAGTTCCAGAGTGCAGAGCACAGAGCCCTGGTACCCGGGCGGTGGCTGTGTCCTGAGCTTCTGGCCCACAGACTGAGGGGGGAATCAAGTGGCTGATCGGAGGGGGACTCCAGGGATCTCTTTGCTGGTGCTGAGGCAGGAATCTCTTGCTTTGACCGTGCTTGAATCTGGGTCACAGTTCTGGGTGGCAGTGCTGGGGTGAGGAGGAGTGCTGGCACGGTGGAGCTTGTAGTAGAGGAGGAGAGGAAACCCTCCTCACAGTTCCAAGAGAGAAAAGACTGCTTGTGGCTGGTCACTCAAAAACTAGAGCTCAGGCCAGGAAGAGTAAATACCTCGACCCTTATCATACTACCTTGGAAGAACTGAAAATTTACAGGTCCCTGGAAGTATCTCTGAAAACAGCTATACAAACCCCCGAAGCTTGGGACAGTACATTCTCCACATTGGAAGCAGACTCTTACCTTAACAAAGAGTTTAAAACTCAAGTAATTGGCCGGGATCATGAGCAAACCTCACAAGAAGAGTCAGACTATATTATCTTACTTTGGTGACAAAGAAGATCAAAACATACAACCAGAAGAAGACAACAAAGTCAAAGCTCCTACATCCAAAGCCTCCAAGAAAAATATGAATCAGTCCCAGGCCTTGGAGGAGCTCAAGAGGGATTTTGAGAAGCAAGTAAGAGAAGTAGAGGAAAAATTGGGAAGAGAAATGAAAGTGATGCCAGAAAATCATGAAAAACAAGTCAACAGCTTGCTAAAGGAGACCCAAAAAAATACTGAAGAAAATAACACCTTAAAAAATAGCCTAACCCAAATGGCAAAAGAGGTCCAAAAAGCAAATGAGGAGAAGAATGCCCTAAAAAGCAAAATTGGCCAAATGGAAAAGGAAGTCCAAAAGATTACTAAAGAAAATACTTCCTTAAAAATCAGAATAGAGCAATTAGAAGACAGTGACTTTATGAGAAATCACGACATAGTAGAACAAATCCAAAAGAATGAAAAATTAGAAAGCAATGTGAAATATCTCACTGGAAAAACAACTGACCTGGAAAATAGATCCAGAAAGAGAGAATTTAAAAATTATTGGACTATCTGAAAGCCATGATGAAAAAAAGAGCCTAGACATCATCTTTCAAGAAATTATCAAGGAAAACTGCCCTGATATTTTAGAACCAGAGGGCAAAATAGAAAGAATAGAATAAATGGGGGGGGGCAGGATAGGATTAAGGGAAATATAGTTTTTCACAACACATCTACTATGGAAGTGTTTTGCATAACTGCACCTGTATGGCCTGTATTGACTTGCTTCCCAATGAGGGTGGGTGGGATGGGAGAAAATTTGGAACCCAAAGTTTTATAAACAAATGTTAAAAAAAATGTTTCCACATGCAACTGGGAAATTAGAAATACAGGAAATGAGGTACAGAAATCTATCCTGCCCTACAGGAAAATAGAAGGGAAAGGGGATAAGAGAAGGGCAGGGTGAGATAGAAGGGAGGGCAGACTAGGGGAAAGGTATTCAGAATGCATGCCATATTGGGGTGGGGGAGGGGCAAGATAGGGTGAAAATATGGAATTCAAAATCTTGTGGTAAAAATAAATAAATTTATATACAAATAAATAAATAAATGGTGAAAAATTAAATAAAATAAAATAAAATAAAATGGAAGTGACATAAAAAAATAACAGTTGGCAGATATGTAGAGAATGGATTGCAGAGGTTGAAAGTGGGGAAACAGGAAGCTTTTACAATAATTCAAATGAGAGTTGATAAGGTCTTATTTAGAGGAGAAGCTATGCAAAAGAAGAGAGGGAACAGAGAAAATGCAAAGGATTTTGTGGATGTAGAATTGATAAGACTTGGCATTTGAATGTGTTTGAGAGCTAAGGGAAAGGATAACTCCAAGGTTATAAACCAGTGTAACTGGAAGCATAGTTGTTTCATTGATTCAACAGAGGGAAATTTGTAGGATAAATGAGTTTTGGGGAAAACATAAAGGGATTCATTTGTGACATTTTGAAGCCAGCAGAGATTCAAAGCCAGCAGAGACCATGATATGCTTGAGATAACTATGAGATATCTGGATGGAGATGTCCAGAAGGCAGCTTCTGATTTGGAATGGGAAGACCTTTACCAAGTAGTAGTTATGTGCCAGGTACTTTGGAGGATATAAAGAAGCAGTCCTTGCTCTCTATAGTTTATAATTTTATAAGTCTCTCCCCTCTCAAGTACATCCTGAGTAATTTTCCTTAAGCGCAAGTGATTTTCTCCAGGTTAGATGGCTGATAAGTCTCTGAATCAGCTCTGACAATTTAAAGTTCAGTCTCTTCCCAGCACCTCCCATTGCCTCACAGAGTAAAAAAAAAATTCTCCAGGATGTTTTTTTTTAAGGACATAACTTTTCTTTCTCCTAATGAATCAAGTTAACAAGAGTAAGGAACTAAAAGTATGTGTCTCGTTCTCCTGACCACCCTGCATTTCTCCTCAACCAAGGAAATACAAAGTGTTTAACTATACTGCTATCTAACCTGTATCCTATCCACAAGCAGCATGAAAGCATGGCTCTCACATGCCTTATTGAATTCAGGTATGCTTTGTCTACAATTATTTTAAGCTGCCAGCCTAGTAACCCTGTCAGAAATGGAAAGGAAACTAAACTGGCGTGACCTGTTCCTAAAGAAGCCAAGCTGGCTCTTGGCAATCATTACTTCCATTTGTAAATGCTCACAAACTAAACTCGAATTCTGCCAGGAATCAGCCAAGCTTACCTACCAGTCTGGAGTTTATAGACTCTACTTTCTCTCATCTTTTAAGAATTAGAATGTTTGCCCATCTCCAGTTCTGTGACACTTCTCTCGTTCTCCTCAGTTTTCAAAGGTCACTGACAACAGTTCACCAATTACATCAGCTTGGGATGTAATGACATCCTGGGATGTTGTTTGTCTGGAATTGATGACTTGAACTTATTAAGTGCACGACCAAAGCTTTCTGGCATGCTGTTCCCAGTCTCTGATTCTTTCCTCTTCTTCAGCCTCCTGCCAAGCATCTCCATTCATTCAAAGGCTCCCTTTTGTTCACTGTGATCTTTTTGTCAGTCTTCTTTAGTCCCCTGTCGCATGCCTTGTCAATAAATCTAATCATACTTCCTAACCTTTCTGTTTCCTGCAGAGTCAACTTAAGGAGCCTACCAAGGGTGACCCTTCTGTTTGGGCCCCACAAAGTGAACACCCAAGGCCTATGCCATTAAAAAAAACTAATTAATTAATTAATTAATTTTTGTTTTCAACAGTCACTTTTATAAGATTTTGAGTTCCAAATTCTAATTCTAAATTAATAATTCTAATTTATAATTCCTAATAATTCTAATTCTAAAATCTAATTCTAAGTTCCCCAAGACAGCATGCAATCTGATATAGGCTATACGTGTATAATCATATTAAACATATTTCCACATTAGTCATGTTGTGGAAGAAGAATCAAGCCTATGGCTTTTTTTTAACTAAAATAAGTGTATGGCAATATCAGGGCATAGTTATAACCAAATGGATTAGGTAACTGATTAGATGTGGGAGGATAAGCAAGGGACAAAGTTAGCTCTTCCACCAAGACTTCGAATATGGGTCAAGAAAATCAGAAGGAAGAGCAGTTTTGGGGGGAGAAAGCAAGTTTATTTTCTGATACATTGAAGAGGAGGTGTTGATGGGGCATACAGGTAGAGATATTCATCAGACAGTTGAAAATATAGGATTGGAACCATGAGAAAATACTGGAGGGCAAAGATATAGATTGTCTGCATAGAGGTGTTAGTAAAAGCTATGGGAGTAGAAGAGACATCAAGGGGAAAGTATAGAGAATAAATAGAAGAGGGCCAACTTTAAAGAACTCTATCATTTGGGGATTGGTAAAAGAAGACAGAAAAAGAACAAAGAGGTAAAGTGTGTGGTCACAGAACCCAAAGGAAGGAAAAATATACATAACGAGAGGGGTTTTCAACAGTGTTAGATACTTCAGAGAGATCAAGGAGAATGAAGAACTAAAAATAGACCATTGATCATTGGGAGATTATCAGTGACCCCTGAGAAAGCAGTTTCAGGAAACTAGTGGAGGTTTCAAGTATAAACTGCTTTTTCAAGGAGTTTGGAAGAGGAAGAAAAGAGAGAATAGCTTATATCCCCTGATTCAAGCATTACTACCTCTAGTTTATGTATGAAAAAATGGAGATTTAGAAAAAAAAAAAAGCTAGTTAAGTGGCAGAGTTGGGAATAAAACTCAGCTCATCTACCTCTTGACTGAGTTTCTCCTCTCACTCCCCCACCTCTGCAATGTCTCTATTTTCTATTTATCCAAGAACTTTCCAGAAGCCCAATTTCAGCCTCAGTGCTTAGACCTAGAACTGACTAGAAAAAGGAAAATATTTCCAAGTGTTTGCCTTTGCAAAGCAGCTCTCTCCTCTTGGTGACATATGTCTTATTTTATTATCTGCTCAATCTGGATTCACTTCATAGACTATTAGTAATGATGGTGTGATCCAGCAGCAAAACGTTCATCTTTGGGTATTTGGGCAAAGTCCAGGGCAGTACTAACTGTGCAATATACTTGGTCATATGAAAACCAAGTAAGGCTTGTTGGTGCCTATGGTTGTAACCAAATGCCCAGTCTGTGAAGGCATAGGAGAAATAAAGGGGTCAGAAGGCAAGATGAAAATGTTGATGGTGATAATAATAACAATAATAACAACCACTATCAGCCTGTCACAGGAATCAGTTCCATTACACATAAGTCCCTTGGAAGGGAGATTATGAATTTATGCTGTGTGTAAAGGAAATAGTCTTAAACTCTCTTTTCTTCTTCTTATCTGGCCTTCTCAGGTCTCCATGCCTTTGCTCCCACTGATAGCCATGTCTTCACTGGACTTCCCCAGAAGTCTTTACTTTCTTGAAGGATCAACTCAAGTTGAGTTTCTGTAAGGAAACCCTTTATTCCTCCCTTCAGTGAAAATAGTAGTCTTTTCCTCCATAAAATTCTCAGAAAGCTTTGTCTATACTATTGTGTACTTTTGTCATTCTCTACTGTATTAGTTATTTGTGGACATGGATTTGAAGTCAGAAGACCTGGGTCTGAATCCTTGCTCTGTTACTTTCTTTGTGACCTTGGGCAAGTCACTTAACCTCAATGAACCTCAGTTTTCTTATTTGAAAAATTTTAGAGTTCGACTGAATTATATTTAAGGTTCTTTTCTAGCTTTAAATCCTTTCTAGCACTTTGCACTTATTAATTTCTAAATGTTTATTGAGATGAATTTAAATTTAATTGATCTTGTAGTCAAGGTATCTGCTCCACCACTATCTTGTGTGACTTGAATGTCAATTTTTCCCTCTGGTGCCACCTTTTGTCACCTATATTTGCTGAATGTTTTTATTTTTTTGAAGTTTCTATTCATATGATCAATTTTTGTAAAGGTGCCACAACCAGCTAGGAGATGTACATACTCACTCCTTTCTGTTCCCTTTCAGGAATCAGACTTATCATCACCTAACTTTTCTAAAATTTTATTCAGATTCTTAATGTCTTTCTTGTTTATTTTTTTAGATTTGTCTAGGTCTGAAAGAAAGTCATTCAGTCCCTAATTATTATAGTTTCCTGTCAATTCTCTTTATCTCTTCATTCAATTTCGTTAAATATCTATTTTTATGCCATTCAGTCTATACACATTAAGTGTTGATATTATATTATTGTCTGTGGTACCTGTAAGTATAAACCATTTCCCTATTTGTCTGCTTTAACTATGTGTATTCTTAGAGTTGTCTAAGATTGATTGCTACCCCATTTTTTATTCCTGAAGCATAATAAATTCTGCTGCAGCACCTCATTTTAATTGTGTCAATCATTATACTTAAATATGTTCCTTTTCAATAACATATTGTTGGATTCCACTTTCTGATCCATTGGGTTATTCTCCTTTGTCTTACAGGCAAGTTCATTCCATTCATGTTTGTGGTATGTGATTGTTAATTGCGTATTTTGCTGCATTGTGTTAGCTGACTTTTTCCTCTCTTGCTGCCCATCTCCTTCTTTACAAAGAAAAAGTGATAAAAAGAGAAGGATTGCAACAAACACTAGTAATATATAATAGAAGTGCTCTTCTTCCATTCCACTGCCCCTCATATCTTCCCCTCACTCAAACACCAATCATTGGTTCTTAGCCTTTCTTTATGTTCTTTTATTCCCCCTTCATTATCTACCTTCTTGAGTTTATTTTTTTATGTTTTTTATGTTTGCTATTTTCCTGAACTCTTCCCTCTCTCAATTATTCCTCGCTGTCCCTACTAGTTTCCATATTGTGGTTAATGTATTTCTACACCAAATTCTGTGTGTGTATATGTATGTTCAGTACCTGTTGGGTTCAAAAAAGAGGATCATGAGACTCATGGTGCTCCACTCTACCTGCCCTTTTCCCACATTGATCCATTCTTCTTGCATAACTCAGTTATGAGAAATAGTAAGTTTCACTCCCTTAGCCCTAGTGTATTCTTTTTCTTTCTCTTTTCTTTTCTAAGACCATTAAAACAAAACAAAAAATCCGCTCCCAGGCTCTTTGTCTCGTTTAATTCCCTCTTGACCATTGAAAATATTAGAGTTATGAAGGAACATATGTCCCCTATTAGAATGTCATCAGTTCATCATCATCATCATCATCATCATCATCATCATGCACTTTCTAAGTATAAGTACTTAGATGGATTTATCTTTCTAGACTTCTCTTGACTTCCACGTTTTCATTTCAGAATTTCTACTCCACTCTGGTCTTTTCATCAGAAATGCTCAAAATGCCTCTATTTCATTAAAAATCCCTCCTCCCCTCACTAGTATCATATTCAGTTTTGTAGTTGCTATTCTTAATTGTAAATCTTTATCTTTTGGAATTTCATATTCTAAGATTTCTTCTCTTTTATAGTAGTAGCTACCAAGACTTGTCTGATTCTGACTGTGGTTCCTTGGTGTTTGAAATCAACCAAAGGTTGCTTACCATATTTTTTTCTTTAACACTCTGGATTTTGGCTATGGCATTCCTAAGAGTTTTCACTTTGAAGTTTATTTACAGAATGCTTGGTGGATTTGTTCTATTTTTATGCTGTCCTTTAATTCTAAAATAGATAATGGGCAATCTGCATTTCTGATTTTGTGAAATGTGGTATCTAGGCTTTCTTGTAATGATTTTCAGAGAATATGATGATTCTTGAATTACCTCTTCTTGGCCTCTTTTCCAAATCAGTTGCTTTTTGTAGTATATACCTTACATTTTCTCTTGCTTTTTCAGTCTTTTGGTTTTGTGCTAATATTTCTTGTCCCATGGGGTTTCTTTTTGTCGATTCTAAGTTTCCAGGAATCTGCTACTTGTAGGATTTTCCACTCTCTGCTCTAAGCTTTGTTCTAATTCTTGTAATTCTTTCTTCTAGATCCTTTATTTCACTTACGGGGTTTTTCAAGCTCCTCATTTCTTCTAGATATTCTTCCTTATAGCCAAAATATTATTTTTTTTTCTGAACTTCTACTTACAGCTGCTATGAAGTTATTTTATTCTTCTGGGTTTGTCACTTGAGCATTTTTTTCATAGTGTTTAGCGTCTTTTTCTGTTTACTCCTATCCATCAGTTCCTGATTTGAGATTGTGTGCCAGTGTACTGCTGCACATTTAGATGTTGTGGTTTGGACCTAATTGCTCCTGACCCCTATTTTCTTGGTTCCTGCTTATGGCTTCCATTTAACATAGTGTGTTTGTGTTTAGAATGCTAACATGTTTTAGGCCCCCATGGATCATCCAGGTTTATAGTATTGCAATATTCAAAGCCCTTTGGACCATCTCAGGGCAAAGAATTTAGGTTTCTAATCACCTTGGAGCTTTCTGTCTGAGCACTTGAATCTTCTTGTCACTAGGTACAGAGCACTGCAGGCTTCAGGTGCCCTTGGAGTATCTCTAGTCTGTACTCACAGGCTTCTAGCTTGTTTACCTGCACTCACATTGACTTTTTATTTGGGACCCCTTTCTGATTGCCAAAAGAATTCTGGATGTCCTTTTGTGCAGTACTGGTTGAGGGTGATAACTATAGTTGTTCTTTGGATTTCTTAAGCATTATTCAACATTGTTCTCTTTTTAGAGCTTTGCTGGAATAACTGTGTGAAAGGTGGGCTCTTCTACTATAATTTGGGCAGCTATATTAACTGAAAGGCTGCTTCTTCTTTCTTCATCTTCAAAAGGAAGAGTTAGACTAGCTCTGTAAGCTTCCTCTCAATCCTGGAATTCCATGAGCTAATTAATTCTTTGATCAATCCAAAAGAATAGGGACTTGGACCTATAGAGGACCTTAGACATATTTATATTTTAATGACACACACTCCTGTAGCAGGGTAGAAACAGCTGAAGTTTGCACTTGCTTAGCAAGAAGTGTTAAGAATAAAAAGCTTCCAGATTTCATGGTTCCTCTCTGCCCTTCTCCCTATAGCAGCATTCAGGATGAGTTACTCCCTACCTGACTTCACCCCACCCCTCAGATGGCAGCCTTCCCAACCAATTAAGAGCCCTTCTACTGAGGTCTTTTCCCCCATGGGACCAGTTTCCAGAGATCTTCCCTCTCAGTGGACTACATTTGTCTTATCTGTTGTATTATTTCACTTGATGGATTTCATAGTTGATTTGAGAGGCATTTTCAGAATACTTCCCCTGATCTGGTTTGTGTTGCTTGCCCTGAGCTCAAAAATGGCTAATTATGGCTCTGGTGCCAGGATTCAAACCCTAGTCTTCTGACTCAAAATTCATGGTTCTTTCCACTATACCATCCTGACTATTTTATGAATAAACTATGCAGATAAAAGGCACTTTCCAGAGCATTTTGATTCTTTATTTTGGCCTCTTAGAAAGAGCACTGACTCCAGAGTCAAAAGACCTGAATTCAAATTCTGCTTTTACACTACCTGTGTGAACTTGAGCAAACCATTTAGTTTCCTGGGGCCTCTGTTTCTTTGACTGTAAAATGAATGAGTTGAATAAGATGTATGTACTCTGAGGTCCTTCCCAGCTCTAAATCTCTTATTCTGTGATCTTTTGACCTAACGTGATTCACTGAGGTGGTTACAGTTCTCTGTGGGGTACACACACACACACACACACACACACACACACACACACACACACACACACACTCATACACTCACACATTCACACATTCACACAACACCTATCTTTAGCTTTAACACTGCTCTGCTAGGGAAGTAAAAGAAAACTACCAATCTCCCCTTGGAAAAAACCCTTTTGTTCTAAAGC
Source organism: Phascolarctos cinereus (assembly GCF_003287225.1). Classification (NCBI taxonomy): domain Eukaryota; kingdom Metazoa; phylum Chordata; class Mammalia; order Diprotodontia; family Phascolarctidae; genus Phascolarctos; species Phascolarctos cinereus. Next base: position 296,042,756 of record NW_027555625.1, on the reverse strand, counting down.
AGAAACAGAGGCTTTAAATCAAGTAGTATCCCAGGCTATTGGTCCTCCTTGTGAATTTAAAATCATGGGTCAGCTTTGTGTCACCATGAGGATAGTCTTATTTCCACTCTTCTTTTCCAGGTCTTGCTATAACAGGCCAGATTTAGCCAAAACGATATTCATCATACTTGGAAAAAGTTCCTTAATGGAGTACTGATGTACGGGAGAGTCAGCCTACATGTGATAACCATTTACCCTCTCTGGATCTCACACACAGCCCTCAGTCCTTTACTCATCTGCCAGTCCTCTCCCTTCTCACAGAGCCATGAGTTTGGGCCACCTTTTTTTTTTCATTTCCAGAGAACATTTAACAACATAAGATGCAACCCTACCCTCCCCTGTTCAAAAAAAAAGAAAGAAAGAAAGAAAAGAAAACACCAAAAGAAAAAACCATCCCCCCCAAAAAAAAAAAACTTCCTATTCACTTCTAAACCTAAATTCAGTCCATCTCATCTCCCTGCCTGCAGAAGCATTCTGTAAATAGAATGCTTCAACAGAGACATTGCTGGAAGGGGAGAATCCCAGCTGACAAACCAGACATTTCTATTTTAGTCTTGTTTTTTTTTCTTCCCTGTAGGTTTGTGGGGAGTGTAGCCTAAGTCCCATGTGCAGCCCAGGGCACAATCAGCAAGTTGATTTTATGTTGCTTTCATGGTAAAACGAGCACTACCTTAGGAATCAGACCTGGGTTCTAGGCCTGGCTCTTTCCCTGACTAGTTCTGTGATCTTAAGCAACCTTCACCCCACTGAGCATGACTTTTCTCTTATACAGTGAGGGTATTAGGCTGGATGGGATCTAAGATCCCATATAGTCCTTCCATTCTATACTCTATGTTCTATCGTTCTGTGCTTTTACAAACATTCTATATTCTAAGGTTACTTCCAGTTTGAAAATTCATTGTTCCATGATCCAACATTCTGTCTGCAAAGTTCTCCTAATTCTTACATTCTGTGTTCTAAGATCCTTTTCATTGCTAACGTTCTCTGTTCTAAGATTAAGGTCCCTTCTAGCTCTAACACTCTGTGATTTACTATATATATATATATTTATATATATATATATATATATATATATATATATATATATATATATATATATATATATATATACACACATACACATGCATATGTATATACACACATATACATATGCATGCATGTGCATATACATACATATAAATATATACATGTATGTATATGTCTTATATGTGTGAGTGTATGTGATCATATATATAATTTGTTTTTTAATATTACTTGTTATTTCATGTTTGCCATGCTTAGCTCTTTTAATAGATTTCCTTTTAAAACTTGTAAAAGATGTGAAAGCATATATATATATATATATATATATATATATGCACAAATACATACATATGCTTATGTATGTATGTATGTAATATACCCACACATATATGATTAAGGCTCTTTCTTCCATACCATACTACAGTAGTCTGATTCCTCATTTTGGACATTTTGAAAAAAGAACTGACTCCAGAGTCAAAGGACTTGAGTTCAAATTTTGCCTTTGATGCTACCTGTGTGACTGTGAGCATCTCATTTAACTTCCCATGACCTCAGTTTTCTTGACTATAAAATGGGAAGGTTGAACAAGACGTGTATATATGTGTATGTGTGTGTGTGTGTGTGTGTATATATACACACACACAAGTATATAATACACACATATACATACATGTATATGACAGAATTTATCAGCTTTAGCATTCTGTGATTTCTTATGCATAGATACATATACACACACACAAACATGTGTATATATATATATACACACATATATACACATACATATGCACATATATAATCACAGAATAAAATCATGTTCCTGATAAAGCTTGTAATCCCTGCCCACACTCTTTCTACTTTTCATGGAGGAGACAGACAGGACGGCTTGGTAGCCGCTTTGTCAATACTGTTGTCATGTACTCCAGGACCCTCACTTTCCTATGTGAATGATGTGATTCAGTAAATAAGGACAGGCGCAGCATACAAGAAAGAATTTATTCAGTGAAGTCAGTCAGTTTATGGGCACCATGAAAACAGAACCTTGGCTCCTGCTTGCCTTTTGGTTAGAGAAAGACAGGGATACCGGGGGTGGGGGATCCATCCTGAGACAGTCTGCACCCAAACCGCTCTGCACAGACAGGCTCTCTCCTGTTTCTAAAGCTCCAAAGAGGAGAAGATGCCTCAGCTTCTTTTGGTTATGGCAGTGAAACCAATTTAAAACCTATGTTCACAAAGCCCTGATCAAATGTGGTTTAGAAATGTTCTGTGGGAAGAGATACAGGGCCTCTGAGGAAATTATTTCTGGGAAGGCCCATGTCAAAGGCAGCTTGTAGACCCAAGTTATGGCCAAGATAGGGGTTGTAATTAAATGGTTGTTTTTTTTTAAATTCAAGAAGGGATAACAAAGTGTACCTCTTTACCTCTCTTCTTTGCAAAGGTTGCAAGTGTGGGTACAAGGTATTGCTTAGATTGTCAGACTATTGATGTGTTGGTGAATTTTACTGAACTGTTTTTTTCCCTTATCCTTTTTAAGACCTTTATTTCAAGGGATGACTCTGTAAAAGCAAGAAGTACATGGACGTAAAGGTGATGTAAACCACAAAGATATCAATAATTTTTAAAAATTGAGACAATTTTTTTCACAGAGTTCCCTACCTCATAGTGTTTCAAAGACCACCAATACCTACTGCCCTGCAATTCCATCCACCAATTCTTTCATTACCCTGAGATCTAAATTGTCCAGGCCTTCTGATTTGATCTCATTAGGGAATTTAGTGGCTGCTCACTAAAATAAATGTGGGAAAAAAAGCACAAGGAGGGTCTATTGCTGTCTTCTAAAAAAATAATAAAATGAAAAATTATGTCCATGTGATTAGAGAGAACTTTCTACAGAGATGAGTGCCCTGTCAACAACATCATGCTTCTATGTGACTGTTTCTTAGTCTTTCTTTATCCTGCCTTAAAACCTCCTAAGGGAGCTGAGACCTGTGGGGGTGACTTCAGCATCAGACAGTGAAAGAAGGTAGTCACAGGAATATTTCTTAGGTTACCACAACTGGCAGCTTTGAGACACTGGGAAGGCTTCTGGAGCCAACTTGGGCTAAAGTCCTGAAGCCATGTTCCACCCCCAGGAGGGATCTGACTTCAAGATAGGATTCCAGGTTAGTTAGAAAATTGCATTCTACTCAAAGTTTAGTATTGAGATTGAAGATAGGATAAATTGATAGATAATAGTTAGAATGAGAAAGGCACCAAACTGTACCTAGAAGTTTATTTTAAGACTTTTTTTAGATTATTTTTTCATGTTTGCTATGACTAGTTGTTTCAATAGATTTCTTTTTAAAACTCATAAAAGATGAGAAAGCAAGCAAATACCCATCTGATAAGCTTCTAACTTAAATGTGATAGTTGAGCCCATGTAAATCAAAGCACATGGTGGCAGCATACTCTACATTTCAAACCTCTGATGTCCTCAGCATGAGTGTTACATCAACTGATGATATTCAATTCAACCCACATTTACCAAGTACCTACTATGTGCAAAGCACAGTGTTAGGATCTGGAAATGCAATGACAAAAACAGATCCTGCCTTTGGGAGGCTTAGATTCTACCAGGGGAGGGGTTGAGATTCAGCATGTACATAGAGAAGTAAAAGCAAGATATTTTGAGGGGAGAGAGAAAGGGAGGGAGAGAGGGAGGGAGGGAGGGAGAGAGAGAGAGAGAGAGAGAGAGAGAGAGAGAGAGAGAGAGAGAGAGAGAGAGAGAGAGAGAGAGAGAGAGAGGAGAGGAGAGAGAGAGAGAGAGAGAGAGAGAGAGAGAGAGAGAGAGAGAGAGAGAGAGAGAGAGAGAGAGATCACTAACCATTGTATATATGAGAAAAAGCTTCATAAAGGAGATGGCATCTGCAGACAGCCTGTCCCAAGGCACAGGGCTGGGAGATGAGATGAATACTGAGTTTTAGGAAGAGCTTTATGGCTAGTTTGGCTAGGACAGAAAGTATAATGAAATAAAGCTGGAAAGGTAGATGGGAGGTAGCTTGTTGAGAACTTGCAATGCCAAACTGAGGAGTTTCTATTTTATCTTAGAGACAGTAGGAGCCACTGAAGATTTTTTAGCAAACTAGTGACATGGATAAAGCTGCAGGCAAGAGAGAGAATAGTCAGGGATGATGCCAAAGCTGCCAGTGGAATTATGGTGGTACCCTCAACCAGAAATGGGGAAATTTGGTGGAGGGTGACGGGGATAAGGGGAACAGAGTGAGATCCATTTTGGAATATGTTGAGTTTGCAATGCCATTGGGAAATTCAGGTGGAAAGTTCAACAGGAAGTTGATGATACTTGACTGGAATTCAGAAAAAAAAAGTTACAGATAAATGTATAGATTTGGGAATCATCTGTATAGAGATAATTGTTTGGAATTGCAACCCCTCCCTGACTTAATGACACATAGTAGGTACTCAGTAAATGTTGGTTGAATTGAATGACATCAGTGGACACAGTAGTCACACTGAGGACATCATGAGCTGATGTATCAAACTTGCAGAGAAATGTTTGTGCCTCTTACTTAACCAAGGTGGTTCTCAGACAACATATGAACAATCTATTGTCTCAGTCTTTGCTCAAAGCTTTCCAGCTTGGTTGGACCTGCTAGAGTTTGTATGTACTCTGCTAATAGAGCCCTTAAGAGCCCAGGATCACTTCCATGTCATAAAGAGGCAGGAGAGTGGAACATGAGTGGAGGAATATACCCTAATTACAAGAAAATTACCTAAAGGACTGGGTGGAGAAAAGAAATGTTTAAGTGCTGTATGTGGAAACTTGGAATGATAAAGTGATGGTCAGTATCTCAGCTACTCACAATTAGTGGCATTCCAGTGTCTCACAATCTCATATAAGATCATTGGATCATAGCATTTGGAACTGGAGGAGATTTTAAAGATCATCTTGTCCACCCTCCTCAAGGATATCCTCTAATTCCAAAACCTGTGACCTTTCATGCTGCTTTATTAACTGAATACTACAAAATTCTTCTACTTTTTCCCCTTTAGTTTGTTCATTCTATTGGGTTCCAACATCCAGGAGAATGTCGTAAGATGTTACATGGGGTGGGAAAGGCAACTTCCATCCCAAGACAAGTTCCAACCCTACTTCCAAAATTCCTTTGCCTAGGCTTGTACCTCCCTAGAGCAAGGTTTAGCCCAAAGATGGGTCACACTGTCTTTGTGCTGACATGAAATATATTTGGGTGAAAGAAGTAGGAGGTAACTTGTGACACAACTATGACTACATGGGAGAAACTTGGGGGAGCAAGAATTGTCAGCCCTCCTTCTTCTTTGGATTGGGACTGATTTAGCAGCCATTCGTGCATGTCTTTGAAAGTCAATCATCAGGAAACAAGTTCTCTTCTTTGTAAACTTTCAGTCAGTATCCTTGGTTTCTGTCAACATCATGTATGATGAGGAGTTTTATGCCACACCCAATCCTTGGAAACCAATTAATCCTTTCATTGGCCCTTATTAGCTACCTGAAGCCGCACTCAATCTTGACTCCTTTTAGGGGCAATGATTTTAGATTCTTTCTTAATCCTCCTACTGCCTTTCCCCCTTTCAACAGGACTAACAGATTGTGTTTATCCATGTATTGGCAACTCCAGCTATTTCAGACCAATGGAAGGCTCAAATGCTACTGGGGAGGTAGTGGGAAAGGGGAATTAGAATGAAGCATCTACTCCAAACCAACAACATAGTTGAGAAAGGGTTCATCACTTTTCTTTCCCTGAATATATCTGAAACATGCTCATCATTCTCTCCCTGGACATGCCTGACATGGGTTCGCCTATCACCCTGTCTTTAGGCACATCTGAGATGGGCTTTGAGATTGTATCTATGGATTTGCTTAAGACAAAATTGTCTTCCTCTCTGAGATAGTACACTTCACTCTCTCTGGACACAGAAGAGAAGTGCTCATCACCCTTTCCCTGAGAGTAAGAAGACATACCTGAAACAGAGTCACAACACTCTACCTAGACAGTCCTGAAATAGGTTTATAGCTTTCTCTCTGCATATTCAAGACAGGATTATCACCCTTTCCCAAGAGTTAATAAATGGGTCTGAACAGATCTTTGAAGCATTCAGCATTTGATCCATTCATCATATTGATTTGAGGTACATTGTTTTCCAAGTTATCTAGGCATAGAGATAACTAGGTGGCACAGTGGATAGAGTGCTAGACCTGTAAGTCAGGAATACCTAAGTTCAAATCTGGCATGAGATACTAACTAGAACTTGCACAAGTCATTTAACTTCTGTCTGCCTCAGTTTCCTCCACTGTAAAATGGAGATAATAATAGCATCTATCTCTCGGGTTGTTGTGAGAATCAAATGGGATAATATTTGTAAAGTGCTCAGGATAGTACCTGGCAAATAGTGGGTGTTTAATAAATACTTGTTTCCTTTTTCCTTTCTTTCCACATTCTTGTTTTGTTTTCTTTTGTTTTGTTTTTGGCCATTGGGGTTAATGATTTGCCCACGGTTACACAGCTAGTAAGTGTCAAGTGTTTGGTCTGAGGCTGGATCTGAACTCAGGTCCTCCTGACTTCCGGGCCGGTGCTCTATCCACTGCACAACCTAGCTGCTCCTCTTTCTTTCCACATTCCGGAATGAATTTTTCATATAGTTTATATAAAATCAGAATCCCATTTTAACTATTATATGACTCCAAACTTTCTCTTCAACCTAATCTCCCACTATCTGGCCCTTTCACATGAAATCCTATAGCATGAAAGGACAACTAACTAGTCCCTAGGCATGTCCTATGCTTTTTCTACCCCTGGATAATTGTTCAAAGAATTCTTCTCCCTACTTGAAATTCTACTCACCAGTTCTACCGTCATCTAATCTATGCAGCCTTCTCTGATTCAGCAGGAAGTTATCCCTTCTCACTCTAAACTTTCTTACAAATTTGTTTATATAATAGGAGGTCCTACTCAACAGTGAATCATTTCACTATTTGTGTTCGGTGGCAGTGGGATATTTTGGGTAACCATTACTATGGAACTGTGTATGATCTCAGTTCTTATTTCACTGTACACAAATTAGATGAGGTCTTAAATAGCTAAGTATTTTATTGAGACAGAATACATTGCAAAGTAACTAACAAGGGAAAAGCAAGCAGTGGAATTGTTCTCAGTCTTCTTTACACAGGTGGGTGAAACCCCTTATGAGTTTCTAAAGAATTATAATTTAATATACCCTAATGCCCCAATTTATCATGGGAAGGACACAATTGCTTTTGACTCATGCATTCATTTGGGGATAAGGGGAACTGAAATTTCAGTGCCATCTGTCTTGGTCATGTCTCTGCCTGTCAGTTTAACCCCAACAGCTGGAAATCTGAAGGAGTGTCTCAGGGCAAGCATTTCCTCTCTTCTAGTTCCAGGGTTGTCAGTATTCTGCTGTAATTTCTGAATTCAGTGGTGTCATGAACATCTTACTCCCTGTGGATCATTTTTTCCCTTGTTCCAAACACACCTTCATTTGTTTCCTTTGTCTCTGGTGACCTCTATAAACGGACTGTTCCATTTTTCAAACCTTCCACCTCTCAGAAGACTCTCCAACTGATCAGAAACCTTGCCTCATGATAAAACTGCTCTGTCCTCAAATATGCTACCTCTTTGGCAATGGACTTCTGAAGATTTTTCCAAGCACATATTAGATATTTGTCTTCTCAGTCATGTGTACTATATTTATATCTGTTATTGTACTTTCACAGTTTACCTTATGTTTTATTTATCTACTAATCAGTAATCTCTGTGGGCAACTAGATGCCACAGTGGATTCCACTGGTCTTGGAATCAGGAAAACTCATTTTCATGAGTCCAAATCTGGTCTCAGATGCTTATTAGCTGTATTACCCTGGGTAAGTCATTTAATCCTGTTTGCCTCCATTCCTCATCTGTAAAATGAGCTGAAGAAGGAAATGGCTAACGGTTCCAGTGTCTTTGCCAAGAAAACTCCAAATGGGGTCATGAAGAGTAGGACATGACTGAAATGACTGAACAACAACAAAAAAAACAACATTCATCAAATTGTGTGGTATAGTGAACAGAATGCAAGTTTAAGGACCTGTGTTTGAAACTTAACTATAGTCCTAGTTTTGTTGTATTAAACAAGCTCTTAACCTCCTTGGGCCACAATTTTCTCATGTGTAAAAATAAGGGTATTGGATGAGATGATCTCTAAGGTCCATTATCACACTAAATTTTATAATAGTTTAACTAAATCGTCCATAGCTGGTCAGTGACTGAGCCAAGATTAGAACTCCAGGCCCTAGGGCTCTTCCTCCTGCCCCAAATTACAGAACTGGTGCTTAATAATAAGCCTGGTTGATGGCCAGCTGTGTGATCTATGACATTTTGATTATGTTCAACTTGATACTTAGAATGACTTCTTTCTTGAGTTAGGGAAGTAAATAAAGGGAGAAGTAAATAAAGGCTTGAGAAAAAGGGTAAAGATAAAAATTTCCAGTAATACTAGTTACTAGTTTCCATACTAGTTTATGTATTGGGGGGGGCGGGGGACACACTGTGGGGGATGCTGCTGTGCTTTTGAAGGTTTGCTAATTTTCTTTCCCTGCTACTTGGAATGGTAAGTATCAAATGCAAAGCCTGAAACTAAATCTCAGTAATTAGAAGGAAGCTTTATTTTACTTAAAGGGTTTCAAGAGAGGAAAAAAACATAGACTCAGAACTTCTATAAATAGACTTGGCGGTTAGCCTAATTTTGTCCAGAGAGGTTGTAGCAAAGACTGCAGATTTTATACCAATTATATCTGTGTTTGATTTCACTTCTTAAAGCCATCTGAAGCTGAAACTGCTCTATGGACTTTATCCTATGTGCAGAGCCATGACTTTGTGCCTAGAATTGTGGCATGGAAGATCTCCCTCAGTCACAGGGAGAGAGACTGACATGACCTATTTAGGAGGGAGACAGAGACTGGAAGACAACATAGAGTGGCTGCTGCTGGAGGGGGCTGGCTACTCCCATTCTCACATCCCACACTCCCTCAGAAGGAAAGGGTTATTTGGTAGCTTCCTAGTTAAACTGATCTTACCATCTAGAGCTCAAGAATAATTAGTTGTTTCTTCTCACCTGGCACCAAGAAGCCTGATGACCGAGATTGAAAGTGGAGTGACAACTCTGAAAACAAGCAGATAGATGCTTTAGGGGAGGGACCTGAATGAGGACTTGAAGCCACCACCACTACCATCTCCATCCTTCAAAATATTATTTTAGAGCTGAAAAAGGCCTTAGGAATCATCTAGTCCAAACCTTTGATTTTACAGAAGAGGAAACTGAGGGCCCAGAAATGCAAAGTGAGTTGCATAAAGTCGGAGAGGAAGGCTCATTCAATTCTTACTGAAATAGAGGCTGGGCTGAGGTAGAGTCCAATGGAAGCCAAATCTCATAGACTTATTGACTGTCAGATATGGAAGAGACCTTAGAACCCAACTTGTCCAAGCACCTCATTTTATAGAGAAGGAAACAGAGACCCAGAATTAGGGTCAGAACAGGTGCCAGAACCTAGTTCACTTTACTCCCAGTCCAGAGTTCTTTCAGGCAGGTTGTTGAAATTTGGCTTCCCTGGTAGGATGAGGGCGTAAGGAGAGGAGGGAGAAGGATGGATTAAGGCCTTCCTGGTTTCATCTATACAAGGGAGTATTTCTTCTATCTTTCAAGGTAGAGCCACTTCACCACCTCTGGAAAAGCAGGAGGGGCAAAGCTTCCAGAAAAAGAAGAGGCACAGGGATGGGCAGAAGCAGAGGAACTCCTAGGAAGGCATGACTCTCTTACAGAGACTATGAATCTTTCTGCCTTACGTGGCCTCAAATACACTCCTCACTACACCAAGGCTAGAGAGAACTCCTGGGCCTGAGCAGCTAACCTTCCAAGTACCCAGCCCTCGGTTTCTAGACTATGAGAAAGTTTGGAAAATTGAGGACATACAAAAATATTTATAGCAACTCTTTTGGGGGTGGCAAAGAATTGGAAATTGAGGGGATACCAATCAATTGGGGAATGGCTGAATTGTGGTATATGAACGTAATGGAATACTATTGTGCTATAAGAAATGATGATTAGGCAGACTTCAGAAAAACCTGGTAAGACTTGTATGGACCAATGCTGAGTAAAGTGAGCAGAACCAGGAGAATGTTGTACACAGTGACAGCCACATTATGCGATGACTAACTTTAATAGACTTAGCCCTTCTGAGCAATGCAAAGATCTAAGACATCTCCAAAAGTCTCATGATGGAAAATGCTATCCACATCCAGAGAAAGAACTATGGAGTTTGAATGCAGATCGAAGTATGCTATTTGCTATTTTTTCCTTCTGTTTTGTTTTGTTTCCTCTTTCTTTGGTTCCTTCTATTGGTTCTACTTCTTCCTTACAACATGAATAATGTGAAAATACGTTTAATAAGAATGTATATATACATATATACACATATATATATGTATATATACATATATATACATATATATATATATATATGCATATAGCCTATGTCAGATTGCATGCCATCTTGGGGAGGGAGGTGGAGAGGGAGGGAGAGAAAAATTTTAAACTCAAAAACTTATGGAAATAATTCTTGATAAATCAAAATTAATTAATAAAAAAAGCTCTTGTACTGATCAGTAGTGGGATAGTGCCAGAGTGTGGCTGATATAATTCCATCCTGGTGAAGACAGGGAGAGAGATCCACTATTTAAAACAAAAGGAAAAAGAAAAGTGAGTTTGGCACATAGGTATTTCCTAAATAATTTTTGATTGGTTGATTTCTATAATGAGCTTTACCTTCAAGTCCATTTTATTGGCAAAGATGACAAAAATGATAGGACTAGTCAAGTCAAGTAAGAAAAACCAGGAAAACAATAGACACAGGGACCACAATATAAATGAAGAAAATAAAAATCTTTAATTGTTAAAAGAAAAGAAAGAAAAAAGAAAAGAAAATTGAGGACAGTAAAAGGTCTCTGGGATGAGAGTATGAGATGGTATTCTCAGGAATGCACATTGAACTAGCAGGGGCTCTCAGAGGTGCTATCTCCCTTATCCTACTTTCTCTCTTATCTGAAGGGACTCCACATCTGGTAGGCCTATTGTAGATAGGGGAAAGGGAGAACTTCCTAGGGCAGATGGTATGAATTTTTTCAGTGAAATATGAAGCAAAGTTCTCAGTTGAGAAGATGATGGTAGGGGTGCCATAGGTTTCTGGTACCCCATCAGCACCCTCTAAGTGGTGACATATGCTATGAGAAGACCAGTAAGGAGCCAGTGCTATTGTGCCGGGCCAGGACTCAGCCTCTCTTGTTGTCCTTTGGATGACCCAAATTTTGGTCCCTCCAGGCTCAGAAACTACCCAAGAAACCCTAGGAAGTAATCAAACTATCCCCTCACAGTGGGAAGCCTACCTCTGCTTCCATGCTCACCATCTAGTCACCTGTTCTTTTTGGCCATTGTCATACCTCAGCTTTCTTACTAGGCATCCTCACTGCAGTTTCTTTGCCAATTCCTTCTTCCTATAAACACATTTTTGGTCATCTTTATTTTCAAATATATTTGTCCCTACTCCATCTGGCAACCAAACATTGTAACAAAGGATAAAAAAGAACGTGGAGAGCAGGGAGGGGGAGCTCAAGAAAACAAACTAAAACATAACCTGAGTTGAACATAATGTTCCATAGCTGTAGTCTCCCTCTTCCCTCGACTTCTTTGCAAAGAAGGAAGGGAGGTACATTTTCTTCTCTCTTCTGTAGGGCCAAACTTGGTATTATGTTGTAATTATATACCATTTAGCTTTGTAGTATAGAGCTAGAGCTGGAAGAGTCCTCAGAAGCAATCTAGTCCAGTGCCTCATTTTTCAGTTGAGGAAACTGAGGTTGAGGCAAATTAAGTGACTTATCCAAGGTCACATAGGTAGTAAACATCAAAGATGAGATCTGAATCCAGGTCCTCCTCTAAGAGGCAATGAGTGCTCTTTCCACCGTACTTCTCTGGCATTTACATTGTTGTTGTCACTGGATAGATTATTTTCCTGGTTCCATTTACTGCACTCAGCAGCAGTTCCTATAAGGCATCCCATGCTTCTCTGAATTTTTCATATTTGTTGTTTCTTGTAACATAGTAATATTCCATTACATTCATATACCACAATTTGTTCAGCCATTCTCCCAACTGGTAATTATCTGCTTTCTTTCCATTTCTTTGCTACCACAAAAGTTCTGCTGCTAATATTTTGGTTTTATATGGGACCTTTCTTTCTTTTTGATCTCCTTAGGATATATGCCTAGCAGTGGGATTACACTGCCTTCTTCCTTGGAAAAACACAATTATTTGGCTGTAGTTCTTTAAATTTCCTGTCCTGGGGCAAATGTCCCCCCCCACCTCCCCACTCCCCCCACCCACCCTTCCCCAAAGGTCCCTGGTCCCTTTTTTGGTTGCAGTTCTGCCACAATGCCTGTTAGAAGGTGAGACCTGTGGTGAAAGGCCAAAGGTGAGAGGACATTATAATGAAGCAAAGGGACTGTTTGCCACAGAGTAAAACCAGGCAAGAGCAGAGGCAGGAAGCATAATAGAGATCCAGGAATGTAGGTTGACTCTGTGGAAGTCTGAGGGTTCAAATGGGTAAAAATGTAAGCAGGGGCTTTCAGGCAAGAGTTAAGGGAAATGTATATCTAAATGTGTTTAAGCTCATATATGAATATTTTCCAATATGACTGTCTCTTTACAGTGAGTCTATCAACAATCTTTTGAGCCCCACCTACCATTTGGAGCTAACCTTGCTCCAATTTATCTTCTGCAGCATGAGCTTCAGCTATGGACAGCTCCTACCCACTACTGGCTTTCCCTGCAATGAGAAACAGCTAGGTTAATATGGTTGCAGACAGATATATTTACAAAATGTAAAAGTTAGAAGGAACCTCAAAGACCAAGAAGTCCAAACCATACCTGAACAAGCATCCCCTCTATAGCATGATAGCAAGTGGTCATCCATACTTTGACTGTAAAGTAAGGAGCAGTCAGCGTTTGTTAAGATAGGGTGAAAGGGGATCACTTGTGCATATAGAAGTGTGCCTTGGTAAAAAGATTCATCTAGCTCTTCATTGAGACAGGGATGAAGGAAGAGATAATAATGGAAGACATCTGAATGATATAAGTTGAAGAAGAGGGGAAGAAGGAGCTCTTCACAGATGGTATGAATTTTTTCAGTGAAATATGAAGCAAAGTTCTCAGTTGAGAAGATGATGGTAGGGGTGCCATGGGAAGTTTGGGGAGGAATGAAAAGATTTGGAAAAGCTGCTATAGTGAGTGGGATGGTGGATTGATTAGTTAAGTGTAACCAAATATATTTACAACATGTAAATAAATAGGTGTGTACAAGATACATACAGAACAGAAAGAAGGTAATCTTAGATGAGAAAGCTCTCACTTTTCAAGGGATCAGAAAAAGCCTCTTGAAGAAGATGACTGTGGAGCTGATTCTTGAAGGAAGCCAGGGAAACTCAGAGGCACAGAGGATTAGGAAGACCTTTATGGGATAGGCAATCACCATTGCAAAAGCATGGAGATAGAGTGTCATGTGTGTAGCATAGCAGATAGGACAGTATAGCTGGATGGGTAGAGTGTGTGAAGGAGAATAAAATATGAGAAGACTGGAAAGGTGGGAAGGGCCCAGATTGTGAAGTTTTAGATACCAAAGAAAAGATTTTGTGTTTGAGCCTAGAGATAATGGGAAGCCATTAGAGTTTATTGAGTAATAAAGTGATGTGGTCAGACCTATGCTTTAGGAAAATCGCATTGGTAGATGGTGGAGGATGAATTAGAGTGAGGTGAGGCTTGAGATATAGATACAAGTAAGAAGGTGATTGCAATAATATAAGTGAGTTGTGATAAAGGCCTGAGATAAGGTGAGGGTTATGTGTCTGGGGAGAAGAGGACATATGTTAGAGATGTTGTGAAGGTAGAAATGACAAGATTTGACAACTAATTGGATATGTGAGGTGAATAAGGAGTTGAGGATGATACCATAGCTGAGAGCCTTAATGACTGGGAGGATTGTGGTATCCTAAACAGTAATAGGTGAGTTGGGAAGAGGGGTTTTAGAAATGTTGAGTTTGTGATACCCATAGGATATACAATTTGAGATAGCCAAAAGGAAGTTAGTGATGCAGGACCACTGCTCAGGAGAAGGACTAGGGCTGGATAAATAGAATTGTGAATTATCTAAATAGAGCAAATAACTGAACCCATGGGAGCTGATGAGATCACCAAGATGGAATTTAGAGGGGAAAAGGGGACCAGGCACAGAGCCTTGGGGGACACTCATGGATCCTACTGCTGCCCTCTACACCAAGCCGAACATGTCTAATCCTTCCCAAAGGGAAACCTTCAACTGCTGCAAGACAGCTATCGTGTTCCCCCTAAGATTTTTCTTTTTCTGTTTTTTTGAATGGCTCACCATGTCCTTTATTTGTACAAAATAGTGACTAATCATAGCCTGGATGAGAAAAAAAAAGTAGTAGTTTAGGGTTCAAATAAGTCCTTCTGTCCTGAAGCATCTATTTTTAAGTCTTGGGATGAGTAGCTTTAGCCCCAGAATCTTTGAGTTTGGCACCCTTAGGGTGTTTGGCTTGGTGTCAGTAGGCTTAGCAGCCTTGGAATCACTGGGCTTTATGACCTTAGAATCAGGATTGGTGGCCTTGGGATCAGACTTGGTGGCCTTGGGATCAGATTTGGTGACATCAGGGCAAGTGGGCTTAACAGCTTTAGGATTAGTTTTGCTTGATAGCCTTGGGGTCAGTGGGCTTGGCAACCTTGGGGTCAATGGTTCTGGAAACCTTAGAGTTGGGCTTCATGATCCTGGGGCCTGGGCATTTGGTGCTGACCCTAGGGTCTGTATGCTTAGTGGTCATCTTGGGCCTGCTGCACCAGGCATTGGCCTTGGGGATCTTAGGCCTGAGGAACTTGGCCTTGGAGGCCTTGGTGCTCAGGTCCTTGATGTCTTTGGCACTCCATCTTCTTCAGCCCCTTCTTGTGTTTCTTGGCAAAGTGTATGTTTCTCAGAAACTCAGAGTCCCCCTTTCAGAGACTTGTATCTCTGTGACCTAAATTTCTTGATACCTTTTCTGTGCCATTTTTGTGATTGGTTGTGGGTGGCATGGTTCTAAGACTCAGCCATCTTTACATTGCTGCGTGTGCTAACAGGCACTCCATGGACTAGAAGAGGCCAAGAATAAGAGAGAGATACAACCCCCCTAGGGATTTTTAAAGGCTAAACATCCCATCTGTAACATGGAATTTGAGTTATAAACAAAAACATCTCTATCACCATTGATTACTTTCTCATGTAGTATCCCTTTATCAAAGCCAGCACTACATTTACTGTGAAAATATTTTACAGTGAGGTTAAATGCAATCAGAGTCAAGCAGCAAACATGTATGAAGGAATTTTAGAAAGCAAAATAAAGTTGTTTCAATGTGAAAACATATCATCCCACTCTATGAGCTGTTCCTAAAACTGAGAGCCACAGGAGAACACAGGTAGAGGGTTGGAGAGTAAAGACCCCATAGCGTAGGTCTGACTAATATTACAGTTTTCTGAGCCCTTGACAAAGTTCACTTACGTATTTGAGATCTTGGACACTGAAGGTTTAACTGCATTTGTTAGTAGTGGCCAACAGGGGCAGAGTTCTAAGCAGTATCCAGTGGGAAAGACGTGGCCTAAAGACCTACAGAGAGAAGTCCTCTGAACTATAGCAGAGGCAGGTATAAAGTGTTAGAAATGTCCAGTGAGCCTCAAACACCCTAGGCTGGGTGCAAAACCCAGGATCACACTCAGCTCATCCTATTCTAGTGCAAGTAATATGTGTATGTCCTTCTGCAACATGAGGAGTGATCTGGACCAGATCTGTACAACCTGCAGCCCACAGGCCACTTGCAAGCCCACAAAGGATTTTGGGCAGCCTGCCAAAAATGTAGAGGAAAACATCTTCTACATTTTTCATGGGCCTCCTGAAATCCTTTGGCATGCCTGCAGGTCATAAGCAGCCCATGGGCCGCAGGTTGTGGAGGCCTGATCTGGACTAACACAAACTCCTGGGAACATCCACTCACATGCCACAATGATAACACAAGTGGAGGAAATATGACAGAAAACAAGTGCATCAAGCATACTAGTCCTCCTTGCCCCCAGCCTCTACTGGTCTCTTCCTCTGAATTCACTCCAGTGTCTCCTACCAACATGCTTTCTCAACCACTAAGCATGAACCACCAGTTAGTATAAATTCATCTGTGCCTACCACCAGACTTCCCATACTCCAGCAGCTTTCGTACTCTTGGGGAATAAGGTCTTAGGGAGACCCTTACATACTCTGGTGGAAATGTTGGTACTATTATATGCTCCAAATAGTAGGGAGAGTAGCAGAGGAAGTTCTGTGTACCCTCCTCCTCACCCTACCCCCACCCTCCACATGCACATCACTACATACAATGTCCTAATTTAACACAGTGGGTGGAGGGCAGAGTGAGCATTCCATTCATTCTAGCTGGCCTGCCCCATTATGCCACTACCAGTACCTGGGGGGTGGGGGTGGGGGGTGGATAGGGAAAGAGCTGAGCAATATGTGTATCCCTAGGGACTAATTGCTGCCCTTGCTTAGATCCCTGCCCTACCCATGGTCTCAGTGACTTATCTACCCAGGTTCCTTTGTTTCAAGCCAACGCCACCCTAAATGACACCCTAGTGAGGCACAGCATGTGGGAGGGAACAAAAGAAAAGGCTGGCAGTTATTGTGTATTATAGTATTTAGTGACAACACTTATGCTTATCCTTTGGTGCTAGGGCATTCTGGACTTGGGAGGGAGGTTCCATGTTCCTCACTCAATTAGTCACTTAGTTATTTCTTCCTAACGTCTATATCATTTTCCACTTTATTTTCCATTCCCATTGATATCACTAGCTTGTCTTTATCCCTTACCTAGATTAATAGAATAGTCTGATTGGTTTTCCTTGCTCTGGGTTAGTAAAGTAGAGAAAGCCCTATATTAGGAGCTAGAGACCTAGGTTGTACTCCTTGCTCTGTAACTTGCTACCAATGTGAACTTACATAAGCCACTTCATTCATTTGTACCTCAGTCCCCTCATTTGTAAAATGGGAAGTTTGGAACAAATTACCTTTTGAAAAAAAGTCTATCCCAGTTCTAAATATATGATCCCATACAATGTATCCTGAAAAAGCTACTATATTAAACTTCAGACTTCAAACATAACTCTGTTCCCTCCCTACTCAACAACTTTCGTTTGTTCCGTAGTGCCTGAAGGATAAAGATGAAACGCTTTAGCCTGGCATTTAAAGCTCTCTGAAATATGATTCCAAAGGATCTTCCCATCACACACTATTTCTCATCATGTAGCCTATATGCCAGCCAAACTACTTTTATCCCTCCTCAAAAAAAAAAAACTACTCCTGTGTCTCACCTTTGTCTATGCTGATCCTCTATCTGAGATGCCATCTTTTTTCCCAATAATTTGATTCCTGTTTATTCTTTAAGTTATAGATTTAGTCCTCCATGAAGCCTTTTCTTGTTAACCCAGCCCACAAGGGGTTTTGATTTCTTTGTATGTGTGCAGTACTTATTATCAATCCCATCATTGGATGATCCATCTTGTCCTGCATTGTGAAATCTCTTGTGTTGTTTGGCTTTCTGTGAGTACGTGTTAGGTCTCCCAAGTAAATAATAAGTTCTCCAAGGAAATGTCTTTTCTTTCCCCCACAGTATAGCTTAATACACATAGGTCAATAAATGTTTCTTTTTTAAAAAATAGTATTTTATTTTTTTCCAGTTACATGTAAAGATAGTTTTCAACATTCACTTTTATAAGATTTTGAGTTCCAAATTTTTTCTCCTTCCCTTCCTTCCTTCCCCCCTCCCCAAGACAGCAAGCAATCTGATACAGATTATACATGTACAATCATGTTAAACATATTTCCACATTAGTTAAGAAGGATCAGAACAAAATGGAAAAACTACAAGAAAGAAAGAACAAAAAGAGAGAGAGAGAGAGAGAGAGAGAGAGAGAGAGAGAGAGAGAGAGAGAGAGAGAGAGAGAAAAGAGTGTGCTTGGATCTGCATTCAGACTCCATAGCTCTTTTTCTGGATGTGAATAGCGTTTTCCATCATGAGTCTTTCGGAATTGTCTTAGATTGCTGAGAAGAGCTAAATCTCTCAAAGTTAATCATCACACCATGTTGCTGTTACTGTGTACAATGTTCTCCTGGTTCTATTCACTTCACTCAGCATCAGTACATGTAAGTCTTTCCAGGTTTTTCTGAAATACGCTTGCTCATCATTTCTTATAAAACAATAGTATTCCATTACATTCATATACCACAATTTGTTCAGCCATTCCCCAATTGATAGGAGTCCCCTCAATTTCCAATTCTTTGCCACCACAAAAAAGAGCTGCTATAAATATTTTGACACATGTGGGTCCTTTTCCTTTTTTATGATCTCTTTGGGATACAGACCTAGTAGTAGCATTTGGGTCAAAGGGTATGCACAGTGTTATAGCCCTTTAGGTGTAGTTCCAAATTGCTCTGCAGAATAGTTAGATCAGTTCACAACTCTACCAAAAATGCATTGGTGTTTTAATTTTCCCACATCTTCTCCAACATTTATCATTTTCATTTTCTGTCATATTAGCCAATCTAATAGGTATGAGGTGATACCTCAAAATTGTTTTAATTTGCATTTCTCTAATCAATAGTGATTTAGAACATTTTTTCATATGACTATAGATAGCTTTAATTTCTTCATCTGAAAACTGCCTGTTCATATCCTTTGGCCATTTAGCAATTGAGGAATGAGTTGTATTCTTATAAATTTGACTCAGTTCTCTATGTATTTTAAAAATGAGGTCTTTATCAGAAACACTGGCTGTAAAAATTGTTTTCCAGCTTTCTGATTTTCGTCTAATCTTGATTGCATTGGTTTTGTTTGTGCAAAAACTATTTAATTTAATGTACTCAAAATTATCCATTTTGCATTTTGTAATGTTCTCTGTCTCTTATTTAGTCATAAATTCTTCCCTTCCCCATAGATCTGATAGGTAACCTATTCCTTGCTCTCCTAATTTTCTTATGGCATCATCCCTTATGTCTAAATCATGTACCCATTTTAACCTTATCTTGGTATGCAGTGTAAGATGTTGGTCTATACCAGTATTCTGCCACACTGTTTTCTAGTTTTCCCAGCAATTTTTGTCAAATAGTGAGTTCTTATCCTAGAAGCTGGGCTCTTTGGGTCTGTCAAACAGTAGATTGCTATGATCATTTACTACTGTGTCTTGTGTACCTAAACTATTGCTTAGCCAATACCAAATAGTTTTGATAATTGCCACTTTATAATATAGTTTTAGATTTGGAATGGCTAGGCCACCTTCCTTTGCATTTTAATTTTCATTAATTCCCTTGATATTCTTAACTGTTCTTCCAGATAAGTTTTGTTATTATTTTTTCTAGGTCTATAAAATAATTTTTGGTATTTTGATTGGTATGGCACTGAATAAGCAAATTCATTTAGGTAGAATTGTCATTTTTATTATATTAGTTTGGCCTACCCATGAGCAATTGATATTTTTTCAATTGTTTAGATCTGACTTTTCAATAAATGTTTCTTTGTTGATTTGACTAATCATCAAATACCTATTTGATTGTCATCTGCTACACCTCTTGCTAAGATGTTGTAGAGGGCACTCTTACTCGATAATTCAGTAATTCAATCCAACCAACAATATTTATTAAGTACCCATAACTATTTTCAGACATAGCATGGGTACTGATACATACATACATATACATATATGTATATGATGTGTATATATATACATACACACACACACACACATATATATATGAGATATCATACATACATATGTATGTGTGGGTGGGTGTGGGTGTACATACACACATGTATATGGGTGTGTGTGTTTCACAAAAAAATCTCACAGGATAAGAAAGTGGGTGGTGATCTGCACTAGAAGAAGGAAGACTCCACTAATTCATCAAAGTTCTATTACTGATGCTGCCGCTACTGTTGTTACTATTACTACTGCTACAATAAGTAACAGTAAGAGAGACAGAATCTTCAAAAAATACACAATACCTTCCAGGCTAGTAAGAGAAAGGAAACATGGGGTGGCCATGTAGTACAGCAGAAAGAGTAATGATTTGGAGTCAGAAAACCTAGATTTGAATCCTTCCTTTGCCACTTAACTGCCTCTAGGACCTTGGGCCTGTCATTCCCTTGGGCATCTGGGAGCCTTAGTTTCTTCATTTACAAAATGAAAAACTCAAAGTGCTCTAAGGTCCCTTCCAGTTCTAAAGCTATGATCACCTGACCTATAAGGTTTCTCAGAGGTCTCAGTATATGATTCTATGGTGCACAAGTGACCAATACATAGGAAATATATTAAAGAGTTCAGTTCTGTTCAGTTCCGTTCAGAAGATCATTACCAATGAGGGGGGACTGAAAGGAGTAAAGGAAAAAGTAGCATTTGGCTTGGTCTTTAAATGACTAGTAGACATTAAACATGTATGAGGGCTAGAGAAAAGATTTCAAAAAAAGAAGATGGGGGCAGCTAGGTGGCACAGTGGATAGAACACCAGCTCTAGAGCCAGGAGGACTTGGGTTCAAGTCCGGCCTCAGATACTGGATGCTCACTAGCTGTGTGACTCTGGGCAAGTAACTTAACCCCAACTGCCCTGACCAAAAAAAAAAAAAAAGAAGAGAAAAAAGGAAAGGAAAGGGAAGGGAAGGGAAGGGAAGGGAAGGGAAGGGAAGGGAAGGGAAGGGAGGAAGGGAAGGGAAGGGAAGGGAAGGGAAGGAAAGGGGACAGCATGAACAATGTCATGGTGGTAGGAAAGTATAGGATATGTTTAGATAGGTGACACAGAGGGGTTCAATTTGACTAACGTTTAGAACAGATGACCAGGTAAAGGTTGAACCCTGAGCTTCTACAATCCTCTCATACTCCGAATCCAACCAGTTGGCCTGGGAAGCTATGTTGGCCATCGGTGTTAGATTAAGGCTATCTTTGGTTTAGATTCTAATGCTCTGTGTTTTGTGCATTTGTTTTACAAATGCATTAAGCAGACATGTATTCAGCATCTCTTATGTGTCAAGCAATATACTAGGCATTAGGGGAAGATACAAAATTAATATAAAACATATTCACTGTCCTCATGTTTATAGTCTAGTGGGGGAACATACTGTATATGTGTGTATAAGATATATAAGTGTAATTAATGTGGACTGTAAGCTACAAACAGATTGGGATCTGTATGAATTGAGACAGTTGGAAAACCTGGGAAAACCTTGATGTATTGATGGCATTTAAGGATAACTAGGAATTCAGAAGAAAGAAAGAAAGAAAGAAAGAAAGAAAGAAAGAAAGAAAGAAAGAAAGAAAGAAAGAAAGAAAGAAAGAAAGAAAGAAAGAAGAAAGAAAGAAAGAAAGGAAGGAAGGAAGGAAGGAAGGAAGGAAGGAAGGAAGGAAGAAGAAGAAAGAAAGAAAGAAAGAAAGAAAGAAAGAAAGAAAGAAAGAAAGAAAGAAGAAGGAAAGGAAGGAGAAAGAGACATGGATGGAGAGATAGATAGACATACAGACAGACATATAAGAAGAGAGACAGGCATTCCTGGCATGGGGGTCTGTGTTAACAAAGGTACAGACTTGGGAAAGCAGAGAGTGTGTTCAGGAGATACAGGGTAGTCTAGTTAGGTTAGGGTATAATATATTGAGGAGAATAATATGAGATAAGATAGAAAAGGTAGATTGGATCAGGATTGTGGAGGGTCTTAAGTGCCAGAACAGGGAGTTTAAATTATATTCATTAGTGAGGAACTGTTGAAGGTATTTGAGCAGAGACCTGATAGGAGCAGTTTCTCTGTATTAGGAAGATTATTTTCATAGGTATATGAAGAACAGACTGCAGGGAGGTGAGAGTGGAGTCAGGGACAGTAGTTAGGAGACTATGACAGTACTAGAGGCAAGAGGTACTGAGGGCCTACATGAGACTGGGAGAAGTGAGGATGGCAAGGAGAGGATAGATTCTAGAGCTATAAGAGGGAAAAAAAAATATTCTGCACCTGATTGGATATAGGGATGAAGGAGATGGATGTAAGGTTTTGAGTTTGGTCTACTGGAAGGCTGATTTTGCAATCAAAAGTAATGAGGTGCTTGTTTATGGAAGAAGAGAATGAATTCAGTTATGGACAAGTCGAATTTGAAGTGCTGAAGGTACATCCAGTTGGAGATTCCAGCAGGTACCTCCAGGTACCTTGTAGATGTAAGATTGGAATTTCGATGAGGGCTGCAGATATAGATTTGATTGGTATCTGCATTGAGGTGATCATGGAAACCAAGGGAGTAGCTAAGTCTTCCAAGGCAGGGGAGACAGAGAGAGACAGAGACAGAGAGAGACAGAGACAGATAGACAGAGACAGAGACAGACAAAAAGAGACAGAGAGAGAGAGAGAAAGACAGAGAGAGAGAGAGAGAGAGAGAGAGAGAGAGAGAGAGAGAGAGAGAGAGAGAGAGAGAGCGCCAAGCACAGATCTTTGTGGGATGGTAACAGGAAGAGGAAGATGAGCAAGCAAAGGAAACTAAAGAGGGGTCAGATGGGACAGAAAGAGAGCCAGGGGAAGCCAAGGAATGAAACTAAGAATGGAGGGAGTGCCAAACAGTGCCTATTGCTGTTTAAAGGCAAAGAATGAGGGCTGAGAAAAGAACAATGATAGATTTTGCAATTGAGAGGTCATTGGTGAACTTGGAAACAGCAATATTATTAGGGCTGGAAGCCAAATTATAAGGGTTTAAGGAATGAAGAATGAGCAGATAATGAAGTGGTCAAAGTAGGGAAGGCAGATTACTCTCTTTAGAAGCTAAACAGTGAAGGAAAAGAGAAAAAGAAGATGATAGTTTAAGGAAGTAGCAGTCAAGGGAATTTTTGTTTGTCTCTTTTAGGATGTTAGCCAGCAAGGGGTGGGGGAGTGGTGGTTAGCAAGGAAGGAGAACTTGAAGGGGAGAGCCTAGAGAGAGGGACTGATAGAGCAAAGAAGGGGCAAGCATTGCTAAGAAGAAGGTCTGTGTCATTCTCTGAGGTCCAGAGAGAGGAGAAAATGGATGAATACTTCAGTCTTGAGGTATGGAGGTTGGAAAATGAGGGAGCTTCTAGCAGACAGTAGAATCTGAGGTCATCTGCCTAGAGGAGGAATGAGGGCAGTGTTCAAGATCATGGAGCTGAATCACTTATGAGCAACAGTGAAATCTAAGGGGTGATCATCCTTGTGAGTAGCTCAGGGTACGTAGAAATAGAGCCAGTGGGAGCTGAGGAAGTTGAGGAACTGAGAAGCCAGGATGAATAAAGGTTGAAGTCACCTAGAATCAACCAATCAAAAGCATTTATTAAGTACCTACTGTGTTCACTACTATGATGGCAGGCCTCAGATGAAAGAAAAAGGTGAGAAAGGTGCCAAGTTCCATAAATGGGGTTGAAAGAAGGTAGATGGTCACATCAGATAGCTAGAAGATTTGGATTTCATCAGAGGAGTGGGAGTTGAATGATCACAGAAGAACAAGAGTCTGGAAGTGTCTGTAAGGAGCAAGGAAGATGCTGTGAGTCCAGGACCTTAAGAGGAGGGCAGCCGATATTGGAGAGGCTGGTGAGGGATGGGATGTTGTCAGGGTGGAGCCAGGTTTCAGTGAGAGTGCAGAGGTAGGAAAGTGAGAGGAAGTAACTGATGATAAAGCTGCAGACGTAGCAAGAGGCCCAAGCAGCTGGGGGAGCAGTCACATGCTGGTAGTTGCAAGGTCCTGGGGCCAGCCTAATTCAAAGCTCCATTTGAAAAGTTACTGGAAAATACATCGTCCCTCAGCCCCCATCCCTTGGCAACATGAGTTTGCAACCATAGCAACAGCAACAGATAATGAGAGCAACAAATCTGTCCCATGCTGGAAAGAAATGTGTTTATCATCATTTAAAATGAGCAAAATAGCATTTCCTCTGGCTCTGGGGCCCTCTTGGAGGGGTCATCATCCTCCCACTGCTTCAGAGAGATGGGAGACTTATGTGGTACCAGCTCTGGGTCAGTCAGGGCCAGAGGGAACAGGCCTGACCTCTGTCTTCTCAGAGTGTGGTAGCTACAGGAGCAGCCCCT
The DNA here is from genome assembly GCF_003287225.1 of Phascolarctos cinereus. Lineage (NCBI taxonomy): Eukaryota > Metazoa > Chordata > Mammalia > Diprotodontia > Phascolarctidae > Phascolarctos > Phascolarctos cinereus. The sequence goes on along the minus strand of NW_027555625.1, from coordinate 296,018,414 downwards.
CCTACATAGCCACCTCTTATCTGTCTGGTCCAGGGCATTTCTTTGGGGTTTTTTTTTAAATATATAAATTTATTTATTTTTAGTATTCAACACTCACTTCCACAAGTTTTTGAGTTCCAGATTTTCACCCCATCTCCCCCCTTCCCCCACCCCAAGATGGCATGCATTCTGAATATCCCTTCCCCTAGTCTGTCCTCTCTCCCCTTCTCTTATCCCCTTCCCCTTCTATTTTCCTGTAGGGCAGGATAGACTTCTGCACCCCATTTCCTATATTTCTTATTTCCCAGTAGCACGTGAAAACATTTTTTTAAACATATGTTTTTAAAACTTTAGGTTTCAAATTTTCTCTTCCTCCCTCCCCACCCACCCTCATTGAAAAGGCAAGCAACTCAATATAGGTTGTACATGTGCAGTTATGCAAAACACATCCATAGTAGACATGTTGTGAAAAACTAACTCTATTTCCCTTAATCCTATCCTGCCCTCCCATTTATTCTATTCTTTCTTTTGACCCTGTCCCTCCTCAGAAGTATTTACTTCTGATTACCCCTTTCCCAATCTGCCCTCCTCTCTATCATCCCCCTGCTCTCTTGTCCCCTTCTCCCCCTATTTTCCTGTAGGGTAAGACAGATTTCCATACCCAATTGAATGTGTATGTTATTCCCTCCTTAAGCCAAATCCTATGAGAATAAGATTCACTCATTCCCTCTCACCTTCCCCTGTTTCCCCTCCACTGTAAGAGACTTTTCTGTTTTTTTTGTGAGATAATTTACCCCATTCTACCTCTCCCTTTCTTCTTCTCCAAGTATAATCCTCTCTCATCCCTTAATTTTATTCTCCAGATATGACCCCTTAATCTTCAACTCACCCTGTGCCCTCTATCTATCTATCTATCTACATATACATACATATAATTTTTTTCCTCCAACTACCCTAATACTGACAAAGGTCTCATGAGTTATAAATATCATCTTTCCATGCAGGAATGTAAACAGTTCAATCTTAATAAGTCTCTTATGATTTCTCTTTCCTGTTTACCTCTTCATGTTCCACTTGAGTCCTGTATTTGAAAGTCAAATTTTCTATTCAGCTCTGGTCTTTTCATCAAGAATGCTTGAAAGTCCTCTATTTCACTGAATGACCATTTTTTCCCCTGAAGGATTATACTCAGTTTTGCTGGGTAGGTGATTCTTGGTTGTAATCCTATCTCCTTTGCCCTCCGGAATATTATATTCCATGCCCTGCAGTCCTTTAATGTAGAAGCTGCTAAATCTTGTGTTATCCTGATTGTGTTTCCACAGTACTTGAACTGTTTCCTTCTGGCAGCTTGTAATATTTTCTCCTTGACCTGGGAACTCTGGAATTTGGCTACAATATTCCTAGGAGTTTTCCTTTGGGGATCTCTTTCAGGAGGAGATCTGTGGATTCTTTCAATTTCTATTTTGCCCTCTGGTTCTATATATCAGGGCAGTTTTCCTTGATAATTTCTTGAAAGATGATGTCTAGGCTCTTTTTTTGATCATGGCTTTCAGATAGTCCAATAATTTTTAAATTCTCTCTCCTGGATCTATTTTCCAGGTCAGTTGTTTTTCCAATGAGATATTTCACATTGTTTTCTAATTTTTCATTCTTTTGGATTTGTTTACTGTCTTGATTTCTCATAAAGTCACTATCTTCCAATTGCTCTATTCTAATTTTTAAGGAAGTATTTTCTTCAGTAATCTTTTGGACTTCCTTTTCCATTTGGCCAATTTTTCTTTTTAGGGCATTTTCTCCTCATTGGCTTTTTGGACCTCTTTTGCCATTTGGGTTAGGCTATTTTTTAAGGTGTTATTTTCTTCAGTTTTTTTGGGTCTCCTTTAGCAAGCTGTTGACTTGTTTTTCATGATTTTCTTGCATCACTCTTCAGTTTTTCCTCTACTTCCCTTACTTGCTTCTCAAAATCCCTTTTGAGCTCTTCCAAGGCCTGGGACTGATTCATATTTTTTTCTTTGGAGGAGCTTTGACTTTGTTGTCTTCTTCTGGTTGTATATTTTGATCTTCTTTTTCACCAAAGTAAGATAATATAGTCTGACTCTTTTTGCGCTGCTTGCTCATGATCCCGGCCAATTACTTGAATTTTGAACTCTTTGTTAAGGTAAAAGTCTGCTTCCAATGTGGAGAATGTACTGTTCCAAGCTTTGGGGAGTTTGTACAGCTGTTTTCAGAGATACTTGTAGGGACCTGTAAATTTTCAGTTCTTCCAAGGTGGTATGACAAGGGGCGAGGTGTTTACTACTTTCCTGGCCTGCGACCACAAGTACTCCTTTCTGCCCTGTAACTGTGAGGAGCCACTGCAAGCTCCACCAAGCCAGCACTCCTCCTCACCCCAGCACCGCTGCCCGGAACTGTGGCCCAGACCCAAACACGGGCAAAGCAAGAGATTCCTGCCTCAGCACTGGCAAAGAGATCCCTGCAATCCCTCTCTGATCAGCCACTGATTCCCCTCCAGCTGTGGGCCGGAAGCTCGGAAGCAGCTGCCCCCCCAGGCCATGCTCTTGGGGAATGGAGCTGAAACCCTGCCTTCCTTTCTCAGCACCGACAGAAACAGACTTTTCCCACTGACCTTCTAAGTTGTCTTTGGCATTCGTGGATTGAGGAGTCTGGAAACCTCCACAGCTGCCCGCGATTCAGTCCTCTGAGGCCTGCTCCAGGTTTGCTGCACGCAGCGCTGCGCTGCGCTCCCAGCCTGACACGATATACCTTTTTGATCAATCATCCAGGTTGTCTTGGGCTGGAAATTTGTTTCACTTTGTCTTTTTGTGGGTTCTGCTGCTTCAGAATTTGTTTAGAGCCATTTTTTATGAGTATTTGGAGGGGTTTGGAGGAGAGCTCAAGCAAGTCACTGCTTTCACTCTGCCATCTTGGCTCCGCCCCCATCCAGGGCATTTCTTAAGCCTGTTGTCAGCTAAGGGAGAAGTTGAGACAATAGGATGGTGATTCCTTTGGGAAGAGAACACCATAATTCCAAAGGTGAAACTGGCATTCTTGAGGTCAGAAGGAAAAAAGTCAATCAGTAAACATTTACTAAGCACCTAGTATGTGCTAGAAAGTAATGAGTGCTGTTACAGCTTACAAAACTTTACAACTCATATTGCTAATTACACTTACAAAACATTTTCCTGTGAAGTAAGTAGCATAAAGATCATTATGCCCATTTTATAGATGAGGAAACCGAGGCTCATAAAGGTAAATAATAATGCCTCTTATTTTTAAAGCACTTTAAAGTTTCAAAGCATTTACCCCTTCCCTCGCCTCATGTCTGAGCATTTGTAAAATAAGTATAATCATTTTTGCATTATTTATCTCACAAGATAGCTTTCTAGCTGGTCTCCTTGCTTCCAGTTCCCCTCCTGCCCCACCCCCATTCCATCTTACATAGACTGCCAAGTCAAGTTTCCTTAAACACTACTTTTAACATGGCATTCCCCTGCTCAGTAACATTTAATGACTCCCTGTTCTGTCTCTAATTAAATCTAATCTGGTTTCCAAAGCCCTTTGTAATCTAGGCAAGTGTCCTTACCCTGGGATCTGTGAACCTTTCTTTGAAATGTTTGGATCACTTTATTTTAATGCAGTTGTTTTCCATTGTAACTCTACATATTTTATTTCATATATTTAAAAACATCATCCTGAAAAGGAGTACACAGACCTCACCTGACTGCCAAAGGGGTCCAAGACACACACAAAAAGTTAAAAAGCCTTGGCCTAGCTTCACCTTGCCTGTCCAGCCTTACTGCCCACTCCTACCAAACACACACCCTCTGTTCTCATCAGGCCGACATCTCCACTATCTCATGAATATGCAATGTGTAGTCCTTCCTCTCTACCTTTACTCAGGTTATTTCCCTTGCTTGAAGTGTCCTTCCCTCTCTCCTCAACCTATTCTGATCTACTTATCCTTTAATAGCTGGATCAAATTCCACTTCTTCCCTTCTTTCCCTTATCATTCTAGCCACACAGACATCTCTTTCCATCCTCCAGGCTTCTATAGGCCTCAGTGTCTGTCCTTCTAGTTGGGTCTAGAGCAGATGTGAGATATATCCATGAAGTAATAAGACAGGGTATGCTCTGTGTCTTATAAAATCGGTCTCATTACTTAATAACAACAACCCCTTATAGTGCCTTACTACAAGTAATTCACATGCCTGTAGTGCTTTCAAATTAACAAAATGCTTTCCTCACATAATAATCTTGTGAGGTAGGTAATAGGAATAAATTTTATCCCTGTGTTATAGATAAGTAAACTGAGATCCAGAAAAGTGGTTCCAGGAGTAGTAGCTCCTTGAGAGCAAGAACTGGGTTTGGGGGAGTATTTTTGTCTTTTTTTCTTTGTATCCCCAGAACTTAGCACAGTGTCTGGCTAGTATAGCTGAGTGGACACTTAATAAATGCTTGTTTGCTTCACTAATGTGTGTCAGAACCAAGACTGAAGCCAGGTTTCTCCTGGTCTTAAGTCCAACAATGTAATATCACAGAATGCCTTTTATTCTCAGTTAATTTTTCACAGGTATATATTGTATCTCACCAACTAGCCATAAGATTCATGGAGGGCAAAGATTATCTCTGTGAACCTCAGGATGGTAAAGGGATTTGAACCTGTGGCATATAAGGGGAAGGGGAAGGAACTAAACATGTCTAACCTTGAGAAGAGATGACTTTGGGAGAATATATTGGCTTTCTCTAAGCAATTGAAGGGTTATCATTTGGAATAGAAATTAGACTTGAAGTTTTTAATGATACATAAAGAAAAATTTAGCTGTTCTGGAGTGGAATGAGATGTCTTAGGGAGTTTCCATATACCAGGAGGTCTTCAAGCACTAGATGACCACTTGTCTGGGATACTATAGAGAGTACTATAGAACAGAAGGTCAATTCTGGGTTGGACCATTAGGCTTTTGCAATTCCTTACCACTATGTACTTCAAAAAATTAGGATTTATCACTAAACAGGCATTGAGGGAGGGAACCAAAATGGCAGACCCATAGTCACAGAAACAAAAGCCAAGTGTGGTGGGTCAACTGTAGGGAAATACTAAAAGGAATAAACTAGGCTGAATAAAGCAGGTGAGTGGCAAAAAACAAACAAACAAACAAAAAACCAAGAAGGGAGAAGGCAGAGGCCAAAACTATGAAGAAGTTAAAAGAAATCACACGAAGTCAGGCTACTGTAGAGACAAATTTTGATGTGACAAGGAGACACTGGTCTGTGTCCTGTTTTGGACAGAGCACCATGACATGGGGACCATACTTAAAATAATTATAGCTCATATTTCTGTCAATGTTTAGATTTTTAAAGCATTATCCCCATTTTATAGGTGAGGAGGCTGTGGCCAGGTCACACAGCAGATAACTCGCTGAGTCAGGACTCAAACCTAGGTCTTCTGACTCCAAGTCCACTATTCTTTCCATGATAGCATGCTGCCTTATGCAGTGTCTTAAAAGATACCAGGGGCAGCTAGGTGGCACAGAGGATAGAGTACCTGCCCTGGATTCAGGAGAACCTGAGTTCAAATCCAGCCTCAGACACATAACATTTACTAGCTCTGTGACCCTGGGCAAATCACTTAACCCCATTGCCTAGCCAAAAAAAAAAAAAAGATACTACATGGGAAGCCAAAGTCCTAACACTTTTCTATGTGTTTTGGTGTTAGATGAGGTTATCTCTAGAATTGTTTTTGACGCTGAGATTCTGTGATTCTACAAAAGTGTATTAGCATCAGTATTTACTAACACTTTTTGTTGTTCACATCAGTAAGTCCTACACAACCAGAGCCCATTGTTGCACTTACTGTCTGCCATTTTGCTCCCTCCCTCGATGCCTGTTTACTCTGCCTACCTCTCATTATCATCTCCAGCTCCAACTTAGATACTTCCTTATAACCCCATCCATGGCTGTGGCAGCTGGCCCCTTGCCCCTGACTCTAAACTAAAGATCCTCCGTTTCTTCCATGTCTCCAACCCCCTCATCCTTTAGCAAACATATTCATTCTGGTGATTCAACCAACTTCCACCACAATTCAAATAATTTTGAGCGTTTGGTATTTATAGTTATTATTCTTTATGCTAAGTGCTGGGTGATGAGCCTCTCTACTAAGTCTTGGATGACAAACATACAATCTGACATCAGGTTTGTACTTGAAGCCTTCCTTTTCTAGCCCAGTAGCTAGCCAGGCACCCCTCAGCTGAGGTCACAGGGGCCGGTGTAACTGACTGTTAGTAAGCTTCGTTAAGACATAATAGGTTTGGTAATTTTGCTAGTTAGGCACTTCACATTTCACCTTTACTGAGAACTGCAATGCAATTAGATGCCACGTATGATTTTTTCTGAAGGGCTGTCTCTCTCCCTCTCTCCCTCTCCCTCTCTCTCTCTCTCTCTCTCTCTCTCTCTCTCTTCTCTCTCTCTCTCCCCCCTCTCTCTCTCTCTCCCCCTCCCCTCTCTCTCTCTCTCTCTCTCTCTCTCTCTCTCTCTCTCTCTCTCTCTCTCTCTCTCTCTCTCTCTCTCTCTCTCTCTCTCTCTCTGTCTCTCTCTCCCTCTCTCTCTCTTCTCCCTCCTCTCTCTGTCTCCACTTCTTTCCTTGGCACTAGCCTACTGCATCTGTTGCTGAAATTGTACTCAAATACTCCAGTAGCTACTGCAGCCACTGCCTCACTGGTTTCCCAGGATCTTATTACCTTCTGAAACTCCCAAGATCACCTGGATTTATCCATCTTGAAGTGGCTGCTTAGTTACCTGGTAGGGGAAGGAAACACAAGAGAAGAGAGGTGACCCCATGTTGAGCACAGGCTTGCCTACTTAGGATATACAGTTATCCCTTCCACATCATGGGGGTGGGGTTAGGGGTACAGCACCCCTATGATCTGGAAAATCTGTGTACAATTTTTTGGACCTCTCTTCATACCAGAGAAGAAGTCTAAATTATTATGTATTAAAAGATAAAATATGTTGATATTATATGATACTATACATTATTTTATGCATTTGTGAGTTTCTAAACTTTTTCTGTGTTATCTGCTGGCCTTTGCATGTTGTCTGCAGCTTCTGCAAAATTTCCCAAAAATTCCCATTTGATTTCTTATACTGACCCATGATATATCGAAACCATGATGGGGAAAGTCACAATGTGAAAGAGATAACTGTATGTTCACAGCTGTATAGGGCCAGGGGGTGGATAAGGCTTCTACTATTCCTCTACTTGACTCTACCAGATTCATCTCTGAATAGGTCAGACTGTTAGAAGGCAGAAAGGAAGAAAATGCTTGTATGTGTTCCAAAAGGGGGGGATACCCAAAGGGAGCCTTCTACACTAGCTGGGCAGTATCTTCCAGAGCTTTTGCTCCCTTGGAATCACATGTAAGTACCCAGGGTCATTTCCATTCCATCATTAGGCACTGGAGAGAAACCTTAATGCAAAGAGCTATGACAGAGCTGGCTACAGTTTCTATGTGGTTGCTCTTATCAGTGCTTTACATTTTCATTTACTCTGTCATGTGAGGATGAGAGTAGGGACAGGAGCATAACTTTGGGGGTCTTGTGGAACAACATGGTTGCATTTTAGCTTTCTCTTTGAACTATGTGCTTATGAAGATGCCAGTAGGGACTCCAAGCCACATCTTGAATCTGACTGACAAAATATATTATTAAAGTCTAAGACCCATTAAAGTCTAAGCAACTTCTCCATCAGTCTCTACAGGAAGGGTTTTAATCCCTGGAATTCACAAAAAGCATCATCTAGATTTCCCCAGACCCCAAAAACCACCTAAGTGAATATTTTCTGACTCTGAGCTAATCTCCAGAGAACAGTGTTTTGGATTTCGCAGACTGCTGACTACAGAATTCGTGGCTTTTATTGGTTAATAGCAAATTGCTAAGTTGACTTCTCTTGCCTTCCTCAGTTTAAACTAGAGTGGTACAACCTCACAGATTTTATGTGGAAAAAATGCTAATGAACCAAAGTTTCTGGAAATTTGAAACATATTTTTGTCTCTCCTGGTTGATGTGGATACTTCTACACTTCTGGAGTTGTAGGATATGTGATTTCATCCACATGGGCACTCCCTCCACAGACGCATAACACAACTCCCTCCATGCCTTTGCAGATGGCTTAATGAGGTCCTGCATTTAGGCCACCCTCTCAGTATCACTCCTCTTCTCCTCCCCCAAAAAGAAAAATCACCTCCTTGTGGCCAAGGCTCCAGTAAAGAAACTTCCTGCATTTAGCTAAGCTGGTCTTTGACTTGAAACTCTCCAGTGATGGGAAATTCATTACCTCATGAATTAACCCATTCTACTTTCTCTCAGTATTAAAGTTTTCTTTTCCCTGTATATGGACTCTATATCCACCTTTCTGCAACTTTTACCCATGGCTCTAGTTTTGCTTTCTGGGACCAACAGATCAAGTCTAATCCCTCTTGTGCAAAGCCCTTCAAATAATTGAAACTATCATATCTATGGGAAGGCAGCATGATATGGTGGAAAGAGCCTTGGTTTCTGGGTCAGAGGACCTGGATTCACATCCCATTTCTGCAGCTTACTACCTGTGAGACTTTGGGCAAGTCACTTAAACTCCTTACACCACAGTTTCATTAATTGAAAAGAAGGAATTGTATTAGATGGCCTCCAAGGTCCCTTTCAACCCTAGGTTTGTGGTCTTGTGTGATCTTGGTCCCGTTCTCCAGGCTAAACATCCCCTGTTCTTTAATATAGCATAGTCACCAGCCTTCCCATTATCCTTTGGACATGCTCCATCTTGGCAGTGTCCTTCCTAAATTAAGGAACCCAGAACTGAACATGATATTCTAGATGTGGTCTCATTAGGGTTTTAACAGGGGTTAGAACAGCCTGATTCTAAACCTATATCCATTCTATAGGGGAGTCAGGAATACCTTTGCTTTCAAGAAAGGTCATTGAAAAACTTATCTCCATTTTGAGCATAGTTTGCATTCAGCTTGAACTTTACTCTCTGGTTAACTTTGGCTATCTCTGTTTAAAAATCTTCCCACACAGTGCTATGGAAACTTTAATATAAATCCTGATGTCCCCAACATCCCCTTCTACAATCTAGCCTCCTAATTTAGCTCTCCAAGTCCCATAACCTCCATTTTCACTCCATTTCAGCTGTCATCATTAATACCTATGCCACCTTTATGATACTGAACTCCAAGCATAGTCTCCTATCCCTCTGCCTTTGTCTTGACTTGGATCTCCTAAACTTATTTTTAATTCTCTTTGCCACCTCAGTCTTTCTACCCTTCCCAGTTTTCCCTGTCCATCATCCCTGCTCTGGCCCAATTTTCCTTCTTTCATGGTCTTAACCCTATAATTAACCAATTCAGCCATACATTGCTCTCTACCCTTGAGTCTCTCATCGCCTTGTCCTACTGTTCATGCCCTGTCAACCTCAGGGCTGGATCCTTCATCAGCTTTCTCACCTCATACTGATAAAGTATAGCCCTGGAAGGCAACCATGCCACTGTGCTAACTGGATGCACTATAAATTCATATCATGTAATCTTAACTGGAACCATACTGCTGAATGGCAAAACTTACTCCCTATCCTATTCCCCTCAATGATTATTCCAAGCTTTCTCTACTCAAGCATCAAATGCTATGTACTGCTTGCCTCTTCTACATGTATCCTTGCATGTCCTTGCCTAGCACATTAAAATTAAAATCACCCATTTTGAGTTCTCTCATCTCCCCTACTCCACTGCCTGAGGACCCCTCAACATCTTCATCTGTCATCTCCTTCTTTATTCTTAACTCTTGGGAACAGGTGGCCTTTTGTCTTGATGAGGCCCTTGATTGGGCCCTTGATTACATCTTTTTCTACAGGAACTTGCTTCCTTGATTCTTTCTTTCTCTAATCTTCAGTCTCTACCTTTCTGCTCTTTCCCCTGATGCCTTCAAACAGGTCTATCCTGTCTTTTAAAAAAATCCTCACTTCTCCCTACTGTCTCCTCAAGCCAACATGCTTTATCACTCTTCCTTTTTACTGCCAAACTTCTAGAAAGAGTCGTTTACCTTTGCTGCCTCTACTTCTACCTGAAAAATCACAGAATTTTAGAATTATAAGGAATCTGAGGGGAGATCTAGTCTAACCATTCTGTACAAGTATTTTCTCTATATCACACTTGACAAATGGCTTTCCAGGCTTTCCTTGAACATCTCAAGTGAAGGGCAACACACTGCCTCTTTGGTACCTTATTCCACTTTTGGACAGCTCAGGATTTTATGGGGTCTACAAACTTGGATGAGGAGAAATTACATTTTAATTTTCACTAACTTTTTTAACTGAAATTTAGCATGTCCTTCAATAATTTAAAACATTTTTTCCCAGGAAGACATCCATCCATAGGCCTGCCCAGGCTGTCAAAGGGGTCCATGACAAAACAAAACATTAAGAAACACCTAATGTTGGGGCAGCTAGGTGGCACAGAGGATAGAGCACCAGCCCTGAATTCAGGAAGACCTGAGTTCAAATCCAACCTCAGATACATAACACTTACTAGCTACGTGACCCTAGGCAAGTCACTTAACCCCATTGCCTAACCAAATTAAAAAAAAAAAAAGAAACACCTAATGTAGAGGAAAGAGTGCTACACATGGTGTCAAGAGACCTGGCTTAAAATCCTGTCTTTGACACTTGCTTAGTTGCTACCCATCTCAAACCTTGGTTTCCTCATTTGTCAATAGAGATGATATCCTTTTCATTCTCTATTTCATATAGTAGTTGAGGAGAATGTACTTTTTTTAAAAAGTGTGAGTTATTCCTATTACATACAGTATTTCAAACGTATTCTTTCAGTGGGCACAGTTTGTGCCTCTAGGAAGGACCACCCAAAAACATGCTGGGAAGCAGAGACCCCAAGCAACTGGGTGCCATGGAGCAGGATGCTGCAGCCCAGAGCTAACAATTGCAGGCCTTCCCTCCAAGGGGTCAAAGCCCCTTGGCTGTATTTTCCTTTCACCAAAACAGAAAAGGCTTTGCTTTGGTAAATGCAGCCCTTTCGATGTGGGTAGTCTTCTGAAAAGCTGAGGCAAGTTTTCCATGCTTATAGCTGACCCCTAATTGCTAAGGCTTATTATCTCATAGTGTGTTACATTGTCTCCTGTGGGTAATGAATACAATGAACACTGTCTTATTGCTGTCCATTTGCTTTGCTGAAAGACTGGGCTCACTGTGGTTGGAAGATAATCTGAGAGTGTTAGTGGGAATGGAAAAGGCTATTGAAGCAGCTACCCATGAGCTCACCCCTTGGCCAGCCTCCTGGTAGCCTCAGATGTTAGGGGAGTCTTTTTTTTTTTTTGCACAGTAGCACATGTATGAGCCAGAATTGGAAAGCCCAACTCTGAGACCGGCTCTGACAGTGTTTGCTTTGGCACTCAGGCAGACTTGCTTCTTCTACCCCAGGCTGCGGAGGTTCCTAAGGCTCTCCTTTGGAGAATTATTTTGCATTTCCTCTTGGTGATGTTAACAGATCCTTTGGAAGGCGGTTATGCCTCTCACTCAGATATATGTATTTAGCTCTGAGATACAAGATCATCAAGCATGTCCCTAATCCAAGAGATGTTGAGTAGAAAATGGGAGTGTTTCTTGGATTCCACAGCTTTTAAAAACTGGGCAGGAGAATTCTGTCACTGTTAGAATCATAGATTGTCAGAACCAGACAGGAACCTTAGGATACAGAATGTTAGAGGTGAAAGGGCACTTGGGCCGTAGGATGTAATAGCAAAATACTCAAGCTGGAAGGAACCTTCGCAATCATCTTGTCTACTCCCCACCCCCTTCTTACAGAAACCTAGTCATATGTGGAGAACTTGGGATGTTTAGTCTGGAGAAGAGAAAACTTAGAGCTAACATTATTTATGGCTTAAAATCTTTGAAGGGCAGCCATGTGAAGACAGATTAAATGTGTTCTGCTCGGCCCTAGAAGGCAGAAGTAGGGGCAAGGGTGGGGGAAGAGGAAATTGCAGAAAGGCAAACTCTGATTCAATTAAAGGAAAAGTTCCTAATGACCAAACTTGTCCACAAAATAATTATGTGGTACATTGGATAGGATGCTGGACTTGGAAGTCAGGAAGTCCTGAGTTTGAATCCCACCTCAGATGTTTCCTAGCGGTATAGTCATGGGCAACTCACGTAATCTCTAGGCCTCAGTTACTTCATCTGTATAATGGGGATGATAATAATAGCAAACATCTCCCAGGGCTGTGGTATAAATCAAATGAGATAGCACATATGCAAAATGTTTTACTAACCTAGAAGTGTTTTATAAACGCTAGCTATTAAAGGCCACGTGTTCTGCCTCAGGAGCCAGTAAGTTTCTCATTTTTGTAGTTCTTAAGATAGATGCTAGATATACAATTCAACCTTTATTAAGTAGCTTCTCTGTGCACAGTACCATTGAGGATGTTCTAAAGGGGAATCCTGTTCAAGTAAGGGTTCAGCTAGGTGACCTTTGAGGTTCCTTCTACCCTTGAGACCCATAAGATTCTATGCATATTGAGGGCCAGGTTTTGTATCCTGCTCTCCTGACCTCTTATAAGGCAACTCTCTTTCCCCTACAAGGTGATGCCTCTTGCAAGATCCAGAGGATAACTCTTCAGTGTCAGGTTAGGGAAATGACTCAAATTAGTTCCTTAAAAACTTTCGTTCATTAACTTTTTAATGTTAAATTGCCAGCCCTTTATGAGCTAATATAGGAACTTTTCTTCTCACTGGATCTGTCTCCACTCCTGATTTCTGAGAACACAGATAGGCCTCCTGATTGGGGGCCTCAGAATTGAGTGTATGCTTAGAGTTAATGTTCCATATCATACATGAGACTGAAGTCAACTAGGAAGGCTGTAAAATGAAATAAGGAAGAAAATACTGGGCTTGGGATTTGGGGCTCCTTTTAATATTGTCAGAGCAAAGCAAGAAGAAAGGTCCTCTATCAATAAAGATATCATTGAAGAAGCTAAGGCCCAGAGAGGGGAATTGACTTGCCCAAGGTCACACAGCCTGGTCAGAACACAAAGTTGAATCCTAGTGTCCTGGATCCACATCTACCATTCATGGAAGCAAAAATAAAGTCTGAAAAAATCCATTTCCAAATCTATTCCTTCTTCATTCTTGATCGCATTTTGAGCACACAGGGGATATGTTAGTGAATATCATGGATACTTCCATTTCTATGTTTCGTTAAGGTATATATATTTCTCATAGTAATTCACAACTTTGTCAGGCAAATAGTGCAAATGATAGTAACCCCGCTTTGCAGAGGAGACTGGGGCCCAAAGAAGTCACGTGAATTATCAGAAGGTCATATAATTATTAAATTACAGAGAAGGATTTGAACCCAGGTTTTCTGACTCAAGTTCAGTGCCCTTACTATGGTACTACATTGCCTGAAACTTTTGCTTGCAAGAGAATTTAATAGAAAAAAACTTCCAAATTTAGCCAGAGATCTGGAATCAAGATTCTAGAAGATAAGAAGTGGTTTGGGTAAAAAATGAGTTGAGAATTATAAATTTATGTGATTATGTAATTTTAATTTATATGATTATAAATATAATAAAATAAAATGATAAGCTGATTTATATAGCACTATTAGTATCTTCATCTTTTAGATGAGGAAACTGAGGCTGAGAGATTAAGTGACTTACATAAGGTCATATAGTTAGCAAGTGCCTGAGGCAGGATTTGAACTCAGCTCCTCCTGACTACAAGTCCAGCACTCTGTCCATTATACCGTGCTGCTTCTGCATAAACTAGAGGAAAAGCATAAGTAAACTAGCTTGTGGAGGTCCTTCTCTTTGCTTGTGTTGTGAGATAAGAACATTGGCTGGGCTGGGTGGTTCCAAGAGGCATCTGTAGTTTAGAAGCCAGTGTTCTGTATAATGGAAAGAGTTCAGGATTTGGATTCAGAAGATTTACTAAGTTCAAATGTCATTCCTGGACTACCATTGACTTGCCTTTTCCTGTTGCAATGGATGGTTTCAGTTTCAATTTAATGTAGCTTCCTGTGGATTTTGAAGAAGAAACATTCATTATGTGTGGAGTTTCTCTTCTTTAGCCTGAAATCTATACCACCAAGGTGATGACAGTCCCATCATCTTTTTCCCTGGTTAGACCATATCTGAAGTATCATGGTCAATTCTGTGTTCCATGTTTTAGGAAGGTAAATGTTGAGCTAAAGTCTGTCTAGAGGAAAGTGACCAGAATGGAAAGGGGGCTAGAGACCATATCACTTGAGGATGGTTGGGAGGAACTGTTGATTTTTAACCTAGAGAAGGAAAGACCTAGCAGTGGGTGGCATAGAAGAAAGAGTGCCATACCTGGAGTCAGGAAGACTCATCTTCCTGAGTTTAAGTCTGGCTTCAGACCCTTAGTAGCTGTGTGGCCCTGGGCAAGTCACACAACCTTTATTTGCCTCAGTTACCTCATCTGTAAAATGAGCTGGAGAAGGAAATGGAAAATCACTCCAGTATCTCTGCCAAGAAGACCCCTCTGGGGTCACCAAGAGTTAGACATGACTGAACAACAAAAACAACAACAAAGGAAAAGCCTGGGACAGGCTTAGGATTGTAGATTTAAAGCTGAACCACCATCTGCTCCAACCTTCTCATTTTACAGATAAGGAATATGAATCCCAGACTAGTTGTGATTTGTCCAAGGTGACACAGACGGCAAGTCACAGAGCATTCAAACCCAGGTCCTCTGCCCCCGAATCCGCTGATCTTTCCACTATCCCACACTGCCTCTGTGATGACTACTTCCGCTGTTCCACAGAGTCACAGTCTGTTAGAGCTAAAAAGGAATTAAGAAATCGTCTACTCCAGCTCCTCATTTTAAAGAAGAGGAAACTGAGGCCTGTGTCTCTTGACCGAGGTGATACGACTAGAGAGTGGCAAAGGTGGACCTCAAGCCCAAGTTTTCTGACTCCAGGCTCAGGGTTCTTTCCACTCCAGCACGTTCCTAGACTATCACACAGAAGAAGGGTTAGGCTTTTTCTGCTCCTCGGCCCTAGAGGAAAGAACTAGAATCAATGAGCAGAAGTTGAAAAGAGGCAGTTCTTGGCTGGCTGGAAGGAAACTCTTCCTAATAACTGGAGCTATCCCAAAATGCAATGGGCTAGCTTGGGAGGTAGTGGGTTCCCCTACTAAGGAAACTGTCAAGCAGCACTAGATGATCATTATATGGCATATTATAGGAGGAATTCTGAGTTGTACAGGTGGGATTTGATGCCTCTGAGATAGGTCCCTTCTACTTCTCAGATTCTACACTTTGTGTGTGTGTGTGTGTGTGTGTGTGTGTGTTGTGTGTGTGTGTGTTAACAAGAAGTGGCTTTAACTACGGATTTCTCTTGGCCCTCCTGTGCTAATTGTGTACTTAAGTGAATAGGGGCTGTTTCCCTCCTTTTGAAAACAACTATTTCTGTTCGCATTTTTCTCTCTTTATTTAGAATTGATCAGCGCAGTTTGTGTGAGAAAGCCACCCAACTGTAGCTCCCTAAGCCAACAGCCTTCATTTCAACAATCAGAAATGGGGGCAGCTAGGTGGTGCAGTGGATAGAGCACCGGCCCTGAAGTCAGGAGGACCTGAGTTCGAATCCGGCCTCAGACCAAACACTTGACACTTGCTAGCTGTGTGACCCTGGGCAAGTCACTTAACACCAATTGCCTAATAAAAAAATTTTTTAAAATTAAAAAAAAAAATCAGAAATGGATTGTTATGGCAGGGCAAGGGAAGATGGAAAGTGTGTTTTATCCCATACTTCTGTAAAGGAAAAGAAAATGAGAGGCAGAGACACAGAGAAAAATAGAGAGAGACAGAGAGAAGAGAGAGAGAGAATGGAAAGTTTAATATGGAAATGTGGCAAAAATTTATGCTGTGCAAGTTTTTTTTCCTCTCTACACAGCAGAATTTTCCTTATTAAATAGATAACTGTGTGAGAAAAACCAAAACCAGACCACGGAGCTAAATGAGACAGGAAAGGATGTAGCAAGAACAGTCATGCGTGACTCCCAGGGCCTGTGGCAAATGCACGATGCCAGACATGGGACTTGGGGTTTGCTCTGCAAAGCCCGGGAGCTTTGGGCTGAAAAGAGATACTGTCCTCTTCTCCCAGCATGCCACAGAGCAGGGCTCCCAGAGGAGGTGTTGTGCTGTGTCTGAATGATAGCCACCTCTTCTGCCAGCCCAGAGCTACACGTTTCTCTGTCCAGGGAGCTTGTTGGAGTGGTTTGTGGATATGCAGTGGTGTGGGGGCCCTCCCTGTACTTATTTCACTGTTGGTTTGGGTTTGGCACAAGCATTTCTCTCTCTCTCTCTCTCTCTCTCTCTCTCTCTCTCTCTCTCTCTCTCTCTCTCTCTCTCTCTCTCTCTCTCTCTCTCTCTCTCTCTCTCTCTCTCTCTCTCCCTCTCTCTCTCTCTCTCGCCAGTCGGTCTGGGAAGGTTTTCCTTAACTGAGCTGAAGCAGGAGCTGCACATTCATTCTCTCATGCTGGCTGTTCCCATTCCTGCGTCTCCATCTTCATTTTGCTTCCTGCACATGGGACTGCCACATGCCAGCTAACTGAACCAGCCATGGTACACGGGCATAGGATCAGGTTGTTGAGCTAGAAAGGCCTTTAGAGAACATCTAATACAACTCCTTTATTTTATAGGCAATGAAGGGGGGGGGCATCTTGGTCAATGTCCTTAGCTAATAGGTGGAAGATCCAGAACTCAAACCCAGATCCTCTGATTCCTAAGCCAGAGCTCTTCCCAACACAGAAGTGAAGAAATGCTATGTGTGGCTGGGGGCTGAGAGATAGGGGTAAGGGGGGAGGTAAGACTGGTGGGAAGAAAAATAGAAATAAGGAGTATCGCTATTGATCCTCTCTGAATACAGGGGATTGAGGTCCAGATGAGTCTAAGAGGGACAAGATAAGCTTGGAAACCACCTAATTAGGACTAAACAGGTTTCCTTTGACGTGCTTTCATCACCTGCATCCTTGAGAACCATGTGTATTAGGTATATCTAACAACTGAAAACCTTGCTGGAGAAGGGGAAGGGGGGTCTCTACAGGTGTGGAACTTTTTTGTGCCTATTCTCAGATTTTTTTCAGTGCATTAATTGGTTTTGCTGATTTTTTTCTCTTCCTCTTTTTCTTTCTTTAAAAAAATCTGTTATAAGAAATAGATCTCGAGGGAGAGAAATTCAGGGGGCAATTGAAACTATGTAAGGACAAAAATATCAATAATACAATTTTTTAAGACACCACTGCTGAGCCCAAGAGGTTGGAGCTTTGTGCCCACTCTTTCTTTACCAAGGGGCTCATTAGCTCCAGCATGGGTTCAGTCCAGGGAGAGCCTGGCCTCTAATGGCTCTTTTTCACACACCTTTTGGCTCATTATAACCCCATCTCAATAGACCTGGGGGAAATATTACTTAGAGTTTATGTCTAATTCTTATTTAAGGTCTCCTCTCAAAGGGGGAATAGAAAGAAACTCAGTGTACAATATGAATCAGGTTTTGGGTAGATCTTTATTTCCTACACATAAAAGAAATGCTTAAAGTAAAGCACTCACAAGTGCCTACACTGACAGACTTAAACTAGGAGTGAGTGATTTAGCTTACTGTTAAGTTGGGAGGTTGAATCTTATACCTCATCAGTTACATAAAGGATTTCTCAGGACTGCTGACATTGCACCTTGCTTCTGTACTGTCTCTTCAAAATCTATGTCTCCAGGTCAGCCAGGCCAGGTCTCTGGCTCTTCCTCTTGTCAGTGGTAATCTTCAATGTTGGAATTCTCCCTGCCATCAATCATCTCTAATCAAGAGATTCACTTGAATTCACAAATGTAGACATGTACCTCTTGAGATCAATATTTCGTTACCTGTGTTCAGGAAAGAGACACAAAGTAGAAGAGGCATCCAGGGCTCTGAGATCCAATCTCAGGCTTGCTTAGGTAGGACATATGCGTTAGCTCACATAAGCACTTGCAACTGTGGTGGGGAAAAAAGCAAGCTGCCTTTCCTCCTCAATCCATAATGAAAAGTCCTAGAGATAGACGATACCACCTCATGCCACCTCCAAGATCAAAAGAAAAGGACTAGGGGGCAAATTCACTCCCTTTTTAAAGACTTACTGAGTCATCAGCTCTTCCTGCTCAGGCACCAATAAAGAGGTTGCTTCTTCATTCCCCAAAGCACCCAAGAGCTGAGCTAGCACATGTGGTCAGTTGCAAACAGGCAGAGAAGCTCTGTTCATTCTCTGGTTAAATAGGGATTTATTCCTCCTTTTCCTCAACATGTTAAAAGTGGGATTCTTCATCCTCCTTCTATCCCTGCCTTTCCACCCAACTTCCTTCTTTCTATTTAGGGTTTCATGATCTTTCCGATCAACCAGACTCAGAAACTATGTCATCTGTCATCTCCACTTTCCTTCATTTAATGTCCCTTTTACTCTTTCACTCCTTTCTAATCCTACTTAGTTCAGGCCCTCCTTACCTCTCCACTAGATTATTATAAAGCCTCCTAGCCAGAGTCTCTGCCTCCAGGTTCTCTTCTCTCAACTCCATCTTTCAAAAATTGCTTAAGTCATCTTTTTAGCATGTAGCTCAGGAGAGGCTACTCTCTTGCTCAGACAACTTCAGTGACTCCCTTATTGCCTACAAGATAAAAGGCAAACTCCCTACTGCAGCATTGGAGGCCTTTCACAACTCATCTCTAGCCTCTCTGTCCAGTCTTAGCTCCCTAGTAATCCCATTCAATACTTGGTGTTCCAGCTAAATTGGACAGCCGGTGTTTCCCAACTTTTGTTCTTCATCTCCCATTTCTGTGTATTCGTCATCCTCTGTGCCTAGAATGAGTACTTTTCTACCATATCTCTGCCTGTTAAAAAATCTTCCTTTAAGACCTAGCCCAGGTACCACTGACTCCATGAAGCCTTCTCCAATTGACCCTGGCAGATTCCAGCCACTTTGCATTCTGGTCATCAGCCTTAAGGGAACTTTAGAACTGAAAGAGAGAGAGAGAGAGAGAGAGAGAGAGAGAGAGAGAGAGAGAGAGAGAGAGAGAGAGAGAGAGAGAGAGAGAGAGAGAGAGAGAGAGAGAGAACTTCAGAACTAAAAGAGAGAGAGATGAGACTAAATGAGATATGCATATATATGGATAATATATATACACACAATATATAGGCGTACATATATATATATATATATATATATATATATATATATATACACACACACACACATGCACATACATGTTCGTATATATCTTAGAGTATTTTGAATTTCCCTTTTGCCTCTCCCTTTCTGCTTGTATCATACTTGGGTACCTCAACCCCATCCCACCCATCCCACCCAAAAGAGTGTGAGCTCCTGGAGGACATGGACTGTACCATTTTCCTTTTTTGTGCATCAAGTATGAGGCCTGGGACATAACTAGGGGTTAACAAATATTTGTTGAATTAAACGTATGTGGACAGATCTTTTATGATCAAATCTGATGAAAAATGAAGCTAATCAAGGGACTGGCCTGTGAGATTCTTCACAGCATGTTTGGAAAACATTGTGTAAACAGAAGCTACCCTAAGTGGACTACAGAACCTGTGAGGGAGGAGTAATAGACCTCTAAGGCCCAGTGTGGCAGGGGAGGGGGGAGCTGAGGGAGGAAGAATAAACTAGAAGGGATGTGTTGAGGGAAAAGGAGCAGGGGCTGTGTAGTTCCTGAGGCACACTTGGCTAGGAGCACAGAAGGGATCGCCTCTGTTCTCATCTGTTTCAGCAAAGTCAACAGAAGGATACCATCTGGCTAAGGGACATCTCTGTAAACAGAAAAACAAACCCCAAAATATCTCCTGGCCTTTACCAATCCACAGGGTGACTGCCAACCCTGTTACCAAGACTGATGCAACAGGCCCACCCAAGTGTGATGGCAATCAAAAAGCCTGCATCTGGTGCCACTTTTCTCTCCTCAGTGATGTCAAAATAGACTTCTGAGCCTGGCTAGAGCCACTAGGGCTCACTAAAGACAGTCCCCTGGGTGGGATGAATTTAGGATACCAAATGTATCCCTTGCTTGCTTTTCACAGCACCTAAAATTTCACTATTATAGCTCTATAAAAGGGCAGCTAGGTGGTGGTACAGTAGATAGAATGCCATGCTGGAGTCAGACTCATCTTCCTAAGTTCAAATCTGGCCTCAGATACTTACTGGCTGTGTGACTCTAGGCAAGTCACTTAACCCTATTTGCCTCAGTTTCCTCATCTGTAAAATGAACTGGAGAAGGAAATGGCAAACTACTCCAGTATCTTTGCCAAGAAAATGCCAAATGGGGTCACAGTCAGACACAACTGAAAAATGACCAAACTGAAGCTCAAAAAAAACTTGAGGGCCCAATATCATAATTTGTCATTGTAATTCAGTCGTGTTCAACTCTTCATGACCCCACAAACCATACTGTCCATGAGATTTTCTTGACAAAGACAGTGGAGTGGCTTGCCATTTCCTTCTCCAGTGCATTAAGGCAAACAGGATTAAGGCAATGTCACACAGTTACTGTCTGAGGCCAGATTTGAACTCAGGTCTTCCTGACACTAGGCACAGCGAGTGTCACTGAGCCACCTAGCTGCCTCCTATAAATCGTAATAGCTGGCACATATAGCACTTTGAGATTTATAAAGCACTTTATGTACATTATTTCATCTATTCCCGTAATAAGCCAGTGAGTGCTTATTCCCATTTTACAGGTGAAGAAACTGATTTTCAGCAAGGTTAAGTGACTTGCCAAGGGTCACACAGCTAGTAAGTGTAGAGAGGGTCATTAAATCTCAGGTCTTCCTCAGACCTACGTGTCTCCAGCACTTTATCTACTTTCCTCGCTACCTCTTATGAAGCATTTACTGTGTATGTAAAATACTATGCTCAGTGCCAAAGAAGAAACACCATTTAAATCAGATTGATTTCCTGTCCTGGGATGAAATAGAAATAGCAATGAATTTGAAGGCAACTGTATTGATAACTTAGGTAAATTGTACAATTTGGAAACTAGTTTTCCAGATCTTTCTACACTGGTATGTCCTATGTGGGGCAATCAAATCCCAAGTACTAACAGAGACAAACATGTGTGCACAAACACACCCATGCACCAGTTCGCAAGAGTTTGTAACCTGAGCTTCAGGACCCCTCAGGAGTCCACATATGGATTTCAGAGGGTTTGTAAACTTGAATAGGAAAAAAAATATTACATCTTAATTTTTACTAACCTGAGAAGGTTTACTATTCTGAGAAGGTACATCCACAGGCTTCACCAGGCTGTCAAAGGGGTGCATGCTGCAAAAAAAAGTTGAGAATTCATGCCACGAGAGACTATGGTCCAGTGAGCTCCCTACCTCCCCTGGCACTCGTTCTACTATGATATATACACTCAAAATATATACTCAGGGCAACTGTTCCCTTTCTTTCCTGCCATCACATTAACTGCAGCCAGGGCAGCTTCCAACTATCTCCTTTCTCCACTCTCTCACAACCTGAACACTTCCTGATGCCCCTAAATCACCCCAGCTGGAATTCTGGTCACGTGTTCCCCTTCTAGGAACCATGCACAGAAAGAAGGGAACAAGATTTATTAAGTACCTCCTCTGTGCCAGGCCCTATGCTACGTACTTTACAAACATCATCTCACTTGATCTTCGCAGCAACTCTTGTGAGGTAGGTGCTATTATGAGCCCTATTTTAGAGTTGAGGAAACTGAGGCAGACAGGTTAAGTGACTTGCCCAGGGTCACACAACTAGTACGTCTTGGAAGCTAGATTTTAATTCAGATCTCCCTAACTGCAAGCCCAGCACTTTATCCAGTGTGCCACCTAGCTTCCTCATAAAGAGAAAATAAAGAACGGGATCTTCCTGGATAAGTGGCAACATATACATCTCTCTCATGCTTCCCTTCCTGTATTATCCCAGTCTCTTGACACCAGGAACCAAACAAAAAATGGACTTTTCTGGCAGTTGTACCCCAGCACCGAATATAGCTCAGACCTAATTCAAAGAAATCCTTTTGCTTTAGACCAGGTGCAAGTGGAGCCTCCAATCTCAGCCATGGGACATGGCCCCAGATGTGTCCTGTCACTTTGGTCTGCCCTCCCCTTGCCCTCTGCCTGTGAAAAAAATGGTACAGTTCTTGATGTTAGCCTGCCCTGGTTACTAACTGCCACTACTGGAGAGAAGTGGACTTTTGCCGAAAGACCAAACAAGCTTCTCAGTGACTCATGGGCTGAATTTCAGTTTAAAGTCTGTACTAACAGATGGTGAATCTATATTTCATCTGTACAGAAGGTTTCCTCTATGTTCTTTTTTTTTCAGTTTTGAAGTTCCATTAAGGTTCTAGAAGATGCTTTGATAATTTATAGATTTTTCCATTAAGTTGACTCGGTTTTCTTTCTACTGATACTATTAATTTTACCAACAGTTACGGCTGAGCATATTGGACTGAATATAGGCTGTGCTATTTGCTCCCTATTGTCCTCTCCAAAAAAACAAACAAACAAAAATAGAACCAAAAAAAAAACCCCTGGCTCATATAAAACTCAAACATGGAGTAGTATGAATATTGTGTTTCATTGCATCCTTTCGTCTATTTTTTCCTTTAAAAGTGATATTATTTTAGGCCTAGGATTAAAAAAAAAACTCTCTTGGGGTGGCCAAGAGGGATAGGATACTTAGAAGCAGAGAGAGGGCAATGTGACAAGAAGTATCTGAACTCTGATTGGCAGAAGGATGAGTAGAAGTAGGATGTGGTGAGAGCTGGCTGGAAATCGACGTTCTGCTGAAGACTGTCTCACAGACAACAGCTGAAGATGATTGAGCGAGCTGGTCATCATGAGATGAAGCCCATTACCGCCTCATAGGGCAGACAGTGTGGCAAACAAGCTGCTTTCTGCGCCAGTTTACTGTGACAGTTTGTCACAAGAACACTGGGGACTGAGGGTGTCACTTCCAGCAGGCGTGGAGGCCAAAATGGAGTTTTCCACTTCATCCAAAGGAAGTGTAATATGTTTGGTTTTTGCCAAGGTCAAGGAATAAATAGCTCCAGACACTCAAAATGATGATTTTTTTTGCCTATAAAAGCCTAGGAGAACAGCTACCAAAATTCGGGGCTGGGAAGGGCAATGTTCTACATTAGTAGAGTCTCCATGCTGATAAAGCCTAAGGCTTTCTGAAAGGTTGAGGGAGGTATTTGATGCAAGAGCTCTTTTCTAGAGCATGATACTCCAAGCATACAGAAGAGGATAGCACCATCATCCCTTGGGCTATGGCATGACCTCTGGCCTTTGCTTTGAGCATAAGAGAGCCAGGTGGAAGTGAAGCTGGTTATTGAAAGATTGACATCATGGATTTTCAATGGCTTATGTCCTTGCTTCTAATTCATATGCCCTTACCCACCTCTGGGCTTTTTCATGGGCCACTTCTGCATATTTTTGCATTCCCAGGTCTGGGTTTTTACATAGAACTACTACATATTATGTCCAAATCTCTGCCTGTTCAAATCCTTGTTTTCATCTAAGGCCTCACTCAGGTGCCACATACTACTCCAGGAAGCCTTCTCTGGCCAGTGAAAGTACTCTCCTTCCTCACCCAGAACGCTTTTTTCTGAATCTCTCCTTTGCCTCCATCCTAGTCTGGATTTTCGGTCATTTTTCAGTCATATCCTACTCTTTGTGACCCCATTTGGGGTTTTCTTGGCAAAGATACTGTAATGGTTTGTCATTTCCTTATGTAGCTCATTTTACAGATGAAGAAACTGAGGTAACCTGGTTGAAATGATTTGTTCAGGGTCACAGCTAGGAAGCAGCTCAGGTCATATTTGAACTCATAAAGAAGAATCTTCCTGACCGAAGGCCTGGCGCTCTGTCCACTATGCCACCTAGCTACCCTTATCCTAGTCTCACATCATATTTATTTATGTGCTTGTTATATGCTAAGTATTAAATTGTAAACTCCTTTGGAGCAGAGTGATCGCTTTCATCTTTGTAATCTAGCATCCAGCACAGGGCCTGACATGTAGTAGGTACACAGATGTTTCTTAAAATTTGTTAAAAAAAATTGTGCTTCCCTTCTCCCTCCCCATCTATCTGCCTCAGTTTGCTGTAGCCTTCCCTGGCAAGGGGGCATTCTGAAGCAACAAGGCCTAAAGCCTTTAGATCCTAGGAAAAAGAAGGTCACTCTCCCATGACAATGACAGCTTTTAGTGTTAGAATTTCTCTGGGAAGACAATTTTACAGAATCACTTATTTTAACAGATGAGGAATTAAGGCCTTAAGAGAAGTGACTTGGCCAAGGTCACAGAGGCAGCAAGTGGCAGAGCTGAGATTCCAACCCAGATCCCCTGTGCTTTTTCCACTACATGATGCTAGCTTCAAATTGCCCAGGATCATACAACTGGGGGAGGGAGCCGGAGCTTGAACCCAAATCTCCTGCATCCAAGCGCATTGCATTTCCCTCCAGAGCACACTGCCTCCTTTCTTTGGCAGCTGTAAGACGTGTGAGATGGCCTTTCCAGATGGCACTGGTAGGTAGTTGAGCTGTTGGCTGCAAGATGAAAGGAAAAGACAGTGAAGAGAAGGTGTAAATCTTTCAACTTAAATGTCTCAAAAATGAGGCTTCTACTCTAGAGAAAACATTTCCAATCCTGAAAAATGGAGAAGTTTGGCAGCAGCAGAAGGAAAGGAAGTCGGGCCTGCTTGGATGACAAGTGCTAACATATGCTTCTCTAATTTAACGGTTTCCCATTACTGTGGTCAGCTCATTTAAAAGCAGATGAATGACTCACAGATTGCAGGATCATGATCTTCCCACCAATTAAAGGTTGAGGACAGTTTGCAGGGAAGTGGGAGCCTTGTTAGAGGTAGTTACAAAATCTTAATGTTGTTTGATTTCAGCCTGTGCAGGAATAAGAGAAGCAAATAGAGGAGGAGGAGAAGTAGGTGGTGGTAGTGTAGGAGAAAGAGGAAGAAAGGGAGGAAGAGGAGGAAAAGGAGGAGAAATGGGTGGTGGTAGTGGAGGAGGAGAAGGAGGAAGAAGAAGTGGAGGAGGAAGAGGAAATGGAGAAGGAAGAAGAAGAGGAAGAGAAGAAAAGGGCCTCCAATGTCATCTAGCCTGACCCATATCTGAACAAAAGGTAGGCAGAGGAAGGAATAAAGGGAAAGATGGGTTGGGGGAGGGGGGAGGGAGACAAAGAGAAAGAGGGTGGGAAAGAGAGAAAAGGAAAGACAGAGACAAGAGAGAGTTAGCTTGCCCAGACAGGGACCTACCCAAAGTTCCATGGGGGACACTAGTCATATACAACTTATTGACTTTCTATCACACTCTCCACAGTAGCTATTTTAGACTTTCTCTTCTCCTTAAGCCTCCTATACCACCTCCTTCTCCATCTCCCTCTCAGTAAATTACCGTAACACCTAATTTCCTCAAAACAAAAGAGAATTCAGTTATTATCTCTATGCAGTGACTCATAGATCCATATATCCAGTACCCATCTAGCCTCTGAACTTCAGTCCCACATCACCAACCACCTATAAGATATTTCACAGTGAATGCTCTGAAGACATCTCAAACTTAGCAGGTCCAAAACAGAATTCATTATCTTTTCTCCTAAACCCACTCTTCTACAAAACTTTTGTATTTCTGTCAAAGGTACACAATTTTTCTAGATTAACAGATTCATAACCTTAATGCTTTCCTCAGTTCTGTAGCTAGGTGGTATAGTGGATAGAGCTCTGGGTTTACAGTCAGGAAGACTACTCTTCATGAATTCAAATCCGCCCTCAGACAGTTACTACTAGCTGTGTGACCCTGGGCAAGTCACTTTAACCGTATTTGCTTCAGTTTCCTCATCTGTAAAATGATCTGGAGAAGGAAATGGCAAACCACTCCAGTATCTTTCCCAAGAAAACCTCAAAATGGGATCACAAAAAACTCCTCATTCTTCCTCACCCCAAATATCCAATCAGTTGTCAAAACTTTGCCATTTCTGTCACAACACCTGATCGTTTTTCTTTGCTTAGCCACACAGCCTAGTTCAGGCCCTCATCACCCTTTCTCCTAGATTATTTCAATGGCTACCTAATAGACCTCTTTGCCTCAAGTTTCTCCCTGATCCAGTTTATCCTCCATACAGCTACCAAACTGATATCCTTTAAACACAAATCTAACCATGGTTCTCCTCCTGCTTGTCTGACTGCTTCTTCTCAATCTCCTGTGCTTGACCATCATCCTTGTCCTACCCAATAAATGTGAATGCCCCTCCAGACTCTGTGCTATAATCTTTTTTCCTCTCTGTTTTGTTCCCTTGTGGATCTCATTAGCTTTCATCTAATTATCAAATATCATCTCTATGCAGATGGCTTCCAAATATATATCTTCAGCTTTCTCCTGAACTCCAGTCCTGCATTAGCCCCTCCCTGCTGGACATCTCCACCTGGATTTCCCATAAACATCTCTAATTCTGTATTTCTCAAATCCAGCTCCCAAGCCCATCTCTGTTCCATACTTCCCTGCCTCTTTCATTAATAACACCACCCTTCTGGTCACATAAATTCACTGTTTGGAGTCAACTTTGATGCTTCCCTCTCTTTCTATGCTGTATCCATTCAGTTAAGCTTTTTCAGTCATTCCCCCTCAGTCTGTTACTGTTCGGTCGTTTCAGCTGTATCCAATTCTTCATGACCCCATTTGGGTCATGTGACCCATTTTGTTAAACCCCCCCACTTGCTTTTCTTAGCAAAGATACTGGAGTGATTTGCCATTCCCTTCTTCAGCTCATTTTACAGATGAAGAAACTGAGGCAAACAGCATTAATTGACTTGCTTAAGGTCACCTATCTAGTAAGTGTAGGAGGCCACATTTGAACTCAGAAGGATGAGTTTTTCTGACTCCAAGACTGGTGCCCTCAGTCTTTTACATGTTTAATTCTCTCTAATTACATAGACTTTATCCTAGTCCAACCCTTCATCACCTCTTGATTGGACTGGTGTAATAACCTCCTAATTGTTTTCCCAGCTTCCATTCTCTCCCTCACCAGTCAGCACTCTATGCAGGCACCAAATTTGGATTCTTAAAACACAAGTATGATGACATCATTCCTCTAATGAAAAATCTTCCTATGGTTCTCTCTTATCTCTAGTATAGAATACAAAATCCTTGGTCTAGCATTCAAAACCCTCCACCACCTGGCTCCTCCTCATGCTTTTCCAGTCTCCTTTCATATTGGCCCCCTTTGCACACTCTGTGTTCCAGTCAAACTGGACTGCTAACTGTTCCCCATGCATGACATTTTCCCACTTCTGTGCTTTTGCAGATGGTCTCCCATATCTGAAATATACTCACTTCTTATTTTAACCTCATAGAAGTCATAACTTCCTTCAAAGCCCAGCTCAGGTGGTACTCCCCTCTCCCATTCCCAGTTGAAATCTCTCTACTTGAAGTTACTTTGTATTACTCACCTATGTACATGTTGTATTTCCTGATAGAATGTAAGCTCCTTGAGGACACAGAATGTTACATTTTGCCCTGGTAAACCCAGGACTAACCCAGTGCCTTGCATATAGTGGGTATTTAATAAATGTTTGGTGAAACGAATTCAGCACTCTATCTTTGCTTATAAACCTCCAATGAGTGGCAAACCATTGTCTCCCAAAGCGGCCTACTGACCTTCACCCAAATGCTCTCCATCATGTTCCCTGCCCCTCTTAATTCCTACATGTCCTCACATAAATATATCTCTTCCTCAAGTTAGTATCTCTAGTTCATCTTGCTTGTCATTCATACTTAGAATATTTGTGTAAAGCCTCCTTTTTGGACTTAAACTCCTGTCAACTTCTGCATATCTCCACTGCTATTCTTCTTTCTATATTTTAACTACTATGGTATCTGTCATGCATAGGCAGGATATATGTCTTCCCTAGCCTGTTTTTCAATCAACAATTTTTTTAGATTTGTAAGACTCCAAGAGTTTTTAATAATAATAACACACCACATTTTATAGTATTTTGAGCTTCACTAAGTGCTTTCTTACAATGAGCCTATGAGAGGAATGGTATTGGTATTGTGATTCCCATTTTATAGATAAAAAACCTAAGGATCAAAGGGGATCAATGATGTCCCCATGGTCACATAGCCATTAAGTGTCAGAGGTGGAAGTTGAAACGAGGCCTCCTGAGAGCAAGTCCTTTCTACCATACCATACTATCTTTCAGTCTAGAAGGGGAACTTTATCATAAACACATATAAGAATGGTACTTGGGCAAAAGAAAGATCCAGAAAAAGTACTCTGTGAACACTTGAGGAAGCAAATGGTGTCTGGTACTTGGCTAGAGAAAAGGTGGTCATGTAGTTGGTCATGTCCTGAAAAAAATGACAGCGGGACCATGTTGCACAAGGAAAACAGCACCATGTACTTGAAAGGGCATTAAATTTTGAGTCAAAGGGCCTAGGTTCAAATCCCAGTTCTGCTGTGTGACTTTTTGTGACCTTAGCTTAATTGCTTCCCCTCTATGGCCTTTAGTTTCTAATTTAAAAATTAGGGTATTGAAATAAATCCCTAAGCAGTTCTAAATCTTATGTTCTTATAACAAAGAGCTTTGAAACTCTTCTGGGTTAAGGCAAACCCAATAAGCTTGGCTTGAGGATAAAATGAAGGCATGTTAAGGTGGGGTTAGACTTGAATCTGTTTGATGTTATTTTTAGGGAATAAGGAAAGAGCCAATAAATAGAGATTGAAGTGGGCAGTGATGGGATATGATTGAGGCACAAATCAACAGGATGGCTTTATCAGAGAGAAGGGCCACCTCTTCCTCAGAGGCAGCAGTGGAGGAAGAGAGAATGGGTAAAGATGTACAGGGGTTTTGATGTAAGCATAGGAGATTAGGGAGCTTGAAATCAATGACCTCCATTCTCTCAGAAAAGTAGGTTAGGACATCTGCCTGTCAACACAGAGAGAAATTTGGTGACAGCTCTGGGACCTCAAAGAGTGAAGCAAAGATTTGCCACAGCTGCTGTGGGGAGGGTGCTAGTCAATCAGGAAGGAATAAAAGAATTACCAAGTAGCTGTTGAAACTTGATAATATAAATTTGTAGTGGACAGGCTGGCATGTTGGTATGACTTCCTTTAACAGCTTAGGAGAGAAAGGCAGAAGGTGAATCCTGTGGATGAGCCAGGTTTGAGGATTGTCACATTATGACCAGTGGTTCAGCTGTTGGATAAGGACACTGATTCTGGTGTTCCTTCTCCAAACAGGGGGAAAGGAAGGGAAGAGAATAAGCATTTTTGTAGTGCCTACTCTGTGCTGCGCTAATTGCTAAGCACTTTTTTACAAATATCATCTCATTTGATCTTCACAACAACCCGCAAGATACGTGCTATTATTATCCCCTTTTTACAGTTGAGGAAAATGAGGCAAACAGAGGGGAGACTTGCCTAAAGTTACCCAGTTAGTGTCTGTGAGATCTGGGGGATGGAGTTGACAGGGATTTCTGGGCAGAGATCTAAGCCCTCAAGGACCAGACTTTATGTACATGTGGTACCAGTCCTGTAGCTATTTCACACAAGGGCAGATATCACATACAGCATACACCTAGCTCTCTGTCAGGCCTGGTGTTTGGGCCTAGTCCTTTTGGCAATCAGTCAGGTGTTGAAGGCCTTGACCCCCAAGACAACACTGTATCTCTACAACTAGTAGACCATACCAATCTGTTCACCATTGAATGTTCATTCATTTATCAAATATTCATTGAGTCTGTTATGTGCAGAACTATATAGCATAAGTACAATACAAAATAGTTTGTGTGAAGTGTTATGGGAGAGGTATAATGTAAGTGCTAAAGAGTTCTGAAGAAAGAGAGAAGGATTACTCCTGGCTAGGAGGGTGTAGGGGAGGAGAGATTCAGGGAACTCTTTGTGGACATTTAACCCAGGCCTTGAAAGAGAGGTAGAATTTTGACTAGTGGAGATGAAAAGAAGGGTCTCCATGGCAGAGGGAACTGTATGATTAAAGACCCTTACATAGGTAAGAATAAGGGTTACCAGAAACAGTGAATCAGACAAATAAGGATATAGTACATGAAGGGGAGTAGTGTGAGAAAAGATAAGGCAGATTAGGATCCCATTGCAGAGAGCCTGGAATGATGGGTGGAATTTGGACTTTATCTCATGGATTCACCTTACAGTGAGGAGTGACTAGGGGAGTTCTGTGATCAGATCTCTGATTCTGATATATTACTCTGACAGGAAGTCACAAGAGAGACTAGAGAGGCATCAATCAGACGGCTAATGGTGACGTGATGGACACCCAGCTGCAATAGTGGGAATGAAAGGGATGAATGAATGAGTAGGATCTTTGAAAGAATTAATATTAATTAATTAATATTAATATCTGTCAGTGTTTTAAATCAATTCTGTTTCCCTAACCCTTGCCTGGGCAAATGTTTTTAAACCTTCCAGACCCAAATCTCTACCCATTTCCTGTGGCTATCTTCTTCCTAGGGGCAGAGACCTGTCACCAGACACCACAAGTGAGGAGTATCAAAATGGCACCACTAAAGACCAGTGGTATCAAATACCTGAACTCAGGTTGTCTGGATAAAGAACTGTAGTCAGTTTGTCTCTCCAGTCCCATGGATTTATTCCCCTGCCCCCTCCTGGTTGCTACCATTTTGCTCCTTTCTTCATCCCAGTCTTCTTTCTTCCTAAGGAGCCTAAAGAATGGGGTGCAGTCTCCACCTCTCTTATCCCTGAGGCTGACTCCTGCACTATACATTTCCTGAATGGTATAATTGTCTCCACCCCCACCAGGCAACTGAGCATAGGACTTTTGCTTAGAAAATGGTTGTTGAATAAACCCAATGAAGACTAACATCAAATTTTGAAGGAATAAATGTCAAGTTTTACTCTGGCGATCAAAAAATCAGCAGGAGTCAACAGTATAGCATTGTAGCCAAAAAACATTAGTGCCCTCCTAGACTGTATTAAAAAATAATAATGTCTAGGAAAATGGAGGTAATCATCCTGCTGTTTTATAATCTGGTCCAGCCCCGCCTAGAGTATTTCATTCACTTCTGGGGAACCACATTTTTGGCACAACCTTGACAAACTGGAATGCATTTAGAAAGACCAGGATGATGAGAAGGATGGTCTATCATGTCATGTGAGGACTGGTTGAAGAAATTCATCCTCAGTTTTAGCCTGAAGAAAAAAAAGCTGTAGGGAAAAGGCTATTATGTAAAAGAAGGATTTTTTAACTTGTTCTGCCTGGCCCCAGAGGACAACGAGAAGCAAGAGGCAGTAATGGCAGAGAAGCAGATTTCAGCTCAGAATGAGGAGAAACATCCTAATGATGACATCTGTTCAAAAATGAAACGGGCTGCCTTAGTAGACCATGAATTCCCCACCTCTGGGAGTCGTTAAGGGGAGGCTAGATAACCAACCATTTGTCAGAGATATTAAGAAGAAGTCAAATTTCTGTAGTAGTTCAATGTTTTCAGGCAGACTCCCTCACAACAATCTCGTTAGGTAGGGAGTGCAGATATTGTTATCTTCACTATATGATAACATATTGATTTAGCACTTTAAAGTGTACAACATGCTATATGTATGTATATTGACACATATACATAGCTGTGGTCTTGCATACTTTAAAGTGCTAAATCAGTATTATATGCTAATATTAATGCATTTATACATAAATTGTATGTATAATGTTAAAATTTATACACACACATATATATTTTAAATCTCATCAGATATTCCCAATGGCCCTGTAAGTATGCTATAGGTACTATTAAACCCATTTTACAGATATGGAGACTGGGGCCCATCAACAGAGAGATAGTAAATGAAACCGATGAGGGAACTGAGACCCAGAGAAACAAAGTGATTTAGCTCTGATCATACAGCTATTAAGTGTTAGAGCCAGAATAAAAGCCTTGGCCTCCAGATCCCAAATCAAATACTGTCTCTACTCTCTAACACTTACACTCCTGTACAGGTTTGGGTGTTTTGACAGATTCTATGATTTTTTTGAATAGCTTCCCTACCCTATCACCAATTCTGCTATCCCTGAAAAAAAATATATCTTCTCCATAGGATTTTACTATTGCCCCTTATTTAAATGCAATTCTTCCTAAAGGGACAACTTATTAAACCATTCTCAGACACTCATTCCTTAGTGTGAGTTTAGTAACTTCTTCCCAGCATCACAGATAGCAAAGCAGACTTTGCTTGTGAGGAAGGAGGGCCAAGAGCAAAAATACTGCGTGAGTGAGAGGCTACGTGCCTCCAGGTGGCCAGGTGAAGTTAGGTTAGTCTTCAGATGACAGACACAGCCTATCATCGTGAAGCCTTTTTACCTTGGTAGGGGCTGCCCAGAGCGTCTATTCCCCAGGCAAGCCTTCAAAAAACAGGCTTATCTTCATGCCAAAATGACATCATAGAGGAGGTGGACAGCGTAGGTACCTTTCTGGTCTATTCACGGGTACAGAGTTTGTTAGATAAAGAGGACTGACAGTGTTGATACTCCCCCAAAGCCCTGCACAGTGAATTCTTTCCATTCAGTGTTTCCACATTGGATTATGCTTTAATTTCTGCCAAAACTAGTTACCAGTTTACAATCTGTTCTGGCTGGTTCACATTAGGTGAATCTGGTTTCTTTGAAGCCTGTTACCTCTGTTTGTATTTCTGTCCTAATTCATGTCATTAATCAGTCACCTGCACTGTTTTTTATTGCAGAAGGAGGGAAGATGTTGGCTCTGGACATGATGTCTTCACATGAGATCAGGCCAAGAAGTTGTGTGGGCACAGGGGTTTTCTAGACATGGAGGTCCCTGCAGAAAGAATGGCAGCCTCTCCTTGGATTTTCCAGGCATCTTATCTAGTACATAAACAAAAAAATAGGCAACAGCAGAAAAGCACATTTGTGGCTTTGTGCCCGTGGGATATGTCATTCGTTTGTGCCTATATAGACTATGCAAAGGGCAGTTGGCACCACTTCTTAATTATGTAATACTAGAAGCAAGCTACTCCTTTATCCTATCAACTCATGAAAAATATTTCGGGCTCCTGTAATAATATTATGGCACAGACTAAGGAGCAAAAGTATCCCTCCTTTACAGAAGAGGAAACTGAGGCTTGGCGTCTTACAGACATGAAGTGGCTTGCCCCAGATCACACAGAAATTAAACAGAAGTAGCAGGTTTGGGACCCAGGTCTCCTGATTCTAAGTCCAAGGCACTTTCTACCATGCTGCTCCTCCAACAATGCTTCAGAAGCCAAAAAGAACTAGTCATCTAACTTCAATGACAGGGAACTCACTACCTTTCAAGGCAGACCATCACATTTTTAAAGTCCTAATTGTTAGTAAGTTCCTTCCTATATTGAGCCAAAAATCTGCCTCACAATAACTTTCAGTCATGTGCCCTACTTTTTCATTCTGGGACTCAAAAGAATTAATCCCTTTGAAGGACAACCTTTGAAATTTGAAAGCAGCTATCATTCCTCTCCTGTTTTCTGAGCTGTACACCCCCAATTCCTTTAATCCAATCCCAATGGCCTGTTTTTTCATTCCCTCATCATCTTTGTCACTTTTCCTGGATGAGCTAAAGCTTTTCAGTAACCTTCCTAGGTCAAACAGAATAGTTTAAATGGGATCTGACAAGCTTAGAGTAAGAGGGAATTATTACCTCCCTCATTTCCCAAACTATTACCTGTACTAAACCAACAATAAAATTTGTATCTTTTTGGCTACTGTATCACGCTGATGAAAGACAGCATGGTATAGTGGATAGAGGGCCAGCTTTGGAGTCAGGAAATCTTAGGTTCAAGTCCTGATTCTGATACAAACTAGCTGGGTGACCAAGGGCAAGTCATTTGACATCTGTATGCTAAGCTGAATTACAGATGAGTTTCTGACCTGCATTGATGGAGGGAATTTCCACTCTAGGAGGTGATAGGTCTGGGTTTTGTTGTTTGTTTGTTTTTTTAATGTGTAAGGTACTGTGCTAGATTTTGGAGACACAGACCAAAAACAGAAACCAGCCCATGTCCTCAAAGAGCTCATGTTATACTGGAGAGATACAGTACATACAAAGATAAGCAAATACAAAACATATGCAAAGTTATTCAAAGTAATTTAAAGAGTATAAGAATACTAACTGGGAGGATGAAGAAAGGAATGGTGTAGGAGGTGACACCTGGGCTGTGTTGTAAAGGGAGCCAGAGATGCTAAGAGGTGGATGTGAAGACGGAATCTTTCCCAGACGTGGGGGAGTACATATGATAAACATACCATCTATGGCTTAACCCAGGACTGCTAAAAATGTTAAACAGATCAGGGCTTAGGAGAGAGCGACTTGGGACAGAACTATTGATATTATATGATGATAATTATTAACTAAAACTCTTTGAATTCAGTTATTCATTTGGTTCTGAACTGCCTAGCTGTACTTCTTACCAGTCAGTCTACATCTGTCCATGTTTCCCACAAGGATACCATGAGAATCCCTGGCAAAAGTCTTGCTGAAATAGAAATGGGCTAAGTCCTTAGTATTCCCCTGTTCTACCAGTCTACTAATTCTATCACATAAGGAAATGGGGTTAGCCTGGCATGATTTGTTCTTAATGAACCCATGCTGGCTCATAACAATCACAGCTTTTCTTTATATGTGCTCATAAACCATCTGTTTAATAATCTATTCCAGAATCTTGCCAAGAATTGACATTAAGCTCACCAGCTAATGGTTCACAGTATTTACCACCTTTCCCTTTTTGCAAACTAGGACAGTGTTTGCTGGTATCCCCTTCACGGAGCCTCCCCAAAAGGCCACAGTTTCTCATAGAACACTGACAATAGTTCAACAATTACATCTATAAGATTTCTGAGTACCTAAGGATGTAATTAGTCTAGGCTAGCTGATATGAATTAACTGAAGGTAGCTAGGTCCTCTCTTACTATGCTCTCAGTTATCTCAGCTTTCCACTAATTACCTGTTAAACATTTTCTTCAGTGTGCTTCCAATCTTGAGATCATGCCCCTCTTTTATTCAACTAGATTTTGTTAAGCATTTATTATTTGTCAAACACTATGCTAGATGGTTGCCATACAAAGAAAAACAAAACACCTGCCCTCAAGGAACATATACTCTATTTAAGGGGAAATAATGTACTCATATTAGAAAATACAAAATGTAGTCAAAGTAAATAGGGAGTAATGTCCATGGAGACCATGCTAGCAACATAATAAGTGCTTTAATACATGCCAGCTGACCGAATGACAGTATGACCAAATTGTCATGTATCGCTAAGTGCCACCCACAATCTACAAATATGTAGATACTCATCCTTTCCTATTCCAATGATCCATCCTTTATTGGCCTACCTTTCCCATTGCCACATGTTCTGTTATCTTCTGCACATGTACAACTATCCCATGTTTTCCTCACCTTTGAGTGTGGAAACCCCCTCACTGAATGTCCTAAAGCTTTCTCCGAGCATTGGTCCCATCTCCTTTCCGTCTTACATCCCCTGCCCCCACTGCATATCTGTTCAGATCACACTGTGTAACATTAAGGGTCAGCTTCTTTTCAAAGGTGGGATTTTTCAGCCATTCAGGGACCATTCCCTTAACCATGAATCTTAAGATTAGGTTTCTATAAACAATCAGTTCTCAGAGAATCAGCATATGCTGCTTTCCTATCTTTTATCTTTGTTTGTTTTCAAATTGAAGAGATTCCCTCCATCCAAACTTGAGACCCTATGTCTCCTAAAAAACACTGGGGTGACCCAAATTGAGAACCCCTCTCAGCATAAATCTCTCTTTCTTCATTTTCCCAGGGGGCCCCAGGAGGAGTCCAGCTGTTTTCCTTTTGCAGCCACCCCTGTTGCTGCTCCTACTCGGGGTTTCTATCCTCCCGCGACCCCCTGCAGATGAAAATGCCATCTCCCAATTTCCCCTTTAATCTTATACCTCTGAAACAAGCAGAAAACTATGAAGTTTTCTTCTACTCATAATAAAGAGATAATAAATGGAGCAAAAATTATCCTTCTTATCCAT